>NC_136924.1:57991464-58573964 GCF_949752795.1 Hyperoodon ampullatus
AAAGGAACAGCAAGGACCTGGGCCTCAGCTACAGCCCCCCACACACACACACCACCACCCCCTCCAGCACTGAGAATTACCCGTGGCCTGGGCTGCTGGGCAATGGAGCTATTGTCCAGAGGTCTTTTGTTCTGAATTTCCTGCCCAGCAACCTGAGGACCAAGGTGGGGAGTCAGGGGCAGGGACCCCAGGCCTTTATTCCGTCCTGTTTTTGTTCACTCATTCATTCACTTGTCCACTCATTTACTTATCAGGCAGTAGCCTAAAAAGTGTGGTGAGATAGTTTTTTGGTTCCTTTCACACCAGTTCAGTACAGGTAGGAGCCTCCTATGACCAAAGCAAGGTGTGGCCTGAAGGCTTTTGTTGAAAGGTGAATATTAGGAGTCCTTAATCATTAATTCAGTATATTGGTGGCTGGCTATACATTGGGCACATGCTGGGAAGGCTCTGAGGGAATTGGGTCCCCAATGGTCTCCACTGTGTGCAGGGAGACACAGACAGACACATAATGCCACTTATTCTAATAGGGTAATAATAATACTGATATGGTACAAAAATGTCTTCCAAGTATTAATTCATTTACACTACATAAGAACCCTATAAAGTAAGTGCTATAATACCATTTTTACCTGATGAGCCACAGAGAGGTTAAGAAACATACCCAGACTCACACAGCAGTGTGGCTCTTTCTCCAAGGTCCTAACCACTCTATCACACTTCCTGTATAATGATGAGAAGCAAGAAGAATGGTGTGGGCGTTTAGCAGCCCAGAGACTGTCGTCAGATCAGCAAACTGGCACTATCAGGGTCAGGGCTTGAGAGATGTGGGCCATACCTTGATGGGAAGAGGAGCAGAGCGTCAGCATGGGGTCCAACGGTCCTCCAAGGAGGCAGGAGGACTGGTGAGGTGGAGAAGCATACTGAAGTGAGCTCCCTTACCGCCACATTGCCTGAAGTTGGTCTTGTCTGGGATGCACTTCGGATTGTCCATTTTTCAGCCCACACCCCCCAGCCTCAGAGAAATCTAGGGGTCTGCTTGAAAAGGGGAGCTCTTTGTGGTCTGAAAAACATCTGCCTGGCACCCCCTTAAAAACCCATAACTAGGGACTTCCCTGTTGGCACAGTTGTTAAGACTCCGCAATCCCAATGTGGGGGGCCCGGGTACGATCCCTGGTCAGGGAACTAGATCCCACATGCCGCAACTAAGAGTTTGCATGCCACAGCTAAGAGTTTGCATGCCACAACTAACGAGCCCACAAGCCACAACTAAGGATCACGCCTGTCGCAACTAAGACCGGGCACAACCTAATTAATTAATTTAATTAATTAAAATAAATATTTTTTAAAAAAACATAACTAGTGTGGTTGGACAAGAACCTTTGGGGAGGGATAAATTAGGAGTTTGGAATTAACAGCTACTACTGTATATAAAATAAATAAACAACAAGGACCTACTGTATATAGCACAGGGAACTGTATTCAATACCTTGTAATAACCTATAATGGAAAAGAATCTGAAAAAGAATATACATATATTTACGTATGTATACCTGAATCACTTTGCCGTACACCTGAGACTAACACAACACTGTAAATCAACCATATTTCAATTTAAAAACAAAAAACAAAAAACCTTTGAACGCCCTGATACCCTGTACTTGCCAGGATCCCAGGGTAGGGCCCACTCTCACACAGTAGCCCAGGCACTCCTCCCAACCCTGGGTGAAGAGGAGGGGCCCTTTCTTGCTCTCCTGATATACAGGAGCAGTGACCCTTCCACACCTAGTACAGAAGAGAAAGTTGCACAACATTGGTGGGGTCATGAAAAATCATGGGCAAGGCGTGGTCCTCTGAGAGTTCTCCGGGTATCTGGATCTCATTCCACCCCACCCCGGGAAACGGCCACTGCATAAGCCATTCCCAGCCTTCTCCACGGTCAAGTGTCGTGACTCACAGGAAATGATCATTCGTATATGGTAAGCTGGGGTAAATGAAAAGGTCTGCTTGGGACTACTTGTGGTCAGGCCAGAGGCTCTGGCCACCCAAGGCCTCCCTCTGACACTCAGAGGGCTGGTGGGCCCAATGTGTCACACAAATATAGTCCACTCTCGGCACAAATGGTGCGACCAGCCACCCTGGCGGGGAAGCTCTGGTTTGGGGAGACCATCCTGTTCTGGTGAAATGAAGAGCTGAGATTGAAACAGGAAGGAATGGGAGGCAAACAGCTAAGGCCCAGCCCACCGTGGAGAGAAGCCCTGGTGGCACAGTGGTTAAGAATCCACCTGCCAATGCAGAGGACACGGGTTCGAGCCCTGGTTCGGGAAGATCCCACATGCTGTGGAGCAACTAAGTCCATTCGCCGCCACTGCTGAGCCTGCAATCTAGAGCCCGCGAGCCACAACTACTGAGCCCACGTGGCACAACTACTGAAGCCCACGCCCTAGAGCCTGTGCTCCACAACAAGAGAAGCCACAGCAATGAGAAGCCCACACACCGCAATGAAGAGCAGCCCCCGCTCACCACAGCTAGAGAAAGCCCGCGCACAGCAATGAAGACCCAACGCAGCCAAAAATTAATTAATTAATTAAAGTATCAAAAAAATAAAAATAAATGAGCTTGGGCTTGATGGAATTGAGCTTAGAAAAGAAAGATATGGAAATGCAATAAGTTATTGGATGAGAACAGGATTCCCATGGAACAGGAAGGTGGTCACAGGGGCCAAGGAAGGTGTGGGGCAGGACGGGACACGGTTAAAGCGGTGCTTTAAGGAGATCCAGGAGGCTGCGATGTGTAGGTTAGATGGTAGGGGCAAAAACTGGCAGGAGACTAGAAACGGGGCTATTGCAGCACACAAGTGAGAAGGCTTGTGGGGTGCCAAGAGCCATGCGGAGAGAAGACGGTAAGAAGAAAGAACCTACACGATACGGCAGTTGATTGCATGGCCGAGTCCAACATAGGCACTTCCCGTAGCTCCCTTCTGAACCCTAGCACCTTCTGCTCCAGCCACGCTGCTGCACACACTTGTCATGAGCTGCTGGACCTTCCCCTGCCATCACATTCATCTCAGTGACGTCAGACCATAGCTTCTCACAGACAGGACAGCATCCTCTAGTGTCTGAGTATGGTTCCCATCTCTTGTGCCAGCCTCTGCCTGGCAGGGCGCTGGCCCAGAGTACATGCCACAGAGGGAAGGTGTAGACCCTCCCCTGAACACACTGTTTACACCCATCACCTTACCTTTGTTCATCACACACGCATGCACATGCACACCTTCATGCCAGCAACAGCATGACAAGGCAACTGTGAAACCCTCTGTGGTCCTCAGCAGCAGATCCAAGCATGGGAGAGCCCATATCCTCCCCTCTGATCATGCCATTCTTGGAGAACAGGGTTTGGCTCTTGTGTGACTCTTACAAGGGACCTGGACAAATGGGAGCTGATGCAAGGAGATGTCTGGGATAAGGAGATGAATGGAAACCACATTCCATAGACCTCTTAAGTAGTTGCATTTTCAGCTGGCACTGAGAGCATGTTCCCTGGAGAAGAGGCATGGACTGCCGGGAAGAAGGGACATTCATCCCTGTGGCACAAGGGATGCGACCAGCACCAGCAGGAAGAAGCCCCCAGAGAGAGACTTCTGCTCACTGTAAGTAAGGAACTCCCAAAGCTCAAGCTTTGTACAAGTGCAATGTGCGTCGTCATCTGGGAAGTTGTGGCAGAGGGTCAATAGATGGGTTGGCAGAGCCCCAGACACACATCCTAAGGCCAACTATGTGCACTGCAAACGTCACCTCATGCAAGCTTTTAAAGACCTCTCCAGGCAGGGATGGGTAAGTGCCAAGGTCCACACAGCTGTGAAGAGGACTGGAATCTGAACCCCGTGGACTCCTCACTCGTGGGGCTCACCAAGCCTGTTAATGCATGTTCATCAGCTCTGCAGCCAGGTGTGACTGAAGGCCAAAGGATAGTGAATGCAATCAAAAGAATTTTGGAGCCACTTCCCAACTGTGTGAAGCTGGACACTCTACTTAATCTCTCTGAGGTTCCTTTTCCTCAGCTGAAAATGCAACTACCTAAGAGGACTGGTCTGAACATCAGGTAAGGGAACAACAGTGCTTGACAGTTGTAGGTTTTCAATCAATGTTAGCTCGACTCTCACCACACCACCCCCCTGTGCAGCCTCCCCCATCCCTTCACTGTCTTTGAGATCATCGCCCCATGGAACTTGTGTTCACACCTGCTTTGACTCATTTTGCCTTGTGAGAATTGAAGTCCTTGCAGGATGGGGCCATGTCTCATGCATCTCTGTGTCCTCTGCAGTGTCCACTCAGCCCACAGGAGATGCTCAGGTGGGAGACAGCGCTGGTTCGGAAGGACTGAGGTTAACTAGAGAGAGGTGGCAATTGGGACTATAAGAAGGAGTCTCTGGGATAGTAATAAAGGGATAACATGCAAGGCTCTGCCACTATGCAAAAGAGAAGTTTGCAAATCCAATTCCCAGGGAGCCAGCCATGTAAACTGAGCTCTGCCTATTGACACACCCTCTGCTTCCCCATCTCCCAACCCAGGGTTCCTTTCCCTGCCGACCATGATGGTGGTGGTGGTGGTGGTGATGTAGGGAATGAATGATGGTGATGATGATGACAGCTTTCATTTGCTGGGTTCCCACTAAAGGTCAAAGTGTCAGATCTCTTACATATTTATAATCATAAAATAACCCAGGAGGAAGGTAACATTATCCCATTTTACAGATAAGGAAACTAAAAGTCCTTCAAGACTTGACCTCAAGTCTGGGGTAAGCCCAAAAGCCTGGGCATGCTGTTTCCAAAAGTGCTTAGAAGGCACCGCACCAACATATGATGAATTCACTAAGGATTGACTCAGCCTCCGCCATCGTGTGTGTGTGTGTGTGTGTGTGTGTGTATCTATTAGAGTGTGTGTGTGTGTGTATCTATTAGAAAGGAGGTAAAAGGGAGAATGGGAGAGCAGCTCAGGTCAAGGAAAGCCCTGCTACCAACCACCCAATAATCAACATTTCTTCGGGGATTCCCTGGTGTCTAAGGGCTAAGACGACCCCAAAGCAGGACACACTGTCACAATCACAGGTCTAATTAGACAAAGCTGCTGACCTGGAAGGTGGGACTGGGCTTGGTCTGGGCCAGCTGGAGCCAATTTAGCCTCAGGGAAGTGTTCGGCAAGCTCCCTTGGCAACACAACCCACTGTGTGCTTCTGCATTCCCAACAGGATTCCAGCCTGAGGCCAGAATTCCCCAAGGCGTCACACAAGTGCTGCCCTCTCCTTCCTTGCCTCCCCAGGTTTCCCAGGTGGTCATCTTGGGAAGCTAAGAGAAGCTTGAACAGCAGAAGCAGCCTCCAGAACATGGGAGGCAGAGGAGAGGGCCATTTCCCTACCAGACCAGAGCTCCAGAGCTTCTGGTTCAGAAGTATCCCGCTGCAGAAGTCAAACTCCCCAGACCTCCTCCTAGACCCATGGGGCCATGGGAACCATGGCCCCCACATGAACCCTACGCCTCCCCACCCATGGCCTGACCCTGTTCACTTGGTAGCCAGCTCCTACACACACTCCTTCTCCACCTGGTTTCTTCACCAGGCCCTCCTCCTCTCTCTCTGTCGCTCCAGCCTGGCTCCACTCCAAATACCTCCTACAGGAAGCCCTCCCAGACTTTCCCTCCTGGCTTCTCCCCCAGTCTCCCAGCCTGGACTCTCACCGGGTCTCCCAGAGTTGGGCATGGGTCCAAGTACCCCCAATGATCTAGGAGTTTCCTTAAGGCAGTCATGACAACTTTTCATCTTTACAGAAACTATGAAATAAGCAATATCTCCATTTTAGAGCTGAGGAAACTGAGCATCAAGGTTAAGAATAGCTTGTGTTCCAACAGTAGAATTGGGTCCTGTCTGCCTCCAAAGCCGTGTCTCGCCTCCCTGCGGTACACCTCCCTCTCTCTGTATCCCTTCAGGGTAGTACCATAATGCCAGGCACTCCCTGCACCACAGACTTTTTTCTTAATAAATTTATTTATTTATTTATTTTTGTCTGTGTTGCTGCACACGGGCTTTCTCTAGTTGTGGTGAGCGGAGGCTACTCTTCCTTGCGGTGCATGGGCTTCTCATTGCGGTGGCTTCTCTTGTTGCAGAGCACCGGCTCTAGGCACGCGGGCTTCAGTAGTTGTGGCACACGGGCTTAGTTGCTCCACGGCATGTGAGATCTTCCCGGACCAGGGCTCGAACCCGTGCCTCCTGCATTGGCAGGCGGATTCTTAACCACTGTGCCACCAGAGAAGCCCCCATAGACTTTTTTTTTTTTTTTTTTTTTTTTTTGCGGTATGCGGGCCTCTCACTGTTGTGGCCTCTCCTGTAGCGGAGCACAGGTTCCAGACGCGCAGGCTCAGCGGCCATGGCTCACGGGCCTGGCCGCTCCATGGCATGTGGGATCTTCCCAGACCGGGGCACGAACCCGTGTCCCTTGCATCGGCAGGCGGACTCTCAACCACTGCGCCACCAGGGAAGCCCCCCCCCATAGACTTTTATAACCCCATTTAATCCTCACAATTAAACCTATGAGGAAAGTACAGTTAGTCTTATTTACACATTAGGGTGCGGAAGTTTAGAAACTTTTGACCCATTTCGTAAGGTCACACAGCACCTAAGTGTCAGGAACAGAATTCAACCCAACTCTTCAAGCTCCAGAACCCAGTTAGGTTTCCCAGTCCCACTGGGTTTCCCAGTCCTGAGTCTAACCAGACACAGACTGAAAGACGCTGGAGATAGGAAGGCAAATTCTCCAGGCCAGCATGAAAGCTTTGACTCACATCAGCCAGCACCTCTGATAAAGGAAGATGACTTCCAGAAGGCCTGCAGAAGTTGCCCTGCTGATCTGGGGAGGCCTAGGAATCCCAGGACAGCTGAAAGCTGGCTCACTGGCCAGCTGACTTCCTGGCACCCCACCCTTCCCACAATCCTGTGAGTTAACACACCCTCAAGCCCTTTCACTTCTGCAAATTCCTATCACCACCTCCAAAATGCTCTAGGTTTTGTCGTGAGAATTCATTTTAGTTTTGAGAATTGTTTTCAGCAATTCTTGGAACAATACGGACTAGCAGGAAAACATAAATTGGGGAATCAAATAACCTGTGCTCTCGTCTCAACTCAGTCTCTAAATTGCTGTGTGACCTTGGACAGGTCACTTCCCCTCACAGAGCTACAGCTGTCTCATCTGTACAGTGAAGGAACAGTCCCATTTATTTCTAAAATTCCTTGAAATTACCTTTTATTATTAATGACATTTAAATTCATTCAGTTTTTAGAACTTTGAACTTCCCAAAGTGATTGCAATGTCTTGCAGAAAGCATTAAGCTTGAAATCACACTGATTTGAGTGCTCAGCTTTTGTTCTCTCCTCTATAAAATCAATTATATGATGATAATATTTGCAAGAGATTTTCTTTGTCCCTGTGCAGTCCCCATATAGGACTATTGCTGTGATGGGTGAAAACGATAAACTCTTCTCCAAGAATTCACCCTTCCCCCTGTCTTTTACCTCCCTCTCCTCCATTAAAGGGCTCCTATGATAAGTCCACCCTCACCTGCTCTCCAGAGTCTACCTCACTGGATACCAACCCATGAACAAAACAGCATCAGCTCCTTTAAGGAATGCTTTCCTTTCAAAGAAGCATTCCCCCTTCCCTCTTCATTCATCTCTACTCCTATTATTCTGTTCCTTGGATTAGCCAGTCCTCCCTTCAGTCTAGCCTTATCTCCCTTTCAATGTGGCACCAGCGAGAGCATTTCAAAACTTTAGCCTTTTCATGCCTCCTCCTTCCTGCTGCAAGCCCTGAGCTGTCACCTATGAGCTTCTGACATGTCTACTGTTGGGTCTCTTTGTGTTCTTTGTTACTTAGGTGCAATTCCATCTTTCTCTGTGCATCCCATCTTTCAAGGTGTGTAAAGTTCACTTTTTTCTCTGAGGGTGTAGAGGGTGGGGGAAGTCAGCATGAATATATATATATTTTTCCCAAAATCCAAAATTTTTGTCAATATCCACAGTCTTTTTTGTTTGTTTGTTTGTTTTTGCGGTACACGGGCCTCTCACTGTTGTGGCCTCTCCCGTTGCAGAGCACAGGCTCCAGACGCGCAGGCTCAGCGGCCATGGCTCACGGGCCCAGCCGCTCCGCGGCATGTGGGATCTTCCCGGACCGGGGCACGAACCCGCGTCCCCTGCATCGGCAGGCGGACTCTCAACCACTGCGCCACCAGGGAAGCCCCACAGTCTTTTAATTGAAGTATAGTTGTTGTACAATATCATATGTTACAGGTGTACAATATAGTGAGTCACGATTTTTAAACGTTATACTCCATTTACAGTTATTATATGGTTATATTTTAATGCAGAAAATATGACCTGGATATAAAATGAAAATAAGTATTAAATTAAGTGGAAGTTTAATTTAAGAAGTGAAAGGGAGAAAAGGCTAGACTGAAGGAAGGACCGGCTAATGCAAGGAGTAGTAGTAGAAATGAGGGAAAAGGGAAGGGGAGATGCTCCTTTGCAAAAGGAGCTGTGCTGGGTCTCTTTTCACTCAGACCTTGAGTGGGGCAGGCCGGCCCAGAAGCCAAGGCCCAGAGGAGAGTGGGAGCGGCCTCAGGGGGACAAGAGCAAGGCAAGGCCTGGGTGGGAGGAGACCCCCTCTGGGGGAGGAGGTGCCGAGAAGCAGGTTTCTGAAAATAAATGGTGCTCAGACGCCTGAAATTCCTGGAAAAGACTGTGTAAGGCAGGGTCAGGCCCAGGAGGAATGCAATTAGAGGTATGTCTGCACAGCCCACCATCTCACAGATAATGAGCCATAAACCTTATCTCCCCACCTCGGGAGAGCTGGGGGAACTATCTCACCATTCCCAGGAGCTCAGGCTGAGTCAGCCCAGGGGGTTGGGAGGATTTCGGGCCTGAGCCGCATACCTGAGTCACCCCAGCGTGGGTGGTCCCTCCGGAAATGAGGTGGGAGCGAAGGGGAGCCAGGATCACTGGTGCCACCAAAGGCTGAGGGCCTCGATTCCTATCAACCAGCTCCCCGGCCAGAAATTTCCCTGGCCCCCATAAAGAAAGTTATGTCCCGGGGCTGGACAGCACTGTATTCCAGGTAGCTCTCTGCGGTTCAAGACAGTGAAGTTCTTGTGGCCTGTGGGGTTTCGATCTCTCTGCCACCATGAACTACTTCTCCAGCTTTGAAAACCACAGTTGACTCACCCTCTCTCTTAGAGGACAGGAGCAGGGCCCAGAGGGGACCCCATCCTAGTTCCAGCCCTGTCCCCCTCTCTCCCTCCCACCTCTGAGCCAGGCCCTGGGTCCCGCGGAGGGAGGAGGCGGAAGGGGGCAGTGTTCCCGAGAAATTCTCCACCTCCCTGCGATGTTTCCTCCCTCCTTCTCGCAGGCAGGTGAGAAGGGCCCCCAGAGAAAGAGACGTGCTGCTGTGAATGTCCCCCTCCCTGCAGAGTTGCAGGTGACCTCACTGCCCGCCTGAGGCTCCTAGACACGTACGCTCTCTCCCTCTGGCGCAGCGCCCCCTCTACCTCCACGATGGACTCGCTTTACTTTGTTCCAAAGTGTTTTCTCCCAGGGCCCAGGCCTACTGATCTTCTATAAACACCACTTGGATCCTGTCACTCCCCAGCCCAGAACTTCCCTTTGCCTTCAGAGTAAAGGTCAAGCTCCTCATCGATGATGATTGAGCTGAGCCTTTCCTGCCTGGCACTAGCTGCCTCCCTGCCCCAGCCCCGGGGCTCTGCCCATCCTGCCGACAGCCTTCCCTGGAACCTGCACCTGCTGAACCCTTACCCTTGCAGCGCACCGTGTGCACTCTGCAAACATTTACTGAACGAAAACCACCCAGCCGGTACCTCCCTGCCGCGGTCACCACTGTCAGAAGTGGCCTCTCCCACAGAGACCCCAAGAACTGGCCTCGTTACACCCTGGGCTGGTTCATACTTGTCTGAGCGCTCCACCCTGACTGCAAACCTGAGCCACAGGCATCCAACAGGCGTTGAACACCGGCAAATGAGGCAGTGGTCCATATTCATCTCATTTGATCTGCACAATAACCTTGGGAGTTCAGTATCATTATCCTTATTTACAGATGAGGAACCCAAGGCTTAGAGAAGTGACTTGTCCATCAGGTGGTAGTCAGGGCTCATACCAGGGTCCCCAAATTCCAAATCCAGGGCCCTCACACCAGCACCAAGGCACCTCCTCTAAAGCAGGGTTGTGTCTTACATGTTTCTGTTTCCCTCAGCACCCAGCACGGGAATTTGTTTGATTCACAGAATGAATGAATGAATGCGTGATGGTTCTAAGATTCACTTCTATCCAGATGAATCATCTTCTCCACTCTGATCCGTATTCTTCTCCTCCACATTTGATTTTTCTATCTTCTCCTCTCTCTCACCCTAGGCCCTAAGGATCCAGGAGAAGGGAGGAAAGAAGCTGTAATCGTTCTCACTGATTCCAGGGATTGGATCTAGGCCCCAGGAGAAACAGCCCAAAGGAAGACAGGAAGGCTCTTCCCTATACCCACCACCCAGATTGATAGTGAGTCCCAGCCCTCTCCCTATCCCTCCCCAATTCTCACAGGACACAGGTGGAGCAGAAGGGAGACTCAGGGCCAGCCAGAGAGCAGTGAGGGGGTGGAAAGGGGCCTAAATGCTGTGACTCACCATCCTTGTGCCTTCTGGGAAGCAGGGTGAGGGATACCTGGACGCTGGAAATTCCAACCCCTCCCCAGAGAGACACTTAGGTGTCCGGATAGGGAGAGGGAGAGCTCTGTTTACCCCAAACTAAGGGGCAACCATGGCAACGGAGGCCAGGGCCATCTGAGCAGGGAGCAAAGGTGAGGGCCCTGCTGCCAGCCTGCCAATTGGGCTGTTTGCCCAGATCATGCGAGGCAGGCCTTCTCTGGCTGAACACCCCCTTGTGGGCACAGCCTGTCCTGAAAGCTGGGGAGGGACAGTCCTGAGGAAGCAGCCACCCATTTTACAGATACACAAATGCTCCCATCCCCTCCTCACCTCCTTCCTTGAGCCTTCTCTCTGGAGACCAGAGACAGACAGACAGGCAGACACTGAACCAAGGGGAGCTCTTGGCCTCTGTGCTGAGACAAAGAGGGAAGGGGGAGCTGAGGCAGCTGCTGGGAAGGGGCAGAATGGAGTTATCAGTCAAGGAAGGCTTCCTGGAGGAGGACAAGGCCAAACATAAGGAGGAGGGTGTCTAGGCTAAGGAAAAGACAGTGTCTCCTCAGCTAGTGTGAGACCAGATGCACCATCACTCTTTCCCCTCTGCTAGTCACCAGAATCGTAAACTCTTGGTACCCAAAGGGGCCCTCAGGGCTGCCTCCACCATCCTTAACAATGCTCCCCTCACCCGTTATCTGCATCCATCTGCACCCTTTCCTCCCTCTTGGAGATGGAGGTGTCCCTCACTGTGCTCAGAGCCAGGCCCGCTACCTGCACTCTGAACTCTAACCCCTCAGAACCTCGCTGAATTAAGGACCATCTCTCTCTGGTCCTGCTCCCCCCAGCCCCGTCCCTGGAGGGACTTTTCCCCTCTACCTGTATCCCTGCTCAAGGGCTTTTCTACTTAAAAAAAGCAAGGAACAAAGGAGGGAAAGGAGGGAGGGAGGGAGGGAAAGGAGGGAGGGAGGGAGGGAAGGAGGGAGGGAGGGAGGGAAGGAGGGAGGGAAATTATGCTTGACCCTTGACCCCTCTCTCCTCTTCCCAAAAAAAGAGACACTGTTCGTTCTCAATTTTCACCTCATCCTACCTACTCCCACCCCAGCTACCAGCCACGAAAATTTAAAACCACCCGTGATCAACTAAGAGCCGAATTTCGTAGACCTTTTCAAGCTTTCTCTTATCTGACCTCCCTGCAGTATTGGACTGGACACTACTGATTCATTCCTGAATCCTCTTTATCTACCCACCACTTGTATCCATAGCCCTTAATCTTTTTGGTGGGCCATGCACACTTTTTTTTTTTTTTGCGGCCTCTCCCATTGCGGAGCACAGGCTCCGGATGCGCAGGCTCAGCGGCCATGGCTCACGGGCCCAGCTGCTCCGCGGCATGTGGGATCTTCCCAGACCGGGGCACGAACCCATGTCCCCTGCATCGGCAGGTGGACTCTCAACCACTGCGCCACCAGGGAAGCCCCCATGCACACTTTTGAGACTCTAAGGCACAATCACAGATTGCCAGCATCTCTCATATACCTCAAGGGATTCATGTACTCAGGAAACCATCACAGAGGCCAGATTAAGAGCCTCGGCCTTGAAAGTTAGTATCCCTGGGACAGTGCCTCAACCTCTTCTGAACAATCCCATCCACTCCCAGGGATGATGGCTCCTGGACCCACATCTCCCAACTCTCAGGAGAGTTTCAGACCCATGTTTCCAATTGCCACCTGGATGTCTCACCCAAGTCGCAAAGTCAGTAGGTTCCAAACAGAAGTCATTGTCTAACACCACCCTCCTGGCCTTCCTTCCTCTCATAATCATTATCTGGTGGACAGCCTCACTGCCTCCAAAGCAAGAAAACTAGGAGTCACCTGAAGTCCCGGGGATGGTACTATAACCTGCCTCACGTGGTTGTTATGAGCCTAAATAACGTGATATGTGTAAAGCACATAGGATCGTGCCTGGCACATCATAGGTACTCAGTAATTGTTAATTATTGTGGTTGCTATTCTTCCTTGTTCTTTCCCCTTATATCCAATTAGACACCAAGACCTAACTTCTAACTTCTAAATTTCCCTTGAGTCTATTTTCTTCCCTGTTTTTCCACTGATTCTCCCTAGTCCAGGCATTCGTGTCACTTGCCTAGATGATGACAGTAATCTCCAGTCTTGTCCCTTTCTGTCTTTCCAAGACATACAGCTAGAATGGTCTTGCCAAAATGCAATTCTGACCATGACACTTCCCTACTTCAAGCTTCAGTGTCTTCCCAGTAGCCCACAGCCGCTGGTGCATCCCTAGGGAACTTGTTATAAATAGAGGCTCAGACTCCAGCTCCCTGCAGACGTGGGTGGTACCTTGGCACATGTGTTCATAGCACATTTCCTAATGTATCTTGTGCAAAATAAAATTGAGAAGCAAGGAAGGAAAAACTCTACAAGGCCTGCAAGGTCCTCCTTGACCCAGCCCTCAACAACCTTTCCCATTTCATCTTCTGCCTCTTCCTTTTCTCTGCTACCCATTGACTCTTTACATATTTGACAGGTATTTATTGAGCACCCAATAAGTGCAGGCACTAAGGACACAAGGGTGAGCAAAATAGACATGGTCCCTGGAGCTTATAATCTAGTTGGAAAGAATGATAGTAACCTAATAATCACACTAATGAAAATGTAAATATAAACTGCTATACATTATTTTAACGAGAGGAACACAACCATAAGAGAGTATATTGTAGAGCAACCTGACCTAAATTTGAAGGAGTTAGGGAAACTTCCCTGAGGAAGCAATACTTGAACTGAGATATGAGAGATGAGTAAATTAATAGAAAAGGCTGAATAAAGAGAAGAGTGATCTAGTTATAGAGAATTGCATGTGCAAAGGCCCCGGGTAAGCAGGAGTACAACATGTTCCACAAACAGAAAGAAGGTCAGTGTAGCCATATTAAGAGGTAGAAAAGGTACAGAGGGAGACAGCAGAGGTTGAGAGGGCCAGACCATGCAGGGCTTCATCAGCCACTTGAAGATTTGGGGTCTTTACCCTAAGAATAATTGGACCTAGTTAGATCTAATTAGATTTAGAGGGGTGACTTCATTTGTGTGTGTGGTTTTTTTAATCGTGCTTGCTTGCCATGTGGAGAGCACATTAGATCAAAGTGGATTCAAGGACATCAGAAAACTAAGAGAGTAGGCTAAGCAAGAGATAATACAATGATAACTTAGACTAGGGTGATGATTATAGAGCTAGAGAGGAGCTGAAAGATTCAAGAGTCATTTAGGAGGTAAAATGAGCAAGATTTGATAATGGGCTGATATGGTGGTGGAGGGTGGGAAATGTCAAGGATGACAACTCAGTTTTTGCCCTAGACACCTCTTTGGATGGTGATGCCATTCCATGAGGAGGGGAAAATTAGAAGAAGGTCACACGAATATCAGACAAAATGGACTTCAAAACAAAGAATATATCTGGGATATGGAGGGACATTGCAGAATGACAAAGGGGCCAATTCATCAGGAAGCTATAAGAATCCTAAATGTGTATGCACCCAACAACAGAGTTTTTTTGGGGGTTTTGGGGTTTTTTTTTTGCGGTACGCGGGCCTCTCACTGTTGTGGCCTCTCCCGTTGTGGAGCACAGGCTCCGGACGCACAAGCCCAGTGGCCATGGCTCACGGGCCCAGCCGCTCCGCAGCATGTGGGATCTTCCCAGACCAGGGCATGAACCCGTGTCCCCTGCATTTGCAGGTGGACTCTCACAACTGCGCCACCAGGGAAGCTCAACAGAGTTTTTAAAAACATAAAATAGAGGGACTTCCCTGGTTGTCCAGTGGCTAAGACTCCAAGCTCCCAGTGCAGGGTGCCTGGGTTCGATCTCTAGTCAGGGAACTAGATCTCACATGCTGCAACTAAGAGCCCGCATGCCACAACTAAGAGCCTACATGCCGCAACTAAGAGCTCACACTCAGCAACAAAAATCCCGCGTGCCACAGCTAAGACCTGGCGCAGCCAAATAAATTAATTAATTAATTTAAAAAAAACATAAAATAGAAATTAAAAGAACTGAAAGGAGAAGTAGATTAATCCAAAATTATGCTTGGAGGCCTCAATATTCCTTTCTCAATAATTAATAAGACAAATAGAAAATCAGTAAAGATATAAAAGACCTGAAAAACACCATCAACCAATGTGATCTAATTATACATAAAAAATTTCACCCAACTACAGCAGAATACACATTGTTTTCAAGTGTGCATGGAACATTTATCAGGATAGGCCATATGCTGGCTCAAAAAAAACAAATCTCAACAAATTTAAAAGAAATGAAATCGTACAATCTATGTTCTCTTACCATAAGAGGCTTAAAATAGAAATTAATAACAGAATGATATCTGGAAAATCTCCAAATATTTGGGAGTTAAACCACATACTTATAAATAACCCATGGTTAAAAGAACTCACAAGGAAATTTAGAAAATATTTTATATTAGTTAAACATTTTGGGACACAGATAAAGCAGTGCATAGAGGGAAATTTATAGCATTAAATACTTACATATTTTTTTAAAGCCTTGAAATAAAAATCTAAGCTTCCAAGTTAAGAAATTGGAAAAAAAAAAGCAAATTAAAACCAAAGCGAGAAGCAAAGGGAAGGCAGGAAATAATAAGTGTAAGAGCAGAAATCAAAAACCTTGAAAATAGAAAAACAGTAGAGGAAACCAATGACACCAAAAGCTGATTCTTTGGAAGATCAAAAATATTGGTAAAACCTACACCAGGGAAAAGAGAAGAGAGAGAGAAGACACAAACTACCAATATCAGCAATGAAAGAGGGGATTACAGACCCTGTAGATATTAAGAGGATAATAAGGGAATATTGCTACCTATAAATCTGACAACTTAGATGAAATGAACAAATTCCTTTAAAAACATAAACCTACCAAAGCTCATGCAAAAGAATGAGAAAACCTAAATAGTTCTATATCTATTAAAGAAGTTGAATTCTTAGTTAAAAACCTTCCACAAAGAAAATTCTAGACCCAGATTACTTCATTAATGAATTCTACCAAACACTTAAGGAAGAAATAATATCAATTCTACACAATTCTTCCAGAAAATGGAAGAGCAGGAAACTGTTCCTAACTCATTTTATAAAGTCAGCTTTGCTCTGATACCAATGCCCGACAAAAACAATACAAGTGGGGCTTCCCTGGTGGCGCAGTGGTTGAGAGTCCGCCTGCCGATGCAGGGGACACGGGTTCGTGCCCTGGTCCGGGAAGATCCCACATGCCGCAGAGCGGCTGGGCCCGTGATCCATGGCCGCTGAGCCTGCGCGTCCGGAGCCTGTGCTCCGCAACGGGAGAGGCCACAACAGTGAGAGGCCCGCGTACTGCAAAAAAAAAAAAAAAAAAACACAATACAAGAAAAATATAGATCAATATCCTCCATGAACATTAATTCAAAACCCTTACCAAAATATTAACAAATCAAATCCAACAACAGATAAGAGGAACAATACATCATAATCAAATAAGATTTCTCCCTGGTATGGCAGATTGGTTGAATATTTAAAATCAATTAATGTAATTCATTTTATTCATAGACTAAATAAGAAAAATCATATGTCCATCTCAACTGATGCAGATAAAACATTTAACAAAGTTCAACATCCATTTATGATTAAGAGCTCTCTTGGGACTTCGCTGGTGGTCCAGTGGTTAAGACTTCACCTGTGCAGGGGGTGTGGGTTCAATCCCTGGTTGGGAAGCTAAGATCCCACATGCCTCGGGGCAAAAAAAAGAAAAACATAAAACAGGAACAATATTGCAGCAAACTCAATAAAGACTTTAAAAATGGTCCACATTAAAAAAATCTAAAAAAAAAAAAAAAAGGAAAACTCTCAGCAAACTATGAATAGAAGGGAATTTCTTTGACCTGATGAAGAACATTTACAAAAAACTTATGGCTAACATAATTTTTAACAGTGAAAGAATGAATGTTCTCCCCACAAGATCAGGAACAAAGCAAAGATATTTACTGTCTCACCACTTCTATTTAACATTGTAATGGAGGTGTTAGCTAGTACAGTAAGTCAAGAAAAAGAAAATAAGGCATACAGATTGGAAAAGAAGAAATAAAGCTGCCTTTATTCACAAATGAAATGATATTCTATGTAAAAAATTTCAATCTACAAAAAAGCTACTGGTGTAAGAGAGTTTAGCAGAGTTGCAGGCTAAATGATCGATATACAAAATCAATCATATTTCTATATACTAGTAATGAACAATTGGAAATTGAAAACAGAATATCATTAACAATCAGATTTAAAACATAAAATACCTTCCAATCAAACAAAACATGTGCAAGATTTGTGTGCTGAAAACCACAAAACATTAATGAAAGAAATTAAAGATCTAGAATGGTGAGATATACAAAGTTCATGGATTTAATGCAGTCCCAATCAAAATTCCAGTAAGCTTTTATTTAGAGATTGACAAACTGATTCTAAAAATTTATATAAAAAAACAAAGGGCCTAGACTAGCCAAAACAATTTTGAAAAAGAGGAAGAAAGTTGGAGAACTCACACTACCTGGTTTCAAGAGTTACCATAAAGCTATAGTAATCAAGACAGTGGGGTATTAACATAAGGATAGATATATACATCAGTGGAACATAAGAGCCCAGAAATAGACTCACACAATGGTACCAAGGTAAATCATTGCAGAAAAGATAGTCTTTTCAACAAATAGTGCTGGAACAATTGGACATCCGCATGCAAAAAAAAAAAAAAAAATTAACCTCAACCCATACTTCAAGTTATTGACAAGAATCAACTCAAAACAAAAAACCTAAAAATATACAACTTCTAGAAGAAAACATAAGAAAAAAACCTTAGTGATCTTAGGTTAGGTAAAGATTTCTTAGAACACACACACAAAAAAATAAACCATTAAAGAAAAATTTGACAATGGAATTTTACCAAAATTAAAAATGTCATCTATTCTAATGACACTGTTAAGAAAATACAGAAGTAGGGACTTCCTTGGTGGCACAGTGGTTAAGAATCCACCTGCCAATGCAGGGGACACAGGTTCAAGCCCTTGTCCGCGAAGATCCCACATGCCATGGAGCACCTAAGCCCGTGCGCCACAACTACTGAGCCTGTGCTCTAGAGCCCGAGACCCACAACTACTGAAGCCCACGCGCCTAGAGCCCATGCTCCGCAACAAGAGCAGCCACCGCAATGAGAAGCCCACATACCACAACGAAGAGTAGCACCCACTCGCCACAACTAGAGAAAGCCCGCACCCAGCAACAAAAACCCAACGCAGCCATAAAAAAAATAAAGAAAATACAAAAGTAAGCCACAGATTTGGAGAAAATATTTGTCAAACACATTAACTCAAATGTGAGTTAACTCACATTAACTCTTAGGCCAAAATGTAAAATCTAGAACCATAGGCCCCTGCCCGGGCCGCGCTCGCCGAAGGTCAGGAGGCTGGCCCGCGCACCACGGCCTTCAGGCCTGAGTCACAAAGTGGGCCCTGTGGGACCTGCTGGGGTCTCTCCTGAGTGTTAGTTCTTGATTGCGTGACCTTGAAATAGTCCGCTGTCAAGGAGAAAAACTACCATGGCTTCCAGTTCTTTGACAAAACTTCAGATGCGTGGCCTTCTGGCCAAGCGACTGCGATTTCATATTGTTGGAGCATTCGTTGTCTCCTTGGGAGTTGCAGCTTTCTATAAGTTTGCTGTGGCTGAACCAAGAAAGAAGGCATATGCAGACTTCTACAGAACTTATGATTCCATAAAAGATTTTGAGGAGATGAGGAAGGCTGGTATCTTTCAGAGTGCAAAGTGATTTTGGAATATAAAGAATTTCTTTGGGTTGAGTTCCATGGAAGTTTGTCACTTACCTATGTTCCTGAACTATGAACTACTAATATCTGGGCTAAGGAATAGTTTCTCATGATAAATAAACTATTAACAAAAAAACAAAAAAAAAATCTAAAACCATATATCTTCTGGAAGAAAACAGAAAAAAATCTTTGTGACTTTCACATAAGCAAAGATTTTTCAAATACAGCACCAGGGCATGATCCTTAAAGTAAAAACTTGATAAAATAGACTTCTTCAAAATCAATAGCTTCTCCACAAGAGACACCATTAAGAAAATGGAAAGACAACTACAGACTGGAAGAAAATAGTTGTAAATCACATATATGATGAAAAACTTAAATCTAGATATATATATATTTTTTTTTTTTTTTTTTTTTTTTTTTTTTTTTGCTGTACGTGGGCCTCTCACTGTTGTGGCCTCTCCCATTGCGGAGCACAGGCTCCGGACGCGCAGGCTCAACGGCCATGGCCCACGGGCCCAACCGCTCCGCGGCATGTGGGATCCTCCCAGACCGGGGCACGAACCCGTGTCCCCTGCATCGGCAGGCGGACTCTCAACCACTGCGCCACCAGGGAAGCCCTAGATATATTTTTTTTTAACTCTCAAAAATAAATAATAAAAAAGACAACCCAATATATTTTAAATTTAATTTTATTTTTTTATTGAAGTATAGTATATTTACAATGTTGTGCCAGTCTCTGCTATACAGCAAAGTGACTCAGTTATATACATAGAGACATTCTTTTTTTATATATTCTTTTCCATCATGGTTTATCACAGGAGATTGAAAATAGTTCCCTGTGTAATACAGTAGAACCTTGCTTATCCATCCTATATGTAATAGTTTATATCTGCTAATCCGACACTCCCAGTCCTTCCCTCCCCCAGCCCCTACCCCCTTGGCAATCACAAGTCTGTTCTCTATATCTGTGATCTGTTTCTGTTTTGTAAATAGGTTCATTTTGCCATATTTTAGATTCCACATATAAGTGATATCATACAGTATTTGTCTTTCTCTTTCTGACTTACTTCACTCAGTATGATAATCTCTAGTTTCATCCATGTTGCTGCAAATGGCAATTATTTCATTCTTTTTTATGGCTGAGTAATATTCCCTTGTGCATATGTACCACATCTTTATCCATTCATCTGTTAATGGACGTTTAGGTTGTTTCCATGTTTTGGCTATTGTGAACAGTGCTGCTATGAACATAGGGGTGCATGTCTTTTTGACTTATAGTTTTGTCTGGTTATATGCCCAGGAGTGGGATTGCTGGATCATATGGTAGTTCTATTTTTAGTTTTCTGAGGAACCTCCACACTGTTTTCCGTTGTGGCTGCACCAACTTACATTCCCACCAAGAGTGCAGGAGGGTTCCCTTTTCTCCACACCCTCTCCAGCATTTGTTATTTGTAGACTTTTTAATGATGGCCATTCTGACCAGTGTGAGGTGGTACCTCATTGTAGTTTTGATTCGCATTTCTCTAATAATTAGTGATGTTGAGCATCTTTTCATGTGCCTACTGGCTATCTGTATGTCTTCTTTGGAGAAATGTCTATTAAGGTCTTCTGTCCATTTTTTGATTGGGTTATTTCTTTTTTTGTTGAGTTGTATGAGCTGTTTGTATATTTTGGAGATTAAGCCCTTTTCTGTCTTATCATTTGCAAATGTTTTCTCCCATTCCGTAGGTTGTCTTTTCATTTTTTTATGGACAACCCAATGTTTTTTAATGGGCAAAAGATTTGCACTGACACTTCATCAAAGAAGAGATACAGATGGCAACAAAAGCACATAAAAAAGATGCTCAACATCATTAGTCATTATGAAAATACAAATTAAAACCACAATGAGATATTACTATGCACCCACCAGTAAAGCTATAATTTAAAAAAAGAAAAACAATAGAAAGTGCTGGTAGGGTGAAGAGCAATTGGAACCCTCATACATTACTGGTGGGAATGCAAAATGATACAGTCACTTTAGAAAATAGTTTGAACACAATATTATAAATTAACTAAACTTCAATTGAAAAAAAGTTTGGCAGTTTCTTATAAAGTTAAACATATACTTATCATACAACACACCATCCCATTCCTAGCTATTTTATCCAAGAAAAATGAAAACTTATATCCACACAAAGAACTGTGCACAAATATTTATAACACCTTTATTCATAATTACTAAAAACTGGAAACAACTCAAATATCCACGTACTGGTGAATGAATAAACTAATTGTGATACCGCTATACAGCAATAAAGAGGAACAAACTGCTGATACATGCAATAACATGGGTGAAACACAAAAGCATTATGCTAAGTGAAAGAAGTCAGAGACAAAAGGTAACATACTCTATGATTCAACCTATGTGGCATTCTGAAAAAGGAAAAATCATTGGGGCAGATTGATGGTTGCCAGAGCTGGGGGTGGGTGAGGGAGATTGACTAGGAAGGAATGCAATAGGACTTTCTGAGGTGATTAAGTGTTTTCTACCTTGATTTATGGTGGCAGGTCTACAACTGTATCCATCTGTCCAAACCCATTCAACCGTATCCCTGAAAAGAGTGAATATTTCTCTATGCAAATTGTACCTCAATAAATCTGAATTTTTTTAAAGAAAAAAAAAGATGCAGGAAGATCCAGCCTTACATCTAATAAGCTTGATTTCTTTGGGAATTCCCCAGCAGTCCAGTGGTTAGGAGACCACTCTTTCACCACCAAGGGTACAGGTTCAACCCCTGGTCTGGGAACTAAGATCCCGCAAGCCGCAAGGCACAGCCAAAATAATTTTTTAAATAAAAAAAGATTTCTTTGAAAGCTCCAACTGGGGACAATATCCAGTGACGGGCAGGAGATACATATCTGAAACTCAGAGAAGGGGACTCTGTTGGATACTGTAACAGATCACAATACCGTTCTATCTGTAAAGACTTCTCCTTGACCCCCTTGTCTCTCTAACAAGTTCTTGTTCATTTTTTTGAAGCTCTGCCAGAGCATTCCCTCCTTCTTGAGGTTCTCCACGATCCCAACCCTTCCACCTAAAATGTGAGCTCCGCAAGAACAACAACCTTATCTGGCTTTTCTTTGCTGTATCCCCAGAGCCTAGAACATGGCTGGCACATAGCAGCTGCCTTACAAATTGTTAATGAATGGATGAATTATTCCCTCCTCTGATACTACTTTAGAACTTTTCATAGCACCTATCACACTGTATTTTTTTGGTCCGGTTATCTGTCCCCTCTAATAATCATCTCCTTGATTATTAGTGTTTATTTTTATTTATCTCTGTATACCCAGCTCACTGTAGAACTGAACCAAACTGAGAGACTTGAACTTCCATGCTGATGATTATTGCAGCAGAAGAAGGCAGGGGAGCACCTGCTATGCTCCAGGCCCTATCATGCACATTTAATTCCTGTAGCAACAGATGAGGAAACTGTAGCTCAGAGAAGCTTACTAACTAACTTGGGCACCCAACTTGAACGAGGTCACTCAGCAGGCAAACAACAGAGCTAGAACACAAACTCAGATCTGCCTGACTCCAAAATCTATGCTCTTTTCCTATCCTTTCTTTTCCTTAAGATCCTTAACTCCATGATTTTCAGCCACCCTTAAATGATATCATCTGCTCTGACCCCAAACTCCGACAATCCCCTCTCTGACATGCCACATCTCGTGCTCCCTTGTTTTCTAGACTGCAGTTGCCATCCATCATGTCAGCTCCCAAGCCCTGGACTCCTTTTCCTCTGAGGTCTTCTGGTTGTCTTTGCTTTCCCACTCAACCCACCCCAAGAGAGTCTATTTCAACAATGTTGTAAATCTAGATTCCTTTGCCTCTGAAATTCCACCACTCCCTCCCGCTCATCTCTCAGCAAGAGATTCCCCCAGGATACAGATTCTCATGTGGTTGGTCTCATCATGGAGCCATGCTGTGTGACCTTCACTGGGACCTCAGAACCGTTCACATAGCCTCATGCACCATGAGTAGACCATGTTACCTCATCACGCGTGCTGCAGGCTCCTTCTGCCTGTCCTGCTCTTCCCATTGGTAGAGAGGCAGAAGCATGTAGAGGTTACGTATGACAAATCCCAGGTCTGCCACCTACTAGTACTAGCACTCTTCAGGTTTCCACTGAAATGTCACTTCCCCTAGGCTCTTAGGCTGGGTTAGCAGTTGTTGCTATGGGCTTCCATTGGGCCCTGGACTTGCCCTGGCCCAGCACCAACCTCACTCCATTGTCATTGCTTGTTTAATCACTGATCAGCCTGGCTAAACAGTACCATCCTGAGGACACCTTCCATCAACCTTGCTACCTACAACAGGGTATCACCCCATTTTCTCCTTTCCTTCCCTGACAAACCTTTTTTTTTAATTTTTAATTTTTTTTTTTTTTTTTTTTTGTCATGCCATGCGGCTTTCAGGATGTTAGTTCCCCGACCAGGGATCGAACCCATGCTCCCAGCAGTGGAAGCGTGGGGTCCTAACCACTGGACCACCAGGAAATTCCCTAAACTTTTTTTTTTTTTTTGGCCACAACACACGGCTTGTGGGATCTTAGCAAGGACTGAACCTGAACCCTCAGCCATGAGAGCAGAGTCCTAACCACTGGACTGCGAGGGCATTCCCCCAAACTTCGTAGAAGAAAAGTTTACATTCTGTTTCCACTTAGCAGTAACCACTTACTCCTTGGCCTTTCAGCACCTGGCTTTGGTCTCCATCACTTTACTGGAAGTGCTCTGCTTGTCCTCAGCCTCCTTGATCTCTGTGTGCATCTGCCCCTCCTTGAAACTTTTTCTCCTTGGCTTTCATGACAGCCCTCTCTCCTGGTCTCTTTTGGGAGCTGGCAGGAGTCTGGACCTCCTCTCCTTTCTCCTCTCTTTTCCCTTCGTCTCTTCCTCCTCTTCTTGCCTTGGGCCCCTCTATGCAGATTCTGCCCACTTTTTTTGTCTGATCTTTTTCCTTAGGCCATCTCATCCACACCAGGGTTTCCCCCAGATCCTCTAGGGGGATGGCTCCAGACAGGGCTACCACATCTGCCTGTGCAGGTCGGTCAGTGCACAGGCCAAGGAGACAAGGAGGAGGCTGACTTTGTCCAGTTTTTGCAAAGGCCCTGAGGGCTAGTCTTGGCTCCACAAGCTGCATTCCATACCCCGTGCCTCTATCAAGCTGTAGCCTTGCCTGTCTAGCTGCTCAGAGGACAGTTTCCCCAGACATTGCTAGTAGATCTGCCTAGTTCAAAGCCAAAAGGAGAGAGACTGGTAGAGATGTGACCATTGATGGGATGTGTTTTTTTTGTTTTTTTTTTTGCGGTACGCGGGCCTCTCACTGCTGTTGCCTCTCCCATTGCAGAGCACAGGCTCCGGACGTGCAGGCTCAGCAGCCATGGCTCACGGGCCCAGCCGCTCCACGGCATGTGGGATCTTCCCGGACCAGGGCACGAACCCGTGTCCCCTGCATCAGCAGGCGGACTCTCAACCACTGCGCCACCAGGAAGCCCAATGGGATGATTTTGAGATGGGTTTTCAACTACTCTACTTTTCCATTTCACCCCCTTTTCCATAGACTCAGTTTTAGCTGCCCCTGCCCTGTGCCCAAATTGAAAGTAAAGAAATAGTGATGAGGAGGGAGCAGAAGGCTAGAGGGTAGTGAGAGCAAAACAAGGGATCTGGGAAGAAAAAGAGGAGATGGGGGCAAACCAGACGAGAGGAAATGAACTGACTTCTTCAGCTGTCAAAGCCCTTCCAGGCAGATTGTCTCATTTGATTCTCATGAAAGCTCTCGGAGTATATGTAACTATTATCCTTATTCTACAGCTGAGGAGACCAAGGCAAGTAAAGTTGCCCAAGATCACCCAGCCAGCAGTGGGACCTTGAACCCAGGTCTTTTGACACCAAATGCCACACTCATCCCTGTGCGCCACACACCTCTTGGCAGATTGGAAAGAGGTGATGGGCTGGGGGATGGCATTGAGGTAATGGGGTTGTACCAGAGGAGGGACCAGGAGTACCAGGGTCAGAAGGGGGAAGGGGAAGGGGTCATAAGAATAGGGCTTCCCTGGTGGCGCAGTGGTTGAGAGTCCGCCTGCCGATGCAGGGGACACGGGTTCGTGCCCCGGTCCAGGAAGATCCCACATGCCACAGAGTGGCTGGGCCCGTGAGCCATGGCCGCTGAGCCTGCGCGTCCGGAGCCTGTGCTCCGCAATGGGAGAGGCCACAGCAGTGAGAGGCCCGCGTACCGCAAATAAAAAAAAAAAAGAATAGGAGAGGCCACGCCTGGTGGGTGAGAGCTGGCTTTGCCAGAGGAGACTGCAGGGGAACCCAGGGAGCTGAGGGGACTCTGGAAGGGCCAGATTTCCTGGAATCCTCTCTGAGCTTTATCGCTGGAGATTCCTGGGCAGCTACATGTTCTTCATGATCTTTCCTTCCTTTATCCCTGGAAAATAACCCAGGATACAAACCCAGCTGAAGCAATGATATAAAAGTACCAGAGCATTCTTTGACCTTCCCAACGCTGGGGGAAAGGGCCTGGCCCGAACCCTCAGAACCCCTCCCCCAGTCTACACTAGACAGGCAGGTCCAGGGTCTCCAAATGGGGCAGGGACACTTCCAGAGACATTCCCAAAAGTCTTGAGGGATTCAGACTGGGCCTTGCTCCCAACCCAGCTGCCACCCCCATCATCCCACATGCCTCCACAGCCTACCTAACCACACTCCTCGGCCCCCTTTTTCATTAATTGTTTAAATCAAAATCATTTATGGAGCTCCCGCTACATGCCAGACTCAGGGCTGAGCAAGAGGAATTCCCACTCAGCCCCCAGACTCCTTTCCCTCGGGTCTCGCCCCGTTCCTCCCTCTGTGTGTTCTCGTCCTCAGAGGCTCTGCCCCTAATTCAGTAGCCCTTGGGGTCCTCCTGTGGGAGGCCCGCTGGCACGCTGGGCTCTGCACTGCGGGGAGCTGAGGGGAGCCTCCCAGGCCAACCTCTCATCCGCCTTGCTGCCCCCTACTGTCCCCACCAAAAAGACCTCTCACTGCCCCCAAGACACTCACACGTTTGGAAGGTCCTTTCTGGAGTCGTTCTCAATCCTTCAGTCCTTGGAGACGGTGATGAGAATCCAACTCCCGCCCCCGCCACACCCCCGCCACAC
The DNA here is from genome assembly GCF_949752795.1 of Hyperoodon ampullatus. NCBI lineage: Eukaryota > Metazoa > Chordata > Mammalia > Artiodactyla > Ziphiidae > Hyperoodon > Hyperoodon ampullatus. The sequence continues at coordinate 58,017,237 of NC_136924.1, forward strand.
CCCCGCCCCCTGCTGTCTGGTCTATAGACCCCAACCATCACACTTCAGTTGCTATTCTAAACAACCCCCTCCTCAGGGCTGGGTACAAAATTTACAGACTAAATGATAAAGCAAAGCCTAAAGGGCTTCAGGCCCCCATGATCCCCCAATCCCTTAATCTCCCCACTATCTAGTTCTCCCAGGTCTTTGGCTCCAGCTCTCCAAGGGAGAGTGTAGGGAAGGGGGAGGAAAGAGCTGACCCGCCGCCCCTTATCAGGGTCATCTCGGAGTTTACTCAGTAGTTAAACCTGTCTCTCAGGTTCCCAGCTCCCCGCCAGCAGGACACCGGAACACAGGGCAGGATGGGGGTGGGGGACCATTTCCCCTCCTTCAGGACCCCCCTCTGCTGAGCTCCTTTACTCATCTGCCTTTGTTCCGGCCTCTCACCGGGACCCTTCCTGTTCCTCCTACTCCAGGGACCGGCCTCACCATCGCCCATCCCACCACCACCCCAGAGCCCCAGTGCTGGGAACCTGGGGGCCCGAAACTCCCCCCTCATACCCCCTTCCCCAGCTCTCCCAGAGGCTCTCAGAAGAGCGAAAAGGCCCTGAACCACAAAGGAATCTGGATGTGGTGGAAAAGGGCAGGCTGGTGCTGGAAACCTGAGGTCGGTATTTGCCCCGATGCTGCAAGAGGTCAGGAATGTGGCCACTAACAATCAGCTATGGGAGATAAGACCTGGCTGGCAGCTCTCCTCCTCCAGCCCCAGACAGTGCCTCCATCCCCAGGCCCCAAAATGTCCCAAGCAGTTGGAGTGGGGCAGGAGTCAGAGAAAGACCTGGAAAGGAGTTTAGATAAGAATCCTTAGATCTGGGCCTAATCCCTGTTGGAATTCAAAGTCCCCCAGGGGTGTTAAGTGACTTAGAAAGAGTCCTTGTATCATGGAGACATCTTTACAATTACACTGACCCCCTCACAGCTGCCCTCTTGGAGATTTACTCCCCAGTAAGTAATTAGCATTTGTTCAGTGAATAAGTGAGTAATAATTAACATTCATATCAATTGCCACCCAAGGAGATAGACTGGACTGGCTTTCTTCTCCTTTTACCAGTGAAGAAACTGAAGTGCAGAGTTAAGTGACTTTCCCAAGGTCACGCAGCTGGCAAAGTCCACAAGTGCCTCCCCTCTGTCTGGTCCATTGACCTAGCTACTCCTGGGGCCCCTCCTCTTCCCATTCCTCCTCTCCCATCTGCCTTCACCTCTTCAGTTCAGCTAGCAGCTCGATAAGAATCAATAGGTCCTCCCCAGAGCAAAGAGCACAGACAGGTGTGTAATGCCAGGCCCTGCCAGACAAATGAGCTGCTGGTGGCAACAGACTTGAAGGCCCAGTACCTCAGGATTCCTCCAGCTCATTCAGCAGAGGGTCACCATCCAGCTTCAGGGGTGAAGGGAGCAGGGGGAACTTCCCTACATCCATCCTTCTCACCCATATCCTGACATAAGCTTCCTGGAGGGGGCAGCCCCCTGGGGACAGGCTTGGGATCCAGAGAGCCTTTGGAGGAGAGGCAGGGGAAGGAGGGGGCCTGCAGAACAGTCCTAGTAAGGAGGGAGAAAGGGTCCCTTTCTGAGTCTCAGCCAGAATGTTTGGAGGTGTGCGTGTCTGTCCTCTCAAGCCCCATAACAAATGGGACACATGACAAGTCTCCATGAGGGATTATTGGTCTCTTTCCACTGCTGCTCTCCCAGCAACTAGAACAGGGCCTGATGCACAGTAGGTGCCCAACAAATATTTGTCGAACTGTAAGTGCTCAGAAATATTTGTTTACCCAAGGGTGTGGGTAAGGCTGATACGCAGGTGTGTAGAGGTGAGGACTCCTGTTCAAACCACAGAGTGCTCCGGGAAGGCCAGGCCTCCGTGGCAGTGGGCTGAGGGATGGGGAGGGGTGACCGGAAGGTTCAGAGTGAACATAATTGGTGAGTAAGCGTGTCTGTGGGTAATTGACAATACACGTGCATAGGATAGGGGCTAAGTGTGTGCTAGGGAACAAGTGCAGCAGGGCATGATTGGGAACCAAGTGTGGGGGGGGGTCGAGTGTAAACCAGCAGACTTGAGGCTCAGAATCGCGTTTCTCTTCCTCTTCTCCAGCCCCCAACTTTTCTTCCCCAGGACTCCTAGGGCTCCGGGATTCCCCAAGATGTCCCCTGCAGGTGGGAACTTGGGCTGCAGCTGAGGACAACGACGGAGACTCACACCCGACCTCGACACTCATCCCCCAAATTCTCAACCAAGCCTGTACCTCCCCTACCTGGGGGAGGGGGGTACCATGACGTCATTTCCTGCCCTGAAGTCCCAGCTGCCAGAGCCAACTTTACCTGCTGCCCACGGCTGTCCCGGCCCCATTCACTCACCGCCACCCTGGGTGCTGGAGGGTGACCTTGGCAGGGCGGTGCTGAGGGGGCGGGGAAAGGCTGGGGAGGGTCAGGAACCGGAGGCGCGGAGACCCGGCGGTCCACCTGTGGCGCAGGCTTCCGCGCTTCCGCGGCGACTCTGGTGGCGGAGGCGGGGCCTGTGGGGGGGCGGGTTCCCAGGTTCCCACCCACCCCCACCCACCCCCCTCCCTGAGAGCTATAACTTGAGAGTTGCGGACCTCACACACTCCACGGCCCAGCACCTAAGTCCTGGTCTCGCTCTTTCCTCGCGGAACAAACATGAGCTTCAGCGCCCAGTCCACCTTCTCCAGCTACCGGTCCCTGGGCTCTGCGCAGTCACCTAGCCACAGGGTCCGACCGGTCAGCAGCGCTGCCAGCGTCTATGCAGGCGCCGGGGGCTCGGGCTCCCGGATCTCCGTGTCCCGCTCCACCAGCGTCCGGGGCGGCTGGGGGTCCGGGAACCTGGGCGCCGGGATGGCCGGGGGTCTGGTGGGTGTAGGGGGCATCCAGGGCGAGAAGGAGACCATGCAAGACCTGAATGACCGCCTGGCCTCCTACCTGGAGAGGGTGAGGAGCCTGGAGGCCGATAATAGGAGACTGGAGAGCAAAATCCGGGAACACCTAGAGAAGAAGGGACCCCAGGTCAGAGACTGGGGGCACTACTTGGAGACCATCGAGGACCTGAGGGCTCAGGTAAGGGGGCATGGAGGGAGCAGCCCCAACTCCCAGCCACGTTTGACCCTCCAGTTATCCACTCCCCTCTTCCTCTCCCTCCCCCAAGGATAGGAATTTTAGTAGGGTGGGGTGCATGCACTCCTTCCCCTTGTCTATCTCCCGCCCCGCCCCCAACTCCACCCGCAGAGGGTTAAGAATGCCCCTAATTTCCATAGACATCGCCCCTGGTCACAGGGACCCCAAGGGTGGTGAATGGGCACAGGAGGGCCCTTCCCCAGGACAGAGTGGGAAGACGACGGGGGAGCTTCGCAGAGGAGTGGACAGCATAGAGGGAGGTGAAACAAGGCTCATAAAGAGGGCCCAGACACTCTGGCTTCTGGTGGAGAGGGGACCATTGGAGGGGTTAAGCGGATGTGGCTAAGGCCGAGTCATCTGGGAGTAAACAGGAGGCCTACCGGTGGGGTGGGGGGATGCTGAGCAGGTGCACTAGGAAAACTGCTGGGAGAGGGCCAGGGAGAGGCGTTTTAGTAACTGCTCACTTCCGGGCTGGCCAGCCAGCAGAGGCCTAGAAGGAAGGGCAGCAGGAGACTGGGAACGCTGGGATTTGAGACTCCAGGAAAGGAGGGAACAGTATGAGGGGGCACAGGTAGAAGGGGATAGGTATACAAGGAAAGCCTCTGGTTATTCCAGGGATTAGGAAGGTTTTTTCACTGAGACACATAACACCCTCCACACACTCGGCCCACCCCATCACTGATTTCCCATTCATGGAGCAACCTCTCTCTACAATCCCCCCAGATTTTTGCAAGTTCTGTGGACAATGCCCGCATCGTTCTGCAGATTGATAATGCCCGTCTTGCTGCTGATGACTTCAGAGTCAAGTAAGGCTGGGGGCTAGGAAGCTGGGGTCCGTTAGGGGGATCTTGTTCAGCTGTGGGTAGAGCTGGGTGGATGAGAGTAAGGCTCCATCAATTTATTTTTCACGTAACCCAGTGTAAGAACACTGTTCCCCAAGTGCCAGGAACGGTGCTCAGAGGATTACTGCCTGATTCCTGAATCAGGTGGCTGGTTTGCAGTGGGCATACGGCTGCTCTTAGTAGGTGGCGTGGGTTGAGAAGGTTCCGGATCCGAGACGGGGCCCTTCCAATCACCTCCACTCCCACAGGTATGAGACAGAGCTGGCCATGCGCCAGTCTGTGGAGAGTGACATCCACGGGCTCCGCAAGGTCATTGACGACACCAATGTCACCCGGCTGCAGCTGGAGACTGAGATCGAGGCTCTCAAGGAGGAGCTGCTGTTCATGAAGAAGAACCACGAGGAGGCAAGCAGGGGACCCTGACCAAGCCAGGAACCAAGGGACCAAGATGAGTCTGGGCTGGGGACTAGACAGAGCAGGCTGCCTGCAAGCCACCTTGCAGGGGAGTTTAGAACTACCAGCCTGAGTGCTTCTTAATCAGACTGTTGTCACGCTCGGTGGGTCACCTGAATTAGAGCGTGGTGAGGTCAAAAGGCCATGGGTGAGAGGATGAGATGAGGACCACAGTGGAAACAGCTAGCAGTAGAAGTGAGACCTGATGGAGGAGGTGAGGGAGGAAGGTACAAGGAGCAGGTTTGTAGATGGAGGGACAGGGTGAAGGGAGGAGAGAGAAACCACCACCTGTGAGTGACAAGCATGATGTTGACAGCTGGCATTTTACCCATCTGGAATAGAAGGCCCAGAACTGGCAACGCCTAGAGAGCAAAGTCAAGAGATTGCCCTGTTCTGTTCTCCAACTGATCCTGTAGGCCTTCTGGAAGAGGCAGTCACAGATGAAGAGGCTTCCTGGAGCTCTGACCCTGAGCACCTCCTCACTTTTGTCCCTTTCTCCTTTAGGAAGTAAAGGGTCTACAAAACCAGATTGCCAACTCTGGGTTGACCGTGGAGTTGGATGCCCCCAAAGCTCAGGACCTCAGCAAGATCATGGCGGACATCCGGGCCCAGTATGACGAACTGGCTCAGAAGAACCGAGAGGAGCTGGACAAGTACTGGTCCCAGCAGGTACACGAGGGAGAGGGATGGATGCCAGGTTAAGCACAAGAGGCACGAGGGTGCAGGAGGGAGGCCGACAGAGAAGGAGGGACCTGAGGACCCTATTCCCCCCGCAGATTGAGGAGAGCACCACAGTGGTCACCTCACAGACCGCTGAGATAGGAGCTGCTGAGATGACACTCACGGAGCTGAGACGCACCGTCCAGTCCCTGGAGATCGACCTGGACTCCATGAGAAATCTGGTGAGAGCCCTCAGTGCGTGCCTTTCACTCAGAAAGAGTTGTTTCTCCCCGTATTTCCCACTACTACTACTCACTACCCTAGTACCTGGCAAACAGTAGGCGCTCAAAGTTTCAAAGAGGGCTGAAAGCTGCAGAGACTCTCCCTCCACCCTGTCTCACCCGACCCTCTTCCTATGCCCCTGCAGAAGGCCAGCCTGGAGAACAGCCTGAGGGAAGTGGAGGCCCGCTATGCCATGCAGATGGAGCAGCTCAATGGGGTCCTCCTGCACCTGGAGTCAGAGCTGGCCCAAACCCGGGCAGAGGGGCAACGCCAGACCCAGGAGTACGATGCCCTGCTGAATGTCAAGATCAAGCTGGAGGCTGAGATCAACACCTACCGCCGCCTCCTGGAAGATGATGGGGAGGACTTCAAGTGAGTGGGGCTCTCCTCCTACCTGTATAAGCTGGGGTCAAGCTACCACTTCTCCCCAAAGCCTGAGCTTTTGTGAGCCCCCCATATGCCTGTTCATTGGTACCCACTGAGCACTGGGCTGGTGCTCTGTGCGTGCCCCGAGAAGAGAATAGACTAAATATTGCTCCTAGCCGTTCTTGGAGCACAGGTGGAATTTGGCCTTCAGTTTTCCTCTTATGGAGGAAGCAGCAAAGGGGAACTTGGACATGCAGGCAGGGATCGGGAGGCTTCTTTTCTCCACTTTCCTTGTTTCTCTTTTCTTTGCAGTGCTGTTTATAACTGGGGCTTTGTCTTCTGTTACAGTCTTGGTGATGCCGTGGACAGCAGCAACTCCATGCAAACCATCCAGAAGACCACCACCCTCAGGCTCGTGGATGGCAAAATGGTGTCTGAGACCTCAGACACCAAAGTTCTGAGGCATTGAGTCGGCAGAAGCAGGGTGCCCTGGGGATCAGGAGGCCAATAAAAGTTGAGACGTTACTGCATATCACTTTGTGTCTTCCGTGGCTGATTTCATACTGCGAGCGGCTGATTTCATACTGCGAGCGTACGAATGCCCTGACTCCATAGTTCTATCTCTCTGATCAGGCAGAAATCACCTCTGAGCCCAGAGGTTTCATATGGGTTGGGGAGTGGGCAGAGGAAGGGTCTGGGTTCTTGGAAACACCTTCTCAGAGAAAAAGAAGGGAGCTAGTAGATGGGATGGGCCAACGGCAGTGGGGAAAATTACAATAGAACTGTGAATCTTAACCTTAAAGAAAACTGATCATAAAGCCCCCACCTGACAGGTGCTCCTTAGTAGAAATCTGAGCCTGAGAAGGAAGTGGAGCCAACGACAGAGGGCAAAGGAAAGGGGAAGAGGCGAGACCAGAGCACAACTGGCCCCCCCATCCCTGCCACCCTGCATCCATGACCCACGGCCCAGTGCTTCTCCCCACACACCCTTCCCACACTCAGCCCCAAATCAGTGGTCCCCTATGCTCTGCTCATTCACTGAAATGAGAATGGGATATGATTTTTAGAGTACTAGAGGTCTGGCTAGAATTGGAGTAAATGCAATCATGGCAGGTAAAGGACTAGTGTACACCAGTGGTTCCCATCTAAGTAAGTGGTGCCCTTAAGTAACCATCCACTTGGGTAATAATGAACACTTCCAGTTCTGTGCTCTTGTGTGTGTGAGTGTGTGTGTGTGTAAGTGGTTTTCTTGTAAATAATTGCAATAATAATTATTATCCTGTTAATTGCTACTATGCATTGAAAGTTTGCTTCTTGCTTGGTCCTTTGCCAGGTTATTTCATGTAATGCTCATGATCATCCCAATGGAGTAGGTATTATTCCTTTTTTTTTTTTACATCATATAGACATTTTTTTATATTCTTTTCCATTATGGTTTATCACAGGATATTGAATATAGTTCCCTGTGCTATACAGTAAGACCTTGTTGTTTATCCATCCTGTATATAATAGTTTACATCTGCTAATCCCACACTCCCAATCCATCTCTCACCTGCCAACCCCCAACCCCCGCCTTGGCAACCACAAGTCTGTTCTCTATGTCTGTGAGTCTGTTCCTGTTTTGTAGATAGATTCATCTGTGCCATATTTTAGATTCCACATATAAGTGATATCATATGGTATTTGTCTTTCTCTTTCTGACTTACTTCACTTAGTATGATAATCTCTAGTTGCACAGTTCTGTGCTTTTGATTGGAAGTATGTCATCTAGTAGTGAAAACAAAGGATGTCTAAAACTAATATGCTTTGATTGGAATGATCATTTATCTTTTTAAATTAAAAAGTATAAAAAACAAGCACAAAATCCAAAAGGAAAGAAGGAAAGAAAATTAACTATGTCCCATTCCACTCCCCAGAGGTAACCACTGTAAAATAATTTCCTAAACTAGACATACAAACACATTTTATTTTAGGTATGTAGGCTCACACTGTTCTTCACCTTGATTTCTTAAACTTTGCTTTCTTCATTTCACAGTATAATTTGGACACCTTTCTGAATCAAAATATGTAGACTTTTTTTTTTTTTTACCCAGATGAGTGAATTTGGAATTTCTTCTACCTTCATTTGGAATCCATATGCATATTCCATTTACTATAAGGAAATTATTAGCCCAATATTGAGGGGGGAAAATGCAGAATTGTAGTGATTATGCATTCTGTCACCTCCCCCATTTTGATGCCAATTTCAATTAATTTTTTCCTACCCATTGTCCAGTTGATTGTTTATATCACATAAATCTGCTCTTAATCTGCAATAAAGAATAACTACTACACTGTACAAATTCTTTCTAAACATCAGAACCTTGATCTGTGTAATGTCCAATCATGCTCCACAGACCAATTTGAGAAATTATATCTAGGTCTTTACTGACCCTCGCCTTAGTAATTTGTCATCCATCTAGTTTGAGAAACATCATACAAAATATATCGGCTTCCCTGGTGGCGTAGCGGTTAAGAATCCGCCTGCCAACGCAGGAGACATGGGTTTGAGCCCTGGTCCAGGAAGATCCCACATGCCGCAGAGCAACTAAGCCTGTGTGCCACAACTACTGAGCCTGCGTTCTAGAACCCGCAAGCCACAACTACTGACACCGCGTGCCACAATTACTGAAACCCATGCACTCTAGGGCCCTTGCTCCACAACAAGAGAAGCCACTGCAATGAGAAGCCCGTGCACCGCAACGAAGAGTAGCCCCCGCTCGCCGCAACTAGAGAAAGCCCACACACAGCAAGGAAGACCCAATGCAGCCAAAAATAAACATAAGTAAATAAATTTATTTTTTAAATATATATAATATCATTTTACATAAAATTTCTACTGCATCTGTATAGGAATGATATTGGGATCATTATTTTATGTATATTTATTTTTAATAATTACTTTTTAAAAATTTATTTATCTTATTTGTTTAGTTTTGGCCATGTTGGGTCTTCGTTGCTGTGCACGGGCTTTCTCTAGTCGTGGCAAGCAGGGGCTACTCTTCATTGCAGTGCACGGGTTTCTCACTGCAGTGGCTCCTCTTGTTGTGGAGCACGGCCTCTAGGTGCGCAGGCTTCAGTAGTTGTGGCAGGCGGGCTCTAGAGCACAGGCTCAGTAGTTGTGGCGCACGGGCTTAGTTGCTCTGCCGCATGTGGGATCTTCCCCAACCAGGGCTCGAACCCGTGTCCCCTGAATTGGCAGGAGGATTCTTAACCACTACGCCACCAGGGAAGTCCCTATTTTATTTTATTTTTTGTTATTATTATTATTTTTTGGCTGTGCCATGTGGCATGCGGGATCTTAGGTCCCAGACCAGGGATCAAACCCAGGCCCTCTGCAATGGGAGCACGGAATTCTAACCGCTGGACCGCCAAGGAATTCCCTAGGATCATTATTTTAGAAGGAACTTCAATAATTTTCTCTCAGGTCTCGGCAACAATAACCAAAAAGAAAACCGTTGTTTGGTGGGAAGGGAGCTATTATATTTAATTTCACATATACCTCATTCTTTTTAATAGCTGCCTGGTACTTTAGTGTGTAGAGTACAAATTCACTTAACCAAGGTCTTCTAGTAATGCACGTCTTGGTCTCTAGTAGTTTTGCTTTCTCAAAAATGCTGCAATTAATGTTAATTAATATGCCCTCTGTGAGCATATCTAGGAATTTATCTATAAATTCCTAAAATGGTATGCTGGACTGCCATATTAACAAATATTTATGAAGTGCCTACTTTGTGCCAGGCCCTGTGATTATATACGTGGTAAAGAAAATTGGTATTGCCCCTACCTCATGAAGCTCACAGCCTAATGGTCAAAAGTATTTGCGTTTTTATTCATTCCTCACACAAAAACTTACTTATTATGCACCAGCCACTCTTCTAGGCATTAGGGATTTTCAGTGAACAAAACAGACAAAATCCCTATCCTCGTGGAGTTTATATTCTGGTGACAGGAGACAGATAATAAATGTGATATAGCATGTTAGCAGGTGACAAGTGTTATAAGCTGGATAGAGAGGCAGGGAGAATTGTAGTCAGGAAAGTGAAAAGGTGATGATCCCAGGATAATGAATCTTCAACTAATGGAAAACTGAGTTTTTACTTTAAAAATACAGTGTGTCTATTCTGCAGTCTCTAAAAACATGAGGGTCCTTGGAGAAAAGCTAAAGACAGCACTGTTCAAGCCCCTTTGTTCTTGAGAGGCCCAGAGGAGGATGAGGCCAGGACAGGCAGCCCCTAAGGGTGCAGGGAAGCCCCCAGAGGGAGGGGGTGGGCGTATTTATCACTGTCAGGCCCCAAGAGAAGACGAGTCAGAGAGGCTGCGAAGTGAGCAGAGCAAGGGCCGCTCTTCCTGAGCCCCACGAGAGGTCACCTGGGAGCTTCTGCAGGCAGGGAACCCCACTGCCTCTGGGTGCCTGGGTTCTACTACCTGGAGGAAAACATCCTACCTGAAAGCAAGGCGCCCTAGTGAGGTGCGTCTCACCCTTCTTAAACCTACCTTCCCTGAATAAACATAAGAATCACCTATCCTGCTTCCTCCTTCCCAATCTCTCTTCAACCCCTACTTTGTCGCCCGACCTCAATCTTTGCAGGAGTCTACAGGATATGAATCCTTGGGGCAAGATGGTTGAGCTTTACTTTCTGATATTTGTTTTAGGAAAGCCATCGAGGTAGTATTCTTGCCCCATCTGCCCTACCATTTTCCAAATGTGTAATTATGACATGGTATGTGCTCCCTCTGACCACATAGGTGCCCCGGAAGTCTGATGAGCCCCTACAAAGGGTTGCGCTGCCCTGGCTGGTCATCACTGGAATTTAGCCAGGAGGAATCTATCTTTCCTCGGGCCCCTAAAAAGGAGAGACTGATGTGGTACGGTGAGCAGACAGGCCTGAGACTAGACTGACCCCAGCCAACATTATGGGATGTGTACCTGCCCGAGGATGAAGCAGAAAGTCCCTGGCAGAGGCTGAGCAGTGTTGGCAACTAAGTTGATCGAAGTAACCCGAGATGATGCATCGGGTATGACTAGCCCTCCCATCGGACAATGTCTCACAGTTCCCAGGGCCCTTATGCATTTGATCCTCATCACAATCCTGTGAGGTATGCAAGGCAGTGGTTATTACTGGCTCTGGCCCAGAGAGGTGGGTGTAGAGGTTCACAGAGATCATGTGACTTGTCCGAAGCTACAGAGCGAGAAGCTTAACGCAGGAAAACACATCTCCAGATTCCCAGTCCCAAACTCTTTCCTGTGTGGATTACAACTTAACCCAGGGGTTCTCAGCCCTGGATGTACCTTTGAATCACCTGGTGAGATTTATAAACAATACCAAGGCCAGGTCCCATCTCCAGAGATCCTGACTCAGTTGTTCTGAGGTTGGGGTGCAGGCCTCCAAGCAAATGTTAAAAGAGCCCCTAGGTGATTCCAATGGGCAAGCAATGTTGAGAGTCAGACCCAAGTTGTACCGAGGGTCAGCACCATGGCCTTCCCTCCTTCCCTCCCAGAAAGGAAAAAGGAGATCAAGGACTCTGGTGTGGTCTGGCTTCTTTGGCTGTACTAATGAGCCTAAGAAAAGGAAGTGGCAAGCTTGACATTTTAAATTCTTTTTAAATTTAAATTTTAAATTCTTGGCTGAATAGGACCGGGCTGCTCCTAAGAAAGACTTCTCAAATGAATCTCTTAACTCCTATAGCCACAGGGCTGATGCCGCTGAAACCTTACCAGGTCTCATGGGAAAAGCCGAGAGATTAAGGAGGAATCCTAAGAATGGGCAAAGGGACTTTGGAATCTATGTGAGGATGCTGAATGCCCAGGCCCCACTAAATCTCACTGTCTGGCAGAGGCAGCCCTTCCTTCTCTGTCTAACGAGGCTGCTCCTGTCTTGCTTGAAGACTCTGTAAAAGCCTCACCTGAGGTGGTCAATGTGAAATGGGTGCCTCAGACATGTAACTAGGGGGACAAGTACAAAATCTGACCCTAGAGGAAAAGACTCACAAGATTAACAAAGATTTTGCTATATTATTAAACATAAACTTGGGGAATATGGGTGCGGTGGGATTCTAAAGATGCTAAACCAGAGAGGAAGGAACACAGTTTTAGAATTGGGCTGATTTTTTTTTTTTTTTTGCAGGGGGGCCCTCGCCTCACAGTTTGTGGGATCTTAGTTCCCTGACCAGGGATTGAACCCGGGCCCTTGGCAGTGAAAGCACTGAGTCCTAACCACTGGGCCACCAGGGAATTCCCTGGGCTGAATTTTTTAATATGGGTTCAGAGATTCCAAACTCGGTGTGCTAACTCCAGCAGTTAGGAATGATTTTATCTCTTTCCTTAGTTAATTTTTTAAAATCTGGATTCAGGAGTGGTGTACAACAAATGAAGCTGCAATGTTAGAAATCCTATTGCATAATGCAGAGAAAGGAATCCAAAGACTTAAAGAGAGAGGAATGTTGAAGCTGATTTATCAATCCACTCACTCACCCCTAAATAATTCCCCCAAGAGGGCCTAGGAGAAAAGTCCTTCACTGAGGCATTGAGAAATATACTGGTAAGAGAAGCCCAGCATTCTTAAAAAAGGCTGTGCTGGGCTTCCCTGGTGGCGCAGTTGTTGAGAGTCCGCCTGCCGATGCAGGGGACACGGGTTCGTGCCCTGGTCTGGGAAGATCCCACATGCCGCGGAGCGGCTGGGCTGGTGAGCCATGGCTGCCGAGCCTGCGCGTCCGGAGCCTGCGCTCCGCAATGGGAGAGGCCCGTGTAACGCAAAAAAAAAAAAAAAAAAAAAAGGGCTGTGCTGATTTTTCTCTGCACTCAGGAATGGAGATGGATGGGCTGCTATGGAAATGGGCTTCCTGATTTCGATAGCAATGATGGATCCCAGCATGGAACAGCCAGGGGCAGCAGTTGACCACCAGAGGCAAGGTAGGTTTGGTTACCTTAAAAGGCAACCGGGTCAGCGTAATAATCAGAATGGTCTGACCCACGGGAATCTTTGACAGTAATTACCTGCTCATAGGATTCTAGTTCTAAAATAAGTAGGCAGTCTATTAAAGTCATCTTTTGTTTTTCTCTTATAAATGTGTCTATAAGAAATTCACTTCAAATCAAGGATATAAAAGTAAAAGAATGAAAAAAGAAGATATATCATGAAATATCAATCAAGAGAAAGCAGAAGTGGCAATAGTCGGATAAAGTAGACTTCAGAGCAAAGAAAAATTGCCAGAGATAGAAAGAGACATTACATAATGATGAAAAGTCAATTCACCAAGAAGATATAGCAATCCTAATGTGTATGCACCAAACAACAGAGCTGTAAAATATGTGAAGTAAAAAAACTGATTGAACTGAAAGGAGAAATAGACAAATCCATAATTATAGTTGGACACTTCAACTCCCCTCTCTTATTAACTAATAGAACAACTAGACAGAAAATCAGCAAAGCTATAGAGGAACTCAAAAACAGCATCAACCAAGACCTCATTGTCATTTATAAAACACTCCACCAACAACAGCAGAATACACATTCTTTTCAAGTGCCCACTGGACATATACCGAGACAGGCCATATCCTGGGCCACGAAACAAACCTCAAAAATTTGAAAAGAATTTAAATAATAGAGAATGTTTTCTCTGACCACAATGGAATCAAACTAGAAATCAACAGCAGAAAGATAACAGGAAAATCTCCAAACACTTGGAAACTAAACAACACACTTCTAAGTAATCCATGGGTCAAAGAAGTCTCAAAGGAAACCTAAAAACACATTGAAGTGAATGAAAATTTAAAAATGGTAGGATACAGATGAAAAATTAAAATTAAATTAAAAGTGGTAGGATACAGATGAACCAGTGTTGAGAGAGAAATTTATGTTCAGCTTCCATTTCGAGAACCTAGAAAAAGAACAGCAAAATAAACCCTTAGCAAGCAGAAAGAAGGACATAATAAGGAGAGCAGAAATTTTGAAAACAGTGACACAGAAAACAAAAAAGCAATGGAGAAAATCAGTGAAACAAAGAACTATTTCTTTGAAAAGATGAATAAAATTACAAACTTCTAGCAAGACAGACAAATTAAAAAAGAAAGAAGAAACAAAATTGCCAGCATCAACAATGAAATGGGATTTTTTTTGGTAGACAAAGAAAAGATTATTCTAAAATTTATATGGAAAGGCAAAGAAACAAGAATAGCTAAAACAATTACATAAAAGTGGGAAAAATCAGTCTACATGATTTGAAGACATTATTATCACTATAGTAATCAAGATTGTGTGGTATCGGTGGAGGGACAGACACATAGATCAATGGAACACCATAGAGAACCCAGAAATAGATCCACACAAATATGCCCAAATTTTTGACAAAAGCATAAAAATAAATCAATAGAGAAAAAAATAGCCTTTTCAACAAGCAGTACTGGAGCAACTGGACAATTACAAACAAAAAACAACAACAACCGTCTTGACTCATGTCTTACACCTTATACAAAAATTAACTCAAAGTTGATCAAAAACTTAAGTGTAAAACATAAAACTATAAAACTCTAAGGAAAAAAACATAGGAGAAAATATTTGAGATCCAGAGCTAGGCAGAGCTCATAGACTTGACGTCAACAGCATGCTCCATAAAAGGAAAAAATTGCTAAGTTGGACTTCATCAAAATTAAAAGTGTTTGCTCTGTGAAAGAAGCTGTTCAGAGGATGAAAAAACAGACTAGGAGAAAATATTTGCAAACCATACATCCTACAGGTACCAGTGTCTAGAACATATAAAGAATTCTCAAAACTCAACAGTGAAAAATAAACAATCCACTTAGAAAACGGGTTAAAGACCAGAAGAAACAGTTCCTTGAAGAGGATATACAGATGGCAAATAAGCACATGAAAAGATGTTCAATGTCACTATTAGGGAAATGCAAATTAAAATCACAACAAGATATCACGACACACCTATTAGAATGACTAAAATTAAAAAATGGACAACACCAAAAGCTGGAGCAGATGTGGAGAAACTGGAACACTCATACATTGCTGGTGGGAATGTAAAATGGCACAGCTGCTCTGAAATACAGTTTGGCAGTTCCTTGAAAATCTAAACACACGGGGGCTTCCCTGGTGAAGCAGTGGTTAAGAATCCGCCTGCCAATGCAGGGGACACGGGTTCGAGCCCTGGTCCAGGAAGATCCCACATGCCGCGGAGCATCTAAGCCTGTGGGCCACAACTACTGAGCCTGTGCTCTAGAGCCCGTGAGCCACAACTACTGAGCCTGCATGCCACAACTACTGAAGCCCACGTGCCTAGAGTCCGTGCTCTGCAACAAGACAAGCCACCACAATGAGAAGCTTGCACCGCAACAAAGAGTAGCTTCCACTCGCCACAACTAGAGAAAGCCCGCACGCAGCAATGAAGACCCAGCAGCCAAAAATAAATAAATAAAATAAATTAATTTTTAAAAAAATCTAAACACACAACCCAGCATTTGCACTCTTGGGCATTTATTCTAGAGAAATAAAAACTTTATCTTCACACAAGAACCTGTACAGGAAAACCAACAACAAAGAATGAACTTAAGGGCTTTCCTGGTGGCGCAGTGGTTGAGAATCCACCTGCCAATGCAGGGGACATGGGTTCGAGCTCTGGTCCGGGAAGATCCCACATGCCACGGAGCAACTAAGCCCGTGTGTCACAACTACTGAGCCTGTATTCTAGAGCCCACGAGGGTCACGAGACAGGCGGCACTGCCCTGAGCTCTCGGGGCTGCAGACACCCAGGCGGCCCCCGCTGACTCCACTGGGGACGGGGGACGCGAGGGGGGCGGGAGAGGCAGACCCGAGGGTGTGGGGACTGAGCGAGAGAAAGGAGGGCGCGGGCCGGAATGCGGCTTCCCCACGCGGTTTGCTCGGGACACGACCAGAGACAGCGGGCGGCGCAGAGCCGGGAAGCAGCTCTCCCAGCTCCAGAGAGTCCTTTAGGGCGAATTTGAGAGTTAGGGTCCCGCTTCCCACCCCTCGCCGCCCGTCTGCACGCCCCGCGCTCCCCGCGGTCCCGGGCTCTGGCGCCACCTCTCCATCTCTCCCGGCATCCCCATCCGTTCCCACCAGGCCTGTGGCTTTAAGGGGAATCCCTCACCCCAGACACAAAGCTTCTTTTTGTTCTCCCAGTTCCTCTTTGCCCCTCAGCCCCGCCCACGAGGACTATGACCTTGGAGGAGGCCTTGGATGTGGTCTGATTTGAGCAGGGCCAGCGGGTGCCAGGGCAGCGGGTTGGCCAGGTGCCCACTGACGGAGATCAGGAGGAAAGACAGCTCCGGACCCAGGTTAGCCCTCCAGTTAGGCTGCCCAGCCACAAACCCCAGGAGAACCACTCACTCGCTGGGTGACCCTGGGCAGGTTCCTTATGTCAGTGCCTTAGTTTCCTTGTTCCTAAAATAGGGCTAAGGATAGTGCATGCTTCTTGGGGTTGTGGTGGGAATAAATGAATCAACAGGTATAAAGCTTGTAGGACCCTGCCCAGCCCATAGTAAGCGTTATGTAAGGCTTGATATTATTACAGGTAGTTGAGCACCAGAATTCCCATGTCCTCTCCTCAGGCTCCATAATTGCCCCTGCCCTTTCCCTGTCTGGAAGGCCTGTCACAATCTGCTTATGCCTGCTGTCACCAGGAATGAGAAGGGTGGTGCACAGATGCCCTCACACACACACATCCCCACAGTCAGTCCCCTCCCCCTGGCCCAGGTCCCTCTCCCCTCTCCCCACCCTAGGGAAAGCCTCAGCTCTCCTTGGGGAAGGGGAGTAAGGAGGGAGATTTTCGGGCCCCACCTGGGCTGGGTCACGGACCAGACTGTGAAAAGCTGGGAAGCTCTAAAATCTGAATCCTTGTCCCAACCAAATTACCTCCATGACCTTGAGTCAGCCACCCTCTGGGCCTGATTTTTTTTCCTGAGTGGAATAAAGATATTGCTTTTTTGAGTACACATTTATTAGGTGTAGACACTGGTCTGGCCTGCCCTAACAACTTTAAGGGTTGTTGTGAGGATTACCTGAAATGATACAGGTGGAAGTGAGTCATGAAGTTCCATACAGTTCCACACATTCTACAGTCCTGGAATTATAGGAGGCCTGCCAGGTCACACAGTGCCTGACTTCCTACTCCTCCCACCTCCCAGCCATGTCAGCTCCAGGAGATTAGGGATTTTGATCTGCTTTGTCCTCAGAAATAACCCCAGCACCTAGCACAGTGCACATAATAGGTGGCCAATAAATGTTTGAATGAATGAATGTTCAAATTTGGCCTCTCAGGGTAGGAATCTTCTTTGTAGCCCTCCTGACATCTGGCTTCAGTGTGAAGACTTTAAGATAGCCTGTAAGTATCTGGAAAAAAAAAAAAATATATATATATATATATATATATAACTGAATCACTTTGCTGTATACCTGAAACTAACACTATATTGTAAATCAACTATACTTGAAATAAAAAAAAAATTTTTAAAGATAGCCTGTAAGTGACGTTAAGATAGTGCCCCCATGGTGCACTCTGATTACTAGAACATTATTTCTACTTATACTGGGCTGAAATCTACCTCCTTCCAACTTTCTAGACACAGCTCTGCCCGCTGAAGTTACACAGAACTCCCTCCTCCGTGAGATTTTATCTGTGAGTGATTATTATTCTCTTAACCTGTGTAGAGGGAGCCCCAAGCACTGTGTACAGATTTAGCTCCACTGCTGGCTTCAGCCCCACCTGCCTGGGGCTGAGCTGGGGAAGCACTGCTCTACAAAAGAACAACTCAAGGAATTTGAATGAATGGATGAATGAATGAATGGTTTTAGCGATCCTCAGGTCTTGGGAAGCTGTTTCTCCCAAAGGCCCTGATCAGAACATGATGAAGTGGCTGGTGCTGCAACAGGAGAGACTTAGGGTAAACTTCTAGGGATTCTCAGGCATTGCAATGCCCTGGGCCTAAAGCACACAGAGCTCTCCCCCACCCCACCCCAAGCAGCATGGTTGAGTGGGTGCCTGCCAAATTAACTGACCTTTCTCCACCACCCAACCCGTCAGGATCCAAAGACATTCATTTACACTGTTGAACTTCCTCCAGGCCCTTCCCACACATACCTGTGTTAGAGTCCTGCTTTGTGTACCCAGCTAGAGCTAAAGATTTACACTCAAGGCCAGGTGAAAGGGCTTGGGAGCCCAGGGGGGAGGGAGGGAAGAAGGGAGAGGCTTTGAAGCCTCCTAGGTTTGGGGAATGAATTACAGTCCCTTGCAGCCCATGTCCTACACGCCAAGTTAGTTCCCTTGGCCAGACGTATCGCTCCTTTCCCTCTTCTTCCAAAAGCCACTACACTCTCTTCCAGGAAACCTTCCTCACTCTTCTCTATCCCCATCACCCTGCCCTACCCTCACTAACATCTAAAGCAGTTATTTTTCAAATGGAGGGGTATGAGCAGAAGAGTTGACTAACCAGCATATAAATATATATATATATATATATATATATATATACACATATATATATATTTTTAATTTATGTATTTATTTATTTTTGGCTGTGTTGGGTCTTCATTGCTGCACGCGGGCTTTCTCTAGTTGCGGCGAGCAGGGTCTACTCTTCCTTGCAGTACGCGGGCTTCTCATTGCATTGGCTTCTCTTGCTGCAGAGCAGGGGCTCTAGGCGCGCAGGCTTCAGTAGTTGTGGCTCGCGGGCTCTAGAGCGCAGGCTCAGTAGTTGTGGCACACAGGCTTAGTTGCTCCGCGGCATGTGGGATCTTCCCGGACCAGGGCTCGAACCCGGACCAGGGCTCGAACCCGTGTCCCCTGCATTGGCAGGCGGATTCTTAACCACTGTGCCACCAGGGAAGTCTAAATATATTTTTTAAATAAAATTAATAGAATAGGGTAGAAAACTAAATCAGACTGCATCCGATGTGGTAAGGGTGAATACTGTTATACCGTTTCATGAAACTCTTGATATATGCGTGGAGAGAGACAGAGGGAGAGATCTGTTATATATATTACTGTGGATTTTAATCAAAAAAGTTTAAAAGCCACAGTCTAGAGCAGTTGGTTCTGTCATTCTGATGACATATATCTGAGTCTGGATATATGACCCGTCTGCCTTACCCATTCCTCTTCCTCCTTCTGCCTCTAGACAGTATCCAAGAGAACTTTCTGCAGTAACGGAAGTATACTATATCTGTGTTGTCCAATATTGTAGCCACTAACCACACGGGGCTACTGAACACTTGAAATATAGCTAATGTGACTGAGGAAATTATATTTTTTATTATATTTAGTTCCATTAATTTAAATTTATTTATTTTTTTGTTTTGTTTTTTAAACAATCTGAAGTTCAGTATTTTTAGAATTTATTTATTTTTGGCTGTGTTGGGTCTTCATTGCTGTGCGCAGGCTTTCTCTAGTTTTGGCGAGCAGGGACTACTCTTCGTTGTGGTACGCGGGCTTCTCATTGCAGTGGCTTCTCCGGGTGCGGAGCACGGGCTCTAGGCACGCAGGCTTCAATAGTTGCAGCATGCGGGCTCAGTAGTTGTGGCTCGCCGGCTCCAGAGCGCAGGCTCAGTAGTCATGGCGCACGGGCTTAGTTGCTCCACAGCATATGGGATCTTCCCAGGGCTCAAACCCATGTCCCCTGCACTGGCAGGCGGATTCTTAACCACTGCACCGCCAAGGAAGTCCAGCTGATCTCTGAGCTTCTCCAGGCAGTTGTGGAGGATAAACAATTTTATTCTTCTCCCATTTTCAAGATATTTCAAGAGAAGCACTCGTGTGGATATGTGATTGGAGTAAAATGCTGTGAGATGAAAAAGCCCCAAGGCCAGCTTCCCCCTCAGATTCTGCATCCATAACACACCCAAATGATCCAGTATTGCCCTGTCACTACCTTTTGAATGAATGAATGAATGAACAAATAAATGAGTGAATAACCTACCAAGATGGGACTCTACAGGCAGAACACTCAAGGGAAGGAGTAATAAGGAGAGCAGGGGGATCTTTTAAGCTGTTAACAGTCATCTTTCTCCCTTTGTAGCTCCTCTTTGTACAAAGAAATAGAACCCAGTGGGAGAACAGTTGAACTTCCTCAGTCTGTGGCCCCACTTCACAGCCACAGACTCTCAGGAAACCTCAAGGGCTTTCCAACAGGCCCCAACCTAAGCCATCCTAGCCAGAGGAAAATCCTGTATGTTACAAAAGCTATAGAGTGAATATTAAAGCATGGGGAATGAATACTAAGCTCATGTAAGGTAGTTGCTACCATTTTTTTTAAATTTCCAGGTGCAGAAATTACACAGTCTCCCTGAGTCATTTAAACAGCCTTTGTAATAGGAAGTGCTAAAACTATAAATCTTGCTATCATTTAGGAATGCTCAGTGCAAATGTTTATAGGCCCCAGGCACCATTTTCCACTTCTCCTTTGAAGGGCTTTGCAGTTCTCCTCTGGGGTCAAATCCTGCATTCCACACATGTTCAGGGAAGGAGGGGCAGGTTCCTACTTTGGGGATAGCTTGAACCCAGGTGGAGACCTTAGCCCTAACTGATTCAAAACAAGAAAGTGTTCAAATAAAAATTCAAGCAACAAAGTATGAGACAAGGATTCAAGAAAGGTCATGACCTAAATTCAGAACCAAGGAATGGCAGGGCAGTAAACACTATAGGAGTTCAGAGGAAAGACGGTGATCATGATTCATGCACAAGTGGAATCCAAGGGATGCTAGGGCTTGTGCACTGGGAGAGATGTGCGTTCCAGCTGAGAGAATAATGAGAACACGGTCCCCTAGGTCAACTGTGTGCCTAGCACATAGTAGGTATTCAATAAATACATGTTCATAGTGTCCCAGAGAATCCGCGTCTGCTCTTGGCTGTAGCAATGGCAAGAGAGCATGGGCGGGCAAATGCCAGGTCTCAGGCAGTCAGTCCATCACCAGGGAGGTAACCTTGGACTGGCAGAAGCAGCAGCATACAGTGGGGCTGAGCTGAGCCAAAAGCACAGACAAAGAGGTCTTTTCCCTGCAGCTACTATCTAGGATGTCAGCCCCCTAGCTGCCCCAAGACCTCGGGCCTAAATAAGGAGGTGACATCCTGCCTGTCGAACCTGGCTCTGCCCAGCCAGGGTCTCAAAGGCCTGCTGCCCGCCTTAGCACTGCTTTGAGCCTGTCTGGCACCAGGCCCAGCCACGCTCTGCTCTGCAGAGCTCTCAGATCCTTGGGTTGGCAGGGCTAAGGGTGGCTGGACTGTGACAGCCCTGGTCAAGGCAAAGCCTTGCTGGGGTTCCCTGGAGCTGTCTCTCACGTGCCACCCACTTCCAGGCCTCTCTCACCCCTTCCCAGCCCTCCCCAGCAAGTTCTCTGGCTTGTTCAAGCTCCCACTAAGTAACGTACAATCATCCTTAAAAGGCAATATCAAGCCCTTATCTAATGATTTCAAACTCCAGAAAGCTCTGAAGACCAGAAGTATTTTTTTAGTTCCCCAGCCAGGGACCAGGGATTGAAACTGCGCCCCCTGCAGTGGAAGCACGGAATCTTAACCACTGGACCCAGACGTTTTTTGTAATTCACTCACCTGCAAAACCTAACCTAGAAACATCTAGGTTTTATATATTCCACCTAGGAGGAATGTTTCTGCATCTCACTGCATAAATAGTAAAGTATCTGATTCCGTGATTCCAGGGGCCACCTCAAACCTCACTGGGGTTTTCCTTATACATTATATGCACTACCTTTCCTTTCTAAAATCTAAAAGATTCTGAATCCCAAGAGTCATCTGGACCTCAGGGTTGGGTTTCAGGGGTTGTGGACTTGTAGCATCAGCCCAGGCTTAAATTTAGAGCGAACAGATTCCAAGCTTGAACGCCTGCTCCTTAGAGCTGGTTGCGGGACAGATCCCAGGAAGACAAGACAGGGTGGGGGGACGCGGACAGCTCAGGCAGTAACTATTTCCCAAATGGGACACAAGTGCAATGTTTCCATGCTTTAACAATCACGCAGCAGCCCAGAGGCATACCTGCTGCCCAGCAGCCATGGCTTCACCCTTTTCAGCGGTCAGACCTTGAGCAACACACTCATTTCCTCACATGGGTTTCTTCATCATTTAAATGAACCCACCTTGGAGGAGCACCGGGTGGGGATGAAAGTAAATGAAACGCATAGCACACTGAAGGAACTCAGTGGGCATGGGCTACCTCGACTGTTCCTTCACCCGGTGAAGTCTTCCTTGACAGCCCTGTACTGCTAGGCCCCTGTGGGCAAGACAACATATAAGTTACAGGGTGAACTCAAGGAGAGATAGAAAGTGCACACCTAAGAGTGAAATTGAACTGAGAAGATCAACGTAAGATCTCAAGGGAGAGGAGAGTTTGGCCTGGAGAAAAGGAAGCTTGGGAGGCAAGAAAGGCGCCCTGGGCAGTATCAGGAGACCTGGGTTGGGTCAGGCTGACTCATTATGCAACTCTAATGTAGCTCTTTCCTCTCTGGGCCATTTTCCTCACTGACAAAATGTACATCTAGCCTTCAGTCTCCTCTGAGTTCCCTTCTACTTTCTGTGATGTCAAGTATCTGAAGGCCTGTCACTTAGGAGAAGAGAAATTAGAGCTGGTCTTTGTAACTCCCAGGGGAGCAAAGTGAAGGACTTGGTAAGGGGCTCTCCCACAGTCAGGATGCCCGCCGCATCCTCACCCCAGTGAGGCAGCCTGGGGACTGAGCATTGGGCAGGGAGTCAGAGAAGGGGGCCACGGCATGAAGAAAGGCAAGTGGCCGGCCCTGGGACAAGGAGAGGGAGGAATGAAAACCCAAGGGTCTGGGATCCCAGCACGCTTGCTGAAAGTTCTCTCCCTTCCGGTAATAGCAGCTGCAAACGGCCCAGGCCCAGATTCCCAGAGACACCCCAGAAGGCAGTCCAAGAGCCCAGCCAATGCCCCCACAAAACAATCCTGGAGAGATCATTGCCTCCATTCCCTGTCTTGGGGAGACATTCTCCCAGACCCAGGATCTGCGTTCCAGTGAACAATTCTC
Organism: Hyperoodon ampullatus; assembly: GCF_949752795.1. Lineage (NCBI taxonomy): Eukaryota > Metazoa > Chordata > Mammalia > Artiodactyla > Ziphiidae > Hyperoodon > Hyperoodon ampullatus. The sequence continues at coordinate 58,040,053 of NC_136924.1, forward strand.
TTCCCAGGTCTTGACTTCTAGGGGTTGGTAAGGCCTGGATCTGGGGGTCACGAGAGAGAAAGGAGACAATCTGGGGAGCCTCTGTGACTGGACTGAGCCTCTGGGATGTACTCCCGGACCCAGTGAGCTTGCTCCAAACCATCCCCTTGCTCTTGAATTTCTTCCCTCCACTTGCTTCTCCATTCCCCACTCCCACCCGCCACCCCACCACTGAGGTCAGAGCCTGCAGAAGCCAGGTGGCACCAGTGAACTGAACCCTTCCCTGAATGGTGCCAGGTCATCTGGTCCAGAAGAGTTCACCCTGTCCTGTGCCACCCGAGAGGCAGGGAAGCTCCATTGTGGACAGAGCCACTGGCCAAGTGTGGACCCAAGGGCTGGAGAATCCCTGGATTGGGAGATGGCGGGGGGGGGATGTGTGTCTCCTGGCTCCCTCAGTCCCGCGCATCCTGGATCTCTGCTCCAGACATTCTTGAGCCCGCTGTGACAGTGGCAACAGCAAAGGGTAAGAAACGGGGGCGATAAGAGACCATGGGACCCTTACCTCTCTAACCTGGACAACAGTCCACACTTTGCTTCCAGAATTATCTGTAAATCCCCATCTGTCCCCTATCACCACTCCCTCCCCCGACAAACACCTCCATTGTTGAAAGTATAAAATCCCACCTCCTTATTCTTGCATTCCATCTCTCCTACCACCCCGTATTTGTCTCCCTACTTAACTCTCCAGTCTCCTCCTTCTCCAAACTCTTTGCTTCCTAACAATGTTTCCTCAGCTGCCTCCCGCCCACGCCTCTATAATCCTCCCTACTCTTCTGTTTCCTACATTCCACACTTCCCTCAAGGCTCAACACTAATGACACCTCCTCCCTGAAGCCTTCCCCATAGCTCTGGCACCAGATCCTGGCACCCTCTCATTAGGACCACTCATCAAGGTTGTTCTTTTAGTACTTGGGGTGCCTGGTCCCATATGTTGGCTGGAATTGATTATTTGAATGAAAGGTGTATTGATCCAATGATGGCACCTGTTCTACCATCCTGGAAGAGAGAGGATAGAGAAGCCCATAGCAGGGGTCATTGACCCCCAAGCCCAAACCCAAGAGATGTTCATATTATGATTAAAGTGAGATGTCCCCCTCCAGGTTCAGAAGCACAGGCCATGTATAAGATGAGGAAGCCGTAAGGGAGGAAAAGAGACCCAAAGATGGAGGCAAGAGCTGAAGTAGGGGGCATGGAAAGCACTTGGGATGCAAAGATTCACTCCCCCACCCCCCGCCACCCCCGGGAAGAGGATAAATTGCAGGGACTAAAGGGGGCAGAAACTAGTTCCTGGGAAAGAATGTGTTATTCATCCTAGAAGAAAGAAAATGGAAGCTTCCTGGAGGGGAGGGGGTGCTGATCTTATCTGACGTTTACATTCCAGAGGGCCCCTGCTGCTTCTTCTCATCTTAATTAGAAAATACCTGAGGATCCCCGCTAAGTGCTGGGAGAAAGGAATTCAGGCACCTCCCCTGACCCCCACCCCAGCCCTGCTCCCTTCACCTCTGGCCTCCAGGCTTGCTGTGTGGATTTCTGTTTCTTCATCTACATTGGGCGGATCCTTTAAGCTAGATTCCTTGAGAGATAATATGAGAGGGTCTGGCAACTGTCAGGACTCCACTCCTGCAGGAAAAAAAAAAAAAAAAAAAATCAGTGCATCCCCAACATCGCCCTTCCCCACTACCGTGGAATGGGGTGCTGACACTTCACCCATTCATTTATCTGGCCGTCCATTCAAAGTCATTTATTACGGTCTCCTATATAGGTGCCAGACACAATGCTGGGGTTCAGACAGTTAGTCTCTGTCATCGAGAAAACCTATAATCCAGCTATAAACATGCTGTGAGTGGGTGGAGACCACGTTTGTCTTCCAGATGTCCCAGAAGCAGTGACATCTGAGCTGGCCTTTGAAGGATCCATACAAGGTGGCAAGGCGGTGGTAAGGCTCGGAAGCGCATTGCAGGCAGAGGGAATAGCATAAGCCAAAGTCTGGACCCCATCCCTTCCCGCACGTCATTAGCTGACCTTCCTCTCTCTCTTCCGTCAGATTTCTTTCTCACTCTGCTAGGTCCTTCCATTGGCATTCAAATATTGTTGTCCACCTTAAGACAAGCTCCCTGGACCACTGACCCAGCAGCCCCTTCCCTAGCTCTCTGCTGCTTTCGACAGGCTCTCCCCTCCCTTGCCCCCGCTCACTCCTCAGCCCACTCCAGGCTGGCCAGGGCTCCCATTGCCCCATGGCAGCTGCACTAGCCTAGGTTCCCAGAGACACCACATTGTTAAAATCAGTTGACACTTGACATTCCTTCTATTCCTTGACCTCTTAGCTTTCAGCAGCTGAATATGAACACTCCCTCCTTCTTGGAACACTCTCCTTCCCTCTTCTCCTTGACACCTCACTCCAGGTTTTCCTCCAGATGTAGCTCCTCAGCCTCTTTCCTCAGCTCACCCCCTTTATCTGCTCTATAAACGTTGACATTCCTCTGCTTTTATTCCGTGTACTATTTCCTTGAGTAATCTCACCCATTGCCATGGCTTTAACTCCATCTTCTGTAGACCAAAGGCTCCCAATTTTAGATGTCCAACCCAGATCTTCCTTCAGAGCTCCTGATTAGTCTATGGAAATTTCTACCTAATGCTTCCTTTTGTTTTTGTTATTGCTGTTGTTTCTTTTTGTTTTTGGCCATACCGCGAGGCATACGGGATCTTCTCTGACCAGGGATCAAACCCGTGCCCCCTGCACTGGAAGCATGGAGTCCTAACCCCTGGACCACTGTGGAAGTCCCTGATGCCTCCTTTTAGATGTCTCTTAGGCATCTCAGATTTAACCTGTTTAAAACTGAAAACTGGGGCCTCCCTGGTGGCGCAGTGGTTGAGAGTCCGCCTGCCGATGCAGGGGATACGGGTTCGTGCCCCGGTCTGGGAGGATCCCATGTGCCGCGGAGCGGCTGGGCCCGTGGGCCATGGCTGCTGGGCCTGCGCGTCCGGAGCCTGTGCTCCGCAACGGGAGAGGCCACAACAGTGAGAGGCCCGCGTACCACAAAAAAAAAAAAAAAAAAAAAAAAAAAAACTGAAAACTGAACTATTGATCTTAACCGCCACCGGTTCCTTCTTAATTATTGCTCATCTTAGTAAATGACACTCCATCCATCCAATTGCTCACGCCTAAAACCTGGGAATCATATTCAACCTTTCCTTCTCTCTTACCCCATCTCTCTGCAGCTAATGAATTACTAAGTCTACCTCCAAAATAAATCCAAACCTGTCCCCTTCTCTTCATCTATACATGGTGTCCAGGCTGCAGCCATCTCTTCTCTGTACTACAATATCTCCCTAACAGTAGGCCTTCTCGTGGCTGCCTATGACCCCTTAGCTTTCCTCCACACACCATCCAGTATGGTCTTCTTTAAAAATAACTCTCATCATATCCGTCACCTACTTGGAATCCTTCAATGGTCTCAGAAACATGAAAACTACATGGTCAGTCCCCTGACTCTTTCCAGCCCCATCTTTTCCAGTCTCACCCATGTTCACCAGCCTTCAGCGACCCTGGGCTTCACCCAGTTCTTCTAACCAGGCACACTCTTCCAGCCCAAGGACCTGGGAGTGTGGTCCTCTCCGCCAGTCACACCCCCACCTACGCACACACGTTGTCCCTCACTTAGCTCCCTCCTACCTCATGCTCAAAAGATCTCTCAGGCTCTGGCTACCTTCCCAGGCTCTGGCTAAATGGTCTGGTACCCAGAAGGCGCTCAGTGAACATGGGGAAGGAAGGGAAGACACAGGGAGGGAAGGAAGAGGCATGGTGAGTGAGTGAGGCTCACAGCAAGGTGTATGTGGGAGCAGGGGAGGGCTGAGGGCAGTGTTTAGACAGGTCCTTTGAACTGCCTTTGAGCATTTAGTTTCTTTTCTTTTCTTTCTTTTTTTATAAATTTATTTATTTTTTATTTTTGACTGCGCTGGGTCTTCATTGCTGCACGTGGGCTTTCCCTAGTTGCAGGGAGCAGGGGCCACTCTTCGTTGCAGTGCACGGGCTTCTCATTGCAGTGGCTTCTCTTGTTGTGGAGCATGGGCTCTAGGCGCACGGGCTTCAGTAGTTGTGGCCCGCGGACTCTAGAGCACAGGCTCAGTAGTTGTGGCGCCCAGGCTTAGTTGCTCCGCGGCATGTGGGATCTTTCCAGACCAGGGCTCGAACCCATGTCCCCTGCATTGGCAGGCGGGCTCTTAACCACTGCGCCACCAGGGAAGTCCGAGCATTTAGTTTCAAATCTGCACCTGTTTGAATTATTCTGTTTTTTTCCCTGGCACTTCACTGTTACAATGATCCGTTTTATCAAATGGCAGCTGATGGCATTGTGCACCGGGGACTCCAGCAGGCCCTGCGGAAGCAGCACCCTCTTAACCTTCCTCTGCCCCCTGGTGGCCTTCCAGGAGCAGACGGCTGTTCCCGCCTAACCCGGGACTACCGTGCTGTGCTCTGATTCTCTGCCTTATAGCACCACCATCTGGCCAAAGCTGCTGATAGTCGGTTTCTCCACCCGCATTCACCTCCAATTTCTTTTCAACCTTCCCACTGGGCAGAGTTCATAGAATCATGGCCTCTTGGAGTGCAAACGACCTCAGTGGACAAAGTCCCATCCAGACATTCATCTATGCTTGAAGTTCATTCTGGAGGGCCATGCTAGAGGTGAGGACAGAGTGACAAATGACCATAGTCCAGCAGTCAAGGAACTGGCAATATGCATGGCAGGTGTGAGGGTCCAACCCCTGATTATCTCCTTTGTGCCTAAGCTATCCCAGGTTTCCTGGTCCTGCCCTCCATCTGCGCCCCGCCCCCACACCCAACACACACACACACACACACACACACACACACACACACACACAAACACCTCTCACCCTCCTTCACCCTGGGTGGAAAGTCATCAGCCTCCTACGAGGTTCTCTTCTGGGTTAGCTCAGTCCTATTAACCTATTAACACAATCTTTGACCCTGTCCACTTGACTCTCACCACACTTTAACAACTAATTGTGGGGCCTTCCCTGGTGGTCCAGTGACTAAGACTCTGCACTCCCAATGCAGGGGGCCCGGGTTTGATCCCTGGTCAGGGAACTAGATCCCACATGCCACAACTATAAAAAGATCCTGCCTGCCTCAACAAAGATCCTGAGTGCTGGCAGCTAAGACCTGGTGCAGCCAAAGAAATAAATAAATGTGAGTTTTCCTTATTACCTAAGCAAGATGTGTTCACTGTAGAAAATGAGAAATCACAGATGAGCAGAAATAAGAAAAATTTTAAACCGCCAGACTACCTCCACCTAGCCATTGTTAATTATAACCATTGTTAATACCTTGATGTGTAGCCTTCAAGATCTTTTGTTTTTGTTTCACAAAAGTGAGATTGGATTGTACCCACTGTTTCGTAATCTCCTTTTTACACATCCTATAGATAATGGGATTTTCTTTCCCTGTCAAACAAATATTATTTTTAAGGATTGAATAGTATCCCCTCAATGAATGGATACAGCATAATTTTTTTAACCATTCCCCTAGTTTTGGATATTTACATTGCTTTTCGTTTTTTGCTATCACAAACTGAATTGCAACAAACATCTCTCTGGTCATTTAAAAAATAATTTTGCATTGTAAGTGCTCCTGTGGGTGGCATGCTTACCCTGTTAAACTGTGAGGACCCCACAGATAGAACAGCCCCGCACCTTTTTCCCTCATGCAGAGCCACACTTGCAGTCACTGCGGTCCATCCCCTTCTCTCCTCCTGTAAGCACAGGGGCCAGTAGACTCACTTCTCATCTAAATCCCTCCTGCTTCTGGTCTCAACTTCTCCAGGGCGCCCTTGTTTCTTACTTTTCTTACCTAGGACATAAATCAGTACGCATCTATGAATTAGTTTAAAAGTAAGGTGGTATTTTTACCATGGCATAGTGGAAAGAGCTTTGAAATCAGCCCAGACCTCAGTCTGAGTTGCTTATTACTCATGGGTGTCACAGGGTGTCAGCCCATGCCACAGAAGGGTATGTCTCAGGAAGGAAAACTGACAGTGAACGCCTCTAGGCAGGGCACACCCTCCACGGTCTTCCATGGACTGCACAGTGCTATGTGACTTACACCAATTCACATATGTGCCTCTGAACCCTGCAGCATTTGAATTTGAATTTGAGACCTGGGAAGATACTATCTCATTTGATCTTTAACAAGGACATTGTAAGAAGGGCAGGGCTGTGGGAGTAGTCCACCCTGAGTTAGGCAACAAGGGGGATGGTTGTCAGCAGAGAATTTAAAAACAATAAAACTGACTAAAAGTCTGTTTTTATTATCTTCATGCGTAGACAATTCTTTTTTTTTTTGGCCTCACAGTGTGAGGCATGCGGGATCTTAGTTCCCCAACCAGGGATCAAGCCTGCTCCCCCTGCAGTGGAAGTGCAGATTGTTAACCACTGGACCACCAGGGAAGTCCCATGCATAAACAATTCTAAACAAGGTCAGTGAGGGAATTCCCTGGTGGTCCAGTGGTTAGGACTCGGCACTCTCACTGCCGGGGCCCTGGGTTCCATCCCTGGTCCAAGAACTAAGAACCTGCAAGCCGAGTGGCGTGGCCAAAAAATAAAAAATAAATAGGGTCAATGATAAAATATTCCATAAGGAAATCTTTTGTTGGTCTAAGTGCTAAACAATTGCCGTGATGACTGTTGAGTTTTGAAAATAAATGTGTAAGCTTCAAATGAACACACTTTCATTACTTATCTTTCAATGAACGTAGTATTCTATATGCAGTGGATACCCAGTGTTTTCAACAATAATACCTGTTCATTTGGTGAGAAGTTTGTAACAGTTCAGAATTGTCCAAGCCCTTGCCCAGCCAGCCTTTGTGATAATACACCTTCCAGGGTTTAAATAGTACATGGGAAATAGACAACGACCACACACGGTGATTATAAAGAAATAGCCCTTGGTTAACTCCAACTCTGCCACTCTGTGAGGACATTTCCAACTTTTACTTGTGTTTAAGATTAAAAATAATGACTGCAAACTGCAAGGTATGATATTTTTGCTTGGTAAGTATAAACTTCAGGTCATACATGAAATGTTACACTGAATTTGAATAATAATAATATTTTTAGGGCTTCCCTTGTGGCGCAGTGGTTGAGAGTCCGCCTGCCGATGCAGGGGACACGGGTTCGTGCCCCGGACCGGGAAGATCCCACATGCTGCAGAGCGGCTGGGCCCGTCAGCCATGGCCGCTGAGCCTGCACGTCCGAAGCCTGTGCTCCGCAACGGGAGAGGCCACAACAGTGAGAGGTCCGCGTACCACACACACACACAAAAATAATAATAATAATATTTTTAAATTATTAATTGTTCTTAAGCTAAAAAGTGAATCAAGAAAAGAATGATTCTTTCTAAAAATAATTTTGTCCTGTAGAGGAAGGAGTTTCCAGGTATGCCACTGGAGAAAGACATAATTTCATTTTTTAGATGTATTTATTATTGGCTAATTAGAATTATTATGAACTAATAATTTATATCTTGGTTAATTAGCATTGTTACTGAATTAATAACATTTGCCGTATGATTACTGTATCAGAGTTCTCCAGAGAAACAGAACCAATAGGATATATAGAGATATAAATAAGACAAGATTTATTTATTTTGGTTTTTTTTTTTGACCACACCACGCAGCAGGCAGGATCTTACTTTCCCGACCAGGGATCGAACCTGGGCCGGCGGCAGTGAAAGTGCAGAGTCCCAACAACTGGACAACCAGGGAATTTCCAAGACAAGACTTATAATAGAAATTGGCTCACATGGTTATGGAGGCCAAGAAGTCCCACAGTCTGCTGCCTGCAAGCTGGAGACCCAGGAAAGCCAGTAGTGTTATTCAGTCTGAGTCCAAAGGCCTGAGAATTGGGGCCCAATGGTATAACTCCTGGTCTGAATGCAAGCACCCAGTGAAGCGCCATTGTCTGAAGGCAGAAGATGGATGTCTCAGCTCAAGTAGAGAGAGGAAATTCACCCTTCCTTACACCTTTGTGTTCTATTCGGGCCCTCAGCAGATTGTATGATGCTCACCTAAACTGGTGAGGATGATCTTCTTCACTCAGTCTACTGATTCAAATGCTAATCTCTTCCGAAGACACCCTAACAGACTCACCCAGAAATAATGTTTTACTACTGATCTGGGCACATCGTAGCCCAGTCAAGTTCACATAAACTCAATCATCACAGTTACAAATTTGAATGGTAAAAATGATATACAACGAAAAGTATGTCTTACCATATGATCCAGCAATTCCCCTCCTGGGTATATATCCGAAGAAAACGAAAACACTAATTCGAAAGATACATGCAACCCAGTGTTCATAGCAGCATTATTTACAATGGCCAAGCTGTCCCTCAACAAAAGAATGGATTGGGAACTCCCTGGCGGTCCAGCGGTTAGGACCCAACGCTTTCACTGCCAAGGGCCCGGGTTCAATCCCTGGTCAGGAAACTAGGATCCTGCAAGCCACGTGGCACAGCCCCCCAAAAAAAAAATTAAAACAGAAGAGTGGATAAAGAAAATGTGGTGTATACAATGGAATACTACTCAGCCATAAAAAATGAATGAAATTTTGCCATTTGCAGCAACATGGATGGACTTGGAGGGCATTATGCTAAGTGAAGTAAGTCAGACAGAGAAACACAAATAGTGTATGTTACCACTTATATGTGGAATCTAAAAAATAAAACAACGTCCCTGGCGGCCCAGTGGTTAAGACTCCACGCTTCCACTGCAGGGGGCACAGGTTTGATCCTTGGTCGGGGAACTAAGATCCCACATGCTGTAAGCCATGGCCAAAAAATAAATACAAATTAAAAAAAAATAAAATCAGTGAATATAACAACAAAAAAGAAAAGTAGGTCTTCCTACTATCCCAGATGCCCAGCCCCATACCTTACTCCAGATACAACCACTATTTACAGGTTTTTTAAGTATAGGTAGATATAATTTAAATCTTATTTTACAAATGAGGAAGCTGAGACTGAGCAAGGTTGAGTGACTGCCTGAGATCACACAGCTGAAGGAGCTAACAGAACTGAATGGAGGTCTTCCCTGACACCACACTGCCACCCTGACATCATCTCGAGTTCATACATATGTCCTGGATGTACCGCCTGGATTGGGGGCCCTCAGACAGACAGGGCTACACATGCAACCAGCTCTAGGCAGTCCCAGCACTGGGCCACTAGACACTGCAGCAGGAGGCCTGGGATCTGGCCCATGATTAAGCTCTGTGTGGTGCGACGCAAATCTCTTGATCTCCTCACCTGTCCTTCTCACTCACTGGGCTATGTTGGGACTCAAACAAGCTAAGTAGAAAGATGTTTGGAAAGTAAAAGTGTCACATGACACATATGAGGGAAGGGAGGAGGCAGATATCAATGACAGGTTTAACTTTGTACTTTATTATGGATATACCTTGTCCTTGTTAGATGTAAAGTTCCTAGAAGAGTGTCGCTTGATCACAGCCCCTCTTCTTTTGAAGAGGGTGGACTCCCGCTGCTCTAATGAGTCACCAGCCCAGTGCAGACAATGAGCCTGTCAAAGCGGCTCCACTCCGTGGACAAGGTTTGGGACCAAACAACATACCAAGGTAGTGATACTTCTGTCAAGGAGCGGCACAGGGGTCCCAGTCAGCTGGGGCGCAGGACGGCTCAGCCAGGAAATTCAATCACTGGGAGTAGCCTCCATCCCCAAAGAATAAACACTTGTCCCCTGCTCCCGGCTGACATTCTATGACTGCACTGACACCTCTGCATCAGTTTAGCCATCACCACATAACAAAACACCCAACACTTAGAGGCTTAAAACAACAACAATTTATTAGGTCACAATTTTAGCTGGGCTCAGCTGGGCAGTTCTTCTGCTGGTCTCTCCTGGAGTTGCTCATGTGGCTGCAGTCACATGGACCAGGATGGACCAAGATGGCCTCACTCACATATACGACGGTTAACTGGGGCTGTCAGCCAGGGTGCCTCGGTTCTCCTCCATGTGACTCTCCAGAAGAAGACCTTCTGGAGAAGAGGTTTCTTACTCAGTAAGGGCAGGTCCCAAGACAGTGAAAGTGGAAGCTTCTGGGCCTCTGGAAATCTAGGCTCCAGAAGTCACACATTGTCACTTCTGACATATTTGCTGGCCAAAGCAAGTCACAGGCAATTCCAGATTCAAGGAGTAGGAAACTAGACTCTCCCTCTTGGTGAAAGAGATGGAAAATATTTTGGTCACGGTGTTCAATCTACCACAAGCTTTATAATCCATCATTCAAAAACTCTCATCAATTAACCAATCCACACTTATGGAACACCTAATATGCATTAGGTGTTGTGCTCAATACCTAAGTATGAAAGAACTCTAAGACCCAGTATTAATTAATAGTAAATAAATAATAATAATAAATTTATTTTCTTTATTATTATTTTTAGTTTTGGTTGCGTTGGGTCTTTGTTGCTGCGCGTGGGCTTTCTCTAATTGCTCATCCGCGGCATGTGGGATCTTCCTGGACCAGGGCTCGAACCCATGTCCCCTGTATTGGCAGGGGGATTCTTAACCACTGAGCTGCCAAGGAAGTCCCCCTTTCATTGTTTTTGACTGGACTCATTTATAGCTCTGCAAGTTGGAAAAACTGATATTAATGCAGATAATGTGGGGCCATAGAAATGCAAATGAACGTTGAGATAAACGGTGAGATGAAATTGGTTTCTGAATAAAAGAGAAAACAGGGGCTTCCCTGGTGGTGCAATGGTTAAGAATCCGCCTGCCAGGGCTTCCCTGGTGGCGCAGAGGTTGAGAGTCCGCCTGCCGATGCGGGGGACATGGGTTCGTGCCCCAGTCAGGGAAGATCCCACATGCCATGGAGCGGCTAGGCCCGTGAGCCATGGCCGCTGAGCCTGCGCGTCCGGAGCCTGTGCTCCGCAACGGGAGAGGCCACAACAGTGAGAGGCCCGCGTACCACAAAAAAAAAAAAAAAAAAAGAATCCGCCTGCCAATGCAGGGGACACGAGTTCGAGCCGTGGCCCAGGAAGATCCCACATGCCGTGGAGCAACTAAGCCCGTGCACCACAACTACTGAGCCTGCGCTCTGGAGCCCACGAGCCACAACTACTGAGCCCGCGTGCCACAACTGCTGAAGCCCGCGTGCCTAGAGCCCGTGCTCCACAACAAGAGAAGCCATGGCGATGAGAAGCCCACGCACCGAAACGAAGAGTAGCCCCTGCTCACCGCAACTAGAGAAAGCCTGCGTGCAGCAACGAAGACCCAACGCAGCCAAAAATAAGTAAATAAAATAAATAAATTTTTTTTTAAAAAGAGAAAACAAACTTGTTAAGGGCTTTTAAGTAGCTCACAGATTTCTAACAGGGCCAGTGAGACATGCTCCATGGCTAAATATCCAGGGGAAAGGCCCAACCGGGGCAGCTGTAGAGAAAACACCATTGCTACTGCTGTTCAGCATTGATAGAGGTCCAGGCTGAATGATAGAAGCTCTGTTACTCCAGTCCTTTAATAGCCAGACTCTTCTACTGCCTCGCATGCCGGAAGACCAGTCCTTTCCAGAGTGGCCATCTCCTCCCTCTGCTAAATAGTCATTCAAAAAAATAATAATAAAATAAATTTTAAAATAAAATAAAATTGGCTTCTGCCCAGTAGAAAAGATGATTTCAAATTTTAGTACACATAGAATATTAACCAGTTTTGAACATATTAGCAACTTCATTTCAGCATTCCTGATTGCCTATAAATGTCTGCTCTTCAGATTCTCCTTCCAGTTGGTTTTAACAAATTGCAGGTTTTTCTCTTTAATTATTGAGTTAAGTAAAATCTTTGATATGTGTTCACTTCATGTTTGTGTGAGTCATGATTCTACCTTTTTGAAAATTATCCTACAACACAGCTTCCTCAACTGTAAAATGGTAATAATCATAGAACTTCCCCATAGGGTTGTTGGGCAGATCAAATTAGATCAAATATATAGATATATTGGGTTGGCCAAAAAGTTCATTTGGGTTTTTCATGTTACAGAAAAGCCCGAATGAACTTTTTGGCCAACCCAATATTAGCAAAGTACCAAGCTCATAATAAATGCTTAATAAATATTAGCTGCTTTAATGTTGTTACTATTATTATTATTCAAAAGAGTTATCATTTAGCTGCAAAATCACACAAAACAGCAGCAAAGGGTTTAAGTACATCATTAAGCTCTAAACTGTGTGGCAAAGGTTATTAATCCTGGTGTTCAAAACAGGTTAATGGAGTCTGGAGTCATCCAGGAAGGCTTCTTGGAGGAGCAGTGGTCTAACCGGTCCTTGAAGGATGGGCAAGACTTGGAGAAGGAAAGAGAGGGTGGAGGAGATTGTCCCAGGGAAGGCAAGGCAAGGTCAATGTGGAAAAGAGTATAACTCGACCAGGATCTGTGACAGGTTCATCCCTAGCTCCTTCTGCTGTTGCATTTACCTTTGGTTTGTCTGTTAGAGAATATTTCACTATTCATTTCTCCACTGACATACCATAAAAACATTAATCAGCTGAATTATATTCTTATCAATACCTGTCAAGAGCACACAATTAACTACAGATTTGTAAACTCCTCAGGGGCAGGGATCAGGCCTTTAGCTGTTTCTCAAACACACTTCAGCATTAAAAAGTTTGAACTGGTAAGTGAGAAGGAAAAGAAGAAGAACTTGAGCCTGCTGCTGTCAAACAAGCCCATCCTGATGAGCAACCCGACTGCTCTCTTGCCTAAGTTCAGAGTTGGGTTTGAGTTTGAAACACTACATGGCAAATCTCTAGCCAAAGCCCTCACCGGCCCCCCTTTGATTAACAATCTCTAACTCAGGAAGTGGAACTATGGCATCTTTGGTGTCAGAGGTTGGATCTGGGCAAGAAAAAGCCCACCCACACCCCTCAAGCAGAAAGAGAACAGGGTGAGGGGGATCTCTTTACACCCTGAAGCCCTAGGTTTCCCAGTGGTTTTAGCAGGATGAGCTCAATCAGCACCAGGTATGACCTGTCAGCCTCTACATTCTCTCCTGATGGAAGAGTTTTTCAAGTTGAGTATGCTATGAAGGCTGGGGAAAATAGTAGTACAGCTACTGGAATCAGATGTAAAGATGGCATTGTCTTTGGGGTAGAAAAATTAGTCCTTTCTAAACTTTATGAAGAAGGTCCTAACAAACGACTTTTTAATGTTGATCGGCATGTCTGAATGGCAGTAGCAGGTTTGTTGGCAGATGCTCGTTCTTTAGCAGACATTGCAAGAGAAGAGGCTTCCAACTTTAGATCTAACTTTGGATATAACCTTCCACTAAAACATCTTGCAGACAGAGTGGCCATGTATGTACATGCCTATACACTCTACAGTGCTGTTAGACCTTTTGGCTGCAGTTTCTTGTTAGGGTCTTACAGTGTGATGATGGTGCACAACTCTACATGATTGACTCATCGGGTGTTTCGTATGGTTATTGGGGCTGTGCCATTGGCAAAGCCAGGCAAGCTGCGAAGACAGAAATTGAAAAGCTTCAGATGAAAGAAATGACGTGCCGTGATGTTGTTAAAGAAGTTGCAAAAATAATTTACATAGTACACGATGAAGTTAAGGATAAAGCTTTTGAACTAGAGCTCAGCTGGGTTGGTGAAATAACTAACAGAAGACATGAAATTGTTCCAAAAGATATAAGGAAAGAGGCAGAGAAATATGCCAAGGAATCTTCGAAGGAAGAAGACAAATCAGATGATGATAACATGTAACATTTACTTCATTTACTTCTATTTAACTATTTAGCCCTTTGGATTATTACATACCCACCGACCAACTTTCATTAAATATTTGTCTTGTAAAAAAAAAAAAAGAACAGGGTACAAGACCTTGGAGGAGAGAAAAAACAAATGTGTAAAATATGTCCTGGGGTTTATAATCTAATTAGGAGGATAAAATCAACCAAGTACACAACTAATAGGAAACCAGGCCAAGAAGCCTTGGGACGATGTCCCAAGAGTGGGTAAGTCTTCTCCTATGAGACTGAGAAGGTGCAAGCTATTCTAAGTGAAGAGAATCGTGAGTAACAGTGGGAAAGCCCAGCGTCTGCTCTGGGCAAGGCAGAAGTTGGGGGCGACGTAAAGTTGGAGAAGCCAGCTGAAGGCAGATTATGAAATGCTTTCAGTGCTAGGGAGTAGTGCCCTGGAAAGAAACAGGATGTGTATTAGTCAGAGTTCTCCAGAGAAAATGGAACCAATAGGATACACAGGGATAAATATAAGAGGAGGTTTATGATAGGAATTGGCTCACATGATTATGGAGGTTGAGAAGTCCCATGATTTGCTCCGTACAAGCTGGAGAACCAGGAAAGCTGGTAGTGTAATTCAGTCGGAGTCCAAAGGCCTGAGAACCAGAAGCACAGATGTCTGAGGTCAGGAGAAGATGGATGTCTCGACACAAGCAGAGAGAGCAGATTCATCCTTCCTCTGCCTTTTTATTCCACTCAGGCCTTCAGTGGATTGAATGATGCCCACCAGCGCCATTGGTGGAGGTTATCTCTACTCAGTCTACCAATTCAAATGCTAATCTCTTCCAGAGATACCCTCACAGAAACACCAAGAAATGATGTTTTACCAGCTATCTGGTCATCCCTTAGCCCAGTCAAGTTGACACATAAAATTAACCAACACAAAGCCCAGGTTTAGGAAGATTCATCCAGGCAGCTTGTGCTGGGTAGAGTCAGACAATTCGTGAAGCAGTCCAGAGGGGAAAGGACAGTCACAGCTAGAGCAGAAGTGGTGGAGAGAGAGCAGAAGGCAAAGATGGGAGAGGTGGGTAACCCACCCCTATTACACTCTCCCTCGCTCACCAAGTTCCAGCCAAAATGGTCTCCTTGTTGGACTTCAAACATGCCAGGCATGCCAGGCATGCCTCCACACAGTGTCTTTGCCTTTGCAACAGTCTTCCCCGGAAGTATGTAAGTCTCATTCCTTCACTTCTACTCAAGTCCCCTTGACCACCAAATATAAAATAGCACCTTTCCCCCATCATGGCACTCCCTAGTTCTGTTACCTTGCTTTATTTTTCTCCACGGTATTTATCACCATCTGACCTACTATATATTTGTTTATTTTCTGCCCATTCCCAATAGTGTGCAAGCTCCATGAGGGCACAGATTTTTTTAGTTCATCATAACCTCAGTGCCTAGAATAGGGTGCACAGTATGAATACTCAATAAATAACTGCATTGGTTTTAGATGGGTAGGTTAATGTGACATCAACGGTTTGAGACTGTGACATGGAAGACAGTAGTACCTTTAACAGAGATAGGAAAGTTGGGATAGAAAAATGTTTGTTCAACATGGAACATGTTGAATTTGAGATATATGAGATTAATTGAAAATTCAGGACTAGTCCAGAGCAAACCTGCAGGGAAGTGGAAGGCAGAATCCAAATCTCCAAAGAGTTAAAAAAAAAAAGGTGAGAGGAAAACACTTGAAAGGAGGAGCAGGACGGAGAGTCAGGTACAAAGGGCACAACCATAGATGGTCAAGGCCATAAATGGGAAAGTAAATCACTAGGTCAGAAGCCATAAAGAAACATTCAGGTTGAATATGAAATATGTCAGGAAAAGGTGATTGGGGTCAAGGCCATGAGAAAGAACCATTAGGCCTTTTACAGGCTGCATTTATCCATGCTAGCTATAGGGAGCCAGGTAGGACTCATGGCTTAGCACTCAAGAGCTGCCACAAGTTAGACCAGGGCGAGAAACCCAGAGTTGGAGACATCTACTGAGCTCATCAGGAGCTGTGATACAAAGATCTGGTCTCTGCCCCATCTGAACAGGAGTGACAACAGAAGCTTTGGGAACTGATGAGTCACTAAGGAAGAAAATGCAGAGCTTGAGTTGCAACTAGTGGCCCCAGGGTTAAACTGACCCCCAGGAATGTTTTTTTGATTTTTTTGGTTTTTTTGGGGTTTTTTTGCGGTACGCGGGCCTCTCACTGTTGTGGCCTCTCCTGTTGCGGAGCACAGGCTCCAGACGCGCAGGCCCAGCGGCCATGGCTCATGGGCCCAGCCGCTCCGCGGCATGTGGGATCTTCTCAGACCAGGGCACGAACCTGTGTCCCCTGCATCGGCAGGCAGACTCTCAACCACTGCGCCACCAGGGAAGCCCACGCAGGAATGTTTTATTTGGGCTACACAGGTTTTATTTTTCAAATTAACATCTACTTTTTTTTTAAATTTACTTAATTTATTTATTTGGCTGTGCCGGGTCTTAGTTGCAGCCGTCAGGCTCCTTGGTTGTGTCTTGCGGGCTCCTTAGTTGTGGCTCACGGGCTCCTTAGTTGTGGCACACGAACTCTTAGTTGTGGCATGCATGTGGGATCTAGTTCCCTGACCAGGGATCAAACCCTGGCCCCCTGCATTGGGAGTGCAGAGTCTTAACCACTGTGCCATCAGGGAAGTCCCTAACGTCTACTTTTTTTTCTTTTTTTTTTTTAGCTGCATTGGGTCTTCATTGCTGCGCACAGGCTTTCTCTAGTTGCGGTGAGCAGGGGCTACACTTCATAGCCATGTGCGGACTTCTCATTGCGGTGGCTTCTCTTGTTGCAGAGCATGGGCTCTAGGCGCATGGGCTTCAGTAGTTGTGGCTCACGGGCTCAGTAGTTGTGGCTCACAGGACCTAGAGCACAGGCTCAGTAGCTGTGGCACACGGGCTTGGTTGCTCCACGGCATGTGGGACTTCCCAGACCAGGGCTCAAACCCGTGTCCCCTGCATTGGCAGGAGGATTTTTAAGCACTACGCCACTAGCGAAGCCCCCTAACGTCTACTTTTTTTTTTTTTTTTTGCAGTACGCGGGCCTCTCACTGTTGTGGCCTCTCCCATTGCGGAGCACAGGCTCCGGACGCGCAGGCTCAGCAGCCATGGCTCACGGGCCCAGCCGCTCCGTGGCATGTGGGATCTTCCCAGACCGGGGCACGAACCCATGTCCCCTGCATCGGCAGGCGGATTCTCAACCACTGTGCCACCAGGGAAGCCCTAACGTCTACTTTTAAATGTTGGAATTTTCACCAAAAAACCCTTATTTCTGGTTTATCTTGCAGAAACTGGAAGATCTGGTGACACTGGGCTAACATTTCACTTGATAATAAGAGTCTGAGCTGAGTTGTGACTGCTGCCTTTAAAGGAAGTGTATAGGGTAGGCTAGGCTACAAAATAGAAGGAGCTTAGAATGAAGATTTGTTTCTTGTTCACTCAAAGTCCAGGGTCAGTCGGGCAACTCTCCAGGGCAGCTTTCCTCCTGGCAATGACTCAGGGATCCAGGCTGCTTACACCTTATGGCTCTAGTTCAACTTATGGTCTCCATGATCAGCAGGGAGCAGCAGCTGTTCAGATCAAGCTGCTCCATAGCTTTTAACATGCTTCCTACTTGATGGGACACAGCTCCTTCCACTGACCGTCTATCTGCCAGAACTAGTCACATTTCCCCCAGTAGGGAGCTGAGAAATGGGGAGCTTATGGATTTGGGGTGAGCAGTAAATGTCTCTGCCACAGGGAGCATGTGCTCTGTATGCAGTTTGCCACAATGCCTATCTACCAGGCTGCTTAACTGTTCCCATTAGCTGCCTGCCTCCTGGAGGCATCTGCATCCATAGCCTTTGGGGCAAAAAGAGAGGAGGGCTGGGAGAGAACCTTGTGGAATGCTACCAGAGGCTAGCTCACAACAGAACCCTACACTGGCAGGTGTCTTTCTGCCTTTCCTCTCCTCCCCAAGGTAGCTGGTTATCGAGAGAACCCACACCCACACCTAGCCATCTCTTTCCCACTTTCCTGGGCACACCACTGAGGGATGCCTGCTTTTTCTCCAGAGATGAGGATTCAAAATGTTCTTGTGCTCCAGCCATTGCATATTTCAAATTCCTCATAGTCAAGAATACTCTTCTATATTCTATCCACTTTACTTCCCCTTGCATTGCGTTTTTCTGTTTACCCTTGTTCTGCAGAGCTGAGTAGGAACAGAGCTGCAACAAGAACCTGCACTACTAGGCTCTAGAAATTACGAATCCCCATGTAAAACGTTATTCAGTAAGATAATTTATGTGCTGTCCCTTTAAAGTGCTTGCTTTATATATCTTATTTTTCCCCTCTGGTTTTTAAAATTATTATCATTTGTTCCTCCTTTTCTGCCTTCTTTTGGATTAAATAACTTTTTAAATCCCACATTAATTAATTTATTGGATTTTTAGCTATACTTCTTTGCATTATTTTTTTTCCAATAATATGGGTTTAATTGGGAAGTAAAATTAAATGTCCAGCAAGAGGAATTAATTGGAACAAACTGTTTTTCACAGCTAAGCATAAAATTAAAACATAGCAAACCAGCAGAAGTGAAATAATTGGTTTATAATGAATTTTCGTTTTTAATCACTGAGAGCCCCCAAACCTACTCATTTTCCTTTTACAGTAAATTTTATTTTTAGATTAATTCTAGTTTTCCTTATTATAAATACAATACTTACTACAGAATAATTAAGATACAATTAAGTGAAAAAAAGTCATAGGAAAATCACATGCCTCCAGATATTTTCATGTATCCAGATACCACGACTAATAAAACCTTGATGTTTATATTTCCAAATCCTAGTCTATGTTTAAGTTATTTAAGTAAGTTTTATTGACTTTAGGCACACTATCATAGTTTACACAAGCATCCCATCAATTGTGAAACCCTAAAGGTTTCCAACTAACCCATTCTTTTTTTTCCCTTTTTTGTTTAATTGGAGTATAATTGCTTTACAATGGTGTGTTAGTTTCTGCTATATAACAAAGTGAACCAGCTATACATATACATATATCGCCATATCTCCTCCCTCTTGCGGCTCCCTCCCACCCTCCCTATCCCACCCCTCTAGGTGGACACAAAGCACCGAGCTGATCTCCCTGTGCTATACGGCTGCTTCCCACTAGCTATCCATTTTACATTTGGTAGTGTATTACTTCTTTTTTTTTTTTTTTTTTGCTGCATTGGGTCTTCGTTGCTGTGCGTGGGCTTTCTCTAGTTGCAGTGAGCAGGGGCTACTCTTTGTTGCGGTGCATGGGCTTCTCATTGCAGTGGCTCCTCTTGTTGCAGAGCACAGGCTCTAGGCGCTCAGGCTTCAGTAGTTGTGGCTCACGGGCTCTAGAGCGCAGGCTCAGTAGTTGTGGTGCATGGGCTTAGTTGCTCCGCAGCATGTGGGATCTTCCAGACCAGGGCTCAAACCCGTGTTCCCTGCGTTGGCAGGTGGATTCCTAACCACTGTGTCACCAGGGAAGCCCTCTGCATTATTTTTAAAGTTCCCATTCTAAGGCTTAGAATATCTATCCTTAACCTGTCATAGCCTACTTAGAGTTAATATTGAATCTCTTCAGACAGAAGGACCATCACCCTTTATGCTATAGTTGTAATATACACATTACACGTAAATACATCATAAATCCCACAACACAATGTTCTAAAATTTGCTTTTAACAATCAGATGCATTTTTTAAAAATTAAAAGGGAAAAAAGTCTTCTATATTTATGCAGCAATTTACGATTTCTGATACTCTCCATTCTTTCCTGAAGATCTGGATTTCCTCTGGTGTCATTTCCCCTCAGCTTTCTTCTTCTGGCACTCTAAGAATCTTGTTTCCCTGCTTTCAGGACTCTATAGTTCATGGGAAGCCCATCGCCATTCAAATTATTGTTCCCCTGTATATGATGTCACTTTTTTTCTGAATGCTTTCAAGATTTTCTTGCTATCATTGGTTTTCAGCATTTTGACTATGATAAGCCAATGCAGTTTTCTTTATATTTACACTGTTCAGGGTTTGCTGAGCTTCCCGAATCTTAACCAAATGTGGTTAACCAAATCTACAGTTTAAGGGTATTATTTCTTCAAATATTTACTATCCTATCTCTTTCTCTCCTCTCCTTTCGAGACTTCAGTAACATGTTCTATCTTTTGATATGGTCCACAGGTCCCTGAGGTTCTGTTCACTTTTTTTTTCCAATCTTTTCTTCCCTCTCTTCAGATTTGATCATTTCTGTTGATCTACCTTCAAGTATAGAGACTCTTTCCTATCATCTCTCTTCCACTCTTAATCTCAACCATGAAATTTATTTCAGATATTGTATTTTTCAATTTGAAAATTTCCATTTGGTTCTTTTCATATTTTCTATTTCTCTGCTGAAATTTCCTACCTTTTCATTCATTACAAGTATATTTTACTTTAACTCAACAAGCACAGTTATAATAGCTGCATTAAAGTCATTGTGTGATCATTTCAACATATGGCTCATCTCAAAGTTGGCCTCGGTTGTCTTTTCCCTCCAGAATGGGTCACGTTTTCCATGTTCTTCACATGTTGAATAATTTTGACTGTATCCTATACATCGTGAATATTATGTTTTGAAGACTCTAGGTTCTGTTATATCCCTCTGTGGCAAGTAGAATAATGGCCCTCTCAAAGATGACAACATCCAAACTTCTGGAACCTGTGAATATGTTATATTACACAGCAAAAGGGAATTAAGGCTGCAGATGGAATTACAGTTGCAAACTGGATGACCTTAAAATAGGAAGATTATACTGGATTATCCAGGTGGGCCCAATGTATCACAGGGGTCCTTAATAGTGAAAGAGGGTAGCAGGAAGAAAAGCCAGAGTCAAAGTGATCAATACAAGAAGGATTCAACCCAATGTTTCTGGCTTTGAAAATGTAGAAAGGGGACCATGAGTCAAGAAACATGGGCATTTATACAAAAAGTAGAAAAGGCAAGGAAACAGAATCTCCCATAGAGCCTCCAGAAGGAACGCAGTCCTGTCAACACTTTTATTTTAGCTCAGTGAAACCCATTTCAGACTTCTGACCCAGAATCGTAAAAGAATAAATGTGTGTTTTTCTAAGCCCCTAAATTTGTGGAAATTTCCTACAGCAGGAACAAGGAACTAAGGCATCCTCCAAAAATGTTCATGTTTTCATTTTAGCAAGCAATTAAATTGGTTGGACACAAACTACAAACTCTCTCTCTCACATGAGGTAGACAGCAGCTCAGATCTCAGTTCAATTCTTTTTTTTTTTTTTTTTTTTGCTTTCCTCAGCTGAACAGTTCATGCATTCATGCTTCAATGACCAGCCAGAGACTTGGGCAGAGTCAACACTAGAATTCAGGCTCTCTTCTTTACAGTATTCCCTCCTGATTTTCTGAGACAGAGACTAAGTAAATGGCACCACCCAAGTGTTCATGCCAAAAAGTTGGGAGAGTTCCCTCTCCTGTGCCCTTCACATCTAATCAATCATGAAGTCCACTTCCAAAATATATCTACATCTAGCCCTTTCCATCTCTTCATTCATGCCTAAAACACCAACTTCTCTCATCAGGATTACACCAGGGTTGACTTATCCAGTAGGCACAGCAGGCACAATGCCTGGGCCCCACCATACTTTAAGGGGCCCACAAAAACATTTTAGTTTATTTTTAAATTATAAGAAACAAATAGGAACTTCCCTTGTGGTCCAGTGGTTAAGACTACATGCTCCCAATATAGGGGGCCTGGGTTCGATCCCTGGTCGAGGAACTAGATCCTGCATGCCGCAACTAAAAAAAAAAAGATGCCGCACACAGCAATGAAGATTCCGCATGTTGCAACTAAGACCCGGAGCAGCCAAAAAAATATAGTAATAAATATTTTTTAAAGAAGAAATGTTTAGGTCAAAGAAAATGTATAATATTAATATATTGGTCTTTATACCAGGACAATCATAAAATATAATTTTTAATACTGTTTTTTGGAGAAAAGGGCCTATGAAGGGAAAAGTACCTAGAGTCCATGAAAAGTCATTATGAGGTCCTGGGAGCAAGAACCTTTTAACTGGTCTTTCTCTTTCATTAGTGCATGTGTATAATCCACTCTCCATTCAGTAAACTGAGTAATCTGGTTGTCCTTGCTTAAAGTATGACTTCTATACAGTAAAGTGCACAACCCTTAAGTGTACAACCTGACGTACATAAATATACACTTATGTAACCACCACCCACATCAAAATACTAAATAATCCTTTTCCAAATTTTATTCAAGTCATGACATTCCCTTGCATAAAATCTTTCCATGCTTTTCCCAACCCACTTGGAATAAAATCCAAACTCCTAAACCCGGTTCACAGAGCCTCACATGATCCAACCCCTACCTATTTCTCAAACCTCATCTTGTACGACTCTCCCCACTCCCTCACCAAACTCCAGCTACCAGCTTTTAAATTCCTCCACTTGCCAACATGTTCCTGCCCTGGAGCATTTGATCTGGTAGTGCATCCTCTACCTTCTGCTAAAGCTCTTCACGGGTCTGGCTCTTTGTAATTCAGATCTCAGTTTACATGTCACTTCCTCAGAGGACTTCCCTGACCATGCAATCTAAAGTTGCACAAAATCACTTTTATTAAGTCACCTTAATTACCTGCAGAGTGCTTATCATTTCTAATATTTTATTTATTCACTGCTTATTGTCTGTCTTTCCCTCACTGAACTGTAACATCCTTTGGAGCAGTTTTGTTCTCCGTTGTACCCAAAACACCAACAACAGTGCCTGACACATGGTAAGCGCTCAATGAAAATGTTCATTGAATTAACTACAATCTATGATAAAAATATAGCATTAGCTAGAGGAAGCATGGATAGCACTCGGCTGTGAAATCCTAAGGGCCTGAATTTGACTTAATTTAGTCAGTAAAATGAAGTATTAAAAGAGGTAAAAGCCCGTGGCAAGTAAGTGTTCAATATTTGTTACTTATTCCTTCTAAACATGCCCAATTAAAACCATCCTTAAGCAGAATACTGGGTTTGTTTTGCTTTAACAAAAAGCGATTTACAAAGAAACTCAAAATCTTCCTTTTCAGGAAACCAATTGAGGCACGCCCATTCTGGGTTCCAGCCAGCTGCCATTCGGTGCCAGAGAGGTGGAACCTGCAAGCGCGGCCCCGCCCCTTCCGCACCGGCCGGAAGTCTGCGGATCAGGAGACTCCGCCCCGGGCTCAGACCCTGCCCCTCGTCCGCGCGTAGCCCTACGTAAAGCGTGCGGGGTTTCGCGACAGCCCAGGCCCCACCCCTTTGGCCACATGTCGCGCAGGTCTTCCCGTCGGACGCCGCGCCACCTCCTCGCGCTGCTTTACGAACCTAGAGCAGCGCCGCCCCGCCTCCTGTGTCCCTCCTCGCCTCCCCGCCCCCTCCTAGTTTTGCGTCTCCTAGCCCGACGCGCTCGCTATAATCACGTGACTGCCTCATCCGGGTCTTTTGCGTTCTCTTTCCCTCTCCCAACATGGCGGCCTCAGGTGAGTGAGCGGCCGAGCGCGGCCAAGGACCGGGGTCCGAAGCGACTCTCCGACCTTGATCCATTGGTTCTCTGGAGTCGGGAGGTGGGCGGCAATGCTTCCCTTCGGATTTTGGGGCTGCGGCAGGCTGGCGGCTAGGCCATGTGAGGTTATCGCCTCGGGATGTTTGGGGGGAGGGGAAGGACACCTTCCCCTCCCCCCTCACACCCTTTTCACCCCGTATGCGCGAGGTTGGACTTGGGATCAATGGTGGACTCTGGCTTGACTTGGAGTGAGGAGGAGGCGCAGAAAGAGCCGCGGGAGACGTGAGGCCTTCTCATAGACGTGAAGCACTGTGCCCGCGTGAAGGCGTGGAGGAGGGAAAGAGGCGGTTGGCGCGCGGACGGGTGCACACTAGACCAGGTCTCAGAGGCGCGAGGCCTTTGCGAACGGGAGTGGGGGCAGGGAATAAAGGGGGTGGCAGTTAGAACGCGAGCGCGAGTCGGTGGAGGGGCGGGGGAAGGCGGCGGTGCGCGTGCGCGGTAGAAGAGACGAGGGTAGTGGAGACGGGCGCTCCTTAAAAGCACGCGCGAGAGCCCAGATGGGAAGGTTTACGCACCTGTGTTGCTTTCTTTTTAGGTCCTTCCACTTTCTGACCTTCCCCTGTTAGAGTGTGACTCGGCCCTTATATTTTTACAAGGGTAAATGTGTTAGGTTTGGAGGTTGAAGTTACTGGAGTTAGATGGGGATGGGGAACCCGGTGTGGGGCGCCCACGTGTTGGAGGAGAGAAACAGGGTGGAGACCTACATTTCTTCTAGGCTTTTTTATTCAGTCAACACATTTTTACTGAGTGTGAGCTATATACGTGCCAGGCACGATTCTAGGTATTGGAGATATAATGGTGAACAAGATCTGATCCCTTGACAACTTCCATTTTGATTTTGGTCGCGTTTTCATAGCCCCAGTGGTGGAGTTGGGCTTTTTTTTTTTTTGGAAGATATTTGCACAACTGCTTGGGGGTGCTTTTAGAATAATATGAGAATATTAGTGGTTGGAGTTGATTTCTTTTTTAGACTTGGGGAGAGGGAATATCACTGACATGCAAGTCTCCTTGCATTTCTGATGGACTTAGTGAGCTGTGCCAACATTTCATAGCAGTAATTTTAGTTTGGCAGACATGGTCTCTTTTCCCTGGCATGACCCTGCATTCTACAAAACATTTATTGAACAACTGTTATCTCCGGACACTCATTTCTCACCAAGGATTTCTCTCCTCTGTTACATAGAGATGTATGTCTTTGAGGAAACTGAGGTGCATTTGAACATAATACCTTTTATTAGTGTAGCGCTTGACGTGGACCTAGCACTTTTATGTAAGTTGTATAATTTGATGTTCTGTGAGATAACAGGCAGATATTGGTGTCTCCCATCTGAGGAAGATGAAATGATTCGTTCAGGGTCACACTGCATGCTGATGGCAGAGTAAGGTCAAAATCTTTGAAACTTCTCACTCTTCTCCATTATCAACTTGGAACTAACAAGGTTGGCTTCCATGTCATCCTAAGTTTGGGATGCTGCCCAAGAGCTTCATCTGAACTACTTATTTGGCCTGAATTTGCCATCTTGATGGCTTAGTGTCATAATCTAGTGAAAAGCCTTTATTCCCTTTCTCAAAACTTGTGTGGAATTTTTAGAGGTGGAAGACACTATTAACAATCTGTCCTTCATTTTACAGAGTTGAGTGAAATCCAGACTGATTAAACTGGATGTGCTTAGTGAGGTCTCCTGTTCTTCCACTTTACCTGCCTGGAAGCCCTCATCTCATTTCATTCGGTTCCATGAATCTTTTTAGCTTGTGTAGTATGTGTAAGGGACACTTAAGCTAGTATCCAGGCACAAGGTTGCATCTGACAGTCTGCCCTTGAGAAACTATCAGATTTCTTTCCCCACTTTGAATCCTTTCCCATTGCATTGACTTGGTTGAGTGACCAGTATTCCAAGATGACTGTATTAATGAGTCCGTAAAATTAGTGTATTTTCAGTATACTTCTTGAGGGTGCCTGGTGTCTTGTTGAAAAAACAGATCTTACATTTTCTTGGTGAAAATACATGATAAAACTTCTTAGGCCTCTTTTCCTGTTAAGTGAGACCGAAAAATTCTTCGCAGTAATATCAGTATCCAGTGTGACCCATTATTGAACTTCAAGAACAGGAGGTGTCCAGAGCTGACTATTGAATCTACTCGCCTTACCTGTGGGGGATCAAATGTATTTGATATGGGTTAACAGTTTTTGAGACTAGACTGCTTTGAGATTGTAAATAGTGTACCTATGCCCACACAAGGCTTTTCATTTGCATAACACTTTCCAGAATTATATGTGGCATCTTGATTATTTTTTATGGGGAGAGGATAGTGTCCAATGGTTGTTTTCATACAATTCTGATCCTTACAGTGAAAAATAGTTTCAGTGGTTGCTATTATATGCTGTTCACGTATTACCTATTTTCATATTCCTTCCTGTATCATGTTTGTTATTCTGGGAGTAAGATACCCAGATTCAGAAGGCCAAGGTTAAAACTCCTTATGAAAATTCAAGTACAAATACAGAGAGAAGAAGTACCAAGGTAAAACATCGTATTTCTAAGTAATGTCACTTTTTAAAAAATGTATATACTTTTATACAGCTTTGAGGTATGTCACATACCAAGTATAGCTTGAGATAGGATACCCTACTACATTGTATTTGTCTCAAAACATCCTAGAATTTGTTTTCCTGATCATGGGGGAAATAATTGACTTAAGGATTTGGGGTTTTGTTTTTTTTTTTAACTGCTTGTTTGTAATTAAGTATGTGTATGTACATTTATAAGTGCACACACCAAAGTCAGTTTCTTAGATTTGTAATGGATATTGCTGTGGTCCTAATGGTAGGAAAATGCCCAAAGCAAGAAGTTATTCTTGAATTTTTATAGCTCCTCTCTTTAGAAAAGCTGCAAGTACTTTGTAGTGATCTATCTGCATGATGTTGTATTGGACATTTTATATATTTTATGTAAGTGATCAAATTGAGTAGTGTGGAGAGGTAAGGAAAAGGCAGTGTGGCATTTTCCTCAGATTGTGTCAAGATGAAGAAGTTGGACAGAGAAGAGAGGTCCCATAACAACTGAACATAGGAGTCAAGGTGGTGGAGCTTATTGGTCCTGACTTAGTCTTTATTCTCTACTCTGCTAAACAGTAGCATAGTAAAGGTTGAAACCTCTCAACATCATGATACTGTACTGCATTGTATGAAACATCTTTTCGTGCTGGGCTCTAATCAGCAGATTAGTTCAGTTCTAGGCACTCTGGTATTTGAGTAGATTGCATTTATACAGTATTGTTTCTTTAAGGAAATATTCGTTGATCGTTAATTAGCTTTTAATTCTGGAGACTGGCAGGATTCACTTCCCAGAAAGAAACACCTTGCCCATTAGCAGTCATTTTTCTTCTCCCCTCACCAGCCATTAATCTTACTGGGTTTTTGTATTTACTTATCCTGAACGTTTCATATAAATGGAATCATATAGTGGGTGGACTTTTGTTGCTAGCTTCTTTCTCTTTGCATGTTTCAGGGTTCATCCATCCATATTGTAGGATGTATGGATACTCATTCCTTTTTATTGACAAATCCATTGTATGGACATCTACATTTTATTTATTCATCATTTGGTGGGCATTTGGATTGTTTCCAGTTTTTTGCCTATTATGAATAATGCTGTGATTTTGTACGGGTTTTTATGACACTTTCTGACATACTTAGTCTCTTTTTTTTAATAATAAGTTTACTTATTTATTTTTGTCTGCATTGGGTCTAAGTTGCTGCGCGTGGGCTTTCTCTAGTTGCGGCGAGCGGGGGCTACTCTGTTGCGGTGCACGTGCTACTTATTGCGGTGCCTTCTCTTTGTAGCAGAGCACGGGCTTTAGGTACGCGGGCTTCAGTAGTTGTGGCTCTCGGGCTCTAAAGTGCAGGCTCAGTAGTTGTGGCACATGGGCTTAGTTGCTCCGTGGCATGTGGGATCTTCCTGGACCAGGGCTTGAACCCATGTCCCCTGCATTGGCAGGTGGATTCTTAACCACTGCGCCACCAGGGAAGCCCTCCTAGTCTGTAGTTGCTAACACATTCAGAAGACTTGATAACCCTGTAAAATAAGTGGGACTTAGTCTGGCAAGATCTAAAATTAAGAAACTTAATTTTTGACAACTCCTTATCAGAATGTTAAAAGCTGTGTGAATTCTCCTTCCTAAAAGATACTAGTTTAAGAAAGATGGAGAAGTAGGGCTGCATTCTACAACAAATAAGCTTTATTGGTTAAAGTACTTTAAGGTGTCTTCTGTTTTGTTTAAGGAAAACAGCACTTCCATAGATTTTATCACTCCAGTGTCTATCAGTTGGTGCTTTTATTACTAATACAATGGAGTTATAACAGGAAAACATTCTGAGAAAAATAAAGGAAGCATTTTTACTTGCTACAGCCTGATAGTCCTGAAGACTTGGTTTAATGTAGTCACTTTTCTGCTGATGTGCTTTATATAGGGCTTACGTTTCCTTTTGTTTGTCTACTTATTTATTGATATCAAATTACCACTTAGAGCAGTGGTGCTCAATCATGGGCAGTTTTGTCTCACCTATCCCAGAGGACATTTGGCAATGTCCGGAGACATTTTTGTCACAGTGGGGTGGGGGGGTTGCTGCTGACATCTAAGTCGAGACTGGAGATGCTGTTAAATATCACACAATGGACGGTACACCCCACGGCCCCCCAACACAGAATTACCCAACCTCAAATGTCAGTGGTGCAGAAATTGAGAAACAAAGAGTTAAGCTGATCAGTTGTAGTATTTATTTTTATATGTCATAACAAAGCTTGTTTTTTTAATTAAGACTGCAATTGGGTTTCCCTGGTGGCGCAGTGGTTGAGAGTCCGCCTGCCGATGCAGGGGACGCGGGTTCGTGCCCTGGTCTGCCGCGGAGCGGCTGGGCCCGTGAGCCGTGGCCGCTGAGCCTGCGCGTCCGGAGCCTGTGCTCCGCAATGGGAAAGGCCACAACAGTGAGAGGCCCACGTACCGCAAAAAAAAAAAAAAAGAAGACTGCAATTGTAAGATCTTTTCTTTAACCTAGATGAGTATATAAAGAGCTTCACAAGTACCTAGTACTTAGTGAATAAATTACAATTGTAATGAGACAAGCAGGCAGTTAGAGGATTTAATAAAATTTCTGGGACATACTTTTTTTTTCCTCTTAGTCCATGTGGATTTGGTCTTAAGTAATTGGAATGTGTTTTGTTTATTAGGTGGTTGGTTTAACTTTAAGCAATTCACATAAGATTTAAAGAAAACTAAGAGTTGGACCAGTTCAGTCATTGTATCAAGGGATTGATACCTCTAGAGCATTAAATGATGCTTTACTTATAAAGAAGAGAACATTGTTGAAATCCTAAACATGGAATGGACCTAGATATTGAAGGAGCAAAGCAGGAGGATTTAGATAACATTGTTTCTCGGTTACTGAAATAAAATAGAGTGGAGCAAACATTTAGGTTTATTCATTTTACTTTTTAAAGGCTTGTTCCTTTAAATCTGCTGCTTATATTGTGATTGAGTCAATGCTGATGCTAGATTTAAAGAAACGGAAGTTAGGGATCTTGTGAAGGAATTTTAGCCTGTCTTTAATTGAAGACTGTCCATCATCCAACAGTGATTTCTCAGCCAGAAGTTTTTGGAGGGGCCAGTCACAGAATCAGGGGAGAGGGAGATGTATGATTTGAAAAGACATTCTAAAACAGTGCTTTAATTTTTTTTTTTGGTCATGATACTTATTATTTTGAAATTTCAAATAACATTAAAGGAGAGTGTGAGACTTGTTTGTCTTGAGTCAAGGGGTAAAAGTTGAGAAACTCTGATTTAGAAAATTGATGTAAGCCAGAATCAGACCAAAGGGCAGGTTAATTCCAGACTGTGCTGCTTTGGTATTAGATTCATATATAAAACAAAAGGAAAAGGGATCCCTCAATCAAACTCTTACTATTCTTATGTTGTACTTGACCTCATTGTATGACTGACCACCAATTCTATTTTTATTTTCTCAGTGACCAGACAGATCATGATACTACGTTAAGCCCCATGAAGGTAAAGATCTCTAGCTAGCATCATACTAGTCCCATACACTTATTTTTAAACTGGACAACTAAAATAAGCCTATACATTATAAGCATTCTACCACAGAGGTATGCTTTATGTCTTATTCAAATTAAAATTTCCCCTAGGCCTTTGCATATGAGCTAGGAGCAATATCAGTGCTATAGGACTTAAACTTTGCATAGCTGCTTTCTTTCAAAGCATATAATAGATCCAAAATATAACCTGGTGATCATAAATTATAGTTTTGGAGCACGGTTAGTGTTAAGTCACTTGAGAGAGACATGGAAACTTCACATTCAAGACCATCTTTTCTCTGTATAATTACAGCCAAGTTCATCTGTTTTGCACATTGAGACCATAATCTCAGTGTGCAAAATGAGGTCAAATCCAACATAAGAATAATAAGAGTTTGATTGAGGTATCCCTTTTCCCTTTGTTTTATATATGAATTTAATTCATATTGTGTCCAGAATGTTCATAACATTCGTAGCAAGCAGGTCTTTAGTTCCTGAAGATGGTATTTTAAAGGAAAGGCAGGTACCAGGTGAGAGAACAATCTTCATTCAGTTAAGCAAATGGTGCATCGAGTTACAGATTCTTCATCCTCTTGGATGGAAAATTTGTTGAGAATTGGAACATGGAGGAGGAACTCATCATTATAAAAGCCATGGAAATGATCTTTGTTAACAGCAGAGCTGCTTGTTTTTTGTCTTAATTATGTCACAGCTGTTCTCAGGGGCCAGTTCTAGAACTTCAGTTAGTCCTTTCAGCTCTTCTGCATTAGCTGCTTATGGGTGCCATCTCAGAAGTTCTGAGGACTGGAGAGTTAAAGAGCCAAGGTCAGGCCACTAAATGGAGCCATTTAGAGATTCCTAAAGATTTCATAACCATGGGAAACATTTAAATTGTAGGTTCTTAGGGATTTCCTATGTTTTCCCTTTAGTATAATATCATCTTCATATGTGGTGTTAAGGTAGGGAAGGAGATCTTTTTTTTTTTTTTTTTTTCTAGAAGGCAGAGAAATCGAGCTGTGTATATGAGTCTTACAATTTGAACACTTTCAAATGACAGTGAGTACATTTGCCCTGGTTGTGATAACCTGCCATAGAACTAATAACAAGCTTCTTAGGGACTGGGGCTCCCATGGGAAGAGCCCTAGACTTGGTGTCCAAAACCTTAGGTTTAATTCTAGCTCTGCCATCTAATATTGCTGTAACTTTAGGATGGTCATTTAACCTCTTTGAGACTTGGTTTCCTTCTATGTAAATTGATAGTAATGATTCCTTCCTCATGTGGTTGTTTTACAAGTATCAAACAATTCTCCAAAGTGTCATACAGAATATATTATTAGGGATAGGGATTTTGTTTTATTTCTTTGTGTCCCAGGAGCAATAAACGTAGTAACCTGCAAAAATCTCAAATGCTACACAAGTGAATATAGTAGGAAATAAAAGCTGGCTGCCCCCACCTCGGTTTTACTCCCAGAGTAAGTTTGAAAACCCTTCTAGACCCCTTTCCATCCATATGCATAATGTATATTTAAACAACAGGGACTTACATAGGGGCTTCCCTGGTGGCGCAGTGGTTAAGAATCCACCTGCCAATGCAGGGGACACGGGTTCGAGCCCTGGTCTGGGAAGATCCCACATGCCACAGAGCAACTAAGCCCATGCACCACAACTACTGAGCCTGTGCTCTGGAGCCTGTGCGCCACAACTCCTGAACCCTCATGCCACAACTGCTGAAGCCTGCACACCTAGGGCCTGTGCTCCACAACAAGAGAAGCCACTACAATGAGAAGCCCGTGCACTGCAACAAAGAGTAGCCCCTGCTCGCCGCAACTAGAGAAAGCCCGCGCGCAGCAACGAAGACCCAACGCAGCCAAAAATAAATTTTTTTTAAAAAGAAAGGGGGACTTAACATAATATGTATTCTGTAACTTTTTATTTTTCACATCTCGGACTTTCTGTGCCAGTACATTGTGCTTTCTCCTTTATGTCTGCATGGAATTCTTTCACAGAAATGTACCACAATCTGAACCTTTGATGGGCCTTTATTGTTGCTTTCTTTATAAATATATTTAACAATAGTGCATTGTACAACTCTGTAAATACCCAAGTATTGATGAATAATCTTTCTCTGGCCCTTTTAAAATAGCAAAAAAGAAGAATAAGAAGGGGAAGACCATCTCCCTAACAGACTTCCTGGCTGAGGATGGAGGGACTGGTGGAGGAAGCACCTATGTCCCCAAACCAGTCAGCTGGGCTGATGAAACAGATGACCTAGAAGGAGATGGTAACTTTTCTTATGTTTTCCGTCATGTTTGGAATTTTCATTACGTTCTAGACAAAATATGTTCCACAATAATGGTTCTCACTTGTAATTTGGAAGGAACTTAAACTATTTTGTAGAACCTGCAATCTTACGTTTATGTATTTTGTAGAATCTTAGGTTTGGGCTCTAAGAGTTTGTGATAGGGGCTAAAGTGGTGATTCAAGAGAGTTTAGTGCTAATTCTGGGTGTTGCAGTAACAGGGTTTTCTCAGGGTGCTATCCTTTTAAGGCTTATTTTTTTCATTTGTAAAGTAAGGACTAGATTATTTCATTTTAGGTCTGAAATTCTGTGATGTCCTCATAAAGTAATATGCAGTATAACCTATACGGTCTTTATACTCAAGAGTCACGGAATAATTTGTTCTAAGAGCTATTAGTATGAAGTCAGGGCGTCCCTGGGTAAACAGAACTGGTCTGAGGAAAAGGAATAGGAATAGGAATTATGGTGGGAAAATGGAGAAGAGTCATTGGGGTATCATTTGAATAAGTTCTGTGCCTTCAAGAAATAGCCAGGAACAGGCAGGAGCTATAAAATCATTGGGTATGACATAAGTCTTATCACCCATCATTTTTCTCTAAAAGCTTTAATTGCAAACGGAAGAATACTTTTTCTTTTGTGACCTATTTTTGTAACAAGAAATTTCATCTAGATCATATCTTCCGTAAGTGTTGATACCTGAAGTACAAATTCATGGGCAGTGCTGTAGGGACAGTATCTCCTAGCTCCACTAAGATTACCATCCTACTGCACTACCATCTGTGTGACCTTGGGCAAGTTACAAAACCTTCCTGAAATCTTAGTTTCCTTTTCTGTAAAATGGGAAACAAACTCACATGATTATTACAAAGGTAAGTTGGGATATAATAAATATGAAGTACCTGGCACATGGTAACATTCCATAAATAGTGATTGATATTCTCTCATTTCTCTGCTGCATAAGGAATAAGTTATGATTCTGTTAACAGAAGCCTGGGCCTTGAAAGGCCTTGAAATACTTAGAAACAAAGAGGCAGTAAATAGTACTGAGTCTTTGCATTGCTATCTGATTCTGACATTTCAGAAGCATTTTGTCTGTAAAGGGTCCTTATTGCTGAACCCCTACCTTTTTTATGTTTATTTCCTGATATAGCTTATTTAATACTTGGCGCTTAGCATATGTCCTCTTATTCTACAGTGGCAGTAAGGGAAGTTTCTTCTAATTTCTTATGTCTACTTTTCTATCCTAGTTTCAACCACTTGGCATAGTAATGATGATGACGTGTATAGGGCACCTCCAATTGACCGTTCCATCCTGCCCACTGCTCCACGGGCTGCTCGGGAACCCAATATTGACCGGAGCCGTCTTCCCAAATCACCACCCTACACTGCTTTTCTAGGGAACCTGCCCTATGATGTGACAGAAGACTCCATTAAGGAATTCTTTAGAGGATTAAATGTAAGTGTAAAGGTTTTAGGCAATTAACTAGATATGGAGTGTACTGTATGGGTAGTGACTGTCTCTGAATTTCTGTGTTGAGAAAGGTTCTGAGGTTGTGTCTATACTTGGAAGAAACAGGTATGTAATTTAGTGGTGTTTAGGCCCTTTGGCTCAGAATGTTCTCATCCAAAACCAGTTGGACAGTCTTATCAGCAAATTTAATACCTTATTGATATAGAGAGAATCTCTCAAAAATATATATCCCGGGCTTCCCTGGTGGCGCAGTGGTTGAGGGTCCGCCTGCTGATGCAGGGGACACGGGTTCGTGCCCCGGTCCGGGAAGATCCCACATGCCGCGGAGATGCTGGGCCCATGAGCCATGGCCGCTGAGTCTGCGCGTCCGGAGTCTGTGCTCTGCAATGGGAGAGGCCACGACAGTTGAGAGGCCCGCGTACTGCAAAAAAAAAAAAAAAATATATATATATATATATATATGTATGTATGTATGTATGTATGTATGTATGTATGTGTGTGTGTGTGTGTGTATATATATATATATATATATATATATCCCTTCTCTATGAAATTTAAAGGTGACATACCCAGTTAAACGTTGGAAACTGGAAGAAAGTTTCTCTGAACTCAGCTATTCTGTAATTGACATTCAGGCTTATATCAAAATTACATTTTAATTTTTTATAAGAATACGTTTAACTGAGCAGATGTGTAGTTTTTATTAATGGAGTCTGCTCACATATAATGGAATTCACAGGCTTGCTTAAAAAGC
This sequence comes from Hyperoodon ampullatus, assembly GCF_949752795.1. Lineage (NCBI taxonomy): Eukaryota > Metazoa > Chordata > Mammalia > Artiodactyla > Ziphiidae > Hyperoodon > Hyperoodon ampullatus. The sequence goes on from NC_136924.1 coordinate 58,074,168, forward strand.
TTAAGGCAGGATGTTTGAAAACACTGACGTAGAAGTTTCCAGAAAGACGAAAAAGTGAGTATGAGATGCTAAGAATCCTTTTCTAAACTTTGATGAAAAAATACTTAGGATTTCAAAAATGGAAGAAGAGTAATAATTTCCAATTTGGTTTTTCTCCAGAGTCTTTGCCGAAGAGAAGACATTAAAAACTAGGTTTCTTCTAAGAATCTGCTCCCTCTTTCACTTTTTTATTTTGGCTGCGTTGAGTCTTCATTGCGGCATGCGGGCTTCTCTAGTTGTGGGCTCCAGAGTGCTTGGGCTGTCTAATTGCAGCACGCAGGCTTAGTTGCCCCGTGGTACGTGGGATCTTAGTTGCCCGACCAGGAATCAAACCCGCGTCCCCTGAATTGGAAGATGGATTCTTAACCACTGGACCACCAGGGAAGTCCCTCCCTCATTCGCTTTTTTTTTTTATTATTATTAATACAGCAGGTTCTTATTAGTTATCTGTTTTATACATATTAGTGTATATATGTCAACCCTTCTTCACTTTTGCTATGTTGGTTGACTTCTTTACTAGATCCTGTTCTCTGCAATGGGCCATCAGCTTCTGTAGCTGGCTTTTCTTGTGTGATTATTTTTTATCACAACTTAAAATTTTACTCTGTTTAATTATGTAGTACATCTAGAAGTATGGCCTGTTTTCGATTCCTCTGTAGTAGCCTCTTTCTTCTGTAGAGTGTTGAATAATCTCTGGCCTGTTCAGGCGTTTCACCTTTATGCTCTAGAATTGGTCTGTAGCTACTTCCTTTTATTTTATTCCCTTTTTATTTTGTTCCTTTTCCTGCTCTCCTCATAAGTTGAGTTAAACTAGAATTTAAAAGCGACTGTGACAAAATCTATATCTCAGGAGCCCAGAATAAAGTATCAAATCAGTGATGCAAAAGATAGCTTGAATATATGCAAAATATTGGAGAAATGAAGAAATAAGTAAAAAGAGTAAGAAAACAGACATAAAAAGTGAAAAGTGGGGCTTCCCTGGTGGCGCGGTGGTTGGGAGTCCGCCTGCCGACGCAGGGGATGCGGGTTCGTGCCCCAGTCCGGGAGGATCCCACGCGCTGTGGAGCGGCTGGGCCCGTGAGCCATGGCCGCTGAGCCTGCGCGTCCAGAGCCTGTGCTCCGCAACGGGAGGGGCCCGCGTAACGCAAAAAAAAAAAAAAAAAGTGAAAAGTACAATTCAGTGGTTTACCATCTCAGAATTCGGCAGAAGGGGTAAGTATGGTGAGGGTTTATGATCCAGTGTTTGATTCAGCCAAGCTATTAATATATGAAGACAATAAGTAATGTTTCTCAGATAAGTCAGCTTGCCAAAAAATATACTGCCCAGAAAATTTTTTGGCAAAAACTGAGTCAAATTTCTGAGAGACAAAAATTGGAAATAAACTAATTGTGGAACACAAGCGGTTCCTTTTAACTGAAAAACAACTAAAAACTAGAAATGTAGAATGAGGCAGAAGTCAGGGGTACAAGGAATGCACTGAACTCCTTAGTTTTTTAAAGGTTAAATTCATATTCAAATTGAAAAGGTTTAACAGGGTATATGATAAAGTCTCTCTTGTATCCCTCTGTACCGGTTTTCCTCCTGGAGACAGCCAGGTTCTTGGGTATTCTTCAGAGAAATCCACTGCATACACAATCGTAAAAAAAAGAAGAAGTAGAAGACAAATGAACAAGAGCATTGAACTAGGAAATATTTTTTGTTTCTTTCCTCCTTAGATCAGTGCAGTGCGTTTACCACGTGAACCCAGCAATCCTGAGAGGTTGAAAGGTTTTGGTTATGCTGAGTTTGAGGACCTGGATTCCTTGTTCACTGCCCTGAGCCTCAATGAAGAGGTAAATAAACTAAGGGTGGGGGTTGAGGGCTGGGAGCTAACAGCTCTTGTGTTTATCAAACTGGTAGTTTTTAGGCCGGGTCAGTAGCTATTCCAAAGATTCCCATAATACCTACAAAGAAAAGCCTGGATTATTTATCAATATACCGGCTAACATTCAACATCTAGCACGGCACACCTCCCTTCTGCAAGTTCAGCAGGGCCTAGTAATTCTGGAACGTGTTTAGGTGGGAAATTGTGAAGAAATCCACCATGAAGTCCTTAATAAAATCTCACGTTAGTTCACTCACAGCTTTGCCTCAGTTCCGTGGCTTTGCTTTTTCAAAATAATATGACCAGATCAAGGCAAATAGAAAAATCATGTTATTTTAGTATTTAAAGATGTTACCTCTTTTTCAGGGAAGTAATTTTTTATTTTTAAGAGGGCTCACAAACATTTCTCACTAAGATGTCATTTGTAATACTTGCTCCTGGGAATCTGTTACAGGAGAATGACAGTAAACATTCAGTCCTGCTTTGTAACATTGCCCATAGATGTTTTTTAATCCAGACACTAGAGGTTCAGTGGGGAGAGGAGATTTAGCTGTTAATACATGAGGGAGGATGGAAATTAAATCTAATTGAAATATAGTTACTTAAGTGATTGGTGCCATGTAGGGATTCCTAGGCTAGCCAGAGCAGGTTATTGAAACATTTAGTTACTTGTTAGTGATGGAAGTTTCTAATCCAAGAACTGCTTTTTTATCTCTAGTGAGTGACTTCAGAAATCAAACTGATTATATATCGAAAGAAAAAAAGGCTGTTTTTTTTCTCTTTTAATTCCAGAAACCTCTCATTGTTCGTTGAGAAGGCAATTTCCAATGCCATTTGTGCCATAATTCTATGGTCCATGTCTGCCATTGGACGTGATTGAAAGCAACTCCTCTTAAAATATTTTTCCTATCTCATAACTTGAGTACCACCATGATAATCTGAAGCAGATGTCAAATCTGAAGCAGATGTCAAATTAGGAATAAAATTCATGTATTTAGTTAAATATATGAAAAGCAAAAGTTGTTTGAAAGTTTTTCTTCTCAGGTCATTTTAGGTTTTATTAACATTACTAATTTTTAACTCTCAGTCTGAATAAGAAAAAGAATACCATACAATTGTTATTATCTGAAGTTTGCTGAATTGACTGTTAAATAAAATGTTGTCATGGCCCAGACTTAGGAGTTAGTTTGTATTTAGAGATTTCATCATAGTGGTATTTAATATAATTCCAGGTGTTCTTAACTAAATTTCATTGTCACCCTTCTTCAACTGTAGATTCTACTATGAAATGAGAAAAATATCATCAGTAGAATTAATTGGGTTCAAAATATATAAATAGTGATGTGGGAAAGGGAAATCAGAGGGTATCCTGGAGGAACTGATTTATCGTAAGGTAATACTGAGTGAAAGAACTTGAGATTATAAACAGAGACCATGCTTTATGCAACTTTGCTGGTGCATAATAGGGACTCTGTAAATGTTTGAATGCATAATTGCCCTGGACCCAAATAATACCTTTATTTAGCTAGTTGTCTAGAAATGTTTTTAATTTATTACATGTGACAGATTGCCTGTGATAGTTTAAAAAGTTAAATCTATTCTGTGAGGTTTGACTTTATAAAAATAGTAAGATAATTGACCTAACATTCATTTAAGCCCAACTTAAATGTTAATTCTAAGGGGTTATTTTATATTCAAGTCTTTATAAAGGATTCTTTAGCCAACAAATTGTAGTGTTGGCTAGATTACAGTGTTTTTCCTTTATCTTCCTTCCCCCAGTGCTTCTGCTATGCCCAGACGTTCAAGGTCACTCATGGGATTTGTGCATAATGGGGCAAAAGGTTGGTTAATATGGTCCTATGCTCTCAGTCTCTAGGTAACAGGAGAATTCGAGTGGACGTTGCTGATCAAGCACAGGATAAAGGTAGGAAAGATGATTGAATGTTTTGTTTTGTCATGGTCCTGGGAAGACAAAGCAGAGGTGCCCTTCCCCAGAAACTTGTAATAGAGGCAGATAGTGGGGGCCACCTTAACCTTGAGCAGTAGTTCTTGACTGAGGATGGTTTTGCGTCACAGGGGATATTTGTCAATGTTGGGAGACATCTGGGTGGTCACAACTGTGGGGAGGGCTCCTAACGTCTAATAGCATCCAGGGACTATCCTATAATGTGTATGACAGCTGCCCCAACAAAGAATTGTCCAGCCCAAAATGTTGGTAGTGTTGAGACTGAAACCCTGATTGACCTAGATGAACATTAAATATAAAATAAATAGATTACATACCTAGCAGCACACTGGACACAAGAGGAGCCTGATTCATGTATATTTCAGGGAGTTCCTGGCCTATCTTTAAAAAATTTTAAGATGCCTATACAGAAGATGAGACAGGTAAGCATTAAACCAGTAGGAATAAATATGAGGAAGGGAGTCACTTGGTTGAGTTGGAGAGTACACTTATGGGGCCTGGGGCAACTTCGTGATGACGCTGTGGTGTAAGCAAGAAGTACAGTATGTGGGGGCAGGAGGGGGCCTCTGTGCGTGTGAGAAATATCTGGCAAAAGTTTTTGTGAGCTAACCAGTGTTTTTTCATTTTATGTATCTGTAGACAGGGATGATCGTTCTTTTGGCCGAGATAGAAATCGGGATTCTGACAAAACAGATACAGACTGGAGGGCCCGTCCTGCTACAGACAGCTTTGATGACTACCCACCTAGAAGAGGTGATGATAGCTTTGGAGACAGTAAGTTCATTTTTATCTAGTTAGTTTCTTGTGTATTCTGGGGGGTTGTTTTGTAATAGGACAAATGTGTTAATGTAGATGATCACAATAGCAGATAAAGGGGAGGGTAGCAGTAGATGCAGAAAAAAAATTTAAGATGCCTTTTAAAATAACAGAAAATTCATTACCTTCAAAAATACTAAATGTCTACCACGTGCCAGATACTTTTGTAAGCTCAGGATACAGCAGTGAACAAAACAGACAAAAATACTGTCTTTGTTGGACATTATTTATACCAGGGGAGAGAAACATTATGCAAATAAAGTGTAATTTAGAGAAGGGGAGTAGAGAATGTCATGGGGTAGGAGCTGGGATAAATTACAACTTTTACACGCACCACCTAAATCCAATAAAAGCTTTGTAAAACGTTTGTGGAGAAAATGCTACAACTTTATTGAAATACATGAAGAAAGACTCAACACTGTCATTTCTTTCTTTAATGGAAAGGACCTACTGTTGAGTAAAGAAATGACTAAGTAGTTGTTTGTCTATATAATGGAATATTTGATAGCATAACATACATGTTATGACAAGGGTAAAATTCAAGACCTGTTTTGTTTGGCCGCGCCAAGCCTCTTGTGAGGTCTTAGTGTCGTCCCCCTGTCCGTCTGCATCCCCCCCGCCCCGGTCCAGGGATCAAACCCATGCCCCTGCACTGGAAGCGCGGAGTCTTAACCTCTGCACCACCAGGGAAGTCCCTTAATTTTTAAAATTTAAACTACTTGTGGATGAATGTTCACTAGACAAAATGATGGCCTTTGCAAAATGAAACCATTGTTTTAAAAGGAAGCTGTCATAAAACTAAGATACTTCTTAGGCCTACTCACAATTAAACTCAAAATGCCTTTTAAGTTTTTTTGTTTTGTTTTTTAATTTGTTCATGTTTAGACATTGAGGGTTTTTTTTTTCCATATAAAAATCTGGGTTTCTTACATGTCACCTGAAGCTAAATAGCATGCAACGATTTTAATATTATAAACAACAATCCAAAGAACCTTATATGTATATCTGTATAATGTGTCCAGTTACTTGCTCAGGTTAAATTCCTAGAAATTAAATTGCTGGCCCAGAGTGTATACATGTTTTTTAAATCTTTTAGTACATAGTTCCGAAACAACTTTCAAGGCCTTTGAACTATTTTTAACTCAGCAGAGTAGGAATTGACTTACTGTGCTAAACTTTGCCACTACAAGATATATCATTTATTTTAACCTTTCCATTTGGGCAGTAGAAAACAATGTCCCGTTTTAGTTTCTGTTACTTAAGCAGTAACAGATAATTAACCAGTTGTCATATGTTACACATGTTTTTCTTATTTTGTTTGCCTCTCAGATTTGTGGTATGTGTATTGTTTTTCTGTGCTAAACTTTTTGTTTGTTTGCCAGGCCATGTGGCTTGCGGCATCTTATTCCCCCTATCAGGGATGGAACCCAGGCCCCCTGCAATGGAAGCATGAAGTCCTAACCACTGGACCGCCAGGGAATTCCCTCCATGCTAAACTTTTTAAGTAGTCTTTGGTTCTTTGGTATCAGGCATGAAAGATTCCAACTATATTTTCTTCTGGTGCTTTGTACTTACATTTTTAGTATTCACATCTTTAATCCTGGAAGTTCATTATGGAATATAAAGTAGTCCCCGCCCCCCTCATCTGTGGGGATACATTCCAAGAACCCTCCTGGATGCCTGAAACCTCAAATATTACTGAACCCTATGTTTTATGCTATGTTTTTTCCTATACATAACAGTATACTGTAATAAAAGTTACATGAATGTGATATCTGTCTCTAAAAATATCTTACTGTCCTGTACTGTACAGTGTGGATATGCTGGACAAAGGGATGATTCACATCCCGGGCAGGTTGGAGGGAGATGGCACGAGATTTCATCATGCTACTCAGAACAGCACACAATTTAAAACTTAGGAATTGTGTATTTCTGGAATTTTTCATTTAAAATTTTTGGACTATGGTTGACCATAGGTAACTGAAACTTCAAAAAGTGAAACCACACATAAGGCAGTACTGCTGTATAGAGATTTTTCTCTCCCCTAACTCCCTCCTAAATTGTTAGCCCAGCAACATTTATTGAATTAGTGGAGAACTTTTTAAAATAAATACCAAGGAAACCTTAATTCAATACAAATTCTTCTACCTTGGATATAGTGCAGTTGTTTTTTGTTTTTTGTTTTTTTTAATGTAAACAGACACAGCAGTGAATATGAAGTCATGAAAGCAAACTGACCTAATGGGCTATGTTTGTTTTTATCAGTATGTGTCAAAGAAAAAGGAATGATGTTACCTGTCTCTTTCCTCTCTAGAGTTTCGAGATCGTTACGATTCAGACCGATATCGTGATGGGTATCGGGACAGTTACCGTGATGGCCCACGCCGGGACATGGATCGATACGGGGGCCGAGATCGCTATGATGACCGAGGCAGCAGAGACTATGATAGAGGTCATTGTAAAACACAATTAAGTTAAATTGCTTTCTTTTAAGAACTCCTTTCTTGCCTTCTTCCCTCCAGTGTGATGATTACAATTTGGGATATGTTTACAGGCTACGATTCCAGGATAGGCAGTGGCAGAAGAGCATTTGGTAGTGGGTACCGTAGGGATGACGACTACAGAGGAGGTGGGGACCGCTATGAAGACAGATATGAGAGACGAGATGACCGGTCATGGAGCTCCAGAGACGATTACTCTCGGGATGATTATAGGCGTGATGATAGAGGTAATCATTTGCTTTTGCTTACTTAATGGGGCATTACCACTAGAGTAACTGGTTGGAAATTTTTCAGTTATGTTTCAAACCCCTTAACTAGGCACAGATAGAACCTACACATAGTAGAGGTTGCATCGGAACATAATGGAAAGAGCATTAGATAAAAATGGACATAATGGAAATAAAGTGTAGTTCTAACCTGTTTTAGCATATAGATTTTTTCAGTTAAAATTTAATTGAATAGGGCTTCCCTGGTGGCGCAGTGGTTGAGAGTCCGCCTGCCGATGCAGGGGACACAGGTTCGCGCCCTGGTCCAGGAAGATCCCACATGCCGCGGAGCGGCTGGGCCTGTGAGCCATGGCCGCTGAGCCTGCACGTCCAGAGCCTGTGCTCCGCAACGGGAGAGGCCACAAGAGTGAGAGGCCCGTGTACCGCAAAAATAAAAAAAAATTTAATTGACTAAACAAAGGAAAAAGGAAAAAACATTTGCCAGACATTCTTATAGTATGATCTCACTTAAAATAGGCTGTTTTAGCCCCATTTTTCAAGTGAAGGAATGAGGCTCAAACATGGTCTCATAGCCAGTAATTGGTTGGCACTGTGGGTTAAAAACCAGGTGTTGCTTATTTCAATGCCATTGATACCAAGTCGTTGATACTCATTAATTAATGGTGAGATGTCAGTGTACCTATTCTAAAATTATGCTCCTGATATTGTATCATTTATATAAAACATATATTGTGTTACAGCTCTGACCTCTCAAAAAATATTATAAATGGCCACCATTTGTTCTGACTTGAGTGATGTCATTTTATTTATTCATTCATTCATTCATTCATTCATTTATTGGCTGCAACGGGTCTTCGTTGCTGTGCGCGGGCTTTCTCTAGTTGCGTCAAGCGGGGGTTACTCTTCCTTGCGGTGTGTGGGTGTCTCATTGCAGTGGCTTTTTAAATTTTTTTAATTTATTTTTGGCTGTGTTGGGTCTTTGTTGCTGCACACGGGCTTTCTCCAGTTGCGGCAAGCAGGGGCTATTCTTTGTTGCGGTGCGCAGGCTTCTCATTGTGGTGGCTTCTCTTGTTGCGGAGCACGGGCTTCAGTAGTTGCGGTGCACGGGCTCAGTAGTTGTGGCTCACAGGCTGTAGAGCACAGGCTCAGTAGTTGTGGCACACGGGCTTAGTTGCTCCGTGGCATGTGGGATCTTCCTGGACCAGGGCTCAAACCCGTGTCCCCTGCATTGGCAGGTGGATTCTTAACCACTGTGCCACCAGGGGAGGCCCTAAAATTTATTCTTAAAAGCATTGCTGATACCTGTTACCTCTATTTCCATGCAAGAAACCTGGAAATAATAGCTAACATTTATTGAGCATTTACGCTGCACCAACAATGAGCTGAGTGCTCATACAGGTATTATTTAAGTATTCTATGTGGTAGATGTACAGTTATTGTCTTCCCTTTACTTGTGAGAAAAGTCGAGGCTCAGATGTAGTCTTCGTTCACTACTGACCTTTGCCTCTCATGCCATTTCTTGCCTCCCCCAATGGCTGTACACCTGATTTCCAGCCCCCCTTCCCCCCTGATGATCAAACCCCCGACTCCTTCTAAGATCTGCCCCCCCACCTTGTCCTCAGGGTCACTGCCACTACCTCCGTTCAGACTTCATTGCTATGCCCACGTTACTAACATTTCCCTGCCTCGCTCCATTTTCACATTGGCCCAAGTAGTCTTTCTGGAACGATATCTAATGAGGTTATTCTCCTCCTTCTAAAACCCTATCTTGTCTCTTCGTGGCCTGAAAGATATCCCTTTGTACCTCTGACATACAAGGGCCTTCACTGCTCTGCCTCTTCAGTGTTGTCTCCATCCCTTCCACAAAAGCTGCCCAGCCATCATATTCCAGACGTTAGCATGGTACCTGAAATATAGGTGTTCCAATTATTTGTTGAGTAGGTAAACGAAATTACCAAAGGAAGAAGGAGACGTTGTGTACCATAGTGGGAGGAACAGTGGAGTTGCTTCAATAACATGGATTTCATTCTTTGGTCCACCAGGTGTTAGCTGTGTGACTTCAATGAGTTCCTCTTTCTGACCCCAGTTGTACCCTATTCACATAGGTAATGGCCTCTTCGCAGGGTTATACAGATGAAAAATCTATCTCGGAAGTTATATAAACTACCAACTTAAAACCCTTGTAGAAAATTTAAATCTTGCTAAACAATACTCTCTTTGTTTGCAGATACATAGATATGTAGTAAAAGACCAAAGACACGCATAAGAAGGATAGATACCAAATTCAGCATAGTAGTTATGAGAAGACAGCGCAGCACTAAGCATGTTATCGGGAGGCTTCAGTGGTTTTTGTGGTCAGGTGGTTGATGTACACAGCCTTTCTTTATAAACACTGATTTTGAGAAATACAATATCCTTGAAGCACTCAGGTTCATCTTGAAATATTCTGACAACTTGGATCCAGGAAGAAGTCAGACTCCCTTACAGTTTATATTCTAATGTTCGGTGTTGCATGCTTTGCCCTATGAATCACCATCAAATTTATATTATACACAGAGATAAGAATATAAGAACTAGAGCCTTCCGCATCATACTGTTACAAGTTTGTCTTAACCTACTGAAGCAATCCATCTTCCAGACCACTTTTTTTTTTTTTTTTTTTTTTTTTTTTTTTTTTGCGGAACGCGGGCCTCTCACTGTTGTGGCCTCTCCCGTTGCAGAGCACAGGCTCCGGACGCACAGGCTCAGCGGCCATGGCTCACGGGCCCAGCCGCTCCACGGCATGTGGTATCTTGCCAGACCGGGGCACGAACCCGCGTCCCCTGCATCGGCAGGCGGACTCTCAACCACTGTGCCACCAGGGAAGCCCCAGACCACATTTTTTTAACAAGATACTTTTCATCCAATAACTTACCATAGTCAAAAAATTTCCCCCAGGTAATAGTACTCATGATAAATGCTTAATTTATCATTGAAATTTTTACTGTTTTTAGTCTTTCCCTCAGTCTGGTACTGCATCATGGATGTGGTAGTGGAAAAATTAATTGGACTTGGTTCTTTGGGCCACCCATTTTTTAATGATCTTCCTTTTTACCTTTGCTGAATTGGCTAGGCCACTCACTAATCTGAATCCCAAATAGCATTTTGTAAGAGGTATGTCTGGAAATCTGGCTTTCAGTCATCGGCTTCTGATGATTTTCAAAAACTATTACTTAGAGTTTCATTTAACTTAGGTCCCCCCCAAAGACCCAAACTGAACCTAAAGCCTCGGAGTACTCCTAAGGAAGATGATTCCTCTGCTAGCACATCCCAGTCCAGTCGAGCAGCCTCTATCTTTGGAGGGGCAAAGCCTGTTGACACAGCTGCTAGAGAACGAGAAGTAGAAGAGCGGCTACAGAAGGAACAGGAGAAACTGCAGCGTCAGTTGGATGAGCCAAAACTAGAACGACGGCCTCGGGAGAGGTGAGGTTGTCTTGTATTATGGATTTCACATCCATGAATCCAGTGATTTTTTTTTTTTTTTAATCCTGAGTCTTTATTTTAACATTTATTTATTTTATTTATTTGGCTGTGCTGGGTCTTAGTTGCAGCACACAAACTCTTATTCGTGGCATGTGGGATCGAATTCCCTGACCAGGGATGGAACCTGGGCCCCCTGCATTGGGAGTGTAGAGTCTTAGCCACTGGACCACCAGGGAAGTCCCCAATCCAGTGATTCTTAATGGGGGCTTACATTCCCCAGGGGGCACTTGGGAAATTCATGTGGGTGTTTCATGTGGGTGTTACTGGTTGTCACTAGCATTAGTGTGGGGGGGGGGCTGCTAGGTGGTCTGCAGCATGTGAGAAAGTTTCTTTACCCAATGAAGGGTTGTTGTTTATCCCTCATGATTTTCAAAAGGCCTCCTGGGCCCTGGTGGTACTTTAATACAAGAGTCTGCAAATTGTGGCCTGTACCTGTTTTTATAAATAAAGTTTATCTGGCCCTTTAAGAAAAACTGCGAAACCCTGCTTTATTGTATAGAGTAAAACTCCCACCAGTGAGGTGAATGGGTTTACCTCTTTTCAAGTTATTGGGATGGAGTAGACAAAATGTTTTCACTGATACTAAGTGTAGGCTGTAAATTATTTTCCAGTTATTTTTATTTGTGTGTATGTGGGTTATATTATCTGTTATTTCAGGATAGTGTAAAGGAGCGTTTATTATTAAAAAGATGGCATGACATCCAATAGGGTAGACACCTCCTATAATACGCTGAAAAGCTAGGCCTGGTTTTGAGCAATTTGTGGAACTATGTTACCACTAAGGGAGGGCAGAGTCGTAAATTATGTAGGGGAATGTTCTTAACCCTAGTTGACACTTGCTGAGGCACTTGTTTCCCTGCTGTCCAAAAGTAGAGCGTTCCTACGGAACCTCTTATAAGCCAAAATGGTGTAAAGTGAAGAAGCAGTTATTTTAGGACACATTTTGCTAACAGGTAACAGCTTGCTGCAGAACAATCGCTGAATGCTATTTTCGCTTTTCGTCTTTTTTTGTAAAAGCAGAAATCCTCTTTGGATTTCTTTCGGTTAGCAGCAGCATATATGGATCTTTCTGTAAAAGTGAAGTGGCATAAAGGAAACTTTGGAAAAGCAGGGGATACCTGTATTTAGAGCCAAAGAATGTTAATGTCTGCCGCTTTCAAACGGTTTGAGCAAGAGACAGGTGCGTGCACCCACACGTAAATAAAGCCAGCACGCTGAAATATTAATAAGCGATAGTTCCTGAGGGGTCGGCATGGGTCCAGGGTGGCCTTCACTGAGCTGGACATGATGTATTTTGTTAACTCTCTTTTATACAGACACCCAAGCTGGCGAAGTGAAGAAACTCAGGAACGGGAACGATCGAGGACAGGAAGTGAGTCATCACAATCGGGGACCTCAGCCACATCTGGCAGAAGTAAGTCAGACCAGGGTGGGTATCTCATTATTGCCCTTTTCCATAACCTATCCATAACCAAATTATGCAGAGATTTTGGAGTATTAGCATGGATTGATCTGACTTTCACATCTGCTTTGAAAAGTCTGAGAAATGTGTACCAGAAGAGACTTCTGTTACGGGTGTGTGTGCACATGTGCGTTGAGCCTCTATGTGGAAGGTGATCAGTGGTTCCTCGAGTTTACAATTTCATTGTAGGTCCCCTTCACACACATATATGTATCCTTCTTCAAGTACCAACGTTCTAACACGGAGAATACAGAAAGATGATAATCCTAAAATAAAGAATTCTCATTCCTAGGAGAGGTCAGATAGCTATCCTTGGAGTGTCATTATTTTTCCTGTTTCTCTTGCATCAGTAAAACATTTTCGCCAGAGGACATTTGGAAACCAATTTGGGGATAATTTTATCTATTGGGAATCAAATTCAGGTCTGTATTTAAGAATAATGATGGAGGGGCTTCCCTGGTGGCGCAGTGGTTGAGAGTCCGCCTGCCGATGCAGGGGACACGGGTTCATGCCCCGGTCTGGGAAGATCCCACATGCTGCAGAGCGGCTGGGCCCGTGAGCCATGGCCGCTGGGCCTGCGCGTCCGGAGCCTGTGCTCCACAACGGGAGAGGCCACAGCAGTGAGAGGCCCGCGTACTGCAAAAAAAAAAAAAAAAAAATGATGGAAAGCAGTAAACTCAGATGTGGACCGTTTGCCTCTCTGTTGAGGTCTTAATAGATTGTTGTCCAATAAGCCCTTTTTTCCTGATGCTTTGACCTTCCCATTCTGACTTCACAGATTCACGAAGGAGAGAGAGTGAGAAGTCTCTAGAAAATGAAACACCCAATAAAGAGGAAGACTGTCAGTCTCCAACTTCTAAGCCTCCCAAACCTGAACAGCCTCTAAAGGTAATGCCAGCCCCTCCACCAAAGGAGAATGCTTGGGTGAAGCGAAGTTCTAACCCTCCTGCTCGATCTCAGAGCTCAGACACAGAGCAGCAGTCCCCTACAAGGTGAGTCAGCTTGGAAACATAGCAGTTGGTTGGCTATAGACTCTTCAGTGCTGTGCTATCATGGTGGAAGGTGCCCTGTGGGGTACTGGCCTTATGGCGTCTGATAAGTTCTGCCATCTTTGCTGTCATAGTTCAAATTCTGTGGTGTGCTGGTGGTTCAGTTTTCTGGAGTTTTGATAGCTGGTTAACATCACTTTGGTGACTCAACCTGCACACACTATAAATCGGAACTCGCCAATGCCACATTCTGGCAGTACGGCCTTGGGGGTCACATCACTTCCCTAAGTTTTAGGATTCTCATTTGTAAAGTAGAGGGATAAGATTAACCTAGCATGACTATGATAATTCTAAAGGACATGACATTGGTCAAGTTCACATAATTGCTTTCATTGTTGCTTTCCCATATTTTAATGTTTCACAGCATTAAGTATGTACTTTTGGTTCTCTGTAAAACTTCACTTGAAGTAGAAGTTTCTTACCTGTTCCTTCCCTAAGATAGCTGATGGATGTGATTACATGTTTTCCTTCTAGTGGTGGAGGGAAAGTAGTTCCAGCTCAACCATCTGAGGAAGGACCAGTAAGGAAAGGTAAGGCCAAGAGGGGAATAGGTTATTCGCCCAGATAGAGGCCTAAATAAAAAAGTCCCCATAGAGGAGTCACAAAATACTGAATATCATTGTATTTTGCACCCATTTTTTTGTTTTAAAGGTTCTTTGATTGTCTGCCTTTTCTTGCCAGTAGAGGGCAGGAGTGGCCTTTTTGGAGAAAACAGAGCCCTGCCCTTTCCTGGTAGAACATTTCTTTGAAAGGGAAAAAAAAGAATCGGAAGGAAATTGACCTGCTCAGTCCAGATTAGAAATGTTGCCATCTGCAAGGCCAAGGTCACTACACAGCATCATAGTCCTTATTTCCACTTTGCTTTTTATGATGGCGTAACCCCACGGTGGAATTTTTTAGTGGATCTTGTTTGCGGTGTGTGTGTGTGTGTCTGTGTCTGATAATAGAAGGGAAGAAGGGCTTAGGAAGGAAATCTGGATTGGGGGTAGTTTTCATTTCCCTCAGTACATGTGGGCACACTTCTCTTCAGCTTAAGGGAAACCTGGGAGAGGAAGAGTGTTTATTTTACTGACTTTCATTTATTTTTGTGTCTCCACTCAAGCAGATGAAAATAAAGTAGATGGGGTGAGTGCCCCAAAAGGCCAAAGTGGAAATTCCAGCCGTGGTCCAGGAGATGGAGGGAACAGAGACCACTGGAAGGAGTCAGATAGGTACGTGTGTGTTCCCTGCTCATTTGTAACCTTTGATCTGATGCTAGCTACCTGTGTCTTTGTATGAGAAAGTTCTTGGTTCTCCAAGCCTTGCCAGATCTCCCACTGTGAACCCATTAAAGTCAACCAATATAGTCAGTTACAATTCTGAGAATCTAGATTACAAAATGTCCAGATAGCCAGAACTGTTGATTGGAGGTGCGTATTCAGTACCTCAGAACTGCTTGTGAGTGTTGGGAGAGTCCTCTCCTAAAGTTGTTCATGTCTCTGCAGGAAAGATGGCAAAAAGGATCAAGACTCCAGATCTGCACCTGAGCCAAAGAAAGCTGAAGAAAATCCAGCCTCTGTGAGTGTCAAAGACTTGCCCTCAACTTATTGTAGCTTACTTTTGCCATTGAAATCCTGTACATTTGGGGCTGCAAACAGAGTGGCTGGAAATAGGCACTGCTGCTTGTTCTTATCGATCTTGTCTATTACAGAAGTTCAGTTCTGCAAGCAAGTATGCTGCTCTTGCCGTTGATGGTGAAGATGAAAATGAGGGAGAAGATTACACCGAATAGACCTGCATTCTGTGCTTTCTCCTAGTCTCTCACCACCCTGGAACATTCGAGAGCAAATCAAACCTCTATCCAGACAAGACAAAATAAAACTCACCATCTCCTGGATACCTTTCTTAACTTTTTTTTTTTTTTTAAAGAAACAAAATGAAATTCTTTTGCATGCTGCTGCAGCCTTTAAAATACTGAACTAACTGGAGAATCACCAATGTAGCCAGAGAGAGACGTACAGCTTTTAATGCTGTAAGTTTAAAGTTGTGGTGCATTTGTATGACACGTGCAGTTGCCTGTGTGATTAGTGCCTAGGGGCCTCCGTTTAGCAAGGTGGCAGTGACAGTGATGCAGTGTCTGGAATCTGGTTGGGCAGCAGGCAGGTATGAGGAAGAGTGTGAGGTTTCTACCTTTTAATTCTTACCCTGTTGTGGCATACATGAATTAGCAAACAGTATCTGAATAAATTCTCCGTTCTTGGCAAGGTAGGTTTAGTCTCTGATGTTGTTTTAGTCTCCAGGAGGCTGCCAGCCCCACCTCTTACTTAACTCTGAGTTACTGGGGCCAGCCTAAGGGGGAGTTCCTTCATTTGTGCCCCCCAGGGGGGTAGGTGGAAGTGAGTCTACAGGCCACTGAAGAATAGGACTGTTTGGTGACCAAAGTAAATGGGGAAATCGTGATTTGAAAAGAAGCTTGGGGATTTGATGAATTATTTTGCACCAGTAACAGGGAAAATGGTATGACCTCCAGTAAACACATAATCATTTACCTCCTGGAGCAGGAAGCACTTAGGGGTTGTGGGAATTCCCAGGTCTTTTATGTGTCCTGGTTTCACCCTTTCTTAAACACTATCCCTTCTGAAAGTTCAAATATATCCACATTCTGTTGAAATCTTGAAGCTTTAAAAATTTAGACTCTTGCATTGTCTTACGTTCATCATGCTACTCTTTCCTGTTACCTTCCCACAGGCAGCTTCTGCTTAAGTCACATACTTGACCTCCTAAGCATTCTCTAGAGCCCCTGGGAGCTGTCCAGTGAGGAAGCATCACTGCTTTTTCTCAAGCAGATCTTGGCTCCTTCGTGTTTTGATACTCCTTCCCTCCAGCCATTCGTGCTCCTGCTGCTTTGACCCCTTCTACACCTCAGAAAACTTTAGAATTACCAGTCTTAGGTGGTGAGCGAGGGTGGTAAAATTGGGAGCCTTTCTTACAACCTTGATTGGGGTTTGAGGGGCTTTTTAAAAAACAAGTTTCCTTCTCTCCAAGTGAAATCTCACACCAATGTTTGGATTTATAATGTGGCTTAGACCAATGTGTGGTTTTTTTGGTTCTGTTTTTTTAGCATCCCCTTGAGAGAATAAATGATAATGGAGAAGAACATTTCACAAGGTCCTGGCTTCTCTTGCAACACAGTAGCTTTACTTGCCTGCTTTTATGTGCACCTTGGTACTGTCAGCTCAACAGATGGTGTCCTTACAGGCAATACTGGTACCTGCAGAGAAAAGACATCTTGGTCTCTTCTTGCATCAGTCCTAGGTTAGACCCTTTACAGCCGTGCAGGGGTGTTGGTTTATGAGTGCTGCAGCAGTGAGCATAATGAATCATTTACCCAGTGGACATAAAAGACATACCAAGTGAAGTAACTTTAAATAATTGGCTTGGAGTGGGTAGTAGCTAGGAAGTGGCTTTTAGAGATACCCAAGGTTGAGAGGGTATTTTTTTTTAACCATTTGCTATAGATGATGAAAAAGTAGGGTTTGCCCTCTTCATGTCTGCTTCCAAATAGATGTGTCCAAAAAAGCTGTTTTCTTCCCCCATTCCTCTACCCTGCCACCCTGTTAAAACAAACAGGGATTTATGACCCGCTCCTCAATACGTGTAAAGTTTGTACAAAAATATCTTCTATGAAAATGATTTGTAATCTGTAGACTTAATACCTGGGAGATGTCTTGAGATGTAAAATCCCATCCTTTAGGTTGTGGGGTTTTTTGTTTTCTCCAAATAAATCTGATCTTTAAAGTTCACTTTAATGCCTAAGTGTTTTGGTGTGCATGCCGCATTCTGCATTTTTTGTTCAAACACACACACACCCTTTCTAAAGTTTCCTCTCAGTACTGGACACCATTTTATGCAGGTGGAGGGTGGGACTACAAGAGGAATCTGTTGATTGAGGCCCCAAAACTGGGAATTTGCATCAGCTCCCCTCCATTTTTACCTGGTGTTTAAATACTTGAGAGTATCTGTGTTACATTTCCTGTACTGTTTATTTTAGTCATAAGATGAAGCGGGAACTCTAGAGATAAACCCTCATGTCCTTGAGGTGGTGTCTCCATAAACCTCCACCCTTCAGTCTGGAAAGGCGATGTGTCTGCTGTCCTAGGCTATACCACACAGGCAGAGGAGTTACGGTTGACAGGGTGGTCTGGGTTACAACTGAGGCCACTTTTAATGCACAGGCAGTGGGAATTTTCCAAACAGCTAGGGACAGACTTCATTGTTGCGAGGCAGGAAAGAGGTTAGAACAGTGGCAGAGAATCCTTAAGGTCACAAGGGGGTGGGAGCACAGAAAGCCATGGAAACCTCAGTTGACAATTTTGGGGACTTGGAGCCAAGAGGAAGTGTGGGGCGGGAGGTGTAAGGAGATGAAAGCACAGTGACACAGGTGGCTTTCCTGGGCCAACTGCAGCAGCAGCTGCTCTTGTAGTTTATTGCTGGTGCGTTGACTTCTGAAGTTGACCGATAAGTGGCTTGGTGTGCTGTGATCCCTGTGGGTAGGGAGAAAAAGCTCCGGCCCAGGCTGCCTGTACCTACAGCCTACAAGGCAGCACTTGCATACTACAGCTCCACCGCAGGCGGCAGCCTCAGTCACATCCTCCAAAGCCTTCATTTCAAGCCACTCCCCTCACTGTAATACTGAGGTCTGGGTAAATGATGATGGAAAGAAGGATGAAGCTAGGAAAGGCTGACTGGAAAGAGGTTCGTGTTGGTTGTGCACAGAAAAGGCAGGGAGGTAAACTCCCTGTACCGTGGCCCAACAGGGTACTGTTAAGTTCAAGGGAAAGGTAGGCACCGGTATGGCCCCCATCCTCAGTCATAAGAATGTGTGGACTCTTTCAGAAGCCCAACCGTGGAAATGGGTCCCAGGATGGGTCAGCCCTGTCAACCTACGTAAATCTTGAGCGACCAGAGGCTGCAGGTTTGGCATCAACTTCAGTCTGGTCGGGTCCCTCGTGTATTCCAATCCACATGGCCTAGTTTCTTCTAAACAGAGTCAAACACTAGGCTCTGGATCCCAAGGCAGGGTCCCAGTTAGTGCTGAGGGCGTCACCTCGAGCGCTAAGTGAGCTCACAGCATCTGGTTTCTCAGGAAGTGGGAGAGCTACACATCTGCTCCTGGGAAGCATTATTTCTCAAATAAAACCTTGTTTCTCAGCAACCATTGTAGCCCCCAGGGCCACAAATGTGAAGGGAAGACTTGCCTTCCCTCACCCCCCAGCCTCAGCAAAATGAAAGAGTTTGGAAGAGGCGAGCTGTGCAGCTCCCCGCCCAGCTGCAGCAACCGCCCAGCTGGACAATATAGCCTCTGTCCTCAGCTAGGAGATCTGCCTCTGGAGACAGCTCTTCCCCTTCCCCCACTCTTCCTGGTTCCCCGAGCCCAAACCCTCCCCTGACGTTCCCCTGACCTCTTCCAGCCAGACCAGCCTACTCCCTCAATGCTCTCCTCCTATAGTCCCCCACCCCCAGGATCTGAGCACACTCAGTCACAGGCATGGGATCACCCCAGACCAGGGAGGAGGGGGTTCAGACTTCCTTGCCAGGATGGGCTGTCCCCTGCGTAGTTAAGGTAAGAAAACCTGCATGAAGGGTCAGAGGGTGTTCCTCAACTTGTTTCACCTTCACTAACACGATCCTGGTTTTCTCCTCCCTTTCCCCTTCCTTTCTAAAGTTCCCTCTGCTCTGAGCTGGTAGTCAGGATGCCTGGCTGGCCCTATGTGCCACGTGCCACCCATTATAATTTCACCCCCTCCAAGCCACCTTTTATATTTTCTCACTCTCAACCTTCCTCATCAGCTTCCCCCCTGCAGCCCCCTTCCCCCATCCTCACATTGAGAGCAGGAATCAAGTCTGCCCTGGAAGTTCAGCTACCCATCTTACGACCCTCCCCCAATTCCTTGGAACCTCAGAAGTTCCTCTTAGCGAGAATTCCCTGACGGTCCAGTGGTTAGGACTTGGGGCTTTCACTGCTGAGGGGCTGGGTTTGATCCCTGGTCAGGGAACTAAGATCCCACAAGCCGGGCGGTGTGGCCAAAAAAAAATCCTCTTAGGGGCAGCAATACCAGCATGAGTGTGACGCTCTAGCCCTCCCATCGTTCTGGGATCCAGTCAAGTACGTTTTCTCTGGGTCCCAGTCTTTCCTTCGGTACCTCTAAAACCTACCCTTTGGCGTGCATCCCAGGGCCCAGCCAAAGACCCTAATGAACTCTGGAAAGAGCAAGATTTTAAAAGAGGTAGACTTAGGCTCCATAGAAGTGAGTGAATTTTCATATCTTGGCTATCTCGATTACATAATCAAATCTTACCAAAATACACAGAATGACCTTCAGCCCTGCCCCTTCGCCAGTAGCCTCTGATCCCTGTGGTTCTCCTCTCTCCTCTGGTCTTCTCCAGACTCTGGCCTCTCACCTTCTCCCAGTGCCTCCCTACCTCTTCCCTCCCCCGCTCCATTCCAATCCCCCGGCCCTTCCTCCAGATCCCAGTGACTCCTGCCGCTCTAATCTCTGCCTATTGGACACCAACTCAGTCAAGAGCAGTAAGATCAAGGCTCCCCGGTCCCAGCCACACCTACCCCTCCCAAATGCCAGTCTCTGAGGGACCTGCATTGTCACCAACCGCAGCTTCCCAGCCTCGTCCCTGCCGCCAGATTAGAATCAGGTGCCCCACTCCCTCGTAATCAGAACCAGACTTCTCAGCCTTTGCCAAAGGCTAGATGAGCACAGAAAAGACCCAGCTGAGAGAGGAGACAGGGAGGGATAGAAGGCCTTAGTGCTGGCGATACTGGCTGCCTTGAGCAGGCACTGGGCATTGAGGCCTGGGCACCGGCTCCTCAGAATCCGCCTGCCCCCCTCCCCCGCCAGTTTTCATCATGGAAAACCCAGTGGGGAGGGTGAGGAAGGGAGAAAGGTTCAGGAAGTGCTCACTGCTAAAGAACATTGGGGAACCTGGGAATGGGAATAGATTGACTGAGCTTCTAGAAAGACATCCTTTCCCTCTACCTTCCCCTCGAGGGTGGCACAACTCAAACCAGCCCCACAGCCCATTAACTCAACTCCAGGAAGTTCCTATCCAGTACCAGATCCAGACACTGCAAAAGAAGTGAATGAGATTAGACCACAGAATAAATTTCCATGTCCACTGGAAAGCCTGGAACTTGAGTTAAATGAGAGGAAGACTTTAATAGAATTATCCTAGGGAACAGGAATGACAGTCCAGGTCCAAAGCAGGGCGATGTTTGGGCTGACTGGAGCAGCTTAGGCGTGGGGTTAGGAGGTTGAACTTGACCTGAAGGTCCTCCGCTGTGAGTCCTTTGGGGCAGACTAGGTGGCACTCGAGAAGTCTCCCGTGGCAGAGGACCAGAGGAGTGCGCCCAGCGACTTGGGACAGAAGTGATACCAGATGCCTTCGTTTGAAGCCCCGGTGCGTAGGTAGCGCTAGCCCCACTAGGCCAGGCCGCAGGTGACCCCTGATTTCGGGGTCAGGCCCACTCCCAAATGCACTCCTGTGGAGGAGGGGCCGGACTGAGAGAGGCCGAGGCAGTCCTCTGCACCCTTGTTTCTAGTGCCTTCTGGACCTGTGTCCACCTTTTCTTCTGCGTCTGTTTGGCTCGTACGTTTTTTTGCCTGTGTCCCTCTGGGTCAGTCTCTTCAGGACTCTTGAGATTTTCCTGTCCCTGTGTTCTCCGCGTCCACCTCTCTCAAAATCTCTCCCCGCATTTCTGTCTCTTCCGGTCTCCAAGGGTCTCTGCCAGTCCCCGCATGCCTCCTTCCCAGCTCCTGGGCGCGTGGGTTCGCCAGAGGTGGGGAGGAGAAAAGGAAGAAGGAGAAGGGCGAGGGGCGGGGAGCGGGCGGCACGTGGGGATTGGAGCCCGGGAAGGAGGGAGAGAGGGAGGGAGAGGAGCCCGCGAGAGGGAGGAGAGGGCGGCGCAGGGAGCGGCAGGGGCGAGCGCAGCGCGCCCGCCCCGTCTCCTCCGCCTCCTCCGCGTCCGCTCGGCGCGGGCCCGGGCGAGATGGGCTGGCCCGGGGGCTCCCCCTGCTGCTGCCCCGCCCCGCCGCGCCCCCGCCCCGCCGGGCGCCCCCCGCAGGTGAGTGGCCGCGCTGCGCCGGGTGGGAGGGCGGCGGCCTGTGCGTCACGGCCCGGCGGGCAGTGCCGGGGGCGGTCGCCAGGGGGCGCGGGGCCACCGGGTGGGGCGAGTGGGCGCGGGGAGCGGGGCGGGCGCGCTGGGCCGGGGATCGGGAGCCGCGGGGCCGGGGGCGGCAGCGGGCGGGGCCCGGAGGCCGGAAAGGTGACCAGGGGGCGGGGCCGGCCAACGGTCACTCCCCGGCCCGGCAGTCTCGCCTTCGCGCGTCCCGGGCGCACACGCCGCCCCTGCAGGCCCGGGACCTGGGCGGGAACTGGCCGGGAACTGGCCGGGGAGAGTGCGAGTCAGGGTTTTGTTATTTTACTTCACATCTGGGGAAACCGAGGCAGATTCGGCTTCCATCGTCAATTCTCCAGGTCACCCTGGGCACACTCGCACACTCCGCCTTCCCTCCCTGTCTCCTTCCCTGGGCCTCACCCCTCCTCGCGGCTGGGCTCCCAGCCGCTCATCCAACCACAGCTATTTCCAGGAAGGGGGAGTGTTGGGTGGAGGGGTTTCTCCAAACAAACCCAGGGCTTGGGAGTAAGAGGGGGCCAGGCTGGGGGAGAGACTGACGGGCTCTGGAAAGTTCCAGACAGGAGGAGGGTGAGGGTCCCAGGGGTCTGGCCTGGCCTTCCCAGGCCTGCCCCCGCGAGCTGCTTTTCCTCTCAGCACTGCCTGAAGGCTCAGCGCTCTCCCATCCCATCTCACTTAAGAGGTGCTCCACAGGGTGGGGAGGGACTCAAAGCCATGCTTCCCTGGCCACCCAACACGGGGGCTAGTGAGCCACCCACGAGGACAAGAGCGAGGGTCAGAGAAGGTGTGGGGACCTGTTGCCAGGTGAGGGGACTTTCAGCCTCTCGGGAGGCAGCAGGAGTAGAGAGAAGCCTGCTGGAGGGGTCCTGGTCTGGGTAACTGTAATAGGAGGGGAGAAGGGCCATCCCACCACTACCACAGCACCTCTCCTGCTCCCAGCAGGGCTGGGGACTGGACCAGGCCAGGCCCGGTTGCCCACACTGGCCAGGGGCCTGGAATGTCCTGGGACCCAGCCAGGGCTCGTGGGGTGGGAGTGTGTTGCAGAGCCAGTGCCCCTCTCCGGTTACAGGCTAGGCCTCCCTCTGGCTAAGGTACCCTGAGGGCAGACTTCCTGACCTGCAAGGAGAATTAGAGCTTCAAGGGAGAAGCCTCAGGGTAGACCCAGTCCAGGCAGCCCAAGGAAGTGTCCTGAGTGGGCTCATCCCAGCAGCAGCGCAGTGGCAGGGTTAGACCAACCCAGAATGGGCTTGGGGGAGGGAGAGGGAAGGTTAAGGACCTGGTGGGAGAAGCCAGAGCTGGGGGAGCTTCCAGAGCCCTGGGACATTCAGTAATACGCTGCAAATGGGGGCGGGGCACGCACATTTGCACATTCTTTCAAGCCACTGGACTGTTCCACTGGACTGCTCTGGGGAGCTGCTGTCCAAGGCTTGGGGCTGAGGACCCCCAGGCTATTAACCCCTTATACTTTCGGAAGATTACTCCCCCCCCCCCCATCCTTTCCAAGGCCCCAATCCACCTCCTTCCCTTAACTTCCGGGACAGGAAGCTGGCCGCATTCCCAGGAGGGAGGCAGGAGGCCCGCGGAGGGGCGTGGAGTATGTGTTGGGAGGGGGGCCTCCTGTCCGGTCCTCGGGCCCTGGGACAGCTGCTGAGGAAGGAGAACGGAGCTGGGAGAGCCATGAAGGTAGCGTTCAGGCTCGGGGGGCGGGGAGGGGCCCGGACCTAGAGCTTGGGGTGGCAAGGCTCAAAAGAGCTAGGGACCTGAGAGAAACAAGCCAGGGAATAGGTGAGTAGCGGACTGTGTCAGGAGCAGAGCAGCCGGGGAGCTCTCAGGAGAAGGACCCCAAATGCCTCGGGCTGGGGCAGGAGAATGGCTCGCTCCTGTGCGCAGAGCAGACTGCGGCTGGAATTTGACCTTCCAGTGTAGATGGTGGGGGCAGGGGGCCAGTGCACGTTCTCCTTTTCCTATTTCTTCACAACTGGTGAAACTGAGGCAGGAAGCTGGCCCTCAGTCCCATTCTCCCTGACCCTCAAGATGCACTTCAGTCCTGAGCTGGCTGGGGTCACAATTCCCAGCTCCCACTTCCCCCACCAGAAGTCCCCAGAGAGCCTGAGAGTTCAGGCCGGGAGGCTGGCCTGGCTGGGACGCGGTGTTCCCCGCTGGCCCTTGAGCCCGGCCCTGAGACCTAAATTCCCACCCCGCCCCTGCCCCGCCCCACTGGGGGCTGGATCTCAGGGTCCTACAGATCCCTGGATAGGGCAGATCCCTGGGCATGGGGCAGCTCCAGAGCAGGGTGGGTTGAGGGCAAAAGATCCTGGGCTGACACTCCCAGCAGGGTAGATCCTGGGAATCTGATCTCCTGGCCTCCCCCACTTCCTACCCCCACCACCCGCCCCCACTTCCTGGAGCAGCGACCTGCCCCCTTCCCGCCTGCACTCCCCTCCACTTCCAGGGCTGGGCTTCTCCTCACACCAGCCAGACAGCCTACTCTCCACCCAGGGGAAGTGGCTGCCTCCGCCAGGCCGCTTCCAGGAAGCCCCGGGCCAGGCCCCAGCATTGTTCGGGCCCCACGGCCGGCACCCCAGGCAGCCGGACACCATGAAGTCCAGCGGCCCAGTGGAGAGGCTGCTCAGAGCCCTGGGGAGGAGGGACAGCAGCCGGGCCACCAACAGGGTAGGACTGCCCATTGGCTGGGCAGACGAGGGGCAGGGGTGGAGGTGTGGGCAGTGGGGGAGGGGGCCAGGACCCAGGCCAGACCCCCTTCCCAGTTTCGGCTTCCTCAGCCTTCTCCCCTTGTCCCGCATCCCCTCGTTACTGTCTCCCTTTGGAGTGGCCAGGTCTGGCTGTGGCGTGAGCAGCAGACGTTAGGGTTAGAGCAAAACCTGGTGTCCCTTTCAGCTCCCCTGACACATTCCCTGCCCTAGCCCAGGCCAGCCCTGCACCCAGGCAGGTATACATCATTGTAGGACCTTCCTGGGTACTATTCTGGAACCCCAGAGAGGACGTCCCTAAGCTGAGAAATTTGTGGGAGATGGGATGGGGGTGGCGAAGGGAGGGAGGGAGGCAGCCAGGTCTCAGGAGTGCTTTAGACAAGCGGGGGTTGATTTGCTTTCCACTGATATCATCTGTGTGTGCCATTAATGCCAAAATGCACCCAAGTTTCCTAGTGGGTCTGGGAGAGTTAGTCCAGCCCAGAAGAGTTCAAGTTGGGTTTAATCCAGAAGCTTCAGCGACAGCCAGGAGACCAGAGGTGCTGCCTGCATCCCCAGGCTGAGGGGCCTGGAGGCCCCATCACTGCCTTCCCCCACATTTTCTCAGCCTCACCCCAAAAGAAGCATCTCAGGGCAACATGAGACAATACTATGGGGGAGGAAGGCAGGAACTTGAACGCCAGAGGAGGAGAAAAATAGGTAGAAGAGAGAAGAGGCAAGGAAGCAAATGGTCCCCAGAGGATGGGAGGGATGGGACGAGGTAGGCCTGGGCCATAGGGGGCATCCCAGCCTCCTGGCTCACTGCACTCTGGGTGGGGAGGGGCCTCAGAGCATCTGCTCCACCCTCTCCCCCTCCAACGCTGGTATCCCACTTGAACCTCCTCGAGTGACGGGGTGCTTACTACATCCCGGAGCAGTAAGGCAGCGAAATATTTCCAAGTCATGCCTCCATCTGCCTCTCCCTCTGAGCATTACGGCCCCCTCCTTACACAACTGCTGCCTGCCGCCTGGGTGCACAATGAGTAAACATGTTGTTCTGACAGTAGGGGGAGGAGGGCGTGTCAGCCGCCTGGAGGACTGGGACATCGGGACCAGGGGAGCAGGCCTGGCTGAGGCCCTCCTGCCGGGTCAGTCTGGGTGCTGTGTGACTGACACCGTACATTCATGTCTGACCCCCTCCCTGCTCACTCTCTACCGAAGCCTCCAGCTGGGGAGGGCAAGATGGGAGGAGAACGGGTTGTCTTCATAGCGGAGTCAGGGAGCGCCATCCCCCCACACCAGGACGGAAGCTCTAGGGCTTGGGTGGCAGTGACCGCAAGGGTATCACACACCAGGGCCACGTGAGGGGCCTAAGTGATCCCTTGGGGAGGAGCTGACCCAGCTAGGGTGACGCAAGGGGCCAGGTTCTATGCACTGTCTAGGACAAGCCCTACAACTGCCCGGAAACAGCTGTGGCCAAGGGCGTTCTACGAGTTTGGGGGCTTTATTGGGATGGAAGAAGAGAAACTGTGCAGTGCTCAGGCCCCGGCCCGGTCCTGGAGATGGGCCCATGGGAACTGACACCTCTGTCTGTCTGTCCCTCCACCTAGCCTAGGAAAGCTGAGCCACATAGCTTCCGGGAGAAGGTTTTCCGGAAGAAACCACCGGTCTGTGCAGTGTGTAAGGTGACCATCGATGGGACAGGCGTCTCGTGCCGAGGTGAGGCGCCCTGCCCTATGCTGTGACTCTGCGAGCATCACCCAGCACCACTGGGTTGCACAACCCCAGCAGGCAGACCGCAGAACAGAACCCGTACTGCGTGTGTTGCCCCTGGGCTGGGCCACGTGGGAGCCAAGAGGAACTGCGTCCCCTCCAAACAGCCCTTGCTCCCCCAGCACCCCAGGAGACCCAGTACTCTAAATCACCTTCCCACGTCACCTGAGACTGGAGGCTTTCCTCCCTTGCTTCCTCTTCACCCGCACCCCCCCTAGAACATTACCCCTGGCTCCCACCCTCCCTGGCCTGGGCAGTAGTGCACCACTGCCATGCGCTTCCCTCGAACTCTGCCCCTGCTCCCCCACTCCAGCCAGCTCAGTACAGCCAGAGTCCTGGAAGTCCCAAGGTCTAGTTCCAGGGCCTGGGGAGATGGGAGAGGGCCACCCCTGCCACTGCCCCAGTGGGCCCCTGCTAACCCCTCTCCTCCCCTCCATCCCCTCTAGTCTGCAAGGTGGCGACACACAGAAAATGTGAAGCAAAGGTGGGTACCTGCTGCGGGGAGGGGGACTGGGGTCCCTTCCTCCTCTGAAACAGGCTTCTCTGACCACACTGGCATCAACCCTCCACCCTTCTCATCATTGGGGAACCCCTGCTGGGTGGGAGAGGGTACTGTACTGGGCCCTTTAAGAACCACCCTACTCCACCCCCTGGAGGGCTGGCCCAGGCAGCGCAGACAGCGACAGCGCAGCGTTTGTCTTGGTGCGGTGCCCAGGCTGCAGCTGGCGAGTGGATGGGGGGTGGGGAAGAGGAGGAGAACGAGGAGGAGGAAGGGTGGGGTGGGTGGGTGTCAGAGCAGGATTTCGGAGACTGGCAGCCGGATGGGCTGTGCCTTCCTTCTGGGGAAGGGTCCTCAGGATGCCTGAGTGGGTCTTGTCCTAGGCCCTGGAAAGGCTGGGCAGAAGGTGCAAGGTGTAGATAGCACCCACTGTTCACTGGGAACCTGAGACAGCCGCATCTCTGGGGAGGTGCCCTGGTCCTCCTCCTGCAGTGTGAGGGGTCCTAGGGCCTTGGAGCTGGCTTTGGGGAGCTGTGTGCCCAGGGGCGGGGTCTCCCAGTGAAAGAGGCCAGTGTCCGTCCCTGGCCGTGGCCTGCCTGCATGGCTCTATATATAACTCCTGCCCTGCAGCTGGATGAATGGGGGTCTGTGTGGGCAGGGGGCTGGAAGCCAAGAGTAACAAGTGGGGGGCCCAGGGGTGGGGGACCGAGAGGCCAGAGGGGAGGCTCCCTTAAATAGAGGAACCTCAGTTGCAGCCTGCGCCCATCTGCTGACAGCCCCTCCACCTTCTTGCTGAAGCTGAGGGGTGGCCCCATCCTTAAGCCCGGGAAAGCCCATTTCACCAGCAGCTCAGCTCCTCACTCCCGTCTCCTTCCAGGTGACTTCGTCCTGTCAGGCCTTGCCTCCCACGGAGCTGGTGAGTATGCTCTGGGATGGGGTGACCGAGGCAAGGAACCTGGCTGCGGCGGTGTCCAGAGGTCTGGTGGCCACAGAGAGGGCCCCCAGGAGGTTACCGTGAATGGACTAATGTGGAGAGTGGTCACCCTGAGGCAGTGGGAAAACATTTGAGCCCTCTGCTCTCGTCCTCTTGGGCCTGCTGGGGGCTAGGACTCCGCCCCCCCCCGCCCCAGTACATCCCTCACAGGGACACCAGCTGGTCCTTGCCCCTTCCCTAACCACTCCCTTTTCCTCCCCCATCTCCCTCTAGCGGAGAAACACGGCCCCTGTGAGGCGCATAGAGCACCTGGTAAGGTGATGCTGGAGGAGGGGGGCGGAAGCAGGTAGCTCTGGGACTAAGGACCTAGGTTTCTTCTGAGGCAAAAGTTCATGGAACTCTGGAGTGGGGAGCCTAGAGTGCGGGGCACAAAAGACGTGTGCAAAGTCTCATCTCATCCACCAGGGATCCACCAAGTCTCTGAACTACTCAAAGCAACGCAGCACTCTGCCCCGGTAAGTGAGGGCGTGGGGTGTGGTCCCATATGAGCCCCTTACGCTGGCCTCACACCTCAGCCCAGAGCAGGGCCCCCCAACAAAGCTCTCCAGGCCAGCGCCGCCCCCCAGCTGGTCCCACCCACTCTCAGGACCCAGGAGACCTCACCTGTAGTCAGCCAAACACCCTTCCTTCACACCAGCCTCCGGTACCCGCCCCACCCCCACTGTCCGCCCTGTTCCTAACACAGACTTCGCCTCCTCCCCAGGAGCTTCAGCCTGGATCCTCTCATGGAGCGCCGCTGGGACTTGGACCTCACCTACGTGACGGAGCGGATCCTGGCCGCCGCCTTCCCCGCGCGGCCCGACGAACAGCGACACCGGGGCCACCTGCGCGAGCTGGCTCACGTGCTGCAATCCAAGCACCGCGACAAGTACCTGGTGAGGGGCGGGACCTGCCTCAGTCAGCCAACGACAGGGCTGGGAGGTCCAGGCCCCTCCATGACGTCACGCCGCGGAGGCGGAGCCCCGTGTGGGCGGGGCCCGGGCGCAAACCTGGAACGCCGACTGGGCTGTACGAGCTAGGTTGGGCCTTAGCGACCTCCTCATTTTGGAGAAAGACCCTTCCTTAGGGTCACAGCGGGCGATACCACCTCCACGCATCACCGCGCCTCGCTGCCTGGGGTCACTTCGCCTAATGCCCCCACTTTACTTGCAGCTCTTCAACCTTTCAGAGAAAAGACACGACCTGACCCGCCTAAACCCCAAGGTAGGAGGGGATTAAAGCCATCACCCCCTGCCTCCTCGGTATTAATAGTAGCAATTGCCATCTGCTTCGCTCTGAAGCACTTTCCCATATGACACGTCACTTGGGACACCCCAAATCATGGTGCAGCAGGTATCAACCCATTGTCCAGGTGAGGGAAGTGTTGAAGCTGCCATGGACACAGCCAACAGGCCCCTGACCTTGTCTCCAGGCCCCTACAGCCTGTCCCTCTTCCACCCCCACCCACCTCTTCTTTGGTGGCCACCAGCCCCAGTCCCATTCCTGCACCCCTCAGGTCCAGGACTTTGGCTGGCCTGAGCTGCACGCGCCCCCACTGGACAAGCTGTGCTCCATCTGCAAAGCCATGGAGACGTGGCTCAGTGCTGACCCGCAGCATGTGGTCGTACTGTACTGCAAGGTGAGCTGGGAGCACGAGTTCGCAGGGCTGGGGTGCCCTCAGCCAGGGCCCCCAGCAAGCCCTGCATCCCTGTCTCTTTGTCCTTAGGGGAGCAAGGGCAAGCTCGGGGTCATCGTCTCTGCCTACATGCACTACAGCAAGATCTCTGCAGGGTAAGGCTCCCCGGCCCCGAGCGCCCCCTTCCCCAGTGACCCTTCCTCCAGCTGGCCCTTGACGAGCCCATCTCCTCTGAAGCCCACCTCAGTGTTCAGAAGAGCCATTTACTCTAAACTTGACCTTTCCACCTCCTTTTTCTCACTTGTACTTCACCACAGTTTTCCTAGGGCTGCTGTAACAAAGTGCCACAAACTAAGTGGCTTAAGACAACAGAAACCTGTTGTCTCAGTTCTGGGGGCTACAAGTCTAAAATCCGAGGTGTCAGCAGGGCCACACTCCCACTGAGACTCTGGGTAGAGACCTTCCTGGCCTCTTCCTAGCTCCTGGGGCTGGCCAGCAGTCCTTGGTGTTCCTTGGCTTGCGGATGCATCACTCCAATCTCTGCCTTTGTTGTCACATGGCTTTCTTCCTGTGTGTCTGTGTGTCTGTGTCTCTTCTTCTCTTCTTCTAAGGATACCAATCATATTGGATTAAGGGCTCATCCTACTCCAGTATAACATCATAACTAATTACATCTGCAATGACCCTATTTCCAAATAAGGTCACATTCTGAGGTACATATCTTTTGCGGGGACACAGTTCAACCCATAACATGGTCTTATTGTCCCATTTTACAGAGGAAGAAACTAAAACTCAGGGAACAATTGCCCGAGGTCCAACAACTAGTAAAGTGACTGGGGTTTCTAGTTCTCTTCACCACCACTCTGGGCCTCCTCTAGACTTGGGGGAAATCGCACCTCTCTTCCCTCCCCTGGGGCTTAGGGATGGGAGACCAGGTTGGAGACCAGCCCCTAAGACCCCACACTGGTCCCACTCTCCCCAGGGCGGACCAGGCGCTGGCTACCCTCACCATGCGGAAGTTCTGTGAGGACAAGGTGGCCTCGGAGCTGCAGCCCTCCCAGCGCCGGTGAGCAGCCTAGGTGGGGATGGGCCAGAGGAGCAGTTCTCTCCGTGGCTACGAAGGCCGAGCTTCTCTCATTCATGCCGCACACCTTCCTGGAGCACCTCCTGTGTGCTTGGGATTGTGCCAAGTGCTGAGAATGCAGAACAAGCACAGGGTCCCTGCTCTCGTGGGGCTTATTTACATGCTAGTGGGGTAGACGGCAATAAACCTGTGAATAAGGAGACAAGGTCGTTTTGGATGATGACAGGTGCTATCTATACAAAAAATAAAGCTGAGGCTCGTGATGAACGGAGACTCACAGGACAGTCAGGGCCCACCGCTATATAACGTGAGGCAGAGATCTAGGGGAAGAGCATTCTAGACAGAGGGAACAGCAAGAACAAAACCTCGGAGGCAGCAAGAAGGATGGAGGTTAGATGCAAGGAAGAAATCTCTGTTGAGCTGGAAGGTGGGAGGGAAGCGCCGAGGAGAAGGTGGCTGGGGCAGCGTTCGTAGTTGAGATGACACCAGGGGATCTCCTGAGGAAGGGGCTTACGTCCTCCTTGACGTCCCCCCACCAGGTATATCAGCTACTTCAGTGGTCTGCTGTCCGGCTCCATCAGAATGAACAGCAGCCCTCTCTTCCTGCACTACGTGCTCGTGCCCATGCTGCCAGCCTTTGAACCTGGCACGGGTGAGTCTGCTTGGAATGTACTCCAGGGAGCGGGCTGTCCCCCACCCCCTCCACTCAGCACCCCTCACGTGCCTTCTCCTTCTTGCCCCTCCAGGTTTCCAGCCCTTCCTCAAGATCTACCAGTCCATGCAGCTTGTCTACACATCTGGAATCTAGTGAGTGCTCTCTTCCCAGGCCCCTGCTTCCCTGCTCCCTCGGTCCCTGTTTCTCCAGCCTCCCCAGACAGCTGGGCCTTCAGCTCCAGCCACTGCACCCACAAACTAATAGCATCACAAAATCCGTTTTATAGATGGGGAGGCTGATGCTTACAGGCCTCTCACTAAGGCAGTGCTCAGTCTCCAATCTCCCAACTCCCTCCTGACTCTTCACAGCCACCCGTACACCCGAGTGCCCCTGATTCACCTCTGTCCTCTCTCTTCCCCAGTCATGTTGCAGGCCCTGGTCCCCCACAGCTTTGCATCAGCCTGGAGCCAGCTCTCCTCCTCAAAGGCGATGTCATGGTGAGGGGGCCTTAGCGACAGGGAGAGTCCTGGGGGTGGGGTGAGGGGCGGTGGTACAAGCCGCCAGCTGCACAGTCTCTGGTGAGCCATCGATTCGAGGCCGATGGGAGGGCAAAGAGGGCGTCCTCCTGATGGGGAGGTCACCTTGGGGTTCAGGCAAGGCAGAGCCGTGGCCAGATAGTCCCCAGGGTGGAAGCACCGAGGAGACGTGAGTGGACACGAGGGCCTGAACGCCGGTCTCCCTCCCCTCACCCAGGTGACGTGCTATCACAGGGGTAGCCGGGGGACTGACCGGACCCTCGTGTTCCGAGTCCAGTTCCACACGTGTACCATCCATGGACCACGGCTCACCTTCCCCAAGGACCAGCTGGACGAGGCCTGGACCGGTGAGTTGGAGACAAGTGGCGTGGGGGCTGGAGCCCAAGGGACGGCGGGTGGGCGGGCGCCTGGCTTCTTACCGTCCACTCCCCGCAGACGAGAGGTTCCCCTTCCAAGCCTCGGTGGAGTTCGTCTTCTCCTCCAGCCCAGAGAAGATCAAAGGTGAGAGCCAGCCCTGGCCCCGGCGAGGGGGCGGGGGGTGCCGTCCCTCCCCGCTCCTCACCCCCGGGTGCCCTTCCGTAGGCAGCACTCCACGGAACGAGCCCTCGGTCTCTGTTGACTACAACACGGCAGAGCCTGCCGTGCGCTGGGACTCCTACGAGAACTTCAACCTGCACCACGAGGACAGTGTGGATGGTGTGTGGGGCGTGGGGTGGCAGGAGGTGGAGTTTTGGGGGGCACACTCTTCCCTCCCCAGGCAGACACCCTTCCCAAGAGACGCCCCCTGAGCTGGAGTCTCCTGCGCTGTCCCCTGTTAACACACGCTCTCTCTCTCTCTCCCCATTTTGCCTGCTTGCCCTCCCTCCCGGATCCTCTCCCCATCCAGACTCCGTCACCCATACCCGGGGACCCCTGGATGGCAGTCCTTACGCCCAGGTGCAGCGGGCCCCCCACCAGACCCCGCCGGCGCCCTCTCCGGAGCCGCCCCCGCCCCCGCTGCTCTCTGTGAGCAGCGATTCTGGCCATTCGTCCACGCTGACCACAGAGCCAGCCGCTGAGTCCCCTGGCCGGCCACCGCCGACAGCTGCCGAGCGGCGGGAGCTGGAGCGCCTCCTGGGGGGCTGTGGCGTGGCCGCCGGGGGCCGGGGAGCTGGGCGTGAGACGGCCATCCTCGATGATGAAGAGCAGCCCCCGGCGGGCGGAGGCCCCCGCCTTGGAATGTATTCGGGACACAGGCCTGGCCTCAGCCGCCACTGCTCCTGCCGCCAGGGCTACCGGGAACCCTGCGGGGTCCCCAATGGGGGCTACTACCGGCCAGAGGGGACCCTGGAGAGGAGGCGGCTGGCCTACGGGGCCTACGAGGGGCCCCCACAGGGCTATGCTGAGGCCTCCGTGGAGAAGAGGCGCCTCTGCCGATCGCTGTCCGAGGGGCCGTACCCCTACCCGCCTGAGCTGGGGAAACCAGCCAACGGGGACTTTGGCTACCGCGCCCCAGGCTACCGGGAGGTGGTGATCCTGGAGGACCCTGGGCTGCCTGCCCTGTGCTCATGCCCCGCCTGTGAGGAGAAGCTAGCGCTGCCCACGGCAGCCCTCTATGGGCTGCGCCTGGAGAGGGAGGCTGGAGAGGGGTGGGCGAATGAGGCTGGCAAGCCCCTCCTGCACCCGGTGCGACCTGGGCACCCGCTGCCCCTGCTGGTGCCTGCCTGCGGGCACCACCATGCCCCAGTGCCTGACTACAGCTGCCTGAAGCCACCCAAGGCAGGCGAGGAAGGGCATGAGGGCTGCTCCTACGCCATGTGCCCCGAAGGCAGGTATGGGCATCCAGGGTACCCTGCCCTGGTGACATACGGCTATGGAGGAGCGGTTCCCAGTTACTGCCCAGCGTATGGCCGGGTGCCTCACAGCTGCGGGTCTCCAGGCGAGGGCAGAAGGTATCCCAGCTCTGGTGCCCACTCCCCCCGGCCTGGCTCCATTTCCCCTGGCAGTCCACCCTACCCGCAATCCAGGAACCTCAGCTACGAGATCCCTGCAGAGGAGGGAGGGGACAGGTATCCGCCACCCGGGCACCTGGCCCCAGCAGGACCCTTGGCATCTGCAGGTGAGGGCACTGGGATGGGGAGTGCCCAGGGCAGTGGAGGGCTCTGGAAGATGGTGGGGGAAGGCACAGAGTGAGAAAGAGCTAAGCCAGACAGAAGGGGCTCTTCCTGGCTCACAGCCCCTCCTCTCACCTTCCCTGCAGAGTCGCCGGAGCCAGTGTCCTGGAGGGAGAGTCCCAGCGGGCACAGCACCCTGCCTCGGTCTCCCCGAGATGCCCAGTGCAGTGCCTCTTCTGAGCTATCCGGTCCCTCCACGCCCCTGCACACCAGCAGCCCAGTCCAGGGCAAGGAGAGGTACCCAGAGGGGCTGGGCAGCTCAGGCGCCTCCTGGTCCGGGCAGACCCTGAAGCCTGGGGTGGGGGCAGCTTTCACGGGGTTCTGCGGCTCTACTAACCACCCGCCCTCCCACCCCGCAGCGCCCGACGGCAGGACACTAGGTCCCCCACCTTGGCGCCCACTCAGAGACTGAGTCCCGGAGAGGCCTTGCCACCTGCTTCCCAGGGAGGGGCTGAAAGAGCTCCAGAGCTGCCAGCAAGAAGTGGGCCTGAGCCTCCGGCCCCTGGTCCCTTCTCCTCAGCCTCCCCGCCCAGCTCACCCAACGACTGGCCTCAGGAGAGGAGCCCGGGGGGCCGTTCGGACAGCGCCAGTCCAAGGGGCCCTGTACCCACCACCCTGCCCGGCCTCCGCCACGCCCCCTGGCAGGGCCTTCGAGACTCCCCGGACAGCCCGGACGGGTCCCCCCTCACCCCTGTGCCTACTCAGATGCCCTGGCTTGTGCCCAGCCCAGAGCCGCCGCCGCGGAGCTCACCCGTACCTGCCTTCCCTCTGGCTGCATCTTTTGACATCAGTGGCCCCACCCAGCCCCCACTTCCCGAGAAGCGCCACCTGCTGGGGCCTGGGCAACAGCCGGGACCCTGGGGCCCAGAGCAGGCATCGCCACCAGCCAGAGGCACGAGTCACCATGTCACCTTTGCACCTCTGCTTCCGGATAATGCCCCCCAACCCCCAGGTATAAAGGCCTTCAGGTGGCTGGGGCCACCTCGGGAGAACCCTTTTTCCCAGGGAGGGGCATGGCATGGGGACTGGGGAGCCCTGAGGCCAAGCTCAGTCCCTCCCTGTCCTAGAGCCCCCTATGCAAGAGAGCCAGAGCAACGTCAAGTTTGTCCAGGATACGTCCAAGTTCTGGTATAAGCCACACCTGTCCCGTGACCAAGGTGAGAAGCCAGCCTGCGCCCACCCCTGTCCAGGGCTCTGGCTCGGCTTTGGAGCCCAACCTTCCAGTCGGTGCCTCTTCCCCGTCTCAGCGGGCCTCCTCTGGGCCGAGCCCCTCTCTAGCTGGTGATTCTGGGCTTCGGGCCCAAGGAGGTCTAACACTGTCAGCGCTCTGTGCGCTGACTCCCCAGTGGCATCCCGGGTGCTGTCGCCGCAGCTGTTAGGGCCAGAGGCCTGGGGAACTTGGGCAGCAGAGCGGAGGGGCTCCTTGGGGCTCAGTCAGCCTCTGAGAAGACTTCTCCCACCTCCTGCAGCCATTGCCCTGCTGAAGGACAAGGACCCTGGGGCCTTCTTGATCAGGGACAGTCATTCATTCCAAGGAGCCTATGGGCTGGCTCTTAAGGTGGCCACGCCCCCACCCAGCGCCCAGCCCTGGAAAGGTACAGAATGGCCAAACATGAGGGAAACGGGGAGTGGGGTGTGGGGAGGTACCAGAGGCCAGGCAAGGCAGGGTGGGCCATGTCACTTCTTAGTGGGGAGAAGGAGCAAGTGTCCTCTCCTGCTCAGGAAAGAATTCCATCAGGCGAGAAGCAGAACCTGGAATCTGATGAAGCCTTCCTCTCCCCTCCCCTCCCCTCCACTCAGGGGACCCCTTGGAACAGCTGGTCCGCCATTTTCTCATTGAGACTGGGCCCAAAGGGGTGAAGATCAAGGGCTGCCCCAGCGAGCCCTACTTTGGTGAGAAGTGGGGGCTGGGAAGGCTGCACTGGGCTGGTCCAGGGAGGCCAAGAGGAGGTAGACTGCGGGTATCTCCGGGTGCCTCGAGACCCCGCTCGCCTCTCCCCTGCAGGCAGCCTGTCGGCCCTGGTCTCCCAGCACTCCATCTCCCCGCTGTCCCTGCCCTGCTGCCTGCGCATTCCCAGCAAAGGTGGGTGTCCGGTCATCTGTCCTCCCACCTCTCCCCACCCACTGCAGCCAAAGGCAGAATCCCAGGCCCTGGCTTCCCGCCTGCCTGCCTGCCTTCCCTCGGGGACGGCAGAGGGTGCCCTCCAGCTCCCAGCACTGCCACTCCCCGCTGACCCCCGTTTCCCTCAGATCCTCTGGAGGAGGCCCCAGAGGCCCCAGTGCCCACCAACATGAGCACAGCGGCAGACCTCCTACGTCAGGGCGCCGGTACGGGCCTCTCCCTCCTTTCCCCCGCCCTGGGCACCAAGGGGGCCGTTGCTGATACATGGGGCACTGAAAGGCCTTGAGGTGGGTGGGTGGGCCCTGACGGATGCATCTAACCCATGAGGGCAGGGGGAGCCCTGCATCTGTAGGCACAGTGGGAGAGGGAGTCCTTGGTCTAGGCTCTGCGGCGAGGGGGCTTGTTAGAACACAGATTCTCAGGCCTCTTTCCAGCACCTCTGACTGTGGATCTTGGGGAGTCATAGAATCTGCCTTTTTAACAGGTTACCTGTGTGACACGCATCCCGAGCGCACTAGCTGGGCAAAGTGCGAGACCGGTGGGGTGGGGGGATCGAGGGAAGATAGACCTGGGGGCAGGCAGAGCCGCTGCTCCCTCCAACCCCCCGCCCCCCCAGCCTGCAGTGTGCTCTACCTGACCTCAGTGGAGACGGAGTCGCTGACAGGCCCCCAAGCGGTGGCGCGGGCCAGCTCCGCAGCTCTGAGCTGCAGCCCCCGCCCCACGCCAGCCATTGTCCACTTCAAGGTCTCAGCCCAGGGCATCACGCTGACAGACAACCAGAGGAAGTGAGTGTGCGTGCCAGGCCCCCCGGGGGGGGGGCGCAGGCCCCGGGGCCCCGATTTCCTTTCCGGGTGACTTTCCCCACCCTCCTCCTCACAGGCTCTTCTTTCGCCGCCATTATCCAGTGAACAGCATCACCTTCGCCAGCACTGACCCTCAGGACCGGAGGTGACCCTCTCCCTCCCAGCCCTTTTGCCCCCCAGTCCCCAGCCCAGCTCTTCCGTTGGTAGCTATTCCCCGGGTGCATCCCTTCACAGTTCTTCTCCTTCTGCAGATGGACCAACCCGGATGGGACCACCTCCAAGTAAGCCTCCCTGGGAGTGTAGTCGCCCCTCCCTGGCATGGCATGGCACTGGCGTGGCACTGGCATGGCACTGGCGTGGCATCGAGGCACCTCCTTCCTCCCCAACCCTGGCGTGGCAGTCCCTGTGGAAGGGATGCTGAGCCCTCCCCATCCTGCCTTTGTACCCCCAGGATCTTTGGTTTCGTGGCCAAGAAGCCGGGAAGCCCCTGGGAGAATGTGTGTCACCTCTTTGCAGAGCTTGACCCAGATCAGCCTGCAGGCGCCATTGTCACCTTCATCACCAAAGTTCTGCTGGGCCAGAGAAAATGAAGGAAGGCCACAAGCTCCGAGCCCACGTCGACACTGCGCCCCTCTCAGCACCCCACAGCCCTCACTTCCCCTGGCCTGGACCCAGGAGACCTGGGATCCAGCCCCTCCCCTAGGAACGGGGAGCGGACACCAGCCTGGGACACTGCTCTCCTTCCCCGCCCCCAGCCTGCTAAGCAAAGTGGACGGGCCCATGAGATGACCTTGCATGTGAGCAGATGGCAGAGATGGGTGTGTGAAGGGTGAGGAGGCATCAGCAGTGGAGCCTGGAGGAGATGGGGATGGCCCTACCTGCGCGAGAACATCAGCGCTGGCGGAGACGGGCCCTGCTAGCTCCACCCAGCTGCAGGTCCCAGCGTGGCAGGGAGAGGGGAGAGTGTGGGGAGCAAGGCACTCCCTCCTCTGCCTCCCCTCTGAGCAGAGAGATCAGAGTAGGATCACATGAAAAGGGGGCTAAAAAAGAGTCTATTTTTGTCTAATAATAAAGAGTTTCTATAACGTTGAGTTGGAGTTGGAGTCATGCCTTGTTTCCGGGAAGGTCAAAGCCTCGGGTCTCCCAGGGGCACACCTGTGCTTCTTGGGGCACCCCAGGCCCAAGCCAGGCCCATGGGACACACACGATCCCCCTCCCTGGCCCCATACTGGTCCACACGTGCCTGGTGAGCAAGTGCCCTCAGCCGCCCCCTCCTCCAGCCCTGTCCCTGGTCCCCTGTACTGGAAAGGATTTCCCTGTCCCGGCCGTACTGATAAATATGGAAACTCCATCTTTATTGGCTGTATAAACATCTCTGGTCTGTACATACATTTCATACATCATAGTGAAGGGCCTGAAGGGAGGGCCGAAGGAGAGGCCCCAGCAGCACAACACCTCACCCCTTTCCCCAAAGCCCTGCCCACTCTGCTCAAACCAAGGCCTCTCCCTCCCAGAAGTCACTGAGGAGGAGACAGGAGTCAAGCGGCTAGGAGACCGGAGGGCTTGGTGCGGGAGGACACGTTAAGCGCTAGAATCAAACACTGAAGCGAAACAGGCAACTGGCACAGGCAGCAAGCAGGGGCGGGGGCAAGGCAGGGCAGGGGAGCGTGGGCCCGTGCCCTCGGGCTCTCGCTAGGGCTCTGGGGTCCTGCTCTCACCACGTGGGAGAG
Source organism: Hyperoodon ampullatus (assembly GCF_949752795.1). Lineage (NCBI taxonomy): Eukaryota > Metazoa > Chordata > Mammalia > Artiodactyla > Ziphiidae > Hyperoodon > Hyperoodon ampullatus. Next base: position 58,112,457 of record NC_136924.1, read on the forward strand.
ACTGGCTCTGGAGTGTCCGCCTGCCTCCCCAGGAACGAGAGACGGTGCCACAGGTGAGCCAAGGAGGGCAAGGGGGAGACAGGAGCAAAGGCCCCAGAGTCCCCCGATTCGACAGCCCCTCTCTCACCCCATCAAACACGTCATGGACACCATCTACGTGTGTACAGCTGGGGGAAGCCAGAGACTCGGATTCTCGGCGGGACTGCAGTGCCTGAGCAGGCAGTGAGGGAGGAAGCTGGCTCGCAGCGGAAAGAACGGAGACCCTCGAGTAGTCTTCTCGGGACACCAGTCAGTGGAAGCAGACAGACGGCCCAAGAGAGCCCCCCCAGCCCAGCCGGGGGGTGATGACAGCGGCAACTGCTTCACACGATGACGAGGACAGGGAACGGGAAAGAAGATGAGAAGAGGAGCCCTGTGGTAAACAGAGGAGGGGGTGTCCTGCTCCACCCTTGCCGAGCCTCACGCCCGACAGCAGGGGAGACGGGCGCTCACTCCTCTCCCCTCACACGGCCAGAGTGGGAGGGGCATGCGGGAGCCCACGGCCGAAGCCAGTGGGACCCACCCATGAAGCAACACCATCCTTTGGGCTGGTTCCTGTCCAGCCAGGAACTCTCGCCCAGGGACTAACAACAGGGGCAGCACCAGGTCAGAAACATGGGCACAGAGGAGCTTGGCAGGGGCCTGATCTGGTAGGGCAGAGGGACAACACACCCCCTGGGGCCTGCTGGGTAAGCAAATCCTCGGGGCATCAGGAACGGGGTACCTGGCTCTGCAAAGGGCGAGGAGAGGGAGAAGGGGCAGATCCGGGGAGAAGGCCTAGCCACTCAAGGGGTGCAGATCCACTTTGACTTTCTCCCCACAGCTCAGCATCCCAATTGTGGGGAAGAAGCCCCCAGAAGGTACGACAGCGTCCTTCTTCCCAATGATCTTGCCATTCCGAGTGAAGAAAACCTGGGGGTGGAAGAGGAAAGCGGGGTAGGCAGGCTCTAGCCTCTCCTCTGAGGGTGCTGGAGCTACATAGGCCTGAGCCCCACCACTCCCAACTCGCACCACCGTTGGCGAGAGACAGAGGGCGATGCAGGAGGTGACCACGAGAGGGCGTCCCGAGGCCGGAAAGCGGCCTCCCAGCCAGTCTCCCCACTCAGCAGCCCCACGCCCACAGCAGCCAGGGCTTCCCCTCTCCCCTCCCTGGGCTCCGCTTTCTGCACTAACACCAGACCCCACGGAGGCCCAAGACCCCTAGTCCAAGCCCAGACCCACCCCACTCACCACCACCTTCTTGCCCTCGTGCTCCTGTTCTATCTCTTCCCCATCATCTTCCTCTTCCTCTTCCTCCTCTTCCTCTTCCCCTTCCTGGTGCAGGTACATGACGTTCCGGACATTCCGGACGGCTCGGGCGGTCGGGGACAGGATCACTGTGTCACAGCTGTCATCACTGTCACCTGGGGGCCAGAAAACCTGAGCTCCTGTGGTACTGCCCCCACCCTCTGCCCGACCAGCCTGGTTGGCCACGGTCACCCCACTCACCCTCACTGTCCAAGATGTAGTCCCGGGGAAACATGATTCCACAGCCCATGATGTCTCCTTTGTAACAGCGTGGCCCAAAGGGGTCCCCCACACCACTGCCATGGAAGATCTTCCCGTCATCTGTCGGAGGGAGGGGAGAGAACACACACCTGAGGGAGGGGCCGACCCCCTACAGCCCCTAGAGCGGCCCCTGCTTAAAGCTGAAGTGTCCCTCCCTCCCTCGCTGGCCCTGAGGAAGGGAGGAGAGAATGAGGGCACCAGATTAAAGAGAGACACACATCTGTCCCCTCAAGGGGCTAAGGGAGAAACTCCCTTGGGAGCTGGTCAGAGAGCGGGGCCCTCGGAGGGGAGGGAGAGGCGGGACCAGGAACTCACAGGAACTCACAGCTCCTCCTTTCTAAAGGAAGCCCTAAAGGAAATCAAGCCGATCAAAAAAAAAAAGAAAATGCAGAATCTGCAGGAAGGGTGCAGAGGGAGCCAACTCAGAGGCCTGGAATGTCCAGTTCGGGCCCAGATCCCCCACCCCTGTTCTGCTCCCCTGGCTTTTTGGGCTGGGAGGAAAAACACAGATGAAGACAAAGCGCTAGCAGCTTGGGATGGGGAGAGCAGAGAGCGGCAGGGGAAAGTCTCTTTGGCCAGATGCTGAAGGCGAGGCCCCTAGTGCGGGGTCAGGGAAATGGATGTCCCCGTGCCCCTATACCCCACCCCACCCCCAGCTTCCCCAGGGCAGCCCCTCACGCACCTGCATGATAAGCCACAGACCCTCTGCTCCAGCCAGGGTGCCTGTTCTTGGGATAATCCTATACCAAGATGAAAGAAGGAAAGCTGTGGTACCACGCACAGAAAAGAGGACGGGAGAGTGGCTTATGAACTCTCGATCTTCTGAAACAAGCTGCGACCCAGATGGCTGCTCCCACCCCGGCAGCCTCACCCCTTCAGGCACTGGAGGTTTCAGGGGAAGGTGGGAAGGTGCTTGGCTTTCCCAGCCAGGGCTGCAGGATGCCCCCCACCCCACATCCAGGCCTTGGTGCGTGTGGTGCGCTCACGACCCTCTCTCAGCTCCGAGGTGACTTGGGGTCTGTGCCCTCACACAGCAGACACATACGGCCTGTTCTGTCTCGGGTTAGACCTCCCTCTGCAGCCCAGCCCCTTGATCTCCCCAAGAGCTCCGGGCCCCGGCCCAACAGCCCCAGAGCTGAGCAGCTCCACAGGCCAAAAGCCAGCACTGGCGCCCACCTTCCGGGCCAGCCCCAAGGCGATGTAGCATTTCTCTCCAGGGTCCACGATCTCCACTTCGAAGTAGTGGCTACGGGTGCTCAGCGGGTGCCGGGCCTGGGCCAGCCCCACGTCCACAATGCTCTTGCCCTTGCCCAAGTACTCCAGTAGCTGTGGGGGAAGAACCAGGGGTGGGGGGCAGGCTAGCACCCCACCCCTGGAAACCTGGTTCCAGGGCCATCTGGGGACCAGTTTTCCTGGGTCTCACAGAAAGCCCTGGCCAAAAGGGAAGGGATCCTGGAGGCACAAAGTGGGCCTCAGGGTTCCAGGAAGGCGTGGGAGAACAGGGATGGGGGCAGGGGCGTGGAGGTGGCAGCACAAGGAAGAGGGCTGAGCCCCTGCTAAAGGCTGCGCCCACCTGCCTACCGAGCCAAAAACCCTCTCCTCGCTGTGGGGACCCTGCGAGAGCAGCACGGCGATCCGGATGGCCGAGCGCCAGGACCACACAGGGGTCTGTAGACTCTGCCATCACTTCCCTCAACCACCCTGCCAGGAAAGGGCCACCCAGGGGCTCTGAACACAGAGAAGAGGAGAAGCAAAGGCTAGGCTGAGAGGAAGCCTGATGGCTTTCTCAGGGTGCCTCAGGGGGATGGGGAGGATGCAGAGGTTAGGGGCCAACTCCAGACATCCGGGGGAAGGGAGACGAGCTCAGAAGCCAGTTCTGCCTGGGATGGGACTGATACAATTTCTCAAGGTCTTTGTTTTACTTGGCTTTGAACAGAGCTGTTTGTAGCGGGGTCGAGGGGAGCCAGGGAACCGAGGACGACCAGCTCTTCTCCTTCATTTAATGAGGAGGGGAGCAGGCAGAGAGAAGCTAGAAAGGCAGGCGTTCCAGCCCCCAGCCCCTCATGGCTCTTTCAAGCTGGAGCAGGGGTGTGGAGGGGAGATGACTGATGGGCTCTTGGGGCTCTTCGGCCCCACAGTGATCCTGCCTGGGCATGATGGGGCGGCAACCCCTGATCTGGGAGGATTTATTTATCAGTTGTCATGGTGATAGTAGGGCTGTGACTCAACCCCATCCCCTCTTTCCCCCACCCTCAGCATCACCTGGGATTCCTTAATCCCTTTTTAATTAACCAAACTGCCCCTCAAGACTTTCTTCTACCCTCCCACCCCTCCGGCCCTGAAGAAAATTCACTCCCTGAGGATCTCCTCCGCTTATCCCTGGCAAGCCTTGGGACGCTGGCCTCTCACCCCACAAGGAACTCCTGCCTGAACAGGAAAGGCAACACACTTGCCTGCACCAGTGCTGAAGCCTCCGTGTGTCTTCTGCAGAGGCAGGCGCTGCATCCTCAGCAACCCCTTCAGGGAGGCAAGAGGGACTCGGCCCCCTTCTCAGCCCTGGGTCCCCGAAGCCCTGTCACCTCAAGTCCATTCTCCCCTCCTCCCCAGAGAACTGGAGGCGGGGGACAGGGGGCACCAGGAGAAAGGCCAGAGGTATACAGGAGGCCACCTAAACTTTCTTCTCTCCTTCCTGCAGCCAGGACCATACATGTTTCGGGGTACACTGGCTCTGTGATATTCATACTCCTAGCCCAGGTCTCCATTATCTCACACTGCTTTCTTCCATCAGAAAGGGGTCCCCTGCAGGTGGTCTTCTGATTTACTGGGTATTATGAAGGCCCACACTGTTTAAATTCTATTTCTGGTCCTCTGTATGTTCTCAGGGTGGCCTGGGTTCCTCCTCTGTATCTCTCCCCACAGGGCCCGGAGGGATGTGGTATGATGCACATTAACTAGCATAGACTCCACCCAATCCGAGCAGCCCCCAGCCCAACCTCTCCACCCTGCATTGCAGAACTGGGTGGGGGATCCCACAGCTGCCCTTGACCCACTCCATCCAACTGGCCTCGGCATAGGAAACACAGTGTTCTCCACTTCCAAAGCCAAGAGACAGCAGATCCAGATCCTGATCCTTGGGAAAAACCCGCCCAACCATTCCCTCTGCCTCAGCCCAGAGGAGGGCAGGCTGCCGGTTTGTCTGTGGATAGGGTGGGGATGGTTCCTTAAGCTAAAAGGCCAGGAGGATGAAACACACTAACATGGGACTCTAAAACCCACTCCCCAGCCTGCAGAGCAGCTCAGAAAGCAGAGCAGCTCAAGACAGACTGCTGAATGCCTGGAAGACTAGGGCCATGCACAAGCCACCTCTTCAAGAGAGGAACCACCCACCCCTTAGGGTGTAAGCTCCTGGATTCATCTGTTCCTCTCTGGATCCACTCTCCTGCCCCTGGGCAAAGTCCTCCCAAGCCCTGGGAGCCTTCTCAGAGCACTCAGAGGAGCAGGTAGGGGAGAGTCTGGCCTCCCTGATAGATCCTTGCTTGAGTGCGCACACTCCTCCCCTCCTTAGACTAGGGCTGGTAGAAACCTAGAGGAGATGAGAGGTTTAGCACCTAGAGTCTGAATTGCTAGAATCTTGATGCTGGTCCCTCAATCTGTGCCTCAGGTGCCTCTTAGTTTCTACTTTTTTTTTTTTTTTGGCCATGCCACAGGGCTTGTGGGATCTGAATTCCCTGACCAGGGATCGAACCCGTGCCCCCTGCAGTGGAAGCACGGAGTCCGAACCACTGGACCACCAGGGAATTCCCAAGATACTTCTTAGTTTGAAAGAGAATCAAACAGACCTGGGTTCAAATCCTAGCTCCTATTACTTACTAGTCACTAAACTCAAGCAAGTGACTCTCACTTCTTTAAGCCTCAGATACTTCATCGGTAAAACAGGGGTACCACTACCTGCATCTCCAAATATGGGTACAATGAAGTGAAGTGAGTGTCAAGGGCTTAGCCTGGAGCCTGACCCCCGGTAGGTGATAAATGCACACGTCAGCCTTTCCCTGACTCAGGAAATGGGGGTGATACTGAAACATCCCAAAGTTCCAATGCTCCCTAAACATTAACAGTCGCCCCCAAGCTACAACAGACTGGAACTGCCAATCACAAAGAAGGAAAGGTTCTTTCACCTCAGCCCTTACCCCCAACTAGAATGGTCCCTTGGGCTCCCAGGACACTCCTCAGATGACTCCATCCCAAGGGACCAACTGTCTTCCCCCCAGTGTTTCTCCTCAAACAATACCCCCAATCAACAGGCACGCTCCTTTACATCTTTGGTGGGGGTGGGGAGCTCTTTCCTTAAGGCTCTCAAGACCCCCTCCCCACCCCACCTCTCTCCACACACAACGGAAGCCTTGAGAGGCCAAACTGGTCAACTCCACAGAGCGGAGGCTGCAGACCAGAGTGCAGAGAGCCTCCTGCGCCCCGCCCCCTCCCTCATACCAGTAGCCCTTCTCAGCCTCCTCTCCTGCTGCGACCCGCCCTCCTCCTCTTGCTAGCAGAGACCCTAATCCCTCTTGACAGGAGCAAGGGAAGACTCAGTGCCCGGAGGGCCTAGAAGCAACTGAAACACGAACCAAGAACATGCTCCCCACCGGCCAGCTCAGGCCCCAACACGGTCTCCTCCTGGGTTGGGCCCAGGGAGGACCCCTGAGAGGGTGGGGCCTCATTCACCCCACTTTGTGTACCAAAGCTGTTGCCCCGTCACTAAGGAGTTGTTAGAGGAGCTATGAACAGAAATGAGAAACAAAGACAGAATGAGTCTAATCCCCCAGCCCTACCTACTGCCCCCCGCCCTTGACACATTACCTCACTGTGCAAGGCCTGGGGACAGGAATGAGGGGTAGCACCCCATACCTGAGCAAATGCAACAGCAATTCTTCAGCATCCCGGAGCTCTGGGAAGGGGCCCTCTTTAGGAGGGGAAAGTGAGGCCACAGGAAGCAGGGAAAGACTTCCCTCTGGAAAGAGCCGGTCTGTCTATATATAGATCCTCAGATCAAACAAACACAACTAAATATTAACAACTCTTGAATCTAGGTAGTGGGGATACAGTGGGTGTTCACTGTGCTATTTTTCCAACTTTCCTGTATGTCTGAAACTTTTCATAATGAATTGTTGGAGGAAAAAAAAGGGTCAGGAGTTGAATTCACTCTTCTGTACGGGAAGAACCAGTGAGAAGGGAGAAGAGAGGATAATTGAGACTACAAAAGTGGGAGAAAGGGCTAGGAGTAAAAGAATTCCAAGGTAGCCAAGTAAACTCCCATAGGAGGCCCCTGGCTAAAGACACGAGATGGGAGAAATCCCCAGGGATGTGGGAATTTAAGCCCAGGAACTCTGGATTCATCTTGTGAGAAGCGAGCAGGAGAGACTGGCTACAGAAGAGTGGGCCTGGGCAGAGGCAGCAGCATATATCAGACAGTGGAAAAAGCAGGGGTAGGGGTCAAGGAATGAATATCTGGGCTTAGTTCTGCTACTAATTCGCTGTTTGACATTTGATCAAGTCTCTTCACTTTTCTCTGGGACTGCTTTCTCAGCAGTACACGAGGATATATGGGAATGTCGGGCAGTCACGACAACTGGGGCGCGGGGGGCGGGGGGGCAGAGCTACCAGCATCCTGGGTCTGGGAACCAGGGATGCTAAGTGGCCTGCACATCAAGGAACTGTCTCACCTAAGATGCCCACAGTCTCTGCACTGAGAAACCTGGACAGGATGGCAACAAAGCCTCCTCCAGACCTTTATGGCTCTATGGGGTGTCCTCCTAGGAACATCACCTGGGGCAGGAGAAACAGGCTGCAACAACAGCAGAGGTCTGAGGTCTCAGGGAAGGGCTCGCCACAGAGGGGGACGTAAAAACAGGAAGGGCAGAGAGGAGAAGCAGCTGTGCTGGACATCTTTAGAAATAGGAGGCACAGGCACAGCCTAATGACCTCTCCCAGGCTCCTCCAGGCTGACACCACTCTGACTGCTGGATCGGAAATACAGTGGATGGTCAGAGGGACAAAAAGGATGAGGCAAGGAGGCCAGGAGGCAAGAGTGGATGGGGGGCCGAGGGGCTGGCAGAAACTGGGTAAGTCACCCTCATTTGAAAGATGAGGTAGTTGGCAAGACTAGAAGGGAAGACTGCGTCCCTCAAGAGGCTCATGCCCATGTCTGCCCCAGAGGAGCAAGTGCGCAGGGCGCAGTGTGCCTACCCTGCCAGCTGTCCCCAGCTGGGGTGCGGGTTTGACAGAAGAGCTACACTGAACAGCTTATGTCCAAGAAAGAAAAAAATCCTTAAATGTGTGGCCTGAGGGCACTGGGGGAAGGGCAGGGAGGAAGGAAGGCTATTTATAAATGTCTACAGGATTCCGCATCAATTAGAAAAGACTGCCTGGGAGGAGCAGGGAGCAGAGTGGGGACAGGTCCAGGCAGGGAAAGGGTGCCAGGAAAAAACTCTTGAGGAGAGGTCAAGGATGAGAGCTGGAACATCGCCCTGGCTCAGTCCCAAGTTCAACTCTGCAGATGTTGTCAAAATGATGGTGGAAGGGGAAAAGAAAGGAGGGATGAGGTCAGGGAGTGGGCATCTGAGGCCTCCTGGACCCTAGTGCCAGAAGGGGGTGCAGCGTGCCCGAAGCTGCAGGAGGCCACGCTTTCTGCCATTTTCCTTGTGTCTGACTCACCTTGAACTCCAGAGTGGAGAGCCTTACTCATAATCCACTCCCACCCCCCCCAACCCCCGCTGCTTCTGTTTTGCTATCAAAGGCTGAGTTGAAAACAGCCTGGGTTGGGGTGAGAATGCCAGAGGGCGGAGGAAAAGGTTGAGCCAGGAAGGAGCGGGAGGGCAGCAGAGGGACAATTTGAAGTGGAAGGCCCGAGCAGCCCACTAGAGGTCAGGGCCAGACCCCTAACTCGGCATCCATTCACTCCCAAACCAGCATGAGGCACAGAGGATAGATATGAAGTATTTCCCTCTCTCAAGGTCCATACACTTCCCAAGAAAGTTTAAAATCTAGGCAGGGGACTAAAGCAGGTATGATGAGATGCATAAAAAGGCCAGCTTTGGAGGATCAAGGACTCTCACTGAATCATTATCTGCCTCTATTCTCATCCTCTATAAAATGTAGGAAGGCAGAAGAGACTGTCATTGATGCTACTTGAAAAAGATCTCAAAGAACCTTCCCCAGCATGAGTGGGATTTGTGATCACACCTGCTCCACAATGCAGAGAATGGAAAGCTGGGCTAGCTGGGCTGGGATCAAGCCAAAAGGGTGTTCCAGGCATCTGGCCTCCAAGTCAGCCCAGCCTCTCAAAGGCAGGCGTGCAGGGCAGCAGCGTGCATGGGGTGGGGGGTGGGGGTGGGGGGCCTGAAGGAACCAAAGAAAGCAAAGGAGAGCTACTGGCTACTGCTTATTCCCAGGGTTAAGCAACTAGGCTGAGCTCTCAAACAAAGGGAAGGCAGGAAAGAGAACCACTAAGGAGAACACAGATCTGGACTCAAGAATCATGTCAGGACGCCAGGCTCTCCTGACAAAATTCCCACTTTCCAACACCCTACAAAAGACCGTCTTGGGACTTCCCTGTTGGCGCAATGGTTGAGAATCCGCCTGCCAATGCCGGGGACATGGGTTCGAGCCCTGGTCCGGGAAGATCCCACATGCCGCGGAGCAACTAAGCCCGTGCGCTGCAACTACGGAGCCTACGCTCTAGAGCTCATGAGCCACAACTACTGAGCCCGTGTGCTGCGACTACTGAAGCCCTCGCACCTAGAGCCCGTGCTCTGCAACGAGAGAAGCCACCGCAATAAGAAGCCTGTGCACCGCAATGAAGAGTAGCCCCCGCTCGCCGCAACTAGAGAAAGCCCACGTGCAGCAACAAAGACCCAATACAGGCAAAAATCAATTAATTAATTAATTAATTAATTTTTAAAACAACCCTGTCTTCACTCCCTATTCTAAGCAATCCTGACATGCTTCTGTGGACCCCGGGATTCTGCCCAGCCCTACCCTGCCCCTTACTTACAGTTCCGCAGACTCTGACGTCGTGCAGCCGGCCCCACTCGTCCTCGTAACTGTCCACCATCATGACACTGTCGTCCTCGTGGCCCAGCTCAGCATTCAGGTGCAACCGCACCTCCTCACCCAGGGAGTGCATGCCCACTGCTGGGAACAGCCCATCGGGGGACATGGGCATGATGGTGGAGCCCACCTGCAGTGGAGGGAGGGGGAGGAAGGGAGGGAGCTGCCGCCTGGCTCACTTTTCCACAGCTCATCTAATTCTCACTAGGGGACTTTTGAGATGATGCAACCAGTCATCATCACACACGCTGACAGGTAGCAAAACAGAGGTACAGAGAAGCATAAAAAGCTGCTGAGTACTCCTAGCTGAGCAACGAACCCACGGAGCTAGAAGGCAAACACAAGTCTCTCGACAACCCCCCATATACTTTAGGTACGCATGAGTGTGGACTGGAGCAGGAAAGTGTGAGCACAGATGCTTAAGGGAGGAAGACCACTAGGCTGGCCGGCAGAGGCCTGAGAAGGCAATTTCTCAGGATGGGAGATGGGGCTGGGGGGGAGAAGTAAGAGAGCCGGGGTCTCTCCTGTTTGCTCTTATCCCATCCCTTCACCATCACTAGTCTCTCTCTGAAGAGGGAAGGAAAGGAGATGTGAAACAAGGAACACGAAACACAGAAAGGACATATCCCCAAAAGCATTCAAGTCAAAAATCCCAAGAGGACCTCCAGCTTATGCAGCCAGGTCATAATCTCCCCATCTTTTTTTCTGCTCAAAACCTCCCCCCACATCACCAATCGTGTCCCCCCCAGTTTCTGCCCCTCCGCTGCTGCACAAACCTGCCCCTCTGCGTCCATCACCTGGGGAATGTCCCAGCTTCCCCTGGGTGTGGGGAGCATCTTCTCCTACATGCAGGAGACCCCAAGAGAATCTGAGGCTGAACTGAAGAAGATGGGAAATAAGCCCGTGGGGCCCTGGGCAAGCCCCAGCCAGCAGACTCTTTCTTATTACTCACACAAATCCCTGGACAGCTTCAAGCCGTTTAAATCCCACTCAGGATGTCCCACTTACCCGCTTCCCATTTTTGGTGAAGAAGATCTGGGCAGTCTGCACATCAAAGGACACTGGCTCAATGCCACAGCCAATCCGGTCCCCGGAGTTGCACTTTGACCCAAACTGGCGGCCCTTGGCCCGGCCATTGTACAGCCTGTGGACAGAGCAGCACAGACACAGGACCCGAACCCAGCTTCCCAACCTCTCCTCAGTGCTCCTGTTCCCAACCACTCGACAACGGCACCTACCTACGTTCTCAGGGGAGCTCCACCCTCCCCTTTAAGTCTGCAAACCTCCAAGGGTAGCCAACAGGCCACCTTCCTGTCCCTATCAGAAAGGTCTATGAAAATACCCCAAGACCAGTGAAGGAATACCCAAAGCCACCCTGAGGTAGTCCTTTATATCCAAGATTCCCAAGTCCATAGGAAAGGGGTCGGGTTCCACAAAAGGCAACTCACTTGCCATCATCAGCATGGTAGGCTACAGAGTCAGGCAACCAGCCAGGCTGGTGATCCAAGCTGTAGTACTGAGGGACCAGTCCCACAGCAATGGTACCCCGGACCCCGCTGTCCACAATAGACACCTGGAGGGAGGAGAGCAGGGCACAGTTAGCAGGGAGGGGAGTTAGACAGCAAAGGGGGCTGAGGCTCAAAGAGCAAAAGACAGGGGAATCAGAGAAAAAGTCAGGGCACTCAGAGGGAGAACTGGGAAAAGTGGGGGCCCACTTTACCACAATTACTTAGAAAATAATTTCCAAGCTATGGAAAAAGATGGGAGATGGAGTAGACGCTGGGCCTGGGTTAGGGGGTGGGAAAGGACATGGGTCAAAGTCTACCTAGGTGAAGGGCAGGAGAGCAGAAGGGACAGGGTGAAAGGACTTTAGGGTGCCTCTCAGATTAGGCACCATGCTATCCTGGGCCCTTTTCCCAGCCAACAGGATAATCCTCATGGAAAATTTAAAGGACCAGTCAAGAACCCAGTAAAGGAGAGCCTTGGAGCTTAACCATCTCACTCCCTGCTCTGCCCACCCCCTGCCTTGATCACCTCAAAATAATTGCTGTCCTTCGTCAGGGGTCGAGAAGCCACGTAGCAGCCAACTTCACCAGAGTTTCCATGGTAACTGAAGGAGGAATGAAGGGGAAGTTCCATTAGCAGCCTAGTCCAGGGGTTGGGGGGAGGGCCTCAGCATCCCCAACCCCCACCCTGTGAGGGCCAGCACAGAAGAGAATCCACCAGGCCATACTTCAGGACATCTGCACAAACACCATAACAAGATACTTGAGGTCACCCACACCACCCGCCGCCTCCAGCCAAGGCCCAGCCCACACCAGACCAGTGCAAGCCTGGCTTCTTCACTGCCGGTGGGGAAGAGAATGCAGAGCCTCCCTCAGTTGCCTATTAGGGGTCTCACAACCCTGTCTAACCTCAGTCCCTCATGCTGCAGCTTCGGCCCCTTTCCTCTGGCTCTGTCCTCACTGGAGCTGGAGAACGGCTGGTCTCTATCCTCGGGACCAAAGCCCTTCGTAGATTGGAAGACAGTTATTCAGTCCCCACTCCTCAGCTTTCTTGTCTCCAGGCTACATAGCACTACTTCCTCCCCCGCTTCCAGTGACAACTTTGTGAGAGAATTAGACTCGGATGGAGTCAGGGGAAGGGTTCAAGCCAGAAAATAGAGCGAAAACAAACACAAACACACAAACCAAAGGGTTGGAAGGCAGTAAGTAGGATGCACTACAGGACTGTCCTTCCCAAAACAGGAAATCCACTGCCTTTGAAATGGCCATCCTTCACCGATCCCAACTACAGAGATGCAGGCAGGAGACCCCGGCATCACACAGACTCACTGGAGTCCTTTCAACAAGGCAGTTGGGCAATTCCTGAGACCCCAGCAGCCTCCATCTCTGACATGACTGCTTCCAATGCGGACCAGGACAGAGGGACCCACAGACACAGGCAGAGGGGGGTGCGGGGTGAAGAAGCATATACTGCTCCATTCGGAAAGGCCTCCAGGGTTTACAACATACCCCTCCCTGTGCAGTGCAGACAGTCCTCTGCCTTTGCAAAAGCCCCTTTTCGTCTCTAAGATCTGGCACAAAAAGGAAAATGTGGAAGCACTCCCCAAAACTCACCTCAAAGTGTCTCCATCTACAAGAATGTGCTTGAACCTCTCCTGATATCGGAAAGCCCGGACCTCTCGAATCTCCCGGATCCTCCGGCGCCAATTCAGAAACCGGTAGTGCAGGTTGAGGTCATCCATCTTGTTCATGAGAACAAACCTGCCAGGGGGAGAAGGGGATTGAGGAGGAAGAAGCAAGGCACAGAGCAAAGTACCTCAGCCTGTTCCACCCAGAATGTGGAGAGGACACTGGACTTGAAGCCAGTTGCCCAGATTGACCTCAACAGTCCCCACCCTCATCCTTTCATTCAGCAAACGTTTACTGAGCTCCCACTATGTGCTCCTACTGTCCTAGGTGCTAGGGATACAGCTGTGAACAAGATGGATGGGATGTCTGTCCTCATAGCACTTCCATTCTATTGGGGGAGGCATGACAGGCAATAAACAGACCTGACAACGTTAGACAGTGGAGGAAAAAGCAGAGTGCTGTGATAAAGAATAATGGGGTGAACTCTATGAGATGAAAAGGTGACAGGCATGTAACAAGCCCAAGAAAGAGCATCCCAGGCAGAAGGGACAGTCAGGACACAGGTCCTGAGGTGCAAGGCAGCTGGCATGGTAGGAAAATAGAAAGGCCAGGTGGCTAGTGTGTAGGGAATGTGAGGGAGGGAGAATGTACCAGAAGAGGATGGAACGAAGGTAGGGGCCAGATCAACGCCCTACAGACCATGTTAAGGAGTGTGAATTTTATTTCAAGTGTGATGGGAAAGCTCTGGAGAGTTTTAAGCAAGAAAATTATATGATTTTAAGGTTTATCAGATCGTAAAGATCATTCAGGCGATTGGTTGGAGACCAAACTGATTCTATAAGGAGCAAGAACAGAAGTGGCAAACAATTAATTAGGAGGCTGTTGCAGCTGTTCCAATGAGAGATGGCATCCCCAAAGATGGTAGCAGTGAAGATGGAGTGGAGTACGATGACCCAGGTATTTAAACCACTAACAGTGCTAACATATGAATGAATGAATGAATGGACGAATTTTTCCCAAAGCGACAAAAAGGGGAGGTACTTTCTCTTCCCATCCCCCAAACCCTTGGACAAGGGTTCCATCCAGGCCTGACTGTGCCTTGCACACAGCAGGGGCTTAGGAAGCCTCGGCTAGGCTGAATTCAATCCCAATGCGCATATTACATGCTTCTGCAGTAGCTACAAGCCACCGCGTGACCAAAAGGGTAGGCAGCTGTGGGACAGCCCTAGGATTGGCCTCCTTGGCACTCGGCCAGGGGGCTCGATCCCAGGTCGATGTTGGCGCCCAGACCTAGGGGCATCTGCTTGCCTAGAACCCCACAGCTTTGGCGCCGCCGATACGCGGCCGCACCGGGCCCCGCCTCCACCCCGGGCACAGCCCGATCACTCAGACGAGACCCGGGGGAAAGGGGCCCTGGCCCCTCAGTGTGACTACGCCCAGTCTCCCCAGGCCCTGCACTGGGCCAAGGAGGGTCCCCAGGGAGGAAGACCAGTGACCAGAGCGCAAGACCCCGCCCCTGACTCCGAAGCCTCCTCCCAGGACCCCAGCCTCCCGCCTCAGGCTCCGTGGAGACCGACCCGAAGCCTCGGGGACCCCGCCCCCGATCCCCGCCTACCGGGGCCGCCGCGTCCTCCTCATCCATAGGCCTCTGAGCTCCGCTCACTAGCTCTTCGGCCGCCGCCACCACACACATCCGGGTCCCCGCCCTTCCTACGCTCCCCGAGGCCCGCCCCTTTCCACCCACCCCGGCCAATCTTCAGCGGCTGAGGACGACAGGCACCTGCAGAAGCCAATCGAAGGACGCAGGCCGGGTCGGGCGCGGCCCGGTGAACCCGGTACCTAGTGCCGGGTAAGGGGCTACTAAATACGGGTGTCGAGAGGGTGGGAGGTGGCAACGTGGCAGCGCGGACGCTGCACTGGGCGCCGTGGGCGCTGACTGGCCGGTCAAGGGGCGGCTCCCTCCGAGCGGGGTGGGCGGGGAAGGTCGCTGCGCACCCACAAATACTGCGACTATTCCCTCAGCGCTCGTTCCGTGTCAGACGTGAGGCTAAGAGCTTTGTAGGAGTGTCCTTTTAATCCGTTCAACAACCTTATGAAATGAGTCTTATTAAATCCTTTTTGTAGATGCAGAGCCTGAGGCTGGCCTCCACAGCTCGTGCGCCTGTTAACATATACTTTGTATTCTCCCGAGCTCCATTTCATGTTACCTTTCCTTCATTCTAGGCAGGGCATTCCCTTCCCGGAGGAGAGAACTTCGGATGCAAAAAGCAGTGGCATGAAACGGCACGCTGTTCAGGAACAGAGGGGTTGGTGTAACTTAAGGAAAGTTAGGCTGGGGCCATAATGTGAAGGGAAGAAAGATACTGACATTTATTGAGCACCTACTAAAGGGCGATTATTGCCATTTTGGGGAGGACTTCCCCGGTTCCACCCATCACCGAATTTCTCTATTCCAGATAGGAAGGTTTTCCCTCCTCTGTATTCTTATACCATGTCGTTTGCACCTCATTTGTAGCACTTATTACAGTCTTACTTTTATTATTAAAGTAACTTCTGTTTGTAGATCTGTCTCTGCTGGACTGTGAGCTCCTTCAGACCCCTGAGAGCTATCCTATTCTTATCATAAATAGGTGCTGTACAAATGTTGAATGAAATGGAAGCCATCCTCTCCTATACTATAAACAGTGGCCACTTGGCATAATGGAGATAAGGTGTCAGAAATAGGTGTAGACCAGACATTAGGAAATCCGGATTAGAACCCCAGATCTGTGACTGACATTTACTTGTCATGTTTCCTTAGGCTCCTTAATCTGGGACAGTTGTTCAGTCTTTCCTGAAGAGTAGATGCCAATTATCTTGTTTAATATCCCTCAGTTTCATTTTATCTGATATTTACTCATTATTGGATTGAGGTTATGCATTACCAGCTTTATCCAGATCTGTGATTAATTTTGAGTTAATTTTTTTCTCTTTTTTTTTGCATATGGACGTCCAATTGTTCCAGCAGCATTTGTTAAAAAGACTATCCTTTCTCTACTGAATTCCTTTGCACCTTTGTCAAACATCTATTGAACAAGTAAAAAAGAAAAAAAAAGTGTTTAAAGAAAAGGAAAAAAATCAATTTGCTGTATTTTTGTGGGTCTATTTCTAGACTCTCTACTCTGTTCCACTGATCTGTTTTTCTATCTTTATGTTTTGATTACTATAGCTTTATAATGAGCCTTGAAATCAGGTAGTATAAGTCTTTCAATTTTGTACTTTTTAAAAGTTGGTTTGAGTTATTCCAGATCCTTTGCTTTTCTATATGAGACAATCAGCTTGCCAATTTCTACAAAAAAAGCCTTCTGGGATTTTAATTGGGATTACATTGAATCTATTGATCAATTTTGGGAGAACTGACATTTTAACAATATGGAGTCTTCCAATCCATGAGGATTGTACTGAAGTCTCTTACTCTAATTCACTACCACAGGGTTCATTCTAGCCTTCCTCCCTACTTCTCTCTGACAGTGAGAAACCCAATATCCATTACTTATTTGCTCAACCCCAGTACATATTAAGCAGTTGCAAAAATTTTAACCCATGAGAAACAAATTTATCAACTAGAGTACAGTGTTTATGTAGAGTGTAGAGTATGCCATTACATTTATCTTTAGCCTTACAGTTTCCACTCATAACACTGTTTTCCAAATTACTTAGGTCAGCACCTTTTTTTTTTTCTCACCCCCTCAGTGTGTTTTTGTCATACATATATAATACATTTAGATTCACCTGTTACAGTCTGCATTCTATCCTGGAACACCCTACCATCCCGACTGGTTTTTTAGGTGTTTATTAAGTGTGTGTTGGATGGACAGATATTAATTCTAAGCTCCTTGGGAGCACAATTCCTCCCTATTTATGTCCATATAATGTAGTTACATCCACATAAATAAATGCTCTATGAATCGACTGAATATATTTTTATTCATGTAATTACCAAAAAAAGCAAAACTCAGACTCCCAGTTATTATTTCTTCTCCTCTAATGGTTCCCAGCTCCCAACCATCTGGCTGACTCCAGCCCAGTCTAGAAAACTGCTCTGCTCCCTTCCCAGTTCTCCTTTTTCTGATATCATTGGGACACTGGGAATCTAGATGGAACAAATCATGCACACACATCCACACGCATGCCTCTTTCCCCTCATCTCTGTTACACAAAGATGTGCTTTCCTATCTGAGATGCCCTCCTCCCTCTTCTCCTAAACTCTTTTTTTTTTTTTTTTTTTTTGGCCTTGCCATGAAGCATGTGGGATCCTAGTTCCCCAACCAGGGATTGAACCCGAGGTCCTCAGCGACGATAGCACCAGGTCCTAACCACAGGACTGCCAGGGAAGTCCCCTAAACTCTACTTTAAAGCCCTATTCTCGGGACTTCCCTGGTGGTGCAGTGGTTAACAACCTACCTGCCAATGCTGGGACATGGGTTCCATCCCTGGTCTGGGAAGATCCCACGTGCCCTGGTCCTGGAAGATCCCACATGCTGCGGAGCAATTAAGCCAGTGTTCCACAACTACTGAGCCCATGCACCGCAACTACTGAAGCCCGCATGCCTAGAGCCCATGCTCCGCAACAAGAGAAGCCACCGCAAGGAGAAGCCCTCGCACCACAACGAAGAGTGGCCCCCGCGCACCGCAACTAGAGAAAGCCTGCACTAAGCAACAAAGACCCAATGCAGCCAAAAATATAAATAAATAAATAAATAAATAATAAAAGTAAATTAAAAAAATAATAAAGCCCTATTCTCCAGGAAACCCTCTTTGGTTTATCCTGGGGCCAGGTTTCCCTCTCTTACTGAACTCTGACCACACTCTGGCCTCTCAGTCTCTTTGGCCTTTACTTGGAGAACAAGGGGGGAGAAATAGGAAAAGAGAGAGGAGGGGTTAAAGGAGTTGGAGAGCCACAAGACCCCCTGGGGTGGGTGGCCTGGGCTAGCTCAGAAGTAGAGGAGCACCGGTGGAGCCTCCAGAAGAGTTACAATGCGCCCGCTTCACCTCTCAAGGCCCTCCCCTAGGACTGCCTTTGCTCCCACCCAAAACAACTTTTACCTGTATCAATTCCGAACTCCTTATATGAGCTGAGAGCTGGGGGGTCCAGAGGTGAAGAAGGTGTGGGGCTCCTTTTCTCAAAACACTCAGAATCTGAGACTTCCCTGGTGGCGCAGTGGTTAAGAATCCGCCTGCCAGTGCAAGGGACACGGGTTCGATCCCTGGTCCAGGAAGATCCCACATGCTGTGGAACAGCTAAGCTCGTGCGCCACAACTACTGAGCCTGAGCTCTAGAGCCCACGCGCCTAGGGCCGGTGCTCCGCAACAAGAGAAGCCACCACAATGAGAAGCCCTTACATCACAACGAAGAGTAGCCCCCGCTCGCCGCAACTAGAGAGAAAGCTCGTGCACAGCAACAAAGACCCAACGCAGCCATAAATAAATAAATTAATTAATTTTTTAAAAAACCCAACACTCATAATCTAACTGGAAAAATAAGACACAAGAAAAGATAAGCAAAAATTTAAGATAGCAACACAACAATGTGGATGAATTCAAAGAAAGGCAGACAGCTGGCTGAGCAGGTGGGGATGAAGTGGCAGAATGTGGTTTGTGGTGAGAGGAATGGGGGGGAGAATTTCATCCTTATGAGCTAAAAATTTGGAGTTCAGGGGAAGAAATTACCTCTGAGCACCACACCTTCCCCTCCCCTAATCTCAGTTCAGACTCAGAGATGAGAAACTGCCAAGAGGTTTTGGAGAAGGTGATCCCACCAGATGGCTGAACCAGAGTGTGCTTCCCATGCCAACTGTCCACAGGGTCGTGATTGGCATCTGAGAGCATGGGTCCTTGGGGGGAGGGGTGCATGGAGTACCACCAAAGGTCTTTGAGGAGGAGAGAGTCACAGGAGCAAGACCAACTGGGAGGCTGTGTGCGGGACAGATGGCAGAAACCAGAGGCTGGAGACCAGCGGAGGTTATCATAACAGTTCCCATGAGACCCACACCAGACTTAGGCCATGTCATGATGTGGTCATTGAGCCTCCTCTCTGGTGCTTTCTGTCTGTGGACTGTGCCACCACTTGTCTTTCCTCAGACTCAAAGCTCAAAAGGATCCAGGCAGGTCCCCTCCTTTACCCCTGGTTCTCAAAAGGAAGTCAGCACCTGGGGGTGCTGTGGATTTGGAGGGACGGGCTGGGTGTGAGAGATGCCGAGCGTAAGGGAGCAGGACCACAGAGTGTAACCTGCAAGAGGAGACGGAAGTCCTGTCAAAGTTTATTTATAAAAAGCCTAAGTAACAGCCCAAGCTGTTTAGTCTTTTCACAGCCCTGACAGAAGCTTTCCGCAAACTCTTCTCTCCACAGAGGCCAGACAGAGTCCCAGAGGTTTGTTTGCACCTTGGCCCACACTCCATCCTGAGCACTCACCATGCGCTTCCTACCTCTGCCCTGGGCGCTGAGGTGAAGGGCATCCCAAAGGGAGGAAAAGCAGAGTTCGAGAGTCTCAGTCTTCGAGAAAGAGCCTGGTTAGACCCCAGCACTGACAGCACAGCTCGCCGCTCTGGACAACAATGCTGGAGGCATGAGGACGAGGGAAGAGCAGTGCTGGGGTGGCGGGTGGGACTGGGCTGTGCTGTGGCTGTACTTAGACTGCATGGAGGGACCAAGCTGGGCAGGGGGTAGCACTAAACAGGGGAAATCTGCAAGGGTGGCCGTGGTGATGTGGGAGGGGGAAGGGGGAATTTGGGAAGGCAGCGGTGGATGTGAGAGGCTAACAGAGTATTGGGCTTCTCTGCAATATAACCTACCAAAGAATACAAACTTCTTTAAAAAGCCACACTGGGATCCTGCAGGGAGTATGGCCAGCTCTTCCCCATCTCAACTTTCCACAGACCTTTCCATCTTATTCAGAAGCAGCAAGATGGAGCTGAGGAGAAAAGCCCTAGCTAGAACCATGTGCAGGGCAAAATAAATCGTGATAAGGACGGAGGGACAGGATGGAGCTCGCTACCCTGGGGTCAGAGCTTGGAGGAGGAGGTCCCAGAGCCTCCAGAGAGAGGAGAGCTGCTCCTCCCACTGCCCCAGCACCACCACCACCACCACCCCCCCCCCACCCCGCTGCCTGCCCAACCTGCGTCACAGTCTCAGGGCTACTGGAAGACACTGCTCCCCAAATGCTGGTCCTAGGGTCCCAGGGTAGCCCTAGGGGGCGGGCTGGGAGTAAAGTTCTTTTTATTTTGTATTTACCTAAAAGTTCAGGAAGCCCTTGCTTACATTCTTGCTTGGAGGCCCAGAATTTAAACTTAGTCACTGCCCAGAGCCGTTGTTTTAGGAAAGAATGAGATGGCCGGTGTTGCGTAACCCAGAGCTGGGTGGGTGTGGGTTGCAGAAGGAAACGGTCCTTCTTCCTCCCTCTAGGAAGGAAGGCTCAGCTAGGAGTTCTCAGATGGGCGGGGCACTGCCTGGAGAAGGGCGGCCAGGGGTGGGGAGGTGGGGTAGACAAACCAGCGTGTGAAAGCCCGGGGAGCAGGCAGACTGCAACACTCAGACCAGTCACCATCCAACTCCCCTGGGTAGAGCACAGCCTGAATAATCCAGAAAACCCAAAGGGTGGTACTGGGTGGGTGTGGAGTGGTGGACAGATTCTGGGAAAGGAGAGGAATGGAGGGGTGGGCTGACCTGGATGAAGGACAGGGTGGGTTGGGGATCTGCTCTCTGGCCACTGTCCCTAAGAGCACCCAGAGTATGGGTTCCTCTAATCCTCCCCGCCGCCTCACACACCCCCCACCGCGCCACCATAATTTCAGCTGACCAGTCCCCCGTCCCTACCTCCCAGGTGTTCAGCCAGTTCTGCGGGCACGCTCCGCCCCCTGCAATCCCTCCAGACTCACATGGCCCCGACACAATGCTAGGATTTCTGACAGTTCATTCAAGGTGTGCTTCCGCCTCCCCCACCTCACCCCTTGCTTCCCCCAACCCCTTCTATCATCTTACCCAAGTCTGGCCCCCAGTACCCGCCTTCCCCTCAGTCATATCTCAGGGAGACCTTCTCTTGCTCCTGCCTCAGCTTTGCTCTTCCTCTCCTCGCCCCTGGTTTACTCTCTTCCATCAGCAGTCGGTTCTCCCAAGACCCCACTCTCCGTCGTCTCCGCCTTTTCTCTCATTTCGCCCGCATTCTTCCCATGACCCCCACACCATCCCTTCTGCGTCCACTTAAGTCCGCCATCTTCTCACTCCCCATCGGAGTCCCTCCGTCTCCTTCATCCGCCACACATGTACCCGAACTGGATTTCAGGTTTCCCCTTCACCCCTACTGCCGCTTCCACCCCTCCTGCTTCCACCCCTTCCCACCCTCCAGGGCCTCCAGCCAGCTGTCCAGCTCCCAAAATCCGGGCGAGATTCCCGGGAACAAAGCAAGAAAAATCAGAGTAATTTGGGAAGTAAACAGAAAGCGGGAAGGGAGGAGGTAGAGAAGAGTGGGGAGGACCCAGGTGGAGGGGGGGCCTCTCCAGTCCCACCCAGTTTAGGGAATGCCCCTGCCTTCTCCACCGCCCCCCCCTTCACCTGGCTCTTAAAGGGCCCGGCCCCTGCCGGCGGCTACTTAAGGCAGAGGGGCGGCGACGGGCAGCAGCTGCGCTACGACTGCTCTGGGAGGAGTGGACGGGGCAAAAATCTTGACCATGAGCCCCCACAGGCTGTTGCCGCCACTGCTGCTAACTCTGCTGCTCGCTGCCCGCCCAGGAGGCGCCTTGGCAAGGTGCCCAGGCTGCGGGCAGGGGGTGCAGGCGGGTTGTCCAGGGGGCTGCGTGGAGGAGGAGGATGGGGGGCCGCCGGCGGAGGGCTGTGCGGAAGCTGGGGGCTGTCTCAGGAGGGAGGGGCAGCAGTGCGGGGTCTACACTCCAAACTGCGCCCCAGGACTGCAGTGCCAGCCGCCGGAGAAAGACGAGGCGCCTTTGCGGGCGCTGCTGCTGGGCCGGGGCCGCTGCGGCCGGGCGCGCGCGCCCTCGGGTGAGTCCGCGCCCCGCCCCTGCCCCGCCCACGTGAGGCCCGCAACTCTGCCTGCAGGGTCCGGGAGGGATGCGCACGGGCATCCCTGCTATTAGGGTCCTGAGACTGACGCTTCCTCCTCCCCAACCCTGATGGGGGTTACATTTTAGGGGCTGAAGGGGCCAGTGTGGGGAGACTTCTAGGAGTCTGGGGTACGGCTGGGGGCCCTAGGGATGAAGCAGGGAGATGTCTGAGCCCGCAACCCTTTTTTGCCCCCTCGACCTATTTTCTTTTGAGGGGAAAGGGAGGGATGGAAGGGTTTAGGGACGTGCTGTATGCCACAGAGGCCCAGCTCCTTCAGCCCTAGACCCCCAAGCTGGAGAAAGGACCCAGGCATTGTTACCAGCTTCCACTTGGAGAAAGAGGGAAGAGAACTCCAGACTCCCAAATCCTGCACACACTGAGAAATATCTCCTCTTAATATCAGGGTGTCCAAAGCACCCGAACATGGGGTGGAGAATAGAAGATGACTCAAATCTAGAGCAGTTTCAGACTAGACTAGGGTCAGATGGCTGGCGCTGGCCCTCCCCCCTCCCCCCCCCCCACCCGGAACGGCGGGAGGGAGGGGATAGAGGTGGGAAAAGAAGGAGTCTGCCAAATCAGGGTTATGACTTAAAGCTTCTCAGAACCCTCCACCCACCCCACCCCACCCCACCCTAACCCAGAGAGGAGAATAGAAGGCTGAGTCATTGGGTGGGTGGGACAGAAGTGAGTCAGAACCTGAAAGATGGGGGGCAGCAGGGAGATGGGAAGAGGAGGAAATACAAACGGCCCCCACCCCAGGGGCATCTGAGCTCCCAGTTTTTTCCACAGGGAAGGATGGGAAATCAACTTGGAGTTTCTTTCAGTCCTAAATGCCTGGGTCCAGGCTGCTAGGGGTCTTCCTGGAAAGAGGTGGTCTGGTTGGGTCAGAGGAGGCAGCTGGGAGCATGGTCGTGGTAGGATGCTGAATAGAGGGAATGAGGGGCAAGGTCTGAAGAGTGTGGAGGAAGAGGGATCAGACTCAGGATTGCAGAGGAAACGGTTCTTGGCTTTTGAGTAGTAGGCAGATGGGAGCAACTTCAGGGCTCATAATATCTCATTTTACAGCTGGGGCAAATTCCAAACAGTGCCCGCTCCCCTCCCTGTCTTTTTTTTTTTTTTTTTTTTTTTTGTTTTTTTTTTTTTTTTTTTTGCTATACGCGGGCCTCTCACTGTTGTGGCCTCTCCCGCTGCGGAGCACAGGCTCCGGACACGCAGGCCCAGCGGCCATGGCTCACGGGCCCAGCTGCTCCGCAGCATGTGGGATCTTCCCAGACCGGGGCACGAACCCGTGTTCCCTGCATTGGCAGGCGGACTCTCAACCACTGCGCCACCAGGGAAGCCCTCCCCTCCCTGTCTTTTCTTTGCCCTGACACCCTGACTTTCCCTTCCCATCCTGAGCTTTCCCCAAACCCCCCAGTACAACGTGTGAAACTTTCTCCAGAGCCAGGAGCAGCCTGCAGGTTGGAAGCCACTCATTCCTGCACCTTTGCAGCCTGCCCGCCTTCCACCTCCTGGTTAAGGGCTGAATCACACATGCTCCTGGGACCACTGGGGTTGAGCTGGGCTGAGTCTCAGGGGACCAGAAGGGAGAGGCCCCCACTGCAGTGCCCCCAAAGTAACCATGTCTCAGCCCTGGGAGGGGTGGGCTGAGTCACAGCAGGGTCACAGCGGGGACACACATTCCACTTGGGTCCCTGCTGACCCCCTCTCACCGCCATTGCTCTTCTGCCCCATCTCCCTGGCTTGGTGCACCCCCTGCTGGCCTCTGGTGGAACAGCCCGGTCTTTTCACCCAAAGCCCCAGGCTCCTCAATCAATGACCGTATTGATTTTTGCTTTCCAAAGTGCGTCTCCTTTATAAGCCTTAAAACTAGTCTGCGGGGGACTTCCCTGGTGGTCCAGTGGGTAAGACTCCGTGCTCCCAACGCGGGGGGCCTGGCTTCGATCCCTGGTCTGGGAACTAGATCCCGCATGCATGCCACAACTAAGAGTTCGCACGCTGCAACTGAGAGTCCGCATGCCACAACTAAGAAGCCCACGTGATGCAACTAAAGATCCCGCATGACGCAACTAAGACCTGATGCAGCCAAAATAAATAAATAAAATTTTTTTTTTTTTAATAAATAAATATTTTAAAAAAATACTAGTCTGGGGATATTATCATGAAAGGTAATATTACCATTTGTCAGAGAAAGAAACTGAGGCCAGGAGAAGGTAACAGTGGAGCCAATCTGTAAAACCCCCTCACTACTCTGAAAGCCCCACTGGTTTCCACTCGGCTCTGGCCTTTGACATCTGGTTGATTTCCGGCCTCTTCTTCCCCATTCCTCTTGTGGCTGTAGGGGAGAATCCTAAGGAGAGTAAGCCCCAAGCAGGGACAACTCGCCAGCAGGACATGAACCGCAGAGACCAACAGAGGAATTCGGGGACCTCTACCACTCCCGGCCGGCCCAATCCTGGGGGCGTCCAAGACACTGAGATGGTACGTTTGGGGCTGGCAGGGAACAGGAGGGGTGGAGAGTCCTGGAGATTCCCATCTGAGACTGCTCCCTTGGGCTTGGCCGAGTCTCCCATCCCAGTCCTGGGAGCCTGGCTGGTGGGGCCAGCAGGCTCTGCAACAGAGCTATCCCTTCCTCCAGGGCCCCTGCCGCAGACATCTGGACTCAGTGCTGCAGCAACTCCAGACCGAGATCTACCGTGGGGCTCACACCCTCTACGTGCCTAATTGTGACCATCGGGGCTTCTACCGGAAGCGGCAGGTGAGGCCATTCCTCTCCTCCCTTGGTCTATCAGTACAAGGGTCCTACCAGCAGTTGGGTAGGGGGGCTTACAAAGTTGCATAAATAAGACACTTGCCCTGCCCTTAGGCCTCTCCCTACTTTAGGGCCCACACAAACATAGAGAATAACCAACCACAGCTATGGGAGAGGAGTTAGACTATCTAAGCAATAGAGGTTCACAAACGTGAGGGGCATCAGAATCACCCTGGTGTGAACACAGGTGGCTGAGCCCCGCCCACAGAGCCTGAAAATTTGCATTTCTAATGCGGCCTCTAGTGATGCTGATGCTGTTGGTTTGGAAACCACACTTTGAGAACCACTGTTCTGGCCTAGAAGAACAGGCACAATTTGGTGGGTGGAGAAGAGAAGCCATGCAAGGGAACCCAGCGGGCCCCGCTGTCCTGAGAACGCTCAGACGTTTCCACAGACTCAGACTCAGGAGTTGACAGCCCGTCCCCCAACCCACGGGGCCCCTCCCATCTCTCCTGGGCCACACCTCTGATCCTTGTGCTTCTCTCCCCAGTGCCGCTCCTCCCAGGGGCAGCGCCGAGGTCCCTGCTGGTGTGTGGATCGCATGGGCCAGCCCCTGCCCGGATCCCCAGACGGCGATGGAAGCGCCCCCTGCCCCACCGGGAGCAGTGGCTAAGGCTGGGTGGGAGGCTGCATGGCCACTGGCAGGAGCGTGGGGCTGTCATCTTGGGTTATTTGTTGAGTGCTGAGTAACTCAGGGGCCCAGAGCCCCACACTCCACCTGCAGGCCCTGCCCCATTGTCAACCTCACACATGGAAAGATTGTTGGTATTGGCTTGGGGTGTTAATAAAGCTGTGTTGGCGGTCTCTGGCCTACGTCTCTGTGTTCACCTCTCACACTGTGGAGTCCCTGGCCCTTCTCTCTACCCCTGTCCAGCCTCTTATAGCAGCTCTCATTCCAAGTGTGTCCTTCCCGCCACACTTGGAATGACAGAGACAGCCACTGGTAGAGGTTTCATGGCCTCAAGCCTCACCCAACTGCCCACCAGGGAGTGGAAGGCAGCAGGTGGGGGCAGGGAGACACTGAGGCCGTGGCCTTGGTCTGAGGTTATGACCTTGTTTCTAACACTGATCTTTGGACACAAAGGGAGAGGAACGATTAATAGTTAATCCCCACCAGGAACCCAACAAAGAGGAACTCTCAAGGCACTTACCCTTCTGTTACTTCTTCAGGAAATTATTATTTATTGCACTCTGGCCATGGGCTACGCCCTGGACCATGTGCTTTTACCTGGACTACCTCATTTTATGCTTACAATAACCTTATGAAGTAGGGACTTTTACCCCTGTTTTTCAGAGGAGGAAACTGTAGCTTAAACTATTAGGGTCATTTGCCTGAAATTCCACAGCCAGTAAATGATTGAGGGAGGATTTAAATCTGGTTCTTCCATATGTGACAATGCCTGGCATTCCTCAGGTGCTGCTTAAGTGTTTGTTTTGCCTCCTTTCTGCCTACCTGCTAACCCAAGCAGGTGTAGGGAAGAGGTGGTGTTCAGGGCCCCCAGCACCTAGCCTTCCCTGGAGGGGCCACAGTACCTCAGTCATCACAGGTACCAACCTCACAGAATACTAATCACATGCACAGAAAGCTTTGTTGACAAGGTTCTTTCACATACCTTATCATGGTCTATGGGAGCTGAGTGCCCTGATACCTGAAGATGTTTCTGACTCCTTCCTGACCTTCAGCCTACTGAGAAAGAGATTGGGAAGAAGCCATACCAGGTGATAAGCCTCAGAGGGGCAAAGTCCCCCTCCCCGTGACATGTATGTGTGCAGAGCTCCCACTCCTGTGGGAGGGAGGTGGGCATCTGGGTGGTGGTTGGGCTATTTGTTCAGGGGTTGTGTCCATCCCTGTGACAGCCAGTAGAGCAGAGCCTCTAGCTGAGATGGTACTGCCTTCCGGAAGGGGATCATGGATCGGATAACCTATAACCCCTCCTCCTGAAAGGACTTTAGTCTTTGGACCTGTCAGAGGAGCTGAGTAAGATAAGAGCTCTGCCAGGCAAGCCTGAAGGAAGGAAGGGAACACTTACCAGCTGCCGCAGCCCAGTCAACACACACATCATGGAGCCAAGGGCGGCCCAACTGCGGAGGAGAGAAGGGCTAGGAGGAGAGCAGGAGGACCGGCCCTCCAGAGAAGGGGAGCCCCACTTTGGGAATGCAGAATGCCCAGGTGGGGATGGAGGTGGGGTGCACTGTCGAGAGGGGGTTCCTGCTGTCTACCTTCAATTCTTCCTGCTGTCCTGGGAGGCCAGTGAAGGCAGATCCCAGCCTCTGCCCCCTAACTACCCAGCTGGGGAAGGGAGGAGAAAAGAGCTATTCAGTACCTTGCCTTATCTTTCTGACTCTTTTACCCCAGACGGTGATTAGAGTAGCTTCCTGTTCCCTGGGTACCCTGTTTCCAGGAATGTCATCGGGCTCCCCACTTGGCAGTGACCTCCTCACCCCTGCAAAAATAACTTCCCCTTCTGATTGCTCCCCCCCACACCATGATACTAGATATTGACTGGTTGGGGGTGGGGAGGCTGCTGAGCACACAGAAAGCACTTCCTGGTGAGAGGATGCCTCTGGGTCTGCACTAGGCAGCAGAACCCTAACTCCTCCCCTTTGACCCCTTATCCTAGGAAACAATGAGACACATAGAGGCCCAGATTTGCTACAATGGACCCGACATATGCAGGTGAGGGAGGTCAGAGGTCAAAATGGACAGGTCCTGGAGTAGAGGGAGGGAGGGGTGAGGACTGGTTTGATGATAAAGACAATTTGTTCTCGGGTTCAAACCCCTCAGGTCAGAGCTACGAGTTAAGATGGAGGGGTTTGAAACATAGGTCATCAGGACAGGGGCCAAAAGTCAGCCAGTGAACAGTCTTCTGTTAGTAGGACTAGAGGTCAGGAGAGGGAAGGCTGGGGTCAGGGAGAAGAGAGTAGGATCAGAGATGACAAGGTGGTTGAGGTTCAGACCCAGAGTCTGAAAGCATCTTTCCTGGATCCTCACTGCTGCCCTGGGAAACCAGAGGGAGTTAAACTGGGGGTGGAAAGCTCTGGGCAGCAGCCATGCTTGTTCATCTTTCCATCCCTAGCACTTAGCAATGTGCCTGGCATGGAGGGAGGCTCAGTCAATGTTTGGTGAGTGGGAGGATGGCTGACTGGATGGAGGGACTGCGGGCCCTGCCCTGCTTTGTCCTGTAGGCTGTGAAGACGCAGTTGCTGGAGCAAGCACAAGGTCAGCTGACGGAGCTGCTGGATCAGGCCATGTGTGAGGCTATTCAAGCCTACCCGCCACAAGACAGACCAGTGTCCTCCATCCCTCCAGATTCCTTGAGCAAGTAAGAGTCTGAGCAGCCAGGGGGCTGGGGAGGGGCTGCGCAGCCCCCTCCATCGTAAGGATTATGAGCCAGAGATGCTATCCCATGTGCCCTTTGCCAGCGCTGATGTAACTCCAACTTCAGTCTTCCCTCTTCTCCCCTTATCACCTCTGCCTTCCTGACCTCCACTGCTGGGCTTTGGTCTGCCCTGGCCTTCCCTGACCTTCCACCTGGTCCTGCCCGCTGGCCCTAACCCTGACCTTCCCCTACTACTGCCCTCGGCTCCCAAATATTGACGTCCCGCCAGGCCCTACCCTCTGCCTACTGCCTTCTTCCTTTGGGTCCTGGCCCAGAACAACTGTCTCAATTCAGGACCCGGGAGCCATCCCTGGGGAAACGGAAAGTTTTCATCAACCGCAAGTCCCTGCTTGAGTAAGTCAGGGGTGAGGACGGGATGAGAAGAAAAGAAAGAGCTTTGTCTGGGGGTCCAGGGCACCTCATTTGTCATCCTCAGGCTCTAGGTGGTTTGGGGGAGGACTTGGAGATGTTTTCTAAGGTTCTGTTTCTCTATTTGCCTTGGGTGTGATTGTGGAAGAAAGGCCACCAGGATGAGAATTGTCTGGGCTGGAAAGAGCTTCGGACAGAAGTTCTAGCCGTATTGCAGCCCATAGCTGCAAGTGCCCAATCACTAGGTCCCATCCCCACTTGTGTACAGTGCCTGAGCTAGTCTGCATGACCTTGAGGACTCTCCCACTGACATTCAGGCCCCTGTCCTTCCAGCGAGCTGATGGAGGTGCAGCATTTCCGCACCATCTACCACATGTTTGTCGCCGGCCTGTGTGTCTTCATCATCAGCACCCTGGCCATCGACTTCATTGATGAGGGCAGGTAGGCACCCCTCCCGCTCGGGATAGGCCCACAGTTAAGATCAGACCACCTGGGTTCCCAGTGTTCCACTTGCCACCGGCCTGAGAGAGCACAGGCCCGTTTGATTATTAGACACACATCAACATGGCTTTCCAACCACCTTCCAACCCAAAAAGTCCTCTTAGCACAGCCTTGGATAGCCTTTGTTCTGTTTTCCCAGAGTTAGCCCTCTGGGAACACTACTCCCCGCCTCAAATCCTTCTCAATTGGACCCTTGTCCTGAAGCAGACATACATGTATTTGCACACACAAGCATGGTTCCCACCCCACCCCTCTCACACAGTCCTTTCCAAGGCAGTGGTGTTTGGTTCAAGTAAACTCCAGTGAGCCCCTCCTAAGTACCAGCCCTGGGGGGCAGAGAGATGAGGGGCCGACCCCAGCCCTCCCTGTGAGGCACTCCCAATCTTGTGGGGAAGACAAGATCTTGTGCACACAAGTGCCTTGGTGGGTCGCTTCCCCCCAAAAGCACCTCCCCACTCTGGGGATGAGCCTCAGGGAACTGTAGACCCCTGGGGGTCTGGACTTGCATGACCCCACCTCACCCTACATACGGCTTAGGAAGCAGTAAAAGGAAGAGGACCAAGGACCTGCAAGTTCAGCAACAGCACTTCCTTCTGGCAAACTTGTTGTTCATCCTTATAATTAAGGATCAAATCTCAGGAAAAGTTTCAAATATATGTAAAATGGCTCCTTTTCCATCACTCCCCTCCGTCCCAGACCGCTCCCCAGGGGTAACATTTTTAATGGTGTTGAGAGCTTCCCTCCAGAGCATTTCGATGCATCCACTTCCAGATGTATATAAGAACGAAGGGAATGTATTTTATGGGGGTTTACATTAATAAGATACTTACTGTACCTATTGTTTCCTTTTCACTCCCTAATGACCCATATTAGAGATCTTTCCATGTTGGTCCATTGATTTTAATGACCACAGAGTCTGGAAGTGCCAGCTTTTGTTCATTTAGTCCTTTACTAATGGACGTTTGGGTCGCTTCTAATTTTCTAATTTTTCACCATTACAAACCATACACACTTTTTTGGCTGCACAGCGAGGCTTGCAGATCTTAGTTCCCTGACCCTAGGGATTGAACCCGGGCCACGGCAGTGAAAGCACTGAGTCCTAACCACTGGACCGCCAGGGAATTCCCCAAACCGTATGCTCTTTTTATTTTTTGCTTTTTAAATATTTATTTATTTATTTGGCTGTGCCGGGTCTTTGTTGTGGCATGCAGGATTTTTAGTTGTCGCATGTGGGATCTAGTTCCCTGACCAGGGATCAAACCTGGGCCCCCTGTATTAGGAGCTTGGAGTCTTAGCCACTGGACCACCAGGGAAGTCCCCAAACCGCATACTCTTTTTTAACAATTAATTAATTTATTTAGCTAATAATAAATTAGCTAAACTTATTTAGATAATAATAAATTATTAATAAATTTATAATAAATTATTTCTTATTATAAATTATTGATTAATTGATTTTATTTATTATTTTATTTTTAATTAATTTATTTATTTGGCTGTATTTGATCTTAGTTGCGGCACACGTGCTCTCTAGTTGCCCTGCAGCACGTGGGATCTTAGTTCCCTGACCAGGGATCAAACCCACATCCCCTGCATTGGTAGGTGGATTTGTAACCACTGGACCACCAGGGAAGTCCCAAACCGTATAGTCTTTTTTTTTTAAATAAATTTATTTATTTTATTTACTTATTTTTGGCTGCGTTGGGTCTTCGTTGCTCTGCGCGGGCTTTCTCTAGTTGAGGCAAGCGGAGACTACTCTTCGTTGCGATGCGTGTGCTTCTCATTGCGGTAGCTTCTCTTGTTGTGGCTCGCGGGCTCTAGAGCACAGGCTCAGTCGTTGTGGCGCACGGGCTTAGTTGCTCCGCGGCATGTGGGATCTTCCTGGACCAGGGATCGAACCCATGTCCCCTGCACTGGCAGGCAGATTCTTAAGCACTGTGCCACCAGGGAAGTCCCCAAACTGTATACTCTTAACCTAAGCAAACAAAACACTCAACAACCTGCTTTCTATTAATTCAAGTCTCCAGCTCCAGATACTCCAAAAGTACAAAACTAACAAAAATCAAAGTTAAACTCTAGGCACCTCATACCCTAACACTGGTGGCATGGGATGTACTGAACCCTTCTGCAATGCCACAGAGGGCTCTAAAGGTTATTTGGAAGCAAAGCCATCCCATGATTGAGTCTCCTCGGGCAATGCCCTGTGCTAGAAGTCCTGGGCAACAGAGGTGCCATCTTGAACACTTTCAGAGATGGGGAGCTCACAACCTTGGCAAGATGCCTCAGTTTGTCTTCCAAGAGCTCTGACTGCAGAGGAAGGGGACAAGGATGGGCCTCACACCTGTCTACTTTGTCTCTCCTTCCCCACTCCCAGGCTGATGCTGGAGTTTGACCTACTGATCTTCAGCTTCGGACAGCTGCCCTTGGCGCTGGTAACGTGGGTCCCCATGTTCCTGTCCACTCTGCTGGTGCCCTACCAGGCTCTGCGGCTGTGGGCAAGGCCCCAGTCCAGAGCGGCCTGGACGCTGCGGGTGGGCCTGGGCTGCATGCTGCTGGCCGGTCACACAGCAGTGCTCAGCATCCTTCCGGTCCATGTAGCAGTGGAGTATCAGCTCCCGCCAGCCTCCCGCTGTGTCCTAGTCTTTGAGCAGGTAGGTGATGGGCGGGACCAATGGTGGGCGGGGCCCCTGGGAAGGAGGGCATTGGATACTGTATTGGTGGGGGCGGAGCTAGTTACCAGGGGCGGAGTCCTTTGCGAGGGATTTGAGCCAACCAGCAGGCCCCAAGGAAATGTAAACGAACGAACGGACACTGCTACGCAAATATAATCGATTGGGCTGGCCAGCTGGAGACTCTGCCCTTTCCGGTACCCCTTTACCGTCGATTCATCCCAGCAGCCGTCTGTGTTAGGCTGTAAGACAGTCCAACAAAAAGATAAAGTATGGGCTTTGACCATACAAAGTTTACAATCTGCCTGCCCCTCTCCCGTAAAAGAGACACAGAGAGGTTAAGTGATCTGCTCAAAGTCCCACAGCACCTTAACCTCTTTTCCATTCCATCTCAGGTCAGGCTCCTGATGAAAAGCTACTCCTTCCTGAGAGAGATTGTGCCTGGGACACTTCGGGCCAGAGGAGGTGAGGCCTTCAGCAGGAGCTGCTGTGAACTCAGTCCTCTTGGCTGGTTGCATGAAGCCAGTAGCTGCAGGCTCCTCATAAAAGCTCCAACCTCCTAAGGCCATCTTGCCCACGGGTCACAGCTCTGGCCCCCAGGTGGGCTCTGTGAGCCTTAGTCTTTAGGCATTCTCTTAGGTCCCACCTCTGAGACCCCTCCCCTGCTGCCCAGGACTTCTGGCTCATTCTTTTTTTTTTTTTTTTTTTTTTTTTTTTTTTTTTTTGCAGTATGTGGGCCTCTCACTGTTGCGGCCTTTCCCATTGCGGAGCACAGGCTCCGGACGCGCAGGCTCAACGGCCATGGCTCACGGGCCCAGCCGCTCCACAGCATGTGGGATCTTCCCGGACTGGGGCACGAACCCGTGTCCCCTGCATTGGCAGGCGGACTCTCAACCACTGCGCCACCAGGGAAGCCCCTGGCTCATTCTTATTAAGACCTAGGGTATGAGAGCCTGCCATTAGGTAGTCAAAACAGAATGAGAGGGCTTCCCTGGTGGCGCGGTGGTTGAAAGTCCGCCTGCCGATGCAGGGGACACGGGTTCGTGCCCCAGTCCGGGAAGATCCCACATGCCGCGGAGCGGCTGGGCCCGTGAGCCATGGCCGCTGAGCCTGCGCGTCCGGAGCCTGTGCTCCACAACGGGAGAGGCCACAACAGTGAGAGGCCCGCGTACCGCAAAACAAACAAACAAACAAACAAACAAAAAACACAGAAGGAGAGAGAAGTGGGTGGTGCAACTTGTGGGTGCCAAATGAAGCTCTGGCCACAGCAGGTCCTGTGCCAGAAAATGGGGGTGACTGGAATGGAAGCAAAAGGAGGGTGTTAAAGAGCAGGTTCAGCTCCTGCCCAGTTTCACCTCCCCCACTCCACCTCCAGATCCCATATCCAGTTCCTCACCCATCCCCCCACCTCTGTCCTATCCAGCTCTATTCACCAGTCCCACTGCCCTTCCCCAGCCTCCCACCCAGCTGTGTCCTCTCTCCCTTCCCTCTTCACTGATGGACCCCTCTTACTCCTCCCCAGGTGAGGGGATCCGGGCCCCCAGTTTCTCCAGCTACCTCTATTTCCTCTTCTGCCCCACACTCATCTACAGGGAGACTTACCCCAGGTAAGACCCTGCACCCCCTCCCCCAAATGCCCAGGCCCGTCAGGGATCTAGCCCTTCTAGTCTCCTCTCCCTGAGGTCTTTAGCCTCATCCCAGACACTGGCCACTTTCTCAGGCAGCACCCCATAATAAAAATGGGAAGTAAGGAGCAGGTATATTACCCCTTCTCCTTGCCCCAGCTCATGGTGACACAAGGGTGACTAACTGTCCTGGTTCGCCCAGGACTGCCCCAGTTTTAGCACTGAAATTCTTACATCCTGGGAAACCTCTCAGTCTGGAGCAAACTCCAGATGGTTGGTCACCTTAGTAGACACTCAAGCTAAAAATCCACTTGTCGTCTCTGTTATAGAAGGTCCAAAGCGTTCTAGACCCCCACCTCCCCAGATAATCCTCCCAGGCCTGAGCAATTGAGGGAGCTGTGGAGAGAGGGCCCCAGGTGCTGGGCCCCGGCCCAGGCAGGAACAAGATAAAAGGATGAGAAACATATTATCCCCATTGCTGCTGCAGGACACCCAACGTCAGGTGGAATTATGTGGCCAAGAACTTTGCCCAGGTCAGAAGATGGGGTCAAAGGGTGGACTACCCATGACTCATGGTGGCTGAGGGGACATTTCTGGGAGTGAAGTAAGGGAGGCCTGGGGAAGAGGTCAGAGGGTGGCGCTAAGGAAAGAGGAGGCAGTTGCTGGGCCAGAGTCTGATTCCAGAAGGAGGGGCAGCGACCAGTGATTCCTTTCAAAGTTATGCGTCCTCCACCCCGTCCCCAGGCCCTGGGCTGCGTGCTCTATGCCTGTTTCATCCTGGGCCGCCTCTGTGTTCCTGTCTTTGCCAACATGAGCAGGGAACCCTTCAGCACCCGTGCCCTGGTGCTCTCCATCATGCACGCCACCTTGCCAGGTATGCCCACCAGAGGCAGGGCTGCAGGAGGCTGCACCCTGGGGAAGGCTTAGCAGGGAACCCCTCCCTCCGCTCACTCTTAGTTTCCCTCTGACTCTCCCTTATCTGCCCCCTCCTATGGTTGCTCATCGTCAGGGTCTCACTTCAGATTGCCACCTACTCCCTACCTTTCAACCACTCTATGAAATCCCAGCAGGCAGAGGTTTTGACATTCATCTCTGTATCCCCAACATCTGGCATGGGCTTCATGAGCAAATGGAATGAATGAATGAGTGCATGAATTAGTGAATGATTAACAAATGATTGGTAGGAGTTGGGGCCCTTGTTGCTGGGTGAGGGCTTCCTGGGGGAACCCCTGGAGCTTCATGGGGGATCAGCGGGGCCAGGCTGACGTGCAGCCCCTTGTCTCCACTTACCAGGCATTTTCATGCTGTTGCTGATCTTCTTTGCCTTCCTTCACTGCTGGCTCAACGCCTTCGCAGAGATGCTACGATTTGGAGACAGAATGTTCTATCGGGTGGGGCCTGGACCTGGGCTACTTGGGAGCTGGATGCAGGGAGGGCTAGGGAAGGATGTGGGGAGGATGGTGGCTATGTTGGCTGTCACCTGGTTACCGAACCAGGTTCATTTGACCAATTCGCAGTAAGCCAAACACTGAGACGCCAAGATTTACAGCGGAGAGAGGGTTTATTCACAAGGCAGCCGAGTGAGGAGAAGGGAGAACAATCTCAGATTCACCTCCCCAAAGGCCAGGGGCTTGAGATATTTATGGGATAAAGAAGCAAGATGATCTTAGGTATGGGGAAAAGTGATTGGAGGTAGAGAAAAGGTGAGGTAATCGGTGTTCCGCACAGGTGTATCTGAGTTACATGCTTCTTCATGGGATGCATGTTAAAAAATGGAGGCACTTAGCATGATCTGAGGGTGGAGTTTTTGGCCCTCTGATGTCAAAAGGTCATTCATCCGACACCTGTGCAAGCCCAGTTTTAGGGTCAGTGGTCCCAACCAGTCTTAGCCTGCTTGAACTAGACAAGAGCCAACTCCAAGTTCCTGGAAAACTTATGCCCCCTGTTACTATAGTGACCCATACATCAGAGGTGTTATCTATACGGGGCAGTTAAGGAGTCAAAAAAAAAAATGTAAGGCTTAGTCAGTGAAGACAGGTTACAAGCAGAAGGGTTTTTTAACAAGCTGTTCCCTTACCTGCTGTTCTGTAAGATGAGCTCAAGAATTTCCATTAGTCACCAGTTTCTGTTAACCCTGTGGGGCACGATTTCAGCATCAGCTGTGCTGTCAATCTTCCACAGTGAGAAATGTGCTCCTCTGGGTATGGTTGTATTGTCACCCCTCTACCCCCTGACCAGCCAGGGCTAACTGCTCTTATGGGGATGCTAATTTGGAATCTTCTTCTCCTGAAAGGGAGAGTAGGAGGGAGGGCAAGGACCCCAGATGCTGAAGAGGGCGTTGGGAGGTTGCTTGCTGTCTCTCTCCTGCTGGGAGCCAGCCCTTGTGGAGAACACTGGGACAGGGGTCAGGAAGCAGAGGAGAGAAGCTGGGGCCTGGGCAGAGACAGGGCCCTGATGCTCACCTCCTCTCCCCACCGAACCCCCCCCAACCCAGGACTGGTGGAACTCGACATCCTTCTCCAACTACTACCGCACTTGGAACGTGGTGGTCCATGACTGGCTGTACAGCTACGTATATCAGGATGGGCTGTGGGTATGGGCTCTGCACACCCCGTCAGCTCCCAAAATTAATGGAACCTCTCTGGGATATCCTCTCCTTCCCTTTCTCTGCACCGTTCGTCTTTTCCAGACCTAAGGGCCCCTTTGACTTTCACCTGCCCCCATTCTACCCAACCCAATGGGCAGAAAGTCCTTCTTATGATCTAACTCCTTTCCTTCCTTGTCCTCAACTACACCTCCTCCACAGGGCATTTCTCCCCTCCATAGCCTCTAAGGAACATGCATATAGCAATTTTCAGTTACCAAGAATTTTCACATACTACATAATCTGCCCTGTAACCCTGAGAAGTATTATTATATCCCCTTTTGAAAGTTGCATCTAAGGCCCAATGGACTAATAAAATGCTCTTAAATAGGACATGTCAGCCCTTCTGATGGCAAATCCCATACTCTCCACTGTACTACACAACCTCTGGCTTCCTTAAGGAGGGGGCTCTTTGTGGAGGGGGCTTAGGTAGACTCACTCCACCCTCCTACCCCCGGCTCCTGCCAGCTCCTTGGTGGCCGGGCCCGAGGGGCAGCCATGCTGGGCGTGTTCCTGGTCTCTGCAGTGGTCCACGAGTACATCATCTGCTTCGTCCTGGGATTCTTCTACCCTGTCATGCTGTTGCTCTTCCTTGTCATTGGAGGTGAGCTTGGCCTCTTTATGCCCCTGGAGAGGGAGACAGCCAGAGGGAAGAGACCTGGAGTCCCCCTCCTGGAGATTCCAGACTGATGGGAGAGGCCACTTATCCAAGACAGAAGGGGAAAATGTGTGTGCCTTCTGGGGAAAGGCGTGAGAGTTGTGTGTGAGAGTTGGTGGTGGTGGTGGTGGGGGGTGATGGACGGACTTGGGAGCAGGGAGGGAGGCAGCAAAGGGGTATCCTGGGGGATGTGGGAAAAGACCTCTGGCTGGAGAGGAACATCTGAGCAGGGCACACATACAGGGAGACAAGGGAGAAAACTGGTGTGAGGTTGGGAGGTTTAGTAAGAGATCCAGGATACTGAAGTGTAGACTGAGGAATCCTGGTTTTACATGAGCCACTTGAGACCTCCATGAGCTTCTGGAGCTGGGTTCAAGATCTTCCTCAATGGTGCCTTCCTGTTCCAACTCTTCCCCGTGCCCTGAGATAGGAAGGCAGCCAGGAAGATTAGATACAGGTATCTGGAGCTGAGGTGACAACATTTCCTCCTGCATCAGGGCCACTGAACTTCATGATGCATGACCGGCACACGGGACCAGCGTGGAACGTGCTCATGTGGACCATGCTCTTTCTGGGCCAGGGCATCCACGTCAGCCTGTACTGCCAGGAGTGGTATGCACGGCGCCACTGCCCCCTGCCCCAGGTAAGGGACCATGACCCTCGCTCAGCTTCCCACCCAGGAGGACCTGCCTCCACTTCCCAAGAGCCAGCCCCCTATTGTTGCCCAATTCCACAGCCACAGTCAGGGGCCAGGGCCCGGTTTGGGGGTGAAGGATGGGCTCCCGTGTTTTAGATGCACAGGGTAGGCACTGGGAGGGACTTTATTCACAACTCACCTTTCTCTGGCACAGACAACCTTCTGGGGGCTGGTGACACCTCGATCTTGGTCCTGCCATACCTAGAGGTCAGGGCACACTCACTGCCCAGATGACACCACCAAGTTCTCTGCCTGCAAAGCCTGGGACCCGGGCTCCTCTCTGAATTCCCAGACCTAGCTCTGAGTCAAGGGGGCCTGCCATGCCTGACCCCACCAGAGAACTCCAAGGACTGAGATCTGTGGACCTGTGGACAGGTGAGCACAGACTCAGAATGGTGGTGGCTCTTGAGCCCCCAGCCCCGTGGGTTGGGCAAAGGGCCCCCTCTCACTCCATGGCTGTTCAGACTGGGGGAGACACGAAGGGCCTTACAGATTTGGTGAAGGTGGGGTGACTTAAAGCAACTTGGGCCATCAAGGTCTGAGAGGTGTTTGTTTCTCTCTTTGTGCTCTTTACAATACAATAATAAACTCTTTGTATCGCTTTTTATTCATCCGTTTATTCATTCATTCATCATTTGTTGAAGACCCACTTAAAAAAAATTCTTAATTGAAGTATAGTTGATTTACAGTGTTGTGTTAATTTCTGCTGTACAGCAAAGTGATTTCATTATACATAAATATGCGTTCTTCTTTATATTCTTTTCCATTATGGTTTATCTCAGGACACTGAATATAGTTCCCTGTGTTATACAGTAGCACCTTGCTGTTTATCCATTCTATATGTAATAGTTTGCATCTTCTAACCCCAAACTCCCAGCCCATCCCTCCCCCACCCCCCCTCCCCCTTGGCAACCACAAGTCTGTTCTCTATGTGAAGACCCACTTTTGACAGGCATGACTGAAGACAGGCAAAGTCTGCAGAGGCAAGACTTTGTGATGGGAGGGGCTGAGGGTCTTGGGTGACATCCCCCCTTACCTATTCTATGCCACCCCATCTCCCCAAAACTCAGCCTTACCCCCTCTTCCACCTCTACTCCTTCAGATCACATTTCCCCAACCCTTGAATCCTCTGTTCCCGGCAACCTCCGGCACATCCTGAGAGGGCACATGGCTGGCCTCCTTTCCTTCAGAGGACCCAGGAGAGGAACCTCCTGTACAGACCTTAGCCAAATCTTTTAACTTCGTGAGCCTCAGCTTCCACAGCTATAAAATGGACATTTAGGCAGTTCCCTGGTGGTCTAGCCGTTAGGATTCAGCGCTTTCACTGCTGTGGTCCAGGTTCAGTCCCTAGTAGGGGAACTGAGGTGCCACAAGCCATGCGTTGCGGCCAAAAAAAAAAAGGACACTTAGGTGCTTTGTGACCACATAGAGGGGTGGGATAGGGAGGGTGGGAGGGAGACACAAGAGGGAGGAGATATGGGGATATATGTATATGTATGGCTGATTCAATTTGTTATAAAGCAGAAACTAACACACCATTGTAAAGCAATTATA
This sequence comes from Hyperoodon ampullatus, assembly GCF_949752795.1. Lineage (NCBI taxonomy): Eukaryota > Metazoa > Chordata > Mammalia > Artiodactyla > Ziphiidae > Hyperoodon > Hyperoodon ampullatus. The sequence goes on from NC_136924.1 coordinate 58,151,284, forward strand.
CGCCAATAAAGATGTTAAAAAAAAAAAAGGACATTTAAGTTAGAAGTGTCTTGACTATATGGGGACATACTGTTCCCTCATGCCCCTTTCCAGTCTACTCCTCAGCCAAAGGCAACTACTTTCTTTTTTTTTTTTTTTTTTTTTTTTTTTTTTTTTTTTTTTTTTTTTGCGGTACGCGGGCCTCTCACTGTTGTGGCCTCTCCTGTTGCGGAGCACAGGCTCCGGATGCACAGGCCCAGCGGCCATGGCTCACGGGCCAGCCGCTCCACGGCATGTGAGATCTTCCCGGACCGGGGCACGAACCCGAGTCCCCTGCATCAGCAGGCGGTCTCTCAACCACTGCGCCACCAGGGAAGCCCTAGTTTTGCTTCTTTTACAACTTCACATGAATAGAGCTCTACAGTATGTACTGCTGTAGGGATGTAGTCTTGCTCTGATGAATATAGTTCTCAAGATTAGTCCATGTTTTGAATGTATCAATTGTTTGTACTTTCTTCCTGCTCAGCAGTATTCCATTTATGAATATACCACAATTTGTTTATCCATTTACCTGTTGATGGACATTTGAATTGGGGTTGCTATGAATAGGGCTGCTCTGAAGATTCATACACAAATCATTTTGTGGGTAAATTTTTTCATTTCTTTTGGGTAAATGCCAAGAAGCAGAATAGCTGGATCATAGAGGTGATACATGCTTGACTTTATAAAAAGGTGCAAAACTTTTTTCCAATGTGGTTATATTGTTTTACATTGCCACCAGCAGTGTCTGAGAACTCTAGCTGGGCACAGGACTTCTCACCAATGTTTGATTTTGCTAGTCCATTTTTATTTTGGTCATTCTAGTGGAGTGTAATTATAATTTACATTTCTCTGATAATCAATGGCATTGAACACTTTTCCATGTGTTTATGGACCGCTCGTGTATCTTCCTTTATGAACAATCTATTTAAGTCTTTTGCCCATTTAATTTTTTAATTTTTAAAATTTTATTTTATTTGTTTATTTTTGGCTGCATTGGGTCTTCGTTGCGGTGCACAGGCTTCTCATTGCAGTGGCTTCTCTTGTTGCGGAGCATGGGCTCTAGGCACGCGGGCTTCAGTAGTTGTGGCTCACGGGCTCTAGAGCACAGGCTCAGTAATTGTGGCACACGGGCTTAGCTGCTCCAAGGCATGTGGGATCTTCCCGGACCAGGGCTCGAATCCATGTCCCCTGCATTGGCAGGCGGATTCTTAACCACTGCGCCACCAAGGAAGCCCAACTGCCATAAACATTTAACAGAATAATATTTTGCCAGGTTTGTTGCTCACTGCTTGTTCTTTCTCCTTTTCATCTTCCTCTATCTTGACTTCTCTGTTCTCTAACCAAAATTTTCTTGAGTAGTTTCCTCAGGTGAGATATGGAATTGATATACTCTCTGAATCCTTTATATCTCCATATATCTTTCTTTTGTGCTAACAGGTGAATGCTTCCTCAGCTGGGTATGAGATGCCGGGGTAGCCATCCTTTTCTCTCAGTATTCTTACTGTTAACTTCCAGTGTTGCAGATGAAAAGTCCTGTGTCAATCTGATTCTTTTCGCTTAGTAAATAACTTGCTTTTTCTGTCTAGACACTTGAAAATATCTTTCTTTCATCTTGGAATTCAGGAGTTCCATGCTTAGATGTATGTCTTCTCTTTTTGTATCTTCCTATGCCCTTTCAGTCTGCAAGCTCAGAACTTTCTTCAGGTCAGCAAAATATTCTATTTTTAAAGTATTGTCTCTCCTCCATTTATGCCTTTTCTTTCTTTTGGAACTAAAATATTTGAATGTTAGGATTACTGGGTCTCTTCTCCAAATCTCATATTTTGCTCATTATTTCCATCTCTTCGTATTATTTGCTCTGTGCTTTGAAATATTTTTCCACTTCTTCTTCCAAGCCACTAATTTGAGTCCTGCCAGTGACCAGACTTCTTTCTTTCAGTAAATAGGCTGATTTTTTTTGTTGTTAAAAATAATGGTTTTTTGGTTCCAGAAAGTATTTTTTGGGTACACTACTAGAATCTCTTTAGCTGCTCCTAATATTTTCTTAAGTTGTCACGTACCTCTTCAGTGGTTCCTGTGCTGTCCCGTAGTCAGGAACACCAGCTATAATGACCTCATCCCTGTTAGGGCCAAGGCCCTCTGAGTCATGTTCTTCCAGTATCCCTACAGTCCTGACCTCTGCTCAGGGGCTCTCCAGAGCTGGTCTCCAGGCTCCTGTGTGGTGAGAATGAGGAAGCTCCTCACCTGTCTCCACACCAGGCCTTCCCCATACTAATGCCAAGCCCAAGCCTTCACTTGTATAGCCTGATGCCACTGGTCCCAGCAGCAATGTGGCTAAAAAGAAGCACATGTTTGGAGATGGAAGTAAAAAAATCCCCTTAGAACAGTGGTTCTCAAATTTGAGCCTGCATTAGAATCATGTCCAGGGCTTGTGAATATGGACAGTTGAACCCCACCGCAGGAGTTTCTGATTCATGAGGTCTGGGGTAGGGCCTGAGAATTTGCTTTACTAACCAGTTCCCAGACAATGCTGTTGCTGCTGATCCAAGAACCACGCCTTGGGGCTTCCCTGGTGGCGCAGTTGTTGAGAGTCTGTCTGCCGATGCAGGGTACACGGGTTCGTGCCCCGGTCAGTGGGAGAGGCCGCAACAGTGAGAGGCCCGCGTACCGCAAAAAAAAAAAAAGAACCACGCTTTGAGAACCACTGCGTTAGAATACACCAAACCAAGCACTCCTCCTTCATCTTCTTCAAAATTTTACCTTTTTTCTCTGGTAAGGAAATTAATCCAATAGCAGGGAGATATCATCTCCTTATTTTATATTGGGTTCTTCAGTTTGTTCATGATACGAAGGCTTGTACACAGCTGGTCTCCATCCAGACCCCCTCCTCCACCAAAGCTCTCACAGGCCCTTCAAGACCCTGACTCCCAGTCTGAGAAGGGTGCCCAGGTAAGGATGCCTTGAAGCTGGGCTGAAGTAGAATAGAGGTGTCAGGGGAAAGGCGTCCTGAGCCTGTGCAAAGGAGGACCCCTTTCCCCTGGCGGCACCCTTGTTTTACCCTTGTACCCAGAGGGCAGCATCGGAGCTGCCCGGCACTCCCTCCACAACCCCCTGGGGTCAGTGGGGACTCGGGGTGGAAGCGCCTGGAGTGGGGATGAATGTGGGAGGCAATGAGGGCTCTCTGGCCACCCTCCTGCCCAGTGGGGCTCTGCTCCCGGGCTAGGGCTAGGAACCCCGTCTTCCTGTCTGGAGTCTCCTCACCCTGCCCCACGTGTGTCCCCAAACTCTGTGCCCACTCCCTTGCTTCAATCACACTCTCTTTACCCCTTTGATTCTGTCCTGTGTTTTCTCCAAATTTCCCTGCCTGTCCAGGAACCCCCGTATAACACCCACTCCACTCTTCTGTGGTCCCCTAATTTGCACTGGCCCAGTGGTCTATGAGCTCCATAACACCTTTACATCAAAGGCCAGTCTCTCTCACCATGTCAAACACTTAGTCCCTTTGATGAGTTCTGGGCACCACCCTGTCCTTTTCCCTATCAAATTTCTCCCATTGGCGTCCAGATATGCTCCTCTACTACCGTCATCTCTTCACCCCACGTTCTCATCAAGCTCTCTCACTTCTCAGCTTTCTGTCATAGCCAAACTTCTGGAAAGAGTTGTCTGAGCTCACTCTTGCTGGCTTCTCACACCCATGGGTCTCCATATTTTAGTATGGGTTGTTTACTCCAGTTCCCATCCCTTACTGCCATTTCCTCTGCACCATACGTATCCGCTCTAATACATGACAAACCTATATGTATTCTTGAAAAATATGGTGTTGTACTGCACCTTTTTAATTTATATAAAGTAATTTATGCCATAATTCTTATCCCATTTCACCCATCGTTTTAAAAGATGTACAACGGTGTTACAGGTAAAGTTATTTAATTTCTGCTGATAGTTCATTCCATCATATGCATGCACCACATTTTATATATGTCTTTTTTTTAATAGTAATCTTTTATTTATTTATTTATTTTTATATTTATTTTTGGCTGTGTTGGGTCCTTGTTTCTGTGTGAGGGCTTTCTCTAGTTGCAGCGAGCGGGGGCCACTCTTCATCGCGGTGCACGGGCCTCTTCACCATCGCGGCCTCTCTTGTTGCGGAGCACAGGCTCCAGACACGCAGGCTCAGTAGTTTTGGCTCACGGGCCCAGTTGTTCCACGGCATGTGGGATCTTCCCAGACCAGGGCTCGAACCCTTGTCCCCTGCATTAGCAGGCAGACTCTCAACCACTGCGCCACCAGGGAAGCCCCTATATATGTCTTTTGGACATTTAGTAGTGGATATTTAGCATGGGCTTGAGGAGACAGGGGTTCTCTGTGGGATTACCTAGGATCTTGTTCTTAAGACATATTTAATTTCACTAAGAACAGCCAGATGTTCTCCAGAATAGCTAGACTTAGAGCCATTTACATGTTCACCATCCGTACATGAGGTTTCCTACATTTTAAGAACAGAAGGTATCTAACTTAACTTTGCATATAAATAGCCAGTTGTTCCACCACCATTTGTTGAAAAGACTGTACTTTCTCCACTGAATTGCCTTTGCAACTTGGTTAAAAACCAATTCATCATGTATGTATGGATCTATTTATGGACTCTCATTTCTGTTCCATTGATCTATAATTATGCTAATACCACACTGTCTTTTTTTTTTAAAGGAAGTGGGAAGGAGAAAGGATTTTTTAAAAATTTATTTATTTATTTATTTATTTATTTTTGGCTGCATTGCTGAGCGTGGGCTTTCTCTGGTTGCGATGCGCGGGCTTCTCATTGCAGTGGCTTCTCTTGTTGTGGAGCACAGGCTCTAGGCGCGGGGGCTTCAGTAGTTGTGGCACACGCGCTCAGTAGTTGTGGCGCATGGGCTTAGTTGCTCCGAGGCATGTGGGATCTTCCTGGACCAGGGATCGAACCCGTGTCCCCTGCATTGGCAGGCGGATTCTTAACCACTGCGCCATCAGGGAAGTCCCACTCTGTCTTGATTACTGCTTTTTATTAAGTCTTGAAATCAGATAATATAAGTCCTCCTATTTTTTCTTTTTCAAAGTTGGTTTTGGCTATTCTAGATCACTTGCGTTTCCACATGAATTTTAGAATCAACTGTTAATTTCTACAAAAATCATACTGAGATTTTGATTGAGATTACATTGACTTTCTAGATCAGTTTGGGGAGAACTGACATCTCAGCAATATTGTGTCTTTCAATCCATAAACATGGTATACCTCTCCATTTAAGTCTCGTTTAATTTCTCTTAGCAATGTTTCTAGTTTTCAGTGTATAGAATTTGCACATCGTTCATCAGAGTTGTCCCTAAACATTTCATTTTTTGATGATACTGTAAATGATACTGTCTTTTAATTTCAACTTCCAATAGTTTGTTGCTAGTATATAGAAATGCAATTGGTTTCTGCATTTTATATCTTGTGTCTTATAACCTTGCTAAACTAGTTCTAGTAACATTTTTGTAGCTTCATCAGAATGTTCTAAACAGATGATTGTATCACCTGCAAATAAAGACAATTTTACTTTTTCCTTTCCAATCGTTATGTCTTTTATTTATTTTTCTTGCCTTATTGCCTGGGTAGAACCTCTAGTACAACTTTAAATAGAATGAGTGAGTGTGGACATCTTTGCCTTGTTCCTGATTTAGAGGGAAAGATGTGTATAGATACATATATACATATATATGAGCTATTTTATCAGCTTTATTCAAATATAATTCACATAGCATTCAATGTATCCACATTAAAAGGGTACAATAGTTTTAGTACATTCACAGATTTGTGCAACCATCTCCAGAATTCATTAATTTTAGTACATTTTCATCACTGTCTCAAAAAATCTTATACCCATTCCCCCAATCCCTCCAGCTTTGGGCAGCTGTTTCTAAAGTGACTGCACCAGGTTTCAACCCCACCAGAAGTGTATGAGGTTCCAATTTCTCCATACCCTCACTGACACTTGCTATTTTTCTTTTTAATTATAACCATCTTATTGGGTATGAAGTGGTATCTTGTGGTTTTTATTTGCATTTCCCTGATAATAATGATGTTGAGCATTTTGTCAGTTGCTTATTGGCCATTTATATATCTTCTCTGGAGAAATGTCTATTCAGATCCCTTGCCCATTTTTTAACTGGGTTATTTGTCTTTTATTACTGAGTTGTAATCATTCTTCATCTACTCTAGATATAAGTCCCTATCAGATATATGATTTGCAAATATCTTCTTCCATTCTTTAGGTTTTCTTTTCACCTCCTTGATGCACAAACTTTGAAGCACAAAAGTTTTAAATTTTGATGAGATTCAATTTATCTATTTTTTTTTTTGGTTGCTTGTGCTTTGGTGTCATTCGTAAGAAGGCTTTTCCTGACCCAACCTCACAAAGATTTACTCCTCTATTTTGTTCCAAGAGTTTTATAGTTTTAGCTCTTACATTTAGTTCCATGATCTATTATGAGTTAATTTTTGTGTATAATGGGACAAAGGGGTTCGACTTTGCATGAGGCTATCCAGTTGTCCCAGCATCGTTTGTTGAAAAGACTATTCTTTCCTCTAATGAATTGTCTTGGCATCCTTGTTGAAAATCAATTAAGTGGAAATGTGAGCATTTACTTCTGGATTCTCAATCTATTCCGTTGACCTGCATGTGGATCCTGTAAACCACATTGTCTTGATTACTATAGCTTTGTAATAATCAAAGCTTCCATTGTAATCAAAGTTCCATTCAGGACACGGTACTGTCTCAGCACTGATGTGTGACAGTATGTGGCAGAAGGGAACAGCACCACAACACCTCCAGTTGTCAGTAAAAACATTTAAACCTCTGAGCCAACTTTAAAATGTATGTGATTATAAGAAAAAACTAAAAATACCATGCTACAAACTAAGGAAATGTGCAAGCTCATTATACTGGCACCAGAGAATTTGCTAAAAATGAACTTCAGGAATTTTTCAAAACTAGGCCATCAGACTACTGGATTCCTCTAACATGTGGAAACTGGATCTCAAGAACCAAAAACGTATCAGTCTAAAAAAGAAAGAATTATTGCATTTGGGGTATAAAATTAAAGAGATGCTGGCTTGTACAAACAAAAGATATTCCTCTTTAGAATAAAATACATCTTCTGCTTAAGAGACAGACACTTTTGTGACCTTGTCAAGAACCTGAGCTTTGCCCAGCCTCAGCTGCCTTATTTGTAAAATACGGCTTTAAAAAATCCACCTAAAGGCCAAGGTTGTACAGATGAGTACCTGTTCTGGCCTTTTAATTGCAAGACCAAAAATTCTATGAAACTTGGAATGCTAAGGCTAAACCAGGGTCTGCAAGAGCATTGCCATCTTCATACAATACCCAATCTGCAAGGTTCTCCACTTAACATTAAAAAAAACTCTCTAGGGCTTCCCTGGTGGCGCAGTGGTTGAGAATCTGCCTGCCGATGCAGGGGACACGGGTTCGTGCCCCGGTCCGGGAGGATCCCACATGCCACGGAGCGGCTGGGCCCGTGAGCCATGGCCGCTGAGCCTGCACGTCCGGAGCCTGTGCTCCGCAATGGGAGAGGCCACAACAGTAAGAGGCCCGCGTACCGCAAAAAAACAAACAAACAAACAAAAACTCTCTAAAAAAAGAGATGAATCAACTAAGCATCCCAACTCTGCACCTCACCCCCCACCTACCATCCTAGTTTATCAACCCATTCTCTCTGCTGCCCCTGTGCTAGCTCTCAGGGGAACTGCATTTCCCCCTTTAGAACTCTGGCTTTTTGTTTCCCTTAGCACAGTTATGATGGGTTAGGAGATCCAAAAGGATGTTAGTTTAAATTTTTTAATTACATGAATAAGGACTTCCCTGGTGGCACAGTGGTTAAGAATCCACCTGCCAATGCAGGGGACACGGGTTCGAGCCCTGGTCCGGGAAGATCCCACATGCTGCGGAGCAACTATGCCCATGTGCCACAACTACTGAGCCTGCACTCTAGAGCCCGCGAGCCGCAACTACTGAGCCCACGTGCCACAACTACTGAAGCCCACACTCTTAGAGCCTGTGCTCCACAACAAGAGAAGCCACCGCAATGAGAAGCCTGTGCACTGCAACGAAGAGTAGCCCCCTCGCTGCAACTAGAGAAAAGCCCGCGTGCAGCACCAAAGACCCGACGCAGCCAAAAATAAATAAATAAATAAAGTACATGAATATATCCAGTACCAATGAACATGCCTGTTGCCTAGATTGTGGTTTTGAAATGCCATTCTCCACTAAAAGGAATCAGGGCTCCTTGCTGATTGCAAGAGTGGGCAGAGAAGGGACAAGATTTTTGCTGTTCCAGGAAGAAAGGCAGTGTTTTAAAAAAACAACAAAAAGTCACATTTAAAGGACATGGGAGCCAGATTAAAGCAGCTCTCTATGGTCAAAACTGGGACAATCTGAGCATTAAAAATAAGTAAGGTTAGAAATGGATTATAAGTTACTTAATAAAACAAGGGTCTGGGACTTCCCTGGTGGTCCAGTGGTTAAGACTCCATGCTCCCAGTGCAGGGGGCCTGGGTTGGATCCCTGGTTGGGGAACTAAGATCCCACATACCGCAAGTAAGCCCGTGTGCTGCAACTAGAGAAGCCCGTGCACCCCAACGATGACCCACCGCAGCCAGAAAAGAAGGGTCCATATTGAAAAAAATATATGACTAAATGAATAAGGAGAAAGGAGGGCTCTTCTTTATAGTCAAATGCCAAATTATAAAAGTGGAGAGAATGTTGGAGTTAGAAAACCACCATTTGGCAATCATTATGATAAAAGTTGGTTTGGGGGCTTCCCTGGTGGCACAGTGGTTGAGAATCTGCCTGCTAATGCAGGGGACACGGGTTTGAGCCCTGGTCTGGGAAGATCCCACATGCCGCGGAGCAACTAGGCCCGTGAGCCACAACTACTGAGCCTGCGCGTCTGGAGCCTGTGCTCTGCAACAAGAGAGGCCGCGATAGTGACAGGCCCGCACACCGCGATGAAGAGTGGCCCCTGCTTGCCACAACTAGAGAAAGCCCTCACACAGAAACGAAGACACAACACAGCCAAAAGTAAATAAATAAAAATTTAAAAAAAAAAAAAAAGTTGGTTTGGCAAGCATCGTGAATGGATACTAAGTCTAGATGGGGAAAATATGAAGAGGAACAGGATATCTGCAAAATCTCAGAATGTCTCCTTACAGGTTATTAGCTGCAAAGGGCACAATAATAACCATGCCTTGGAGAAACCAGACACCACCTTGACCACTTTTGACTTTGATCAAAGTTCCATCACCAGTAAGGAGCAGATGGACATTGTGGCCCTTGTGATGTGCTTCTCTGAAAAGGACACACATGACAAGTCATATTGCAGCTTAGAATGCTAACCTGAATCCAGTCGTGAGGAAGCATCAGGAAAAAACAAATTGATGAACAATTCTATAATATAACTGGCTTGTATTCTTTTAAAATGTCAATGTAAATGATAAAGAAAGGCTGAGGAACTATTTTAGAGTAAAGAAGACAAGAAGACATGACGACTAAATGCAATACACGATCCTGGACTGGGATCTTGGACTGGAAGGGGAATATGCCATAAAGAGCATTGTTGGGACAATCAATAACTTTGGAATCTATCTATTTATTTATTTATTTAGGCTGTGTCGGGTCTTAGTTGCAGCATGAGGGCTCTTTGTTGTGGCACGGGCTTCTCTCTAGTTGTGGCATGTGGATTTTCTCTCTCTAGTTGTGGTGTGCAGGCTCCAGAGGGTATGGGCTCTGTAGTTTGCAGCATGCGGGCCCTCTCATTGAGGCATGGGAGCTCAGTAGCTGTGGTGCACAAGCTGCCCCACGGCATGTGGGATCTTAGTTCCCCGACCAGGGATCAAACCCGCATTCCCTGCATTGGAAGGCAGATTCATTACCACTGGACCACCAGGGAAGTCCCTGGAATATGGACTTTAGATGAAAGTATGGTGTCAGTGTTAAACTTCCTGAATTTGATCATCATATCATGGTTAAAATAATATTCTTGTCCTTGGGAAATATGCACTAGAGTATTAAGAAATAAAGAGGCATGTTGTTTATAACCGACTCTCAAATAGTTCTGAAAAAAATAAGTTATAGTACATACATAATGATAAAGAAAATTTGTCAAAATGTGAAAATGATAAATTCAGGTAAAGAGTATATAGAAGTTCTTGCAACTTTTCTGTAAGTTTCAAATTATTTCAAAATAAAAAGATTTTTTAAAGGTATATAAAGAGGAAAAACAGCCAACTTAGGACCTAGGGCACATAAGAAGTTCCAGGTGTCCAAATTCTGACTTTACTGTAGTTTGCACCCTTTCATCCACTCTCCTAAAAAGACTCTTACCCCAACCTTGCCATATCCAAGGTGCCCCACCCAGCTCTCAGCTTCCCAGCCCTTGGCCTACCACCTTGTGAAGTCACCATTTTCCTTCCCCTGTCATGGGGAGGCTAGCCTCTTGAATACTTTGACCCCTTTAAACAAAAGAAAAAGCCCACTCAAACATTGTAATTCACCCAGGTGTTCCCAACGACCTTGTTTCCTGTTTGATGGTAATATGATTTCTCCAGGCCAAGGGCAAGATGGGTGATCGAACCTGTGAATGCCTTCATTCTTCCCGCAAGCAACAGATCCACAGCATACGGTTAATAAAATGGCCCTGATACCCACACACTATGAATTATGTACACCTGTCAACAGAAGCCGACTAGACCCATGGTTAAGAGCCAGAGGAAGATGGTCTGAATTTGGCTTTGACCCACCACTTAAAAGTTGTGTGACTGAGAGCAAGTCAACTAGTACCTGGAGCTCATTAACCATTCACTTAACATTACCCACCTTGTAAGTACCAGACTTCACTTTGGGAAGCAATGATACAAAATCTCTGCTCCCAGAGCTTACATTCTAGCTGAGTGAGACCAGGGGAAGCAGGTGCAGGGAAGTAAGTAAGTAAATAAATAAATAAATAAAATATAGTGTATGCCAGATGCTTATACATGCCATGGAGAAAAACAAGGCAGATGTAACAACAGAGCATGAAAATGTAATTTTAGATCAACAATTCAAGGAAGGCTTCAATAAGTCAGTGACATCTGAACAAAAATCTAAAGGCAATGAGGGAGCGAATCATGTAGATGGGTGCACACTCAGGCCAAAGGGGCAGCAGGTGCAAAGGGCCTGCAGCAGGGACAGGCCTCAGTTGAGGGATGATTGCTTTGGTCTTAGGTGGGCTCTTGGAAGGCAAGACAAGGAATTATGCACAGCAGGAGCTCAGGAAATGTTGATGGGAGAGAAAAAGGAAGAGAGAGACTACCATATTGTATCCAGAGATTTTGAGATTGAATTTTGGGAATGGAGGAAAAGAAGAATCCGTTTCATAAAGCTGGAGAAAAACAGGTGATTCACTGATTTTATGTCCTGTCTTTCTAGCCTTCTCTCTTTTTTAAAAAAATTTATTTAGTTTTGGCTGCGTTGGGTCTTCATTGCTGCATGCAGGCTTTGTCTAGTTGCGGCGAGTGGGGGCTACTCTTCGTTGTGGTGCGCGGGCTTCTCATTGTGGTGGCTCCTCTTGTTGTGGAGCATGGGATTTAGGTGCGTGGGATTCAGTAGTTGTGGCGTGTGGGCTCAGTAGTCGTGGCGCATGGGCTTAGCTGCTCCGTGGCATGTGGGATCTTCCCCGACCAGGGATCAAACCCGTGTCTCCTGCATTGGCAGGCGGATTCTTTTATTTTATTTTATTTTTGCGGTACGCGGGCCTCCCACTGTTGTGGCCTCTCCCGTTGTGGAGCACAGGCTCCGGACGCGCAGGCTCAGCGGCCATGGCTCACGGGCCCAGCCGCTCCGCGGCATGTGGGATCTTCCCGGACCGGGGAACGAACCCGTGTCCCCTGCATCGGCAGGCGGACTCTCAACCACTGCGCCACCAGAGAAGCCCGGCAGGCGGATTCTTAACCACTGTGCCGCCAGGGAAGTCCTCTAGCCTTCTCTTAAACATACTTCAGAGATGGAGATGATTCAAGGAATTTGAAGATTTCATTTTTGTTTTGGTTTCTGGCTTTGCTTTGAGCTGAAAAATAAGGACTTTTTTAGTTTGCTTTTACTATGTTTAAGACATTTTTCAGATAAATAGAACTCTTTAAGATTAGGGCTTGGAGCTCAAATTATTAGTACTCTTAAAACAAATTTATTATTTGGAAGAAATTAGACACCATTTATTGCAAGAATAACAAGTTTATAGGGAAATCATTAGTAATTTATGAATAGAAAATCTTTTTTCCCCCAAATCGTCAAGAGAATTGGGTTTGAGATTTGGATGTTCTTTTGCTATGGTCTGTACGGTCTGTATTTACTTCTTCAAATAACTTTGGATGGCTTTTACATGACCACGTTACTGTTTTCATAAATGGTATTTTTAGGAATTGGAAATAACAGAAAGTTCTGGTAGACTTGCCACTTGTCCTAGATAACTTGTGTAGCTAAATGCCTCTTTCCCAAAAAGTGAGTGAAAAGCAACATCAGGCCAGGAGTTTAAGTGTTAAATGGATGTTTTTATGTAAGACCGTAGCAATAACAGAAGACATAACAGTGGTTGGTTCCATTGCTGGGCTTTTTTTTTTTTAACTTTGTTTCTGTTGTTTAAATTACAGAAGGAACATTCTTACTTTTCTGGTGTGTGTGAAGATTTTTCAAGAGTGATAAGTGGACAAGGTTCTCGTCTCAAGATACAACCAGTGCCCATTTTGTTTTCAGTGTCACTAAAGTATAATTAACTTTTTAAAAATTATTTATTTATTTATTTATTTGGCTGCATCGGGTCTCAGTTGCGGCAGGCGGGCTCCGTAGTTGCGGCTCACCAGCTCTGTAGTTGTGGCAATGTGGGCTCCTTAGTTGTGGCATGTGAACTCTTAGTTGCAGCACGCATGTGGGATCTAGTTCCCAGGCCTGGGACTGAACCCAGGTCCCCTGCATTGGGAGCACGGAGTCTTATCCACTGCACCACCAGGGAAGTCCCAAAGTACAATTAATTTTAGAGTAACTCCACTTTTGATCTTTCCCCTCCCACTCAAGATTTTTGGGAAAATTTTTTCCTATTTTTAGCCTCTCTTATACCTGTACTTTTTTATAAAACTGCATTCTCCACTATTTTGTTGAAAGATAACAGACTTCACAATATACCAAAATAATACAGCTGAAAATTTAACTTTATTATTTTCCTATTTAAACGTAATAGAGGGGGGCTTCCCTGGTGGCGCAGTGGTTAAGAGTCCGCCTGCCAATGCAGGGGACATGGGTTTGAGCCCTGGTCCGGGAAGATCCCACATGCCGTGGAGCAACTAAGCCCGTGCGCCACAATTACTGAGCCTGCGATCTAGAGCCCACGAGCCACAACTACTGAGCCCGTGTGCCACAACTACCGAAGCCCACGTGCCTAGAGCCCGTGCTCCGCAACAAGAGAAGCCACTGCAATGAGAAGCCCACGTGCTACAACAAAGAGGGGCCCCTGCTCCCTGCAACTAGAGAAAGCCTGCGCACAGCAACGAAGACCCAACGCAGCCAAAAATAAATAAATTTATAAAATAAAAAGCCATAGATACTCCTTATTTCATAAAAGGGGAGCACACAAAGGTATAAAGAAGTTAATTTTCAAATTACCTGTAATCCCATCCCAGAGAAAACTATTAGCATTTTGGTATATTTCATCTCATCAGTCTTTTCCTATGTATTTTTGAATGCAGCTCAGATATTACCATATATAAAGTCTTATATCCAGCTTTTTCAACATAACATTATATTAAAATTATTTTTCTCTTATCTATAAAAATCCTCTTTGTAAACATAATTTTAATGGCAGAGTAATATTCCATCATATGGATATACTATCATTTATTTAAACATTCTCTTAATATCAAATACTTAAAGGAGAGTTAGTGGGTCAAAGCACATAAAAATTAAGACGGCTTTGTTTCCTGGAGAGGTTGTTCTTGAGAACACGGGGAGGGGATACAGGGAGATGGTAAGGGTTGGGAGAGGGGTCCAGGCTAGCAGCAAGAAGGAGCGGCTCAGAGGTCCTGGCCCAGCTGTTCCAGTTCATTCAGCAGGAAGTCCATATCCACCCGCGTCAGCGCAGGGTTGGCCACGACCATGCGGAAGAAGTTGCCCCGGGTACCATGGGGCTGGTAGCCAATCATCATGGAGCCCTTCCTCACCATGCGCTCCTTGAGGACTGGGGCCACCTGTGGGAGGAGTGAAGCGACCTTCCAGCTGCAGCCTGGGGTCAGGTGAGGGGGTGAGTTCCCCAACTTGCACCTCCCTCCACCCAGACACCTTCCAGAGACAGCAACTCACGGCTCGGATCCTGACGTGGCCCCAGTTTACCCTTGCCACCACATCCAGCCCACTGGACCTTCTCTACCTCCTGCATTCTTTCACGTCTCACCATTCTCCACGTTATCACATGGGCCATTTTCTGCTAAATCCTGACTTTTCACTGAATCTCGACACTGCTTTTTCGGTCTAACTTCAAGCCTTCATCATCCTCGACACCTTCTTCTCCCCTATCTGAATCCCTGTAACATTTTTGATTTGTACCCTGTGATCTAATACAGTGGTCCCCAAACCTTTTGGCACCCAGGACCGGTTTTGTGGAAGACAGTTTTTCCACGGACCGGTGGAGGGGGGTGGTTTGGGATGATTCGAGCGCATTACATTTATTGTGCACTTTATTTCTATTATCATTACATTGTAATATATAATGAAATAATTATACAACTGACAATAATGCAGAATCAGTGGGAGCCCTAAGCTTGTTTTCACTTGCCACTCACTGATAGGGTTTTGTGAGTCTGCAAGCAATTGATTTATTATGGTCTCTGTGCAGTCAAACCTCTCTGCTAATGATAATCTGTATTTGCAGCCGCTCCCCAGTGCTAGCATCACCCCTCAGCTCCACCTCAGATCATCAAACATTAGATTCTCATAAGGAGCAACAACCTAGATCCCTCACATGCACAGTTCACAGCAGGGTTCAAGCTCCTATGAGAATCTAATGCCGCCGCTGATCTGACAGGAGGCGGAGCTCAGGTGGTCATGTGAGCGGTGGGGAGAGGCTGTAAATACAGATGAAGCTTCACTCGCTCGCCCATTGCTCACCTCTGGTTGTGCGGCCCGGTTCCTGACAGGCCATGGACCGGTACTGGTCCGTGGCCCGGGGGTTGGGGACACCTGATCTAACATGTAATTTCCAAGACTGCCTTGAACGCACTGGTTTCAAATAGGTAACGCTTGTTTTCTGAAATAACTCCTGAAGGGTAAGAACATTCTCGTCCTTTCGTATCATCTGCAGCACCTAGTACCGATCTGTCCTTAGCGACCAGGACATACCTCCTGGCCTGACAGGGCTGCTCTGTCCCCAGCATTAGTGAGCAAAACTCCAAGATCTTTCTGCATCACATCTCTGTCCTGGGCCTGAGCTCCCAGCAGAATGCCCCACACCATGTATCTATGTACTGCACACTGGTGACTTTTCTTGTAATGCCCTGCTCCGTCTTCTTCTTACTTTCCAGAAGCATACCTTGTCCCCCATTCCCAGGCTCACAGAAATGAGGACAAGTGGGCATCGTCTTCCCGTTCACGGTCCCCACCTCAGGAGCAAGACTAGCCAAGGGAACTGCCATGCCACTCACAGCCAGCAGGGGGCGGAAACACACCAGCTGCATCGGTTCCCTAATGGGTTAACCAGAGCAGGGAAGAGACTGCCTACCTTAGCCAGCCTTTCTCCGTAATCCGGACTCCCCTTCTTCTCCCGCAGACTGGGGGGCACGAACCAGAAACACACGTTGACAAATTCAGGCTGAGAGGAATGAGGAAGAGGAAGGTGTGAGCTGAGGAAGGGGGACCGTTCCCCTCTCACTGCCCCTCTTCCCCAACCAGGGCTCTGCTGGGGGGTGGGGGGACGGGGTATGAAAAACAGTACAAGGTCAGTCATACCTCCATGACCAACTCAAAAGCTTCCCGCTTCTTCAGTTCCTCCACCAGGTACCTGTGAGCACAGAGTGAGACATCATGGGTGGGGGAGGTAAGGCAGAGATACAGAAACAAAAGCAACCCAGAGAGTGACCCAAGAGACGCTAAGAACAGGAAAGGGGTGCAGGGCTGGAGCCCGGAGAGGGGAAACGGGACCGCCCCCACTCCTACCGGGCAAGGGCAAAGGCCTGGTCCACACGCCGCTCCAGCCCCTGCCCGCCCTGTGCCTTCCACATGAGCCACAGCTTCAGACAGTCCACGCGGCGGCCACACTGCACCACCTTGTCTCCAGTGTCCAGAGCCACATCGTAGAACTTGTCCTGCTGGAACAGGTAGCTGGCCTGGGACCCGTGGCAGCGCTTGAGCAGGTTCTGTGGAGGGTGAGGAGACAGTCAGACCCACCCTCCCCGCCGAGGTTTCCTCCAGAGCTGCACTGGGCCATTTCTTAGCTCAGTCCACAGGCTTCTTTCCCTGGAACTAGGCGGCACTGATGGGACGGCTGCCAGCTGACTGAAACCCTCTCTCCGGGTTTTCTTCCAACACTCAGAGTTCTTCCCAAATGACCCAGGATCCCTCTGATTACGACTTAAACTGGGAACTTTTTCCTTTGCAGGAAGACAGGGGAGTGAGGGAGCCCACTACGGGGAATTAGGGTGGTCACAGATATTCAGCTTCAGATGACATGGTAAGGAGAACATGGTAAGGCGACGAGCTCCTCTCAGGTGGGACAGAAAAGAAGACAGAGGTCCAGGGTGGGAGGTGGCGTCAGGGCAGGGGAGGGGCAGACCCACCGAGGTGTCCCGGAGAAGAAGAGCTGAGCACTGCAGGCCTGCCGAGAGGAGCTTGTGGGGATTCCAGGCCACGGAGTCAGCCCTGGGGTTGGCACAGCAAAGCAGGGTCAGCTGACTCCCCCTCAAGCTGCCCAACCAGAGCCCCAACCTTTCCAGATCTCCAGTAAAAGGGGCTGCGGTCTCACCCCGGCCCAGCAGAAGAATTTCCAGGTCTGACGTCTGACCTCCCAGCCCCAATCAACCATCTCTCCAATCTCCCTCCTACCAGCCTCCTTCCCCTACTACCATCTGAGCTCCCTGGTCCAAGACTACTCTCTGGATCAAGGATTTGAAGAGTGAGATTCAGGGCGTAGGGGGCTGTATGCACCTCTGGATCCCATTCAGGAGATGTCTATGTGTCTGTGACAGCAGGACGCTCCCTCCCCAGGCGGCCTGTGGAGCAAAAGGAACAATGTGGGCCTTGGCCTTGGCCTCAGTTCAGCCTACCCCATCCTCAGGCCCGGGTACCACTCACATCCACGTGCAGCCACAGCCCATGACGCTGGCACACGTCTGCAACTGCCTCCAGAGGGTCAAAGGCCCCCAGCACGGTAGTGCCAGAGGTGGCACTGACCAGGAATGGCACAGCACCCTGTGGCAAAAATGCAGAGGGAGAAAGAGGCTGTGAAGTCATCTCAAGCGCTACCCAGAGCCTGGTGCTGAGATCCAGCTCTATAAACTCTTCACATGCCTGACCTGGGCCCTTGCAACCTTATAACATGTTACTGTCTCATTTAATTTGCAAGTGAGGACACTGAGATTCAGAGGAGTTAAGAAACCTGCCCCCAAGCTGAAACTCCAGAGAGGGAATTCAAACCTAGGTCTGTCTGATGGTCTATTTCCAAAGTTCATATTCTTTCAAAAAAGTTGAACGTCTTACTGGAAGATCAAAATGCTATTTTAAGGGCTTCCCTGGTGGCGCAGTGGTTGAGAGTCTGCCTGCCGATGCAGGGGACACGGGTTCGTGCCCCGGTCCGGGAGGATCCCACATGCTGCGGAGCGGCTGGGCCTGTGATGTGAGCCATGGCCTCTGAGCCTGCGCGTTCGGAGCCTGTGCTCTAAAATGGGAGAAGGCCACAACAGTTAGAGGCCCCCCCCCCCAAAAAAAAATGCTATTTTAAACATCCTAATAGTAGAAAAGTTTATGAGGAACTTGAATTAGTATTCAAAAAACTACTACAAAGAAAAGCGCAGGCCCAGATGGCTTCACTGATGAGTTGTACAAAACATTAAAAAAAGAATTGAGTGCTTGCTTCGGCAGCACATATACTAAAACTGGAACGATACAGAGAAGATTAGCATGGCCCCTGCGCAAGGATGACATGCAAATTCGTGAAGCGTTCCATGTTTAAAAAAAAAAAAGAATTGATACTAGCTAGGGCTTCCCTGGTGGCACAGTGGTTAAGAGTCCGCCTGCCAATGCAGGGGACATGGGTTCGAGCCCTGGTCTGGGAAGATCCCACATGCCGCAGAGCAACTAAGCCCGTGTGCCACAACTACTGAGCTTGCGCTCTAGAGCCCGTGAGCCACAACTACTGAAGCCCGCGCGCCTAGAGCCCGTGCTCCGCAAGAAGAGAAGCCACCGCAATGAGAAGCCCACACTGCAGCGAAGAGCAGACCCCGCTTGCCACAACTAGAGAAAGCCCGCATGCAGCAACAAAGACCCAATGCAGCCAAAAATAAACAAATTAAAAATAAATTAATTTTTTTAAAAAAGAATTGATACCAGCTCTTCATCAGCTTCCAAAAAAAAAGAAGAGGAGGGAACACTTCTGAATTCATCCTATGAAGTGAGTATTACCCTGATACCAAAACCAGACAAAATATCACAAGAAAACTACAGAATATATCTCTTCTAAATATAGACATAAAAATCTACAAAACACTAGCAAAATAAAATCAGCAACATATAAAAATAATTATACACCATGACAAAGTGGGATTTGTCCCAAGAGTGCAAGCTTGGTTTAACATCCAAAAATCAATTAATGTAATACATCCTATCAATAGAAAAACGAAAAAACCCCACATCTCAATGTGGTTTATTGATCATCTCAGTAGACACAGAAAAACATTTGACAAAATCCAACACTCCTTCATGATATAAACACTCAAAAAACTAGTATTTGAAGGGAACTTCCTTAACTTGATAAAGGGCAACTACAAAAAAACCCACAGCTAACATCATACTCAATGGTGAAAGACTGAAAGCCTTCCCCCTAAGATCAGGAACAAGACAAGGATGTTCACACTCCTCATTTCTATTCAACATTGTGCTGAGGTTCTAGCAGGGCAATTAGGTAAAAAAAAAAATAAGAGCCATCCAGATTGGAAAGGAAAAAAGCAAAATTATCTGTATGTACAGATAACATTATATTATACCGAGTAAATCCTAAGGAATCCACTAAAAAAAACTATTAGAATTAATAAATGAGTTCAGCAAGTTCGCAGGGTACAAGATCAATATTCAAAAATCAGTTGTATTTCTACACATTAGCAGTGAACAATCCAAAAATGGAATTAAGAAAACAATTTCATTTATAAGAACATCAAAAACAATAAAATACTTAGGAATAAATTCAACAAAAGAAGTGTAAAACATATACTCCGAAAACTACAAAGCACTGTTGAAAGAAATCAAAGAAGACCTAAATAAATGGAGGCATTCCATGTTCATGGATCTACAGATTGAACACATCCCTATCAAAATCCCAGCTGGCTTCTTTGCAGAAATTGACAAGCTGATCCTAAAATTCAAATGGAAGTTTAAGGGACCCAAAAAGCCAAAACCATCCTGAAAAAGAACAAAGTTGGAGGACTCACACATCTGATTTCAAAATTTACTACAAAGCTATATTAAGACAATGTGGTCTATAGGATAGACATGCAGATCAATGGAATAGACCGAGAGTCCAGAAGTAAATCCTCACACTTACACTCAATGGATTTTAACATGGATGCCAAGACAATTCATTGGGGAAAGAACAGTCTTCTCAAAAACCGATGCTGCAACCATTTGCATGTGGAGATATATACATATTTTTTAAATTTGTACTTAAATACATAGTTGAGGTATTTTCATGTTAACATATATATTCCCATCTTATTCTTTTAAATGGCTGCATACTACTCCAATAATAACAATAACAACAATGGCAGCTAATATTTATTTACTGCTTCACTGTTCTAAGTGCTTTACACATAATTCATTTAAGCCTTACAACAACCCTATAAGTTCTATATTATGCTCGTTTTACAAAGGAAGAAACTGACACAGATACATCATAATTTATCTATTGATGGATATTTAAAAATTTTTTTTAAAGTTTACACTTCGCTCCAGTGCACACAATTCTAAGCACTTGTGATGATTTATAGACTAATCCTAGCAGCAGGACACAGAGTCAGTGGATAGATACATTTAAAAATGGTACAGGACTTCCCCGGTGGTCCAGTGGCTAAGACTTCGTGCTCGCAATGCAGGGGGCTCGGGTTCGATCACTGGTCAGGGAACTAGATCCCACATGCCACAACTAAGAGTTCACATGGGACTTCCCTGGTGGCGCAGTGGTTAAGAATCCGCCCGCCAATGCGGGGGACATGGGTTCGAGCCCTGGTCCAGGAAGATTCCACATGCCGTGGAGCAACTAAGCCCGTGCGCCACAACTACTGAGCCTGCGCTCTAGAGCCCGCAAGGGGGAACCCCATGCCACAACTAGTGAAGACCGCGTGCCTAGAGCCTGTGCTCCACAACAAGAGAAGCCACCACAATGAGAAGCCCACACACCTCAAAGAAAAGTAGCCCCCTCTCGACGCAACTAGAGAAAAGCCCGCACGCAGCAACGAAGACCCAATGCAGCCAAAAATAAATAAATTTATTTTTTTTAAAAAAAGAGTTCACATGCCGCAACTAAAAGATCCTGCATGCCACAACTAAGACCCGCAGCAGCCAAATAAATAAATATTTGTAAATAAACAAATAAATAAACAAGTAAATAAAAATGGTATAGATAGTGCTGAAACGCCCTCCAAGACGGCTGCAGCAGCTCCCATGTCCCTTAGTGTGGAGGGGCGTGCAGGGGCCTCCACATCTCCCATTGCTCCAAGTCCGCATTGCTCACCACTGGCCCACACATCTTCCTAAACTTCCTGCACAGACCCTGCCAGCTCACAGAAACCTTCTGTGCTACACCTCAGGTCCCCAACATCCTCCCTGAGGTGCCCCTTGGGCCTCCACTCAATGAATCAGTCCTGCCCCTGCCCTGGGATCCGATACTGCCCATGGGTCTCAGCAGGACTACAGTGTCCTTGAGCCCCAGAGATCACTTCAGCCCACCAGGGAAACGGGCACAGAGATCGAGGGGAGGGATGAGGGGAGCCTTGAGTAGGCACAGGCCAAAGAACCCTCCAAGAAAGGAACAGAAGGGTCCTGTTCCACTGCCTCAGCACCCCTCACTCACTCACCTCAGCCTCGGCCAGACCGATCTGCCTCTCCAGATCCTCAGGGATCATTTTCCCTCTGGAAAAGAAAACTTAGTGGGTAGGGGAGGAATAGGTTCTCTAGGCTGGGCGGCAGAACTGTCGAGAGCAGGGTAGTGTGCAGTTAGCAGTGCAGAAGCCACAGTGTTGATTTTTCCCTAAGAGGGGTAAACAGATCTCAGGGGACAGGGCGGAGACTCTAGCAGGCACTGGTAGACAGCACAGGCAATCGGTGGGAACAGAGCAGGGAGAGAAGTCCGCCGGGGTGTGCTCCAGAGGCCAGAGCCCCTGGCAATGAGAAGGCACACTGCGCCAGGCTGGGTCTGAGACACGCAGACAGAAGGACCTTCACCTCTCATCTGCCTTGACCATTCGGACACTGTCAGTGCCAAGTCCCAGAAAAGCAGCTCCTTTCTTGACAGAGTAATGACACTGTGGAGGAAGGCAGAGGGCAGGGAGGGTGGGGAGGAGAAAGACTGGTCAAACAGATGAGACACTGTAGACCAGGGCTTCTGAAACACTCGTGGGCCTACAAATCACCAGTGTGTCTGGTTAAAATGCAGATTCAGGGGCTTCCCTGGTGGCGCAGTGGTTGAGAGTCTGCCTGCCGATGCTAGGGGACACGGGTTCGTGCCCCGGTCCAGGAAGATCCCATATGCCGTGGAGCGGCTAGGCCCGTGAGCCATGGCCACTGAGCCTGCGCTCTGCAACGGGAGAGGCCACAACAGTGAGAGGCCCACATACCGCAAAAAAAAAGAAAAAAAAATGCAGATTCATATTCAGTAGGTCTGGGCTGGGGCCCGAGATTCTGCATTTCTAACAAGTTCCCAGGTGACCCTGATGCTGCTGGTCCATGGTCCGTACTGGGTGTGGACTGTGTACACTGCCCTGGATGCCCCTCTGCTACCCCCACACAGAAGGCAAGGTGAATGGGGAGTGTTTACACAGCCCCTTGGTTGGAAGGAGGCACATCCGCCTGGGGGCAGGCTGGTCTCCGAAGAGATGGGTCTGAGCAGGCAGAGGATCTGACAGGTCTCGGACTCAGCTGGCTGGAGATTAGAATTGGGGAGCCCAGGGTAGGCCTGTGCCTCTTCCCACCTCCTTTGATGTGAAAAGGGCCAGGGGCGGCAGTGCCCAGAGGCCCCTTTGTTTGCAATCCGGGTAGCGCTGATAGCGGGCCAGGTTCACAGCATACATGTTGGAGATGGAGCCACCTGTCACAGGGAAGGGGTGGTGGCAAGAGGGAGGGGCAGTGGGTCAAAACTGGAGCTTGGCTCTCTTGACCTCTTCACCCAGAAGAACTGATCAAAGAAGCACGAGTGATTGGCTACCAGGCCACGAGTTCTGAGGGCTCGACAAATGGCACGCTGGTAACCCAGAACAGCGGGATCTGCACATCCCCTGACTCCCCCTCCTAATCCGGGGCTGATCCCAGGATCCACCACCCCACCCCACCCCCCGCCAGGACAGCAGGCACTGATCCCATGTATTATTTGGCAAACACAGGGATACAGGGGACTGGGCAGCTTCTCTCTGGTTTGGCCCGAGCCCAGCTGGAGAAGAAACAAAGAAGAATCACCCCTCCCTGCCAGCTTAGAGCAAGAGAACAGTGGGGAAGGAGGAACCCTTGAAAAGGCCACAGAAAGGTCCCCCTCCTGTTTACATACCAGGGCAGAAGACGCCGTCCCCAGAGCTCCAGCCCACCAGGGCCCGGAGTTTCTTCAGCACCTCTTCTTCCATGAGGACAAACACGGGGGCGATCTCATATGTATACCTGCCAGGAGAGGGAATGATGAGAATGGGAAAGAGACAGGGAGAGACTCTGCGAGGAGTTGGAGAGAGGAGGTGGACAGAGTGAAGTGACAGGAGGGTCCAAAGAGAGGACTGAGTTGGTGAAAAAGAACAAGGGAGGAAAAGATGAGAAAAAACTGGAGCCAGGAGGCATGAGAAAGCTTGGGAAAGGAAGCCCAAAGGGTACGAGGGGAAAGACTCTGCCAGCAGAGATTCCCAGAAAAGACAGGGGGACAAGCACCATTCTCCTCTCCTACCCACAGAGTGTGTCTCCCACAAACCCAAATCCTTTCGGGGTTGTGCAAGGGCGCCCTGGGATGGCTCACTGGCTGGTGTTGAGGCTCTCAGTGACAATGCGCCCGGCCAGGGCATGGGGATCCAACCCTGAGAAGAGCTGGTTGAAGAAACGAGGGTGACCTGGAGAAGGGGGACAGGGGCTCAGAGTGGAGCTGGGTACAAATTCTAGACGCGCCTCCCCGCAGGACCCAGGACCCACAGGTCTTCACACTGTAGCGGATCACGGCCCGGCAGCGCTCCAGGATCTGCTCCTGCGGCTCCCCCTCATTCCGCAGCTCCAAATCCAGAAGCTGCTTCAGCTCCTCCGGCTCCCTCCACTCGCAGACCTAGGAGGAGAAGCGGGAGATTCTGGGGGCGCTGAGGCACCCTGCTGACTGGCTGCCCAAACCACATCTCAGCAGACAGAAGACACCAGCAAGCTGCACTTAGAGCAAGTTAGGAATATTTTCCAAGCAACACACGAACAAGGGTAAATAAACAGAGTCTGGCCCAGTATGTAATCCCTGAGGCACACGGTGAGAGTGATGAATTCTGGGGAGAAGCCTGGACAGAGGAGGAAAGTTCTCAGCCAGGTTTGATGGGCAGGAGGAGGGGGGGAGAAAAGACCCACCTTCTCGGAGGCACTGGTCCCTTTCCGAATGACCTCATCCACCACAATCCCAAACACATCCTGGAGCAAGGCTTCTGCAGCCACGGCGTCCCCATCAAGGGAGAGGAGTGGTTGAGAGTCAGCCATCAGGAGAAAATCTGTGAGCAGAGCAGGAGTTATTACCTACTCAGCCTGGGGACCCCACCTGGACCTAACCAGCAAGAACTTCAACTCCGTAATGGGCCTAAGGCCTAGCCCCAGCCTTCACTGTACAGATAAAGGTAAGTGAGAACGTCCAGGGAGAGAGCCAGCAGAAGCAGGTGGGAAAGAAAAAGGCAATTAGGGCTTCCCTGGTGGCGCAGTGGTTGAGAGTCCGCCTGCTGATGCAGGGGACACAGGTTCGTGCCCCGGTCTGGGAAGATCCCACATGCCGCGGAGCGACTGGGCCCGTGAGCCATGGCCGCTAAGCCTGCGCGTCCGGAGCCTGTGATCCGCAATGGGAGAGGCCACAACAGTGAGAGGCCCGCGTACCACAAAAAAAAAAAAAAAAAAAGGCAATTAGTGCTGAGCAGGTAGAATCCAGTGGTCACTGCTCACCAAAGGCAAAGGTGAGAAGCTCACCTGTCTGCTCAGGTCTTTGTCCAGGTGAGCTGGAAGCAGGGGACACAATTGGCTTTTTAGAGTGTTAGGACTAGGGTAGCAGAGGGAGCAAGGTATAGGCAGCAGTCACATGACCATGACATCGTTCTCATGACCCTTGCCCTAAAGATTTGGGATAGGGCCAGCGGGTTGAGATAAGTTTCCTGAATAACCATTAGCTGACATGAAGAAGGGGGGAGATGAGATGTAAGGCAAAAACACATGCCACCTTCACTTAGGCTGGAGAGGAGCAGAGAAATGGTTTAGGCAGGCCTGAGAGGCCAATCTCTTTGCATCCCAACCCCCAGAGTCTTCTCAGAACTGTCCTGATTTCTAAAGCCCTCTTCTCCAAAGAGCAGGAAGAAAAGGAGGCCACACTGAGGAGGCAGACTGTTAAGTATAATCCTGTGCCTTGCAGGTTGAGAGTGCTCAAGAAACAGGGAGTGGCTGTTTGAAGTGAGCACCAACTGTGTTCACACCAGGGTGCCGGGGTTGGTGGGGGGGAGGAGGGTGGACACTGATGCATGTGCAAGAGTTACAGCCCAGGGCCCTGGCTAGATGCTGATCCCAAGCGCTATTCAGGAGAAGAGATGGATGAAGGCTGAAGACTGAGGAGGATCTGCAGTGGGACAGGGGCTGTAACTTGAAAGCAGGCAGGAGAAACAGGACTGGAGAAAGAGAGGAAGAGAGGCATTCAGGGACAGGGGGGAATGCCATGAGCTTACATTGGGAATGAGTATGGCTGATTCTCAGGTCAGTCAAGGTGCCTGGCTGGCTGGAGAGAAGGTCTGCAAGGATGACATGGGAGCAAAGGCAGGGTGGGCAGAGCTGCACGAGATTATGGAGAGCCTTGAGTGCCAGCCAGGCCAAGAATCTAGATTTTATCCTGCAGAAAATGGAAAGCCACTGAAAGATTCTGTGGCAAGGATTAATGTCATGAAAACAATGCTCTCAGAAGACCAGTGTATACCAGATGGATGCAGAAGAATGAAGCAGCCATTGCTGTAAACCAGGAAAGAGGTGAGCCACACGTGAATAAGGGTGGTGTCGCTAGGGAAGGACAGGTACAGGAATATGCAGGCTTAACCACCTGCTGGATTATACTCAATTCAACACTTACGGAAGCTACATTGGAGGGGAAGGAAGGGTCAAGGACGACCCTGGGGTTTCAAGTCTGGGTGACTGGAAGAATAATGGTGCCCCTAAAAGAAATAGGGAAGCGGAAAGTGGAGGCTGGATGGAAAGTAAGATTGTTATTTCTTGGAAATACTCATCTAAGTGGAGGTGTCCAGGGCTACAAATACGCATATGGGAGGAAGTCAGGTCCAGAGCTCTGCTGAGATGAAGGAATGAGAAGCAGACTCGAGAGGTGGAGCACAGCTGAAGCCTTGTGATGGGCTCCATTCCCCAGGGGAGAGAACGCTCACAGGGATGGCCAGGGAGAGAGGGGCAAATACCAAGGCCTGGGGAACCCACTAAATGAGGGGGTAAGAGGATCCAGGAAACATGGAACGGAAGGAATCTTCCTTTGGCATAATCCACTGTCAGCAGCCACTGGACCCCAAGCTAGTTGAAAACACAGGTCCAAGGGACCCCAGTGGTCCTATCCTTAAACTTCTCCTCAGTAGATTGGGTTTTGGGAAACTAGGGGAGCTGGCCCAGCTTTGAGAATAAGACTCAATCCTTCATCAGTGCTCACTCTGGCTCCCCTGACAGGTGGCAGCAGTGGGGCGTTTTAGGTGGAAAGGCTAGAAGAAGAGAGACTAATAAAAATAGGCACCATGGAAGTACTTACCACCTGCCTCATTCTGTACTTAACATGCATTATTCTCATCTTCACAACCACTGAAGTTAAGTTTATGACCCACATTTAAAGATGAGGAAACAGATTTCAGAGACACTACGTATGTAACGTGTCCAGGTCATGCAGCCAGTATGTGGCTGAGCTGGGTCTGGACAAGGGTGTGTGGGGCTCCGAAGATCCCGTCCCTAGTCAACAGGCTCCACCGCCTCATGCGGGGATCCCTCAGCCACTGAGCTTGCTGTGGCACAAAGGCTTCTGGGCCAGGAGTGAGTACACCTCAGGGCCTCAGTTTCTGTAAAATAAGGGATTTAAAGCGAGAACCTCCAAGGTATCTGTGGGTGTTCATCAGCTCAGGCTGTTGGATACGGTAAGCAGGCCAGGGGAGTGGAAAACAGGCTGCAAGGAGGGAACAACTGGTGAAGAAAGAGAGACCCCAGGCTGGAGGAAGGCTTTTCCCAAAGCTCTGAAGAGAGGTCTGCAGGGAAGACATGGCTCTGTCCACCCGGCCCCTTCTGTATCCATCCCACCAAAGTCACCACTCAGAAATGAAAGGTGGGGACTTCCCTGGTGGCGCAGTGGTTACGAATCTGCCCGCCAATGCAGGGGACACAGGTTCGAGCCCTGGTCTGGGGCTCCACATGCCGTGGAGCCACTAAGCCCGCGAGCCACAGCTACTGAGCCCGCGTGCCATGACTAGTGAAGCCTGCGTGCCTACAGCCCGTGCTCCACAACAAGAGAAGCCACTGCAATGAGAAGCCCGCGCACCACAACGAAGAGTAGCCCCGCTCGCCGCAACTAGACAAAGCCCGCGCACAGCAACAAAGACCCAGTGCAGCCAAAAATAAATAAATAAAATAAATTTAAAAAAAAAAAAAAAGAAAGGTGGAGGCAAGGGCTCTGAACACCTCCAGTTTCCTCCGGGATAAACAGGGAGGTGAGGCATCCCTACCCTCACGCCCCATACAGAATCCTGTCCTGGGGACCTGAGAGAGTTTTCCTTTTTCAAAGCAAGAAGGACATTAACCCCCAAGATAGAATGATAAAGCAAAGAAACATGAATAAACTTAGGAACAGCACTTTCGCTCCTGGCTGAGAATATGCTGGAAGGACCAAGTAGGGTTTGTTTAAAAATTGACAAGTTTTGTATGGACACCAAGGGGGGAAAGTGGTGGGGGGTGGGGGGTGGGATGAACTGGGAGATTGGGATTGACATATATACACTAATATGTATAAAATAGATAACTAATAAGAACCTGCTGTATAAAAAAAAAAATAAAATTCAAAAAAAAATTGACAAGTTTTTCTTACTTCACGGGATCTTTAGTTCATAAACTCCTCCAGCCATCAACTCCCTTGTATCTTTCTTTCCTTCACTTACACAACCTAGATTGTATGGTCTGTTGTTTCAACCACTCTTTGTCCAAAATCCTCAACTCCCTGGCCCTAATGTCCTTCCACCAAGTCCACCTGGCAAAACCCCAATCCAACTGGCCAGTCCTTCTCTTACCAAATCCACCAGGGCTGCTGAATTCTGCTAGTGAAAACCACCTAACCATTCAAATTGATTTTTCTATAAATTCATGGTCTCTGTGCTCATTCCAATAAAACACACCAGATTAAATGCATATGTTTACCACTACTCCTTCCTGAAACCCCACTAAAATTATATCAGTGAAATTTTAAATTCAGAAGAATAAAGCAGATGAGAGACAAGAGGTAAGAGATGTGAATAACTGTAGAAGATAGAAAGCAGATGAGAAGTGGTAAGTGGTTCAGCAAATGCAGAAAGTTAAAGCCACTCTGTCTGCAGAGGGTTATGCCAACAGGATATAAGCTGGTTCTTAGGGCAGAAGCCCAGAAAGGCTCAGGAATTTACAACAGTAGCTACCTTGGAAGCCAGGAGGAGGAAGCACAGCTAAAAACGTGGAAATTAGATGAAAATTTTTTTTTTTTTTTTTTTTTTGCTGTACGCGGGCCTCTCACTGCTGTGGCCTCTCCCGCTGCGGAGCACAGGCTCCGGACGCACAGGCTCCGCGGCCATGGCTCACGGGCCCAGCCGCCCCGCGGCACGTGGGATCTTCTGGGATCGGGGCACGAACCCGTGTCCCCTGCATCGGCAGGCGGACCCTCAACCACTGCGCCACCAGGGAAGCCCCTAGATGAAAATTTATACAAGAAACATTTAGGCTCTCACTCTTCTCCCCCTGCCCATTCAGCGAGGCAACTCCCCTCTCCTCCACCTAATTCCAAAGAAGCAGGAAGTCTGTTTTCTAGAGAAACTGAAATGGAGCGGCTGGGACTTAGGGATGCCAAGCACAGCAGAAGGTGAGGAGGAGGCACTGTACTGAATACAAGAGGATTAGCAGGAAGTATCCAGTCAAGTCCTTTCTCCCAATCAGTGTTCAGAACCAGTGGCCTGGTGTAAACCTTCCAGGGCCAGGAGACTGGAGGATTCCTCTCTGAAGAAACTGACCTCAATAGCCCTAGAGAAAAGACCTGACACTCTTATTTCAGTCCTCGCCCAATCACCTAGTCAGTGATGCCACAAGTCAATAAACACATCCTTTCTATGCACTTGGGCCTTCCAATATGCCTTAGTGCTTCACTCTTAAATGTGAGCAGACAGACAGCCAGGGAATACTCGACACTTGAGGAAAGCCCCTAATGTGAACCACAGAGGTAAAAACAGACAAACTGAAAAAAGGTATTTGGTAGAAGAGGAGAAATGCAGGGAGCAGAAGAAAGCTTCAAAAATTCAGGAAGATACTGCATTCATAACAAAAAAAAAAAGGGGGGGGGTTGCTCTCAAAAAGGAACACTCAGAGAACAATGAGAAGCTCTAGAGTTTTAAAAATATGACAACTTAAATGACAGTCAAGAAAATCACACAGAAAGATAAAAATATAAAGAGATGGGGCTTCCCTGGTGGCGCAGTGGTTGAGACTCCGCCTGCCGATGCAGGGGACACGGGTTCGTGCCCCAGTCCGGGAAGATCCCACATGCCGCTGAGCGGCTGGGCCCGTGAGCCATGGCCGCTGAGCCTGTGCGTCCGGAGCCTGTGCTCCGCAACGGGAGAGGCCACAACAGTGAGAGGCCCGCGTACCGCAAAAAAAAATAAATAAATAATAAATAAAGAGATGGATAACAAAACATAAAAGAACTATAGAAGATCAATCCAAAAGGCCCAAGAGTCAACTAATAGAAGTTTCAGAAAAAGAAGGGAAAATAGGAGGAAAGAAATTAAAAAAAAAAAAAGCCTTATAGAACAGGATAGATCAAATGGATCCACTGAATGACCAACAGGAAGACAGATGATAATATTGTTTCAGAACAATGGAGGATCCAAAGACTTCCAGAGACAAAACCCAAACCAGGTCACAGACAAAGGACAGAGAATCAGACCACATCATATTTCGCCCAACACAGGAGAGAGGTCAAGGGAATTCCCAGGACTGTGATGAAGGTAGTAACCATCTTCCGAGGCAAAAAGCAGCAATGACTCTGTTCAACTGGACACACAACACTGCCTGGCAACATTACTATTCTTCTATTGTCGGCTCTATCTCCAATTCTCTGGAGCAATTATTTCAAAAATTTCCCACACCTCTCAAATTATTGACCTATCAACCTTCTCCCTGTTTCCCTCTCATTTCAAATTTCTTATAGAAAATAAAAACCATCCAAACTCACTCAACTTTTTGTCACCTGCACTCTGGATCCCTCTCTGCCTTACTTCAGTATTTATTCATTATCTGGTATATATGTGCCAAGCACTTTGGTGACCATTAGAGGTCACAATGGAGAGCAAAAGACCACAGCCCTGCCCTCATGAGGTTCACAGTCTAAAGCACAGGTCACAAACTGGAAGACGGAGGGCCAACTGCTACCCATAGACATGGTTTTGTTTGGCTTGCATAGTACATTTTAAAACTTTAAAAAACAATTTTCAATACCGAAACTTCCAGCTTCTTGTGAAAAAAATCAGAAGATCTAGCAACACTGGGCCTGAATTTTAAGGAGCAACAATCGTGTAGTTGGAGTTCCCCCTTTATTATTATTATAGTTGTGCATTCACTGTGTTTTCTTTTCAATTTTTAAATTTTTGATTAAGCAACATATTCAGGTAGTTCAAAAACCAAATATATGAAAATATTAATAGTGAAAAGTCTAATTTCCACCCCATTCCATATGCCCCATTCCAGGTAACTATTTTTATTAGTGTCTCAGATAATCTTTCAGAGTTTTTAATGCAAATACTAACAAATGTAAATCTATATTATTTTCTCCTTTTTCACATAAAAGCATATAATCACTGTTGTGCACCTTGTTTTTTTTCAGTCAACAGTATATGAGTGATCATATAGAACATATAGAACTTCCTCATTCTTTTTTTTTAATATAACAGCTTTATTGAGATAATTTACATACTCTAGAGCATATCCTTTTAAATTGTACAATTCAGTCCCACCTGGGGTACCAAAAATTTTTTTAAATAAAAAATAAATAAATTGTACAATTCAGTGGTTGTTCATACAGTAACAAAATTGTGCAACCATCATCACTAATTCCAGAACATTTTCATCCTCACAAAAAGAAACTCCCCATTCTCCCCTCCCCCCACCACTGACAATCACTAATTGATTTTCTGCCTCTAAAGGTCTGCCTATTCTGGACACTTCACATAAATGGAAACAACCAGCATGTTATCTTCTGTGACTAGCTTCTTTTACTTAGCATAATGTTTTCAAGGTTCATCCATGTTGTAGCATGTATCAGAACTACATTCCCTTTTATGATCAGATAATATTCCATTGTATGGATATACCACACTTTAAGTATTCATCAATTGATGGACATTTAGGTTGCTTCCACTATTAAGCTATTGTGAATAATGCTGCTATGAACATTAATATACAATTTTTTGTGTGGACATGTTTTCAGTTCTCTTGGGTACATACCTGGTAGTGGAACTGATAGCTCATATAGTAACTTCACGTTTGACTTTTTGTTGTTCCTGTTGCGCCAGGCCTTAGCTGCAGCTCACAGTCTCCTTAGTTGCAGCAGGAGGCCTCTTTAGTTGTGGCATGCGAACTCTTAGTTGCGGCATGTATGTGGGATCTAGTTCCCTGACCAGGGATGGAACCCGGGCCCCCTGCATTGGGAGCGAGGAGTCTTAACCACTGCACCACCAGGGAAGTCCCACGTTTAACTCTTTGAGGAACTGCCGAACTGATTTCCAAAGTGACTACACTATTTTACATTCCCATGAGGGTTCCCATTTCTCCACATCCTTGACAGACTTGTTATTGTCTGTCTTTCTGATTACAGCCGTCTGCATTTGTAACTTTGATAAGGATTGCCAACATCCATAGAGGTGACACCAACGTATGAAAGCGCCTGTATTCTCAGCCTCAGTAACAGAGTATGCTGTCAAACTTCTGAATCTTTTTAATTCGAGGAGTGAAAAATATCTTAGTATAGCTTTATTTTGGTTGAACTCCTGTATTAGTCAGTTTTGCTGTGGTAACTAATGACTTCAAAACCCTACCGTCTTGGGACTTCCCTGGCGGTCCAGTGGTTAAGACTACGTGCTTAAACTGCAGGGGGCGAGGGTTCGATCTCTGGTTGGGGAACTAAGATCCTGCAAGCCGTGCACGGTTGGGGGGCGGGGGGACCACTGCCTTACAACAGAGATTTATTTCTCTTTCAAGGTTTATGTTGGTAGTAGGGTTGGCTATAGCTCTGATTCATATGCCTTTATTCCAAGACCCAGGCTGAAGAAATAGCCCCTACTTGGGACACAATGTTCTCACAGCAGAGAAAACCATGCACCAACTCCTAAAACTTCTGCTCAGACCAGCATACGGCACATCTGGTCAGAATCAGTTGACCAAAGCAAGCCCTGGGGCAGTGGGGTGAGGATTTATATTCCTCCCACAAGGGGGCACTGTAAAGTGCATGACAATGGATGACGATTGGATGACAATCCTCAGAAGAGGACTGGCCACAGGCCCTTAGAATTTTGCATTCTGTTTCACCTCAGTCCACACTAGTCCACCTCACTCATCTGTTTTACCTGCCTGGGCCTGTAGACATCTGAGTTGGACCCATTGGTCTAAGGGGTTCCTCTCCTTCTCCTTCAGGGATACCCTCTTGATTACCCCAGCCCCCCATTTCTCCAACTCTCCTCCCCACTACCTCTTTCTCACAGCATTTTAAATTGTCTAAACCTCTCACAACACATTCCCACTCCAGCCACCTCCTCTTCTCAGCCAACCTTCTTAAAAGAGTTGTCTCCACTCCATCTTCATTTCCTCTCCTCTCACACTTTCCTGAGCCCACCACCATGTAGCTTACACCTTCAATGCCACCAAGAACATCCCTGCCTCCAAATCCAATGGACACATATCATCTTTATCCTACTTGACGCCTCTGGAGCCAACAGACATAGTTTGCCATCCCATCTTGAAACATTTTCTTTCCCTGGCTTCTATATGACTACTCCTGACCATTTCTTAGTTCCCTTTGCCTTTTCACCTTCCTCTGACCCTCCCTCAGGGTTCTATCCCAGGGCCTCTTTCATATGTGTTCTGCCCCTCTCCCTGGACAATCTACTCTGTTCCCAGGGCTACATGCTGGTGACTCCTCCATCCCAGACTTCTCTCCCCAGCCAAGATCCCTGATGCCACCTGCCTAATTTGGAAGTCTCACAGGACTTCACACTCAACAGGTCCAAAAGTGGACTCATTATGAGCCTTTTTCTTGAGGCTCTTTTTCTTGAGTTCCCTGGTTAGGTGAATGGTACCATCTTCTGAAACCTAGATTCTAACTGAGCTCCTGCCTCCTCGTCCTTGGCTGATTTTTTTCCTTTTATTTAATCTTCAAATGTTATATCTTTCTTTCTCATTCAAAACATCAGCAGAACACTAAAACCTGGATAAAGTTTTTTCTTCTGGGTTATGCTGTAAAATTCTTTTCCTTAAAAGCACTTTAAAGAGAAGTGGTAACTTTACAGTGGAGAAACCTGGTGGACACCACCTTACCCAAGTGATCAAGGCTAACATCACCAGTAATGGGATGGATGGACATCGTGGGCCTTCTGACACGAGGCATGGAAAAATGGCAAAAATGCACAACCTGAATTTAAACATGAGGAAACAGATGTATCTAAATTGAGGATCATTCTACAAAACAATGTAGCCTGTAATCTTCAAAAATGTCAATATCATGAAAATCAAAGAAAGACTGAGGAACTGTTCCAGATTGAAGGAAACTAGAGACATTACAACCAAAAGGAATATGTGATCTTAAATAGGCTCCTGGATAAGGAAGAAAAAAACCTGCTGTGAAGAAAGTTACTGGAAGAACTGGTGGAATCTGACTATGAAAGGCCTCTTAAGTATTAGAATTCTTCTATCAGTGCTACATTTCCTGAACTTGATCATTACATCGTAGTTATATAAAAGAATGTCCTTATTCTTAGGAAACATGCTAAATCATTTAGCAGCAAAGGAGCACTGTATATGCACTTTCAGTTCAGAAAACAATACTGTGTGTATGTACCTACAAGCATTTTTTTTTTCCTTGCGGTACGCGGGCCTCTCACTGCTGTGGCCTCTCCCGTTGCGGAGCACAGGCTCCGGATGCGCAGGCTTAGCGGTCATGGCTCACAGACCCAGCCACTCCGCGGCATGTGGGGTCTTCCCGGACCGGGACACGAACCTGTGTCCCCTGCATCGGCAGGCGGACTCTCAACCACTGCGCCACCAGGGAAGCCACCCATACAAGCATTTTTAATTAATTAATTTTATTTATCTTATTTTTGGCTGCATTGGGTCTTTGTTGCTGTGTGCGGGCTGTCTCTAGTTGCGGCGAGCGGGGGCTACTCTTCGTTGCAGTGCACGGGCTTCTCATTGCTGTGGCTTCTCTTGTTGTGGAGCACAGGCTCTAGGCACGCAGGCTCAGTAGTTGTGGCATGCGGACTCTAGAGCACAGGCTCAGTAGTTGTGGCGCACGGACTTATTGCTCAGCGGCATGTGAGATCTTCCCAGACCAGGGCTCGAACCTGTGTCCCCTGCATTGGCAGGTGTGGATTCTTAACCCTCACAAGCATTAAAAAAAAGAAACAAAAAACAGCTTTATTGAGATACAATTCACAAACCACAAAACGCACCCTTTTAAAGTGTATAATTCAGTGGGTTTTAGTATATTCACAAAGTTGTGCATCGATCACACTGTCCAGAACATTTTCATCACCCCAGAAAGAAACCCCGTAACTGTTAGCAGTCACCCCCCATGCGCTTTTTTTTTTTTTTTTTTTTTTGCGGTACGCGGGCCTCTCACTGTTGTGGCCTCTCCCGTTGCGGAGCACAGGCTCCGGATGCACAGGCTCAGCGGCCATGGCTCACGGGCCCAGCCGCTCCACGGCATGTGGGATCTTCCGGGACCGGGGCATGAACCCGTGTCCCCTGTATCGGCAGGTGGACTCTCAACCACTGCGCCACCAGGGAAGCCCCCATGCGCTTTTTTTAAAAACTGGAAAAGATGGAAAAAGTCTTCAAAATACTAACTGCGGTTATTTCTCGGTATTGGGATTATAGATGATTTTCATTTTCTTATTTACACACTTCTATATTTTTATAATTTTATATGATAATTCCATTGACTTATGTAATTAAAATAAAGATTATTTTTAAGCAACATAAAAGATTAAGGAGGAATGAAGGGGCAAAAAGAATTCCAAACTATACAAATTGCCAGGCTCAAGGAATGACCCCATTACACCATGTGGTTTCCCAACTCCTCAATCAACTCTCATCTAAAAGGTCTACCAGGTGACAAAGGTAGCCACATACTGCTCATTTCTACTATGCAGCCTAACTGGCTCTCAGAGAGAGGAACGAGTTCAGGTAGTTCAACAAACACTGACTATCTAATGCCTGGCACTGCCCCAGGTGCTGTGTCTGCCTTGTTTGTTCCAGCTAACAGGCCAAGAGGGAGGCCAGCACATAAAATAAAGGCATGCTCGCTCACTAAAGAAAGGGAAGGCTGGTTAACTCTGCTCAATTGGCCCAGGGCAGCCTTCAAAGAGAAAACATTCCGGCTCTCCTTAAGGCAATAGAGATCTGGTACAGGAAAAGACTAATCGGTAATCATTACAATACTACCTGAAAAAGTGATGGGGTGGGCCTGAGGGGATAGTGTACCAAAGAAGGTGGGGAAGGTCGCCCAGAAGGAGGCCTGCCTGAGGGCAAAGGGATTAGGGCAGTTGCTTCTTAAAGCACTTTCAGCCAGGCTTATTGTTAGAAAGTGAAAACACTGACCTCCTAGCTGTCTACCTATTAACAAACCCCACTCAACACCCACGTTAATAGTGGCTCCAATTGTTATGTGTACAGTGTTTTCCCCTCTTTTAGACTGTAAACTCCTGGGAAGAGAGGTCTAAGTCTTATCCTTTAAGTAAAGCACCAAATACGAAATAGGCATTCAGAAAAATGTTAGTTTTCATCTTTCACACTCTGCTCTCCCTTCCCCCAAGGTCTTGCACAAACTTGAATAAACTATTTCCAGGTACTGAAAAATGATGCTGCACTACACTTACATTGATATGCATAAACCAAAAATCAGTATTAAACATAACTTATTAGATCTGCAAAGGGTTTTTTTTTCTTCGTAAAGCCTTCTCACCTATGATCTCATTTGAGCCTCACAGTAGTGCTAGAATTTAGCCTGGAAAAGTATTTATTCACCCTCATTTTCAAGTCAAGGGCTCTTGAGCCAAAAAAAGTGAGATTAATTTGTCCAAAATTACAAAGGTGACATGGGAGGAAGCCTAGATCGCTGATTTTCTGGCATCTAGGCTAGTACCTCTCCCATTACATTATTGGTCCCTTTTAAGTCTGGCATTTCTCACTACTTACCACACACACAAATAAACTGCAGGGACTTCCCTGGTGGCGTGGTGGTTAAGAATCCGCCTGCCAATGCAGGGGACACGGGTTCGAGCCCTGGTCTGGGAAGATCCCACATGCTGCGGTGCAACTAAGCCCGTGCACCACAACTACTGAGCCTGCGCTCTACAGCCCACGAGCCACAACTACTGAAGCCCGCACTCTTAGAGCCCGTGCTCCACAACAAGAGAAGCCACTGCAATGAGAAGCCTGCGCACCACAACAAAGAACAGCCCCCACTGACCACAACTAGAGAAAGCCCGTGCGCAGCAACGAAGACCCAACGCAGCCAGAAATTAATTAATTAATTAATTAATTAATTAAAAAATAAATAAATAAAATAAAAATTAAAAAAAATTAACTGCAGCTGAGATAAAGACATAACACTGAAAACATACAACCATAAAAATACCAGAAGGAGGGGCTTCCCTGGTGGCGCAGTGGTTGAAAATCTGCCTGCCAATGCAGGGGACACAAGTTCGAGCCCCGGTCTGGGAAGATCCCACATGCCGCGGAGCAACTAGCCCCGTGAGCCACAATTACTGAGCCTGCGCGTCTGGAGCCTGTGCTCCGCAACAAGAGAGGCCGCGATAGTGAGAGGCCCGCGCACCGCGATGAGGAGTGGCCCCCACTTGCCGCAACTAGAGAAAGCCCTCGCACAGAAACGAAGAGCCAACACAGCAATCAATCAATCAATAAATAAAATTAAAAAAAAAATACCAGAAGGAAGTACAGGGAAATATTTCTATAATCTTGAGGTAGCATATCACAAAAACCCAAAAGCCGCAGGCAGATCTGACTACATAAAACTTTTAAAATTCTGTGTAAAGAAAGACACCATTAAAGTGGTTAGGGACTTCCCTGGTGCTCCTGTGGCTAAGACTCTGCGCTCCCAATGCAGGGGGCTGGGGTTCAATCCCTGGTCGAGGAACTAGATCTCGCATGCTGCAACTAAAGATCCCGCACACAGCAACGAAGATCCCACGTGCCACAACTATGACCCAATGCAGCTACATAAATAATTTTTTTAAATAAAGTGGTTAAAGATGATTTATGGCTTTATTTCCCCTCCCCCACCATTATTTTACCTACTCATTGCTTTCCAAAAACGGTTTTTGCTTTCCTTGCAATTTTTCCTTTCCGTGCAGATTTAAAAGCTTAAGTTCCATGCAAAGTCCTGTTTTAATAAGAATTTAACCTAAATTAAAAACTGTGTCTCTGCAATATTAAGTCTTCCTATTCACGGACATGGTAAAACTCTCCATCTAATCAAGCCCTTTGGGAATTCTCTGGCAGTCCAGTGGTTAGGATTCAGTGCTTTCACTGCCTTGGCCCAGGTTCCATCCCTGGTCGGGGAACTAAGATCCCGCAAGCCACGTGGTGCAGCCAAAAATAATAATCAGTCCTTTTTTTCTTCCACTAAAATAATCTGATATTCTTAATGCATAATTTGCAATTTCCTGTTAAATCTATATCTATAATGCAACATTTTTATTGTGAATGAGACCTTTCTATGACATTTTTATGGTTGATTATTGTTCTCATATCTTATTTATATAATTTTTGTTTGTTAATCGTATATCTGGCGATGCTGCTGAGCTCACTGGTTTTAGTATCTTGTCAATTGATTCCCTTTGTGGATGGATATATCATGTGAAAATAATGAGTATAAAAATACGGAAATAATAATGACTTTTGAGTGGCCAGTAGCTTTAATAGAATATTAGTTTTGATTGTAAACATTCTTGTCTTGTTCCTATTTTCACAGGAATGTTTCAAGTATTTTCCCATAAAGCATAACTTTCACTCTAAAAAAAGTTCAAAGATAAATGAAAAACTAAGAGAAAATATTTTAAAAGCATATGACAAATGAAAAGTTAATATAACATAGAGATTACTACCAATCAATACGAAATAGACAAATGATCTTTTTTTCCTTAACAGGCAAAAGATGCGAACAGGCATTTACGAAAACAATTAAAATGGTCAAAAAGCAACGAGATGCTCAACTTCACTGTTAACGACATGCAACTTAAAATAATTAAATTACTATTTTTCACCTATCAAGTTGGCAACTGTACAAAAGTTCATAGCATCCAGTATTGCCAAGGTTGTAGGAAATGGGGACATTCACACATGGCTCTGACTGTGTAAATTGTTACAAACTTCTGAAATTCAATTTCACAGAATCTATTAAAATTTAAAATGCACATATCCTACCTATGAATCTATCTAGAAAAACAAAAAGATAACTATATAAGGATGCTCATTACAGCATGGTTTATAAGACAAAAAAGCTATAAGTAACCTAAATCGTTCATCAGGATGGGTCTAGACAAATTAAAATAGTTGGAATACTATGCAACAATTTTTAAAATGTGAAATGACTTAGAAAATGTCTAAAATACATTTGTGTGGTCCATTGTAGGTGCTCAAAAATATGTTTTGGATGAAATAACAAATTTATGAACATAGAAAAAAGCCTGGATGTATATACACCAAACTTGTAAAGGTGACTACCTTCAGGAGCATGGAATAGTAAATGGCAAAATATTTTTTGCCTTTTAATTCTTTTTTTTTTTTTTCTTTTGCGGTACGCGGGCCTCTCACTGTTGTGGCCTCTCCCGTTGCGGAGCACAGGCTCCAGATGCGCAGGCTCAGCGGCTATGGCTCACGGGACCAGCCGCTCCGAGGCATGTAGGATCTTCCTGGACCGGGGCACGAACCCGCGTCCCCTGCATCGGCAGGCGGACTCTCAACCACTGCACCACCAGGGAAGCCCATGCCTTTTAATTCTTTTGTGCCGTGTGGACTTATTAAAATAAACATGAGCTAATTTTTTTAATTAAAGATTTATTTCTGATGATCGCGCTCCATTTTATCTGTTCTATGATGATCTTAAGAGCACAAGGATTTGCTGTCAATTACTCAAAAAGTGGAGCGCTCAGGGAAATGAAATCTGCATACAAAAGTGGCTGGCAATTCTTTCATAAGTATTTTTTTTTCTTTTGGCATCTCCGTTAATTCTCCTAAACTCACAATCTGACACACCTAAATAGAATCGACATTTCCTTCCATCAAGTGCACTAAATGCATAGCCCATCTTTAGCAGAACCCCTCCCTTAAGTTGGGAATAGAATTTAAAGAAAGGCTCAAGTTTTCCTAATGTAGCCGGTCCCACGGGCCACCCTGCATCGCTAAGTCTCCAAAGAGATTACATTCTCCTACTGAGGGGAGTCCTATGGCTTTTTCCAGGCGAGGAGGCCAATGTTAGATTGTGGACGGTCTGGAATAAAGGCGGAAGCGATATAAGGAAATCAGAGACTTCGGGGTGCGCAGACTATGCCAGGGCATCCGTTCTCAGATTGGAGTCGAGTGTACTTGGCAGGAGCGTGCAAAAAAAGTTAACTCCCCTCCCAGCTGACGCGGCGGCCCTCAGAATCTGCAGATCTGGGCCTGATGGAAAGGTCGGGGAAAGATGACCTCGACCGAATTACATGAAAAAGCCTGGTACGAAGTATTCTGGCTTTATTTGGGGCTCCAGGCTCAAAAGCGACAGGGAGAACATCTGGGAGGAAGGGAGAGTGATAGCGCTTCTTCAAGGAGTCCTAACCAGCTCACCTAGCAAAACCGCTCAACGAACACTCAGCGTACCAACATTTCAGGGCACTCGTTCCTTCCCTGAATCAAGATGGCCGCCGGGGCGCGCCCCCACAACGGCGCAAGCGCCGTACCTCCAATCCTCCCTCTTCCCGTCCTTCCGCGCGCCGGCATCGCCCACTCGCCCACTCGCCAGCTGCACTCCCTCGGTGAGCCCTCAGCCTCACCCGCTTTCTGTCTGCCCCCGCCCTTCCAGGGTCGCGAGCCCGGAAGTGGATAATGCTGCTCAGGGGGGAGAGGACGAGGGGGGAAGGGGAAGTGCTTCCGGGGAAACGGGTCCCGGGTTGGTGTTTGTAAACTTGCCTCGGTTCCGGCGGGGGCAGCGGTGGCCACGGGTTTGGCACGGCGTGCTGCGGCCTGGAGGAGGGGCCGCGCGGCGGGGGAGACAGCAGGAGGCCGCGCCTGGCAGGTAGGAGCACGCCCCAGGGAGCGCAGCGTCGTCTGGGCAGACGGCAGCGCTTCAGCAGTTCGCAGGCCGTGGGGCGCCGCGCGGGAAGGGGGAGGGGAGGGGAGGAGGGGCGCGTGGCGAAGGGAGGGCGCTCCCGGGGAGGGGTAGGGGCCGCGCGCACATCACCGTCCGGCCGCGTCACCGGCTGGGCTGAGGGGGCTTGCTCGGAAGGGACGCGGGCGCGAGCACGCACCTTGCGCGCTCCTCGGCTCTCTCCGGGTGCGTGCGGCGGGCGCAGCGGCTGGCTGGCTGTCTGGCTGGCGCGAGGGAGGGAAGATGGGAGGGAATGCACAGAGCTGGGCTTCGCCTCCCTGCCTTCCACCTCCGCAGCGAGTTTACGTACCTTCGGGCTGACTCAGAGAATGCGCACGTGTGGGCCGGCCCGGGAGCGTACTGCCGGTTCTGTTTCTGCCTGCTGCCCAAGCGCCCAGCCATAGCCCCTGAGCTTTTCTCTACCCCACTTCTGGTCGCCTTAATAGAGTGCGAGCTTCGCGGGCCGGCCCACTGGACACAAAAGCCCCAGAGGACCTCCGCCCCCTTCTTCCAGTTCTAAGATGGCAAATCCAAGCAGTTGGCCTGCTGCAGTTCCTCCACCAGAGGCCCCAGTTACTTTTGCTCCTGTTGGCTGCCCGGAGACCAGTTTCAACTCATGACCTAGAAAGAAAACTCTGCTTGACTGATGTCTTCTTTTGGAGTTGCACAGAGAGCGCCTGGCAAAAAAAGAGTTCACCTCACTGCAGGTTGTATGGTCTGAGGATGTTGCACCTAACAGCCCCCTCTCCCTTTCTGGTTTCAGATTTCTGAAACAGATCGTGAACTTCATCTAGAGAATTCAGCTGGATAACCAAGACTGGAAGACTCTGTTTCTTCAGACAGTAGGCAGGAGCCAGGCAGAGACCAGGGATTCTTGGAACATCCATCTTCCTTTTGGAGGACACTAAGTTCTGTTTGAAGACAAAGACAGTTCAGTATGGCAGCAGGACTGAAGGGACACGAAGGAGTTGTTACAGTGATTTGGTGACAGTTCTTCAAACAGCAGTGTCTTAAGGAGAGGTGGATCGAGAAACTCGTGAACTTTTGGGTTGCATTAAGTGAGAAATCAGCATGGCTCAGGTAAAAAGCTCTCCAGTCCTCCTCCTTCAAGATCACTGGGAAGCGTGTTTGCAATTTCACTCTTGAATGCTGCCTTAGTCAACCTATTGACCAACCCAGTGAGCGAAGCTCTGTATTAAGCACCAGGGGGAGATCTAGAGGAAGGAAAGGAGACAGGCCACAGCCCCTGCCTTCAGGGAGCTTCCAGTCAAATGAAGGAGGTAGGCTATACTGCATCACAGGCCCTGATGGGACATTTGCAAAGCAACATGTACTCAGTTTACACTTGGTACATTAACTGCTGAAGGGCATGAGGGAGTGAACAGTCTGGTGAATGCTTCATTTGTTTTTTTCAACAGGAATTTAGTGAGCTCCTGTTACACGCAAGGCATTGTGCTGGGAATACAAAGATGAATAAAATTGTCCCTGTCCCCAGCAAGCTTCCAGGCTAGTTGGGTTGGGGCGGGGGGAGATGAAGAGACACTCTATTGTTTATCTTTATATTCACAACACCTAGTGGCTGGCTAGTAGTAGAGACATAGTGAATCTGTTGATTGAAGGAATGTGCAACAATAGAGATATGTACACTGAAGAGGAAGGAATGATCCTGCTGCTTGGATGAAAAAAGTTGAAGCTGGAAGGATGCATAGGATTTTGCTAGATAAACAAGCAGAACAGGGCATTCAGACAAGGAGAACTGCATGGGCAGAGGCTTAGAGACATGGAAGGATGTGATGATGTTAGGAGTACTGTAGGTAGTTTGCTAGTTAAGGAGGAAAGGATTTAAGTGAGGCATGGTTAGAGGAATATGGTAGATAGTGATAGATGGGAACGTTAGGGTAAGGGAGTTGTTTCCTGGAGAAACAAGCAGAGTGTGACTGAAGGGCCTTTTATGCCTTGCTGAGGAATTAGTCTTTATTCTGTAAGGAATGGGAACTCTCTGAAGAATGTTAAGCAGCAGAGTGACGTCACATCAGTGTGTTTGGAAGGTAATTGTCATTGCAGGGATTCAGGATGGATTGGAGAGACAGGATGATTTGATAGGTTATTGTAGTTATCTGGGTAGAAAAGCTATATGCAGGCAACCCCAGAGCTGCTCCCAGCTTCCTTCCAGGGACCCTACCCTACCAGTCTCACCAGGATGGCAGCCTGATTACAGTATAATTGGCTTTCTTCCAGCTGCATGCATAGCTTCCTCCTTTCCATGCAGAGTAGGGGCCCTTCAGTTTCTTCTTCCTTTGTTTGCAGCCCACTTCACAGCATCGTGTTCACTCTTGCTTAAGTCATTTTTAAACTGCATGTATAGCAGGGAATGTGAAAAAATATGGATATGCACACATATAAATGGTGGGCCGGGGTGGGGGAGAGAAATTGTATATTCAACTCCAAAATCCTTCCAAGTGTTTTAATTTTTATATCTGTTGTAATTGGCAACATCTAGGGAATTTAAAATCTACAGGGAGAAATTAATCTAACTTTACTGATAAACATGTTTGTAGGACCCGATAGAATGTATGTTTGGCACCAGTGAGGTCTGCCAATCATAAGTCGGCTCTGTGAAGCTGAGTGTCATCAAGAGAGGAAGAAGAAAAAAAAAAAAAAGAGGAAGAAGGAGGTTCCCCTAGAAATCTCCCGTGTCAGTGGGTCAACAGGAGAGACCCTCGTGCCCACACACAAAGCTTAGAAA
Source organism: Hyperoodon ampullatus (assembly GCF_949752795.1). Classification (NCBI taxonomy): domain Eukaryota; kingdom Metazoa; phylum Chordata; class Mammalia; order Artiodactyla; family Ziphiidae; genus Hyperoodon; species Hyperoodon ampullatus. The sequence continues at coordinate 58,194,662 of NC_136924.1, forward strand.
TGCTTCAGAGTAATACATAGACACATGCTTTACCCAGCACAGTGCTCATGACAGAAGTGTCAGTGACAGAAGTGTCAATGACATTGATTATTCACTTGGTCTGTATCTAAATGCTGACAGATGACAAAGTGAGTAGTTCCTGGTGAGATGAGTTAGGGAGGACTCTTGAAGGAAGCGGGGTTTTGTGGTGAGGAGGAACGCTCCCTAGAGAGAAGCAGCATGTTAGTAGCTGGGTGTGAAAGGTAGTTCTATAGAAGTTGGCAGTCTGTTTTTGCCGTGCCCTGCCAGGTGACCTGACACCTCGTCTCCTTTCAACTTAGGCAAGTCTCCTGGCTTGTGAAGGCCTAGCAGGTGTGAGTTTGGTTCCCACTGCAGCCAGCAAGAAGATGATGCTGAGCCAGATTGCCAGCAAGCAGGCCGAGAATGGAGAGCGGGCAGGTAGCCCTGATATGCTGAGGTGCTCGAGTCAGGTACAGCACTTGAGTCCATTGCGGCACCTGGGGGTCGGGTGGCCCGAGCTCTCTGCCAGAAGATGCCCAGCTTTGATTCCTTAGTGCTTCTATTTAGGGAAGTGGGAAAGGGGACCCAGCTGGGGAATGAATGAATGTGGGTATTTTAGAGGATACAGAAGAGGGTACAGAAAAGGAAGGTCTTTTCTGTACAGCAGCTCCTTAAAACCAGGGTACTTGGAGAGGAAACGAATGCGTACTTTCTCTAAACCTCTGGGGCAGGTGATTTACTCTCATTTATAAGTTGTCTCAAAGCACCTTTTTGGCCTCCTGTCTTGTGTTCTGAGATGGACTATGAATTTAGATTTGATTTGTATTCAAAGAGCCACCGAAAAGACAGCGATAAGTCCCGGAGCCGCAAAGACGATGACAGCTTGGCTGAGGCCTCTCATTCAAAAAAGACTGTTAAAAAGGCAGGTAATGGGGAATTCCCAGCGGTCCAGTGGTTAGGACTGGGCGCTTTCACTGCCGAGGGCAGTCCCTGGTCAGAGACTAAGATCCCACAAGCCATGCAGCACGGCCAAAAAAAAAAAAGAAAAGAAAAAGGCAGGTAATGGGGTAACCCCCAAACTGGTCCGGTTTGGGAATAGGGCAGTCCTCCTCTTTCTTCCCTCTCTGGCTCAACCCGGAGCTCTCCCTAGATGTTTTGCTCCCTCATAGCCAGTGAGTGTGTCACCCTGATTCCATCCAGAGACCACTTTGGTAATTGATCTCTGCCCTCTCTGAAACATCCTTGGTAAGGGAAGGAGGGTCAGGGGAGCATGAAATTCTGTGGCAAAGGGGCAGGCCGACTCCCCCTCAGGTCAATTCAGAGCGTTGGGTTTGACAAGGCAGATAGCTTGCCCACCCTACCTCCTTCCTTAGAAGGTCTTTTAACTCTAAGGAATATGGGAGATGACAGCATCAGAGAGGTTACTTTGTCCAGCAGTTGGAAATAGACCCAGAGCAGAATGGGGGCAAGAAGGGGGCAGAGGGATAGCCTCATGACATACCTGACTCTTGCCCCCAGGTGGTGGTAGTGGAACAAAATGGTTCTTTTCAAGTAAAGATTCCCAAAAATTTTGTTTGTGAACACTGCTTTGGAGCCTTTAGGAGCAGTTACCACCTCAAGAGGCACATCCTTATTCATACTGGTAAGTCTCTTGCTCACATTCAAAGGGGGAGAATAGTCCCTAGTTTGTATTATATTTGTGTGTAGCTCTTGTTGGGTTTATTTTGAGGAGTAAGTATTAGAAATACTTACTAATAGAGAAAGAAGGTAAGTGAATGAGGCAGAGAGATTGTATGTATCTAGTGTCACTGAGACCAGCAGCTTTGGGGACCCTTCCCCATTAGGTGTCTGCACATTACTAAAAGTTAAAGATTTCTGGGAAAATACCTGGAATGAGGTCCCTGCCGTGTATACCTCCTGATGTTCGCTTCTCTCTCCACCTGGGCCAGGTGAGAAGCCATTTGAGTGTGACATATGTGATATGCGCTTCATCCAGAAGTACCACCTGGAGCGTCACAAGCGTGTACACAGTGGGGAAAAGCCTTACCAGTGTGAACGGTGTCATCAGGTAAGCTCACGTGTCATCCATTCACTCCCACCCACGAACTTTCTTCCCTAAGAACCAGGGCTTGCCAGCATTCCCTGCCTGACGAGGGGCCACCTAGCATTCCTGGCCACGATAGAGTTAGTACCTCAGGGTGATGTATATCTCTCTGGCCTTATGCAGCTGATCATGGGTAGGGGCCATTAGAATAATTGTAATAATAATAATAATAGCGTTTTTCGTGTACTTACTCCGTGCTAGGCACTGTGAGAGCATATTTGACATTACTTTGTTTAACCTTCACGTTAACTCCGTGAGGAAGCTGTGCTGTCCTGATTTCACCCATAGGGAGATTGAGATTTAGAGAGGTTGAGTTTCCCAAGGACACAGCAGAGCCGGGACAAGAGACAAACTGAATCGAACTTCAGAGCAGGTGCACTTTGGAGGAAGAGATAAAATCTCTGCCCTGGGAGGTCAATATCTGATCTGTAGAGAATGTAAGAGCCAGGACCAAAATAAGACAAGAACAAGAAATGAGAAACGATAACAACTAACACTTCCTGGATGCTTTGCTGGGTCTCAGGCTTTGCTCCGTGCTCTTAGGTTGAATCTGCAGAACACTAGAATGAAAGCTCCAGGAGGCAGAGACCTTGTCCCTCTGGTTCTCCACTCTGCCCTCAGCCCCAAGAACTGTACCTGCCTTGAGATAGATACTCAATAAATATGTGATAAATGAAGCAGCCACTCTGTGAGTAGGTACCTTTAGCCCCATTTTACAGATGAGTGTACAGATTCAGGGCTGTTAGATAACTTGCCCAAGGTCACACGGCTACTAAGCACTAGGCCAGAATTGAGACTTCAGAGCTTGTGTTCTTAACTACTGTGCACTCATGCCATCTGTGTATGTGCCAAGGGGGTGTAGAATGGGATGTGTGCCTCTCCCGTGTGGGGAAGGCAGCTCTAGCCAATATTAACTGAGTTTCTCCTCTCAGGCACTTAACCCTCCCTTTCTTCTCAGTGTTTTTCTCGGACAGATCGATTACTCAGACACAAACGGATGTGCCAAGGGTGCCAGTCCAAGACTTCCGACGGGCAGTTTTCTCTATAGGCGCAAGGGGCCCCGGGTGGTGGGAGTGATCAGAAGATTCTACCGAAGAGCGCACCCCTCTGGTCTGATGGTCCCACCACCACCCCGTCTGTACCTGTCCCCCTCCTGGAGGAGTGGACCCAGGAGACCAGAAGAGTGCATCGGGGACAGCGGGCCCCAGAGCTTCAGCTCTGTAAATAATCTGAGACTATGAGTATCTCGGGGAAGTTCCTTCAGCATTCCTGGGTAGGGAAGCTAGTCCCTGGACCCTTGTCTGAGGTCATAGGTGGGGACTAAAGGTACAGGACCAAGACTGAAGTGTGGCTCCCACAACCTTGGACTCCAGCTGGCAGCTGAAGTGGAAAAGATCGGGGAGAGGGATTTGTTTGTTCTGTTCTTGTTTTTGTTTATCCAAAAACAATTTCAGCAGGTGCACTGTGGAAACAGGTAATATGGAGGTATAGAGTCCTGGTCAAAGTAGGGACTGTGGCTGGTCCAGCCCTCCCCCAAAATTGAGTTTGTAGTTGCAGTTGATCCTCAATGTTCCACAGCCCTGTACCTCATCTCCTGTTTGAAGGAGAATAGGATCAGGGATGGCAGCTGAGCTTACTTTGGTCTCCTTATACACTGTAGGGACAAAAGGAAGAACAGTGACAGGAGCAGACAAGGGCTGGATCCAAGAAGAGTGGACAGGTACCTCTCATTTCCTTCGGGGAAGAGCAAGAGTTGTGGCCATGGCTGTTGTAATGGCCCATGCCACACTGGTACCTAATGGGGTCAGCTCAAGTGCCTTCGGGAGGAAACTTGGGTGAGAGTGGCCCTTGAAGCCCCTTTCCTTTCTCTCTTTGGGCAGTTGGTCTTGGAGATAGTTTTTGGCTACCTCGCTGATATTGACTCCTAAGCCAGACCGATGTTGAGCAGGAAGTCATGGATGTCAAAGTGGGTTCTCTCTCCTTGTGCCCTCTTAGGAGCAACCCAAGACTAGCCCCAAGTTGGGTAACAGCTGTTGAAGAAACGAAAGGAATTTGGTGTCCCCTGACATGACTGTTGAGCAGTGTGAGCTCTTCTCCCTGCCCAAGTCCTATCACTGTATTCAGGTAGAGGAGATAGGGGTCTGGCCTTCAGTCGCAAAGAACAAGGTCTTGGCTTCCTTCTTGATGGCTGTCCCTACCCAACCAAGAACTGCGGTGGGTGGGGATGCTGCGGAGAAAAAACTGAGGAGGAAACCTAACATAGGTTTTACACTTAACTGTACTCTTTGCTCCTCTCTGCTCCGACCCCACACCCTGTCCAGCCCCCAAAAAGTGATCGGGGGGTGTGTGGGTGTGGGTGTGTGTGTGTGTGGTATGTGAGTGAGTGTTTTTGTATGCTTGGAGATGGCATATTATTGAGCCAAACCCTTCTCTAGCCCTCAGCTCAGGGGAGGATGAGCATAAAACAGCCTCTCCTGACCACCTCCCCCACCCCAACAAATCTGAAGGGTGCTTGAGGTCCCAAGAGAAGCTGAAGAACTCAACTTAGGGGACTGGAGGGCTTTGTTTTGGAGGGGTTTTTTAAGATTGATTCAACAGACTGGTGGTTAGGATGTTTCTAACCCAAACCAGGGCTTGTGAATATGAATTTTCTAAAGTGAAATAAAAACCCTCTTCCTGCTAAGGAAAGGATCCTTATAGGAGGTTCTGGGTTTGGTTGACTCCCAGGTTGTGGCCTGCCCTGACCTGTGGGGAGGAGGGGTGAGTAATTATGGAAGAATCATGGAGACTTGACTTGGTGAACCTGACCAAGCTGTCAGTGGGGATCTGAGATGGCAATCTCCAGGAAGTGATTTCATTTCCCAGAAAAATGTAGGCAGTAGCAGCAGCAGACTCCTGGCTGTTACCTATTCAGGAGGAAATGGCGGGGTGGGGGTCTCCATACCTCTGAGGTGTGAGGATTTCAGGGAAAAAGAAAGGGGTGGCACCCTTTAGATCTTGCCTGACAGCATCTGAGATCCTGTGGGGGAGACGCTGGGGAATGTGTTTGCTACCTGTGCTCTTCTGGTTCTGTGCTGGCACTCCCATTTAATGTGGTCCAGAAACTAGACCGCGAGTCCTTGGACCTGCCCTTGGTCCCTGCAAGTAGGGCATCTTTCTGCATGTGAGCCAGCCCCCTCCCTGTTAGAGGGCTCTGCTGGGGGCTGGGATTTGTCTAGGATACATTTAGAAAATTCTGTCCTTCCAAACGCGCTTTTGAAAGTGGGAGGCTTTGCTTCCTGTCACCTGCGGCTAAACTGTTTATGGTTGGGGTGAGTTGGGGTATGTGTGGAGAGAATCACACGAGTGATCAGCGCCCCTGAGTGTGCGAATGTGTGTTTTGGTCCAGATGTGCCCTGGCCCTTTGCAGACCTTGGCTTCCTGCCTGGGTGGGCGGGAGAGAGGGAACTTCTAAGCGAATGTGCAAAGAGCCATACCAGAACCACCCCTGCCGAGGACTGGGTGAGGGGAAACACAGGAGCAGGTGGTTAGCTCAGTTGTCCAGGTGCTGATGTTCTGGGGCCATGGATGTGTGAGGAGAGAGGAGCTGAGAGGCCAAAGGAGTGATTTAGCGCCCAGGGAGCCCAGGAGTCCCACTTACACCCCAGGGAAATCACAGACCAAGACCGCTGCAAAGGCTCCTGGGCCCAATGTTCCACCCCACTGCTGGGTGGGGTCTAGCACTGGAAAGCCGCCTCAGGTGTGTCTGGAGTGAAGGGAGAGGGAGGTAGGGCCGGCTCTCAGATACCAGGACATGGGTTTCAGGGACCTGGGAAAGAGTAGCGCCAGTTCCTAGGTGGGCTTCTGTACCAGGTCCCACCAGTCCTGCCCTTCCCAGCACCCCAAGTCTTTTCCGTCCACCCCCCCCCCCCCAATAGCCTCTTGTCATCACTTAGCTACTGATTGTGCCCCCATGGCTTGACATTGGAGGGTTAAATGAGGTGTGGAGTCCGCCACAACTTTTAACCCTCTCCCCAGATGTTCTTTGCCTCTACGTGGCCCTGGGGCTTTTATCTTAATCCCTCCTACCCTACCTTTCCTCTCCATCGTCTTTTTTTTTTTTTTTTTTTTAATATACTTATTTTACTATTGGGGGAGGGGAAAATCAAATGAACAAGATCACTTTTAAATGGTAGTTTTTATAAAATGTTATAAACTTGTATCTTTTTACCATTAAAGTGCAGTGTATGTTCCTTCGTGATATATTCAGGATATTTAAATAAAAAGAAAATGGGGCTTTTGTACATACTATCTCTCTTTGGGAAGAATATCCTTGGGAGAAGCTTTTTCACTGGGGCCAAAGTAGTTTTCTTTTTTTCCACCAAGTGTAACCAACCACCCCACGACTTCCAGCACCCTGTAAGCTCCCCTTTGCAGAGAGCAACAAGTAGAATAAGTACAGGATATCAGTTCAGAAGAAGGAAAAAAAACACGCACAGCAGGACAGAATGAGGCCAGACACCAGCAAAGGCAGTGTTTCTCTGAGCGTGGTCTGTAGGCCTCCTACGTCAGCGTTACTTGAGGATTCACTAGCCCACCCCGGCCCACTGCTGCTGCGCCCCAGGCAACCCATATCGTGCAGTCTGTTCTGCACTTTAAGTCTGAGAACTTCTTGCCCTCAGGCGGCAGGAGGAGGAATGCACAAGAGCTTTCCTGAGGCCCAGGCTCTACAACCTGCTCTGGCCTTGGGGTAAAGCAAACTGACAGGTGTGCTCTGAGGTAAGACTCTTTATTGTATACATGGGGGGGTAGCCCCCACTTCTGAGGTAGGGAAGCAAGGTTGCCACAGAAGGTAGTCCTCTCGGGCATCACTCTAAGAATGAAGTATGGGTGACCGCTCAGCAGTGGATTAGCCCCCTACCAAGCTGCTGACTGAGAGACCCCATGCCCCAATTCCCTCCATCCCAGAGCAGAGCCCTGCAGTGAGTGTCCCTCCCCACTTCAGAGAGGGTCGCTTTCTGCCTCTTGAAAGCGGGGGTTGACAGTGGTCGTGATGGCGCTCTTGTAGGGAGGATTGTTGTCCTGGGGAAAGAAGTTGGAAATGATGAGGAAAAGTCCCAGGACTTTTATCAAGTCCTAAGAGGCCAGCCTAGAACTTGAGCAGGAGGACCCCAAGAGCTGATGGGAACTAGCAGAGGAACCAGAGTAAGCCTACAGCGGAGGGCTAGGCCAGCGGCGGGGGGGCGGCTGAGTTGAACGAGTCAGGGTGGAGGGTGAGACGGTGAAGCAGAAAGCAAAGTCCACCTAACCAGGGGAAGCAAGGAAGACCTCACCCAGCGGGGTAGGGGCAGCCTTACCTGCTTCCACTTGAGCTGCTGCTGCTCCTTTTTAAAACGACTGTATTCTCGGCGGTCATAGATTTCCACTGAGAGCCGATAAGCCAGGACCAATCCCAGTCCCACCACCACGATGCCCCCCACACAGCCCAGCACGATGATTTGGGTGTGGTCTGACCCCTCTATGGGAGAGAAACAAGAGACGGCCTAGGAATTGATCACCAGTTACCCACAGTGTGTCCAGCCTCATCCAGCCTCCCCAGGCCTGCCTGTCGTTGAAAACAAAGGGAACCTCCGCAGAGTCCAAGGTTATCCCAGTGCTCAGGGCCTTAGCCTTGTCCGTTTGGTCCAGCACCTGCACTTTTGCCTGGATTCATTCGCTCTGCTTCAACCCCCAGCCTGATTTCCCATTGTCTTTACCTCCAGAGTTCTGAGGCCCTACCCATTAAACTTCCAGGGCCCCATCTGGCATGTCCACAGCATCCCTGCCCACTTACTTTCCGGGGGTCTCACTCTCAGCATGACCCTTCCTCTGGCTTCATCCTCTGCCAGGAAGAAGAAGAGCTGGTTGTCGTGGGTCCTCTCTTTGCACCAGCCATCATCCAGGATAGGGGCCAAAGCCAGAGTCACGTTGGCGTGGGCACATGCCAGGCTGCAATTCATGGCCAGAGGACCAGTCCCAAAGGCGCCACACTCTGCGCAGTCCCTGTCCAGCGGGTGCCAGTCAGTTACCAGCTGGACAGATGTCACCCAAACCACATGCAGAAAGAGCAGGTGGGTGGGAGGGGCTCAACGAGCCCTGTGCCCCTGTTCCCAAGGCGCAAGGCCTGAGGGCTCACCTGTGTCTCTCGCATGGCGTCTTGCAGCCTGAGCACTGATCACATAGGGCACCGTAATAGCCGTCCAGGCACTGGCAGCGGTTGCAGTTGCAGTATCCTTGCCCATTGCACAGCCCTCCCTCGGGACTGACACAGTTGTCTGTGTCCCCGCTGCATTCGCATGCTCTGCCCGTGCGATTGGCGTGACAGTGACACACTCCACATTGGCAGCGGCCAAAGCCTGAGGCAGAGCCACGCGCAGGGTGACAATCATACTCCCCACAGGCATTGGACATCCCATGCCACCACAGGCTGCCTAGAGCTGACCTGTTCCTGTGCATCCAGCTCCCTCTCAAGTGTGCCGGATACCCTCCAACCCCTACACCAGAATCTTTGATTCCTCCCCTTAGTGCAGAGAAGTTCCCAGAGCCTAAACACCCTTGGGGAAGCCACTCTGACCCCGTCCTTCTCCCCAAAGTCTCCAGGTACCTCCACAGAGGATTCCCTCATGTCGCTCACAGCTGGCATCATCACATTCGCACAGACGCCCAGAGCTCTGTCCACTGCAGGTGCAGCGTCCACACTGGCACCGTCCCCTCCCACTGCACAGGGGCCCTGTGCCGTTGGGCACTCGGCACCCAGATTCCAGATCCAGGGAGGACAGCTCAGCCTCAGAGCACTCACAGAGTCGACCCAGGTGGCCAGGGACGCAGCTGGGAGGGGAAGGCAGGGGAGGGAAAGGGGAGTCATAGATTTTGACTATGGCTTGACCTGCCTTTCCCAGAATCCTCTAAAGCCAAGATCTCAAGATAGTTGGAGAGCCACCAGCGGCTGACAGGAGGCCAGAATATAATGGAGCACCAAGGAGTATAGAGGGGGTGAGGGGGAGTTCTGGTGGAGGGGAGGGTTTGGCATTTCTGAGAAGCTTCAGGAGGTGAAAATCAGGGTGGAGTCTTGGGCTGTCTACGAAAAAGATGTCTATAGAGACGCCAGTAGGAGGAGGGGAGGCAAGGGAGGAGGAATACAGGGGAGCCATATAGGTGAAGGGAAGCAGGAGGCCCTCACCTGCACACCCCGCATTGTAGGTGCCCCTGGCCGTCACTGCAGTGAGGAGCCTGGGGCTGGGTGTCACTGCAGTTACAGTCACACAGTGTGTGCAGCTCCACAGTCAGCTCCTCTGAGAAGCCGCGGGCTCGGAACCTCAGCAAATGGGGCTCTGGGAGGCAGTGGGTGGCTTGGAGAGTAACCAAAAAATTCACCTGAGGACAGGGCAGGCGGAAATCAAACTAAGATCATGTGCGCTCCTGTATGTGCACGGGCACACACCAAACCCACTGGTCATCTAGAACCCTGCTTCCTAGCAAATGAAGGGATAGGGTCGCGCTAACACCCATCTCCTAGAAACACTCTTGAGGAGGCTGCTCGTTAAAGCTCCTCAGAAAGGACGGGTGGAAGGCTACCCCACGCTTTTTGCTTTGCTTCCTGGGCCTGTCCTCCGTCTCTCCCTGCCTGCTCAATTTCCCACTCCCACCCCCACGCCCTTCCTTCTCACTGTCTGGTTGATTCGGACGTGGTTGCACTGGCCCCTGTCACCAGCCTCATCCTGTCTCTTCTCAGGACCCCCACACTGAGAATCGTAAGAGATGTGGACCCCCGGAGGGAGTAGAGCGCGTTCATGTTCAAGGGTCACAGTGGATGACAGGCTCTGTGGAAAGGGAGAAAGAGAGAGTAACCATGTGAAGGCAGGACTCCAACTCCACCTCATGCCCTCTCCAGCTGTTCCGAATCCTGCCAGAAGCCTGCCCTCAGCCCACCTGGGGACTCCTTCCATTCTGCCCAGTGAGGAAGAGTTTCTGCAGGAAGGACCTGTGATAACCTTGAGTGAGAACACAGAAGCCAGAGGCTTCTAAAACAGCATTTCAGTGCAGCTGCAGCGAAGGCCTGCTGGGGGTCAGGGGCTGGCCAGCACTGTAAACATGCAGTGGCTGTGTTTTTCAAACCCCAGATCAGGACACATAACCGGTGTGCATACAGGGTCTAAAGGGCAGATTCTTTCAATTGAGTTTGTCCTGGGAAATTTGATATTGTCTCGAATTTTCTTGCCATGGGTTTAGAACATGGTCCCTGTTATCAAGAAGGCTACAGTCTAGTTGCAGAGATAAGACCTAAACCCAAGAAACACAAATTTTTATGGTTCCTTCTACCTGTAAAATTCTATGGTTCCTGTAAAGAATATCTCCAAATTATTTATAAGCTTAGTGAAGGCAGTCTCCAGATGTCACATTCTTTATGTACAGACTGACTGGGGGACAAGTGCCAGCCATTCCATCTGTTATCTCTGTGACCTTGGGCAAGTCACTTAGCCTCCCTGTGTCTGTATCCCCATCGATAAAATTGGAACGCTAGTTTCCAGGCAGGGCTTTTAGTGGGATAAATGAGACAGCAAACAGTGTGTGTACTCAGGACAGTGCTTGGCATGAAATAAAAGCTCAATCAATGTTAATTCCCTTCCTTGCCAGAGCAGGGCTCCACGCTCTGCACAAATCAGGCACTTAAGATTTATGAATGCAAGACTGACTGAGTGAATGAGCTATTAATGACAGCCACATGCAAACTGGGGGTAGGAGCTGTGGAGTGTTACACAAAAAGTGATCGTCCCCTTTTAGTTCTGCCACCCCACCTGAGGGTCCCGTTCCATCTTTCCCCAGTGCCCACCCTCCCCCTCCCTCCACGCTGGCCCCTCACATTATAAGCATCCATGATGAGCTGTACCACATTGCTGGAGTCCTCACTCAGCTCCCCCACTGCGGACTTGGGAATCAGCTTACTCAGCTCCTGCGACGTGAGGAGTTGAGGGAAATGGTGGGTCACAGCTCTAGGGAAATAAGCTTCTGGGGTTCTGGAAGGAGGGCATATGGGGGAAGGAGAATGGGCCTGTGAGGGAAGTGAGAAAGGCTGGGAGTGGGAGGGTTTGGCATTCAGACAACTCTCACCTGGTAGACAGGCAGTGTGGCACCGGTGACAGCAAAGATGGGCTGGATGTTTGCCGCAGAGAGGGCCTGGGCTACCTGACCCACGGAGGGGTAGTCCTGGAGCAGGGAGTCAGGACAAGGTGAGCGCCCCCCAAGTCCCCCTCACAACACGCAAGGTGCCCTCAACCCAGGAAATCCAGGGTTCCACCAGCTAGAAGAGCCCTAGAGGCTTGGCAAGAAGGAGGGAAGGGCCAGGGAGTGGAGTGACTTGGGTTTGTCTGAGCAGTGGGGGGACATGGAGAGGAGGCACTTCTGGGGAAGATGGCAGGGTGGCCATCACCCGTAAGGACAGTGAGGCTGGAGGGTGGGTTCCTGGGAGGAGAGGAGGTGTGGCTCTGATGGAGCGGGGCAGGTGAGGGTGGCGACTCACAAACTCTGGGCTGCGACTGTAGAGGCCATTGCTGTCCAAGTGGCAGTGCCCGTCGCTGGGCATGAAAATGCCACCCAACTTGCCATCCCCAGCTGTGTGGAATGTGTCATCTGAAGTGAACACCAGTAGCCGGGACACATTTCTCCAGCCAATCTGCTCCTGGGGTGGGGTGGGGGGTAGGCTGTGCACTTGGGCATGGATGGCCCTTGAGCCACCCCCGCCTGCTCTAGGAGCAAGGATTTAGCCAGCCTTGTTCTGGTCAGTTTGTCCAGCCCCCTGTCTCCAGCTCCCTGCTTCTCCCCAGCCCCTCAAAACAGGGTTGCTGCTAGTGGAGGCCTTCTTGTGAATTAGAAAAACACGCCTCGGGACTTCCCTGGCGGTCCAGTGGTTAAGACTTCGCCTTCCAATGCAGGGGGGTGCAGGTTCCATCCCTGGTTGGGGAGCTAAGATCCCACATGCCTCGCGGCAAAAAAACCAAAACATAAAGCAGAAGCAATATTGTAACAAATTCAATAAAGACTTTAAAAATGGTCCACATCAAAAAAAAAAAAAAAAAAAAGGAAAACATGCCTATTCCTCAAGACATTTTACTCCAATCCACTAGCAAATTGTCAAAATAGATATGCAAACTACAGGGACTATAATACAAAGACCACCCCGTAGAGTAGAATTGTGAACTACATAACCATAGGTGGCCATCTTGGCCCCAAGCAGCCCTTCAGACTCAGGGCCCTTCCCCGCCCCCTCACCTGGCAGAGGGCAGCCTGCAGAATGGCATCAAAGCCACCTTCAGGCAAGTCCAGGTTGCCGGACACGCTCTGGCGTCCCACCTCCCGTTCGAAGGCCTTAGCATCCCCGGTGAGGGGTAGCACATGGTGAAAGCTGAAGGGTGGCTGGCAGCGCTCCAGTCGGGTGGGGCAGGGGTGGCGAAGCTTGGAGGGCACTGTGCTCACGAAGGGCAGCACCATTTTGTCCACGAAGGAACCAAAGCCTGGGAGGAGGAGTCATGAAGGCAGTGCCAGAAGTCACTGGACAGCAGCAGGATGCAGGGCGGTGGGGGGCGCACTGCTGAGGACTCAGGAGGGGAGTCCCTGGGAAGTGGGGGGCGGGTGATGGGAGAGGATGCTCCTAGAGGGCAGGGACCCAGGACCCAGCGGGGGCAAAGGGGTGAGAGCACAGGTCCAGGGGAGTGAAGGATGGAGAAGAGGAGGGCACAGCCGGGGGCAGGCAGGGGGTTGGTTAAGGCTGGGGAAGAATGAACAGGTGTGTGGTGTAGCAGCATCATAAGATGGAGGAGGGGATCTTGAACAGGGGAGGGATGAGTACAGACTGCAGAGTGTACAGCAGGGATAATGGCATTTAGACCTTGTCCAGGAGACACGGGCCTGAGAAGTGGCATCAGGGCAGTGTCCAGGTGGGTGCGTCTAGGGCACTGTCTGACCCTCGGAGCTGTCTGAACACAGTCTCTCCAAACTCAAGGCCTCAGTTACCCTTCCAGTAAAATGAGGGGTCCTACTGGACAGTCTCTCAAACCCCCTCTAGCTCTGACCTAGAAGATAGATGTCTTTGGGGAGAGATGTCAGGAACCCGTGGCCTGGCCCGGTCCATTAAAAACCGGGAGAGAACACAGTGAATATTCTGCCCCTTCATTTCTATGCCCCACATAACCGGCTGGAAAAAAAAACTCAGGGCAGCTAGCTACTCACCTGAGTCTCCCTGCTCTTCCCTTGAGAGCATACTTTCACTTAAGTAAACCCTTGCTTTACTTTCTTGAAAAAAACAAAAACAAAAAAATGGGAGAGGGCAGGTGGGGCCCTTGTGTGCCCTAGACATTGGCAGAAGCTAGGGTGGTGGTTGGTTAGAGGCAGAGGGCCGGCAGGTGCGGGGCAGGGCTCCGCTGGGCTCACCAATGCGCACGGAGTGGGTGACTTCCTGCAACCTCACCAGCAGCGCGTGCCCAAGCTGGCGCACGCGCTCCAGGTCGTCCTTCATGGAGTAGCTCAGGTCCATAAGGTAGTACAGGTCCACAGGGTATCCCTCGGCTCGAAGGAAGCGGACCCGGAGCTGCTGGGGCTCTCCTGGGGGTGGAGGTAGTGGGGAGGTCGGTGGGGCGCGGTGGAATCCCAGCCCAGCCCCGGGCCCGGCGGCCCACCACCCCCTAACTCACCCGGCCGCAGCGTGACCCGGACCCGCTGCGGTGCCAGCTGCGTGGCCCCCTCGCCGCGGGTGCCCTGGCTGAGCGGCTCGTCCTGCAGCACCTCCTGCCGGCCGCGGGGCTCCTCCAGCTCCCCCGGGGGGCAGCCCCGGGCCAGCAGCTCCTCTCGCAGGGCGCAGCGCCGCACCTCCGCCTCCCCGGACGCCGTGAAGTTCTGCGCCGCAAGGGGAGGCGTGTCGGGACCCTAGTCCCCTGGACCCCTCAGCCCTGCTCCCAGAACCACCGTGGCATCCCGGCCACTTCCAAGCCCTCCCCTGTCAGGCAACTCCCTGGGCCCCCCTGATTCCCTCCCCTCCCTTCCTTCCACAGCTACCCTTGAACGCCGTCCTTTCTTCCTTGTCAGAGCCCACTTCTACAGCACCGCCCCTTCTCCTACCCTTATCTGGATGCCCCCTTTCCCCAGACACCCTACCTCTCCACTCCCCCAGTGCCACAGACTTCCTGTTGAGACCTTAGGGACCTCACTGCCATTAAAAAAGGAGGAGCCTGACCTCCTAGTCCAACCTCCCCTGAATGCTCAGGCCAAAATGGGAAGGGGGTCAGACTAAGACCCACAGTCCCTGGGAAGGGGAAGGATAGGGACAAGAGAGAACCCCCCGCTCCCCCTCAATGTGTCTGGTAACCCCTGGCATTGGCTGGGAAGTCACAGGGGAAGGAAATGGTTAGAGTGGCTTCTCAGCTGACCCGGGTGCCAGCCTCTGGTCGGGGGATTGGAGGAGACAGACATATACCCAGCTGTCCCGAGAGTCCCTGCCTGGCACCTCTGGCCTCTGCCTCCCACTGACTCTGAGTCTTCCCCTTCCCGGCCTCCCAGATTCACTATGTGCCTTTCCCCTGGACCCACTCAGTTTCGTGGCTCTGCCTCCTAGTGAGTGTGCCCTCATTTCTTATCTAACTCTCCATCTTCCTGTGAGAGAGACAGTTCTTCCCCACCCTCCAGTTCAGGCGCTCCTCATGCTCTGCTACACCATGAGCCCTGTCTCCTTAAGGCATAAACAAAAGAACAGCCTGGGACTTCCCTGGTGGTCAAGACTCCCTGCTTCCAATGGAGGGGGGTGGCGCTGGTTTGATCCCTGGTCGGGGGGCTAAGATCCCACATGCATGGCATGGCCAAAAAAATAATTAATTAATTAAAATTTCCCAAAAAATTAAAAACAAAACAACAGTCTTGTTTGACCAGCCAGGGAGACACCCTCTCCCCAGCATCCTTCTTGTCACTTAGGTAGCTCAAGCCTTTCCCCCAAAGCCCACAGGCTTCCAGCTCCTTCCTTTCTACCCTCCCGGTCACAGGCTGCTACATACCTAGGAACATGCCCCACCCCCACCACAGATCCAGAGACCCAATCACATACTTTCTGCAGTGGACTGACCCCCAACATGATATTTGGAGATGGGGCCTTTGAGAAGAAATTAGGGTTAGATGAGGTCATGAGGGTAGAACCCTCATGATGGGATTAGATCCCTATAAGAGGAGACACCAGAGAGCTTGTCCGCAGCCCATCTGCAAGCCAGGAAGAGAGTTCTCACCAGGAACTGAATCAGCTACCACCTTGATCTTGGATTTCACATCCTCCAGAACTGTGAGACATAAATTTCTGTTGCTTAAGCCCCCTAGTCTATGGTATTTTGCTATGACAGCCCAAGCTGACAAATACACTTTCTCACATGTACACCCACAAAAGATCCCTCTCCCTATACACAAGCATGAGTTCCAGCAGGAACATTGCTTCCTCCAAATTTATGGTCACAAGTCTTCTCCACATATACACAAATACACAGATACAGATGTAAACATACATGCGCAGGAACCTTGAGTGCATGTGTATGCACACACACATACAATCACAGACGGGAGTCCTATGTGCACAAACTCAGTCACACACAGAACTACAGAGTGCACCCAGAAAGTCACATATGTACCCACACAATCACACTCGTATATCCAGGCTGTACACACACGTAACACTTGGTTCAAAGGCCACAGGCCCATCTTTACCAGTTGCTTGCACCATGCACAGCTCGGGTGTGAGAGGATGCACTTTTGACAGGAGGGAGCTGGCTGGCAGGACCCTGGTAGGGACAGCCCAGGATCCCCCCATTCGGTGGTCTCCTGTGGGGATGAGGTCTTGGTGTCCAGTTCACTTTCACCTCTGCTCAGGGCCAGCAGGAAAACGACCATTGACAAAGCCACCATGGTCTGTAATAGGATATAAAGGGGGACATGTGGGTCCTCAGCGAGGGCCCCCAAGCTCTCAGCCCTCTAAACTTAGCCTGTGGTTGTCCCTCTCAAAACTCTACCCCAACTCTTTATCTCTCCCCATAGTTTCACTTCCCCCTGTGGATTCAGCAGTTTCTTCAAAATGGCAGGAAGGGGCAGATCCCAGGCTAGGGTAGGAGCCTTGGAAAAGACCCAACCCTCCTGCGTGCAGACTTCATGAGGCCAGAGTGGGCAAGATAGCCTAAGAGTCTGGAGAGTGGACCTGGAGGCACTAAGGTCTGCACACAGGTCTATTCACCAAGATTCCAAGCCATAGTGGAAAGAGAACCAAACAGGAAACAGACCAGGTCTGGTCCTGCCTCAGTCACTCACTGGCTGGTGTCAAGTCAGATTTTCTCTCTGAGCCTTAGTTTCCACAGCCGTAAAGTAATGGAGTTGAAAAAATAATCTGACAGCCCTTCTAGCTTTCATAACCTTGGATTCTAAAGGAAGAGGGTCAGGGGCTCTAAATAAGGGGGAAAAGTCAGGGATTAGGAATGAGAGGAAATGAAGCTGGAGCAGATGAGGGAGTATGTGAAAGAGGCAGGGAAAGTCAGCTGTAATTGACTGACATGGTAGCAAGAGGAATAAATATTAGACCATAAGAAGAACTGTCTAAAGGGTCTGGGATAATGGAGGAAGGAAGGCCAGGTTTGATAAAAATTTCTCTTTCCTGTACATTGCACAAAGGGGATCTAGATTAAAAATTTGAATAGGCAATTTATTACCATGCTTCAAAAGTCAAAAAGTTAAATCCCAATGGCCGTTTTTATAGAAATGGAAAAGCTGATCCTAAAATTCACATGGAATTGCATGAATAGCCAAAACAATCTTGAAAAAGAACAAAGTTGGAGGACTCACACTTCTCACTTTCAAACCTTACTACAAACCCGCAGTAATCAAGACAGTGTGGTATTGGCATAAGGATAGGCAAATAGATCAATGGAATAGAATTGAGAGTTCAGAAATAAATCCATCCCTTATGGTCAGTTGATATTCAACAAAGATGCCAAACCATTCAATACAGAAAGAATAGTCTTCAACAAATGGTAATGGGATGACTGGATATCCACATGTAAAAGAATGAAGTTGGACTCCTACCTCACAACATATACAAAAATTAACTGAAAATGGACCAAAGACCTAAGTATAAGTTCTTAAAACTATGAAACTCTTAGAAGAAAATATAGGGATAAATCATCATGATTTTGGATTTGACAATGGATTCTTAGCTATGACATCAAAAGCACAAGCAATGAAGGAAAAATTAGATAAATTGGACTTCATCAAAATTTAAAACTTTTATGCATTAAAGGACACTATCAAGAGAGTGATAAGACAGGCCACAGGATGGGAGAAAATATTTGCAAATCACATTATCTGTTAAGTATCCAGAATATATTAGAGAACTCTAACAACAACAAAGGGAAAAACAACCCAGTTTTAAAATGTGCAAAGGACTTTGATGTTTCTTTAAAGAAGATAGACAAGTGACTAACAACAGATAAAAAGATGCTCAAAACGATTAGTCATCAGGGGAATGCAAATCAAAACCACGAGATACCACTTCACACCCACTAGAATGGCTGTAATTAAAAAAAAATAGAAAATAAGTGTTGATGAGGACGTGGAGAAAATGGAGCCTTCATACTTTGCTGGTGGGAATGTAAAACGCTACAATTGTGGAAGACAGTTTGGTGATTCTTCAAGAAGTTAAAACACAGAATCATCCTAGCACTTGACAATTCCACCCCTAAGGATATCCCTAAAAGAATTGAAAACGGGTGTTTAAACAAACACAAACTTGTGCAATACTGTTGATCGCAGTACCATTCACAGTAGCTAAAAGGTAGAAACAACCCAAATGCCCATCACCTGATGAATGGATAAATAAAATGTGGTATATCCATACAATGAAATATTATTTGGCCATAAAAAGGAATGAAGTACTGATACATGCTACAACGTTGATGAACCTTGAAAACATTATGTTAAATGAACAAAGCCAGTCATGAACAACCACATATTGTACAACTCCACTGATATGAAATAGCCCGCCTAGACAACTCCATAGAGACAGAAAGTAACTTAGTGGTTGCCAGGGGTTGGGGAGGAGGGGAGGATGGGGAGTGACTGCTTAATGGGCAGTTTCCTTTTGGAGTGAAGAAAAAGTTCTGGAACTAGATAGCGGTTACGGTTGCACAACACTGTGAATGTACTTAATGCCCCTGAATTGTACACTTAAAATGGTTAAAATTATAAATTTAATGTGTATTTTACCATAATTTAAAAAACCAAAAAGTTAAGATGATAGAAATCTCCCACTCCTATCCCCCATCCACCCCAGTTTGCACACTTCAAATAAATAACCATCATTTATTATTATCTTTTGTTGCCTATAATCTTTCTAGAGACATTTAGTGTATATACAAACTAACATGAACACATATATACTCTTCAAATGATAGAATCAAACAATAGAATTCAACAAATGCTAGAATACTTTACACCCAGTTTTGCATCTTACTCGGTCAGACTAGTTTTCTTGGAGTTCCTGCCACCCAAGAAAATAAAGAACTCCCTTGTTCATTTTTACAGCTATATAGATTTCCATTGCATGGATATATCCTGTTGTATTTAGTCTCTTGTAATGGGAATTTATGTTGTTTCTAATTATTCACTATTATAAACAATGCTGCAGTGAAAATTCATGGATTTATCATTTCACATGTGTGCATGTTGTAGGATAAACCCCTGGAAGAGGATTTGTAGGGTTAATAAATAGGTATTATTTGTAATACTGGTGAGTAGTGCCAACATAACTGACATGACCTCCTGAAGGGCTGTGCCAGTTCACGTCCCCATCAACAGTGTATTTGAAAGGCCAGCTAACTCCTTGTCGGAAAGCATCTGCATCCTTCTCAGCCTGGGCGGAGACTCAGTACCAGAGGATCTGCACAGGGTGTGGCGAAGGGGTGTGGTGCCAAGTTGCTGACCGCCCCTGTCCTGCTCCCCACCACCTGTGACCTCAGGGGTAGTAGATATATATTTAACAGAGTCTCCACCCTCCTGTGAGAGGCTAGCCCAGGGCTCAGCCTCAGCGTAACCTCAGCCTCCTTGGCTCTGCACGCCTGTGGTCGGCGAGGCTGGGGATGCTGCAGCACGGAGCCCAGTTTTGACTCATCTCTCACAGGTGGGGCTCTAGGCCACACTGTCCCCCAGGATAGGACAGTCCCAGAGAGCTCAAAAAAGTCACTCATCTCCCCTAAAGGGGGCCCCTTGGACTCCCCTCCCCAACCCCCTTCTCCCCTCCTCAGGATACGTGACCTGCCACCTGCTTATCTTAATCTGTCTCTCCCTTTCTCTGTCTCCTCTTCCTAGTCAGAAATCTGATTCCATCTTGCAGCTACTTTTCTCCTCCACTTCTTCACAGTTCTTTGTTTTACTTCCTTTCCCACTCTGATCCTAACCGTAGAATGGCAAAATCTTCTATTTCCATCCCCTCTTTTTGCAGATGGAAACCTGAATCCCAGAGTGGTGAGTGACTTGCCCAAGGTCCCCCAGTGAACTACAGCAGAGCAGGGACTGACACAGGCCAGGCCTCTCACTTTGTTTGCTGCTTTCCTTCCCTCCAACCCGGGCACCATCTTCATGGAAAGTTGTGCCTTCTCCCCACCAGCCCCAATGGGCTCTATCTGATCCCCTTTCTCTTTCCTTCTGGCCTTCCTGTATCTTCGCTTCTCTCCCTCTGCGGTTATCCATTTTCCTGGACTTAATTCTGACTCCAGTACATACCCCACTGCCCCCCGAGCAGCTGAGAAAGAGAGCATCTCCCCAACCCATCCAGATCTCCCAAGTCAGGAGGAACCCTCTGCTGCCCACTCAGAGTCACAAGGAGGGGACAGAACTGAGCCGCTGAGCCACAGTCTTCCAGGAGTGTGGGATCTGTGGCCAAGGTACCAACTGGGAGGAGGCCTGAGCCGAGCACAAGGCATCAGGCAGCAGGGATGGCAGCTGGGGAGTAATATTGGGAGAACCTTACCTCGTCATAATCCGTAACACATAGACGGCAAGCAAATGATAGCACTAATGCATCCCCTACCTCCTTTTTCTCTCTCCAGTCCCACTCTTGGGAAACCAACACAAGAGGGATGGGTGGGGGGAGGGAGGGCTTGTGAGACTGGAAGAGGGAAGAGGAACAGGAGATCTTGGGAATGCAGAGAGGTCTTCAGAGCCTTTCTCAAGACTCAGCTGAACCCTGGGTGTCTTCAGGTCAGAGCCCTCTTCCCAGGAGGTTAGGACCAGGTGGGGCCTGGGCGGGTAGGAGAGGAGGCAGGAGAGCTGCTGCCCTGGTACTCACAGGTGCGTGCGGAGCAGCCCTTCCTCCCTCCGGTGGTAGCAGCAGCCTTTGTGTACTGATCTGGGAGGCTGCAGAGGAGGAAGTGACACGCCCCAGGGTGGGGGAGACTTGGGGCTGGTGGGGGTGACTGACCTAGGAGAAGGTGGAGCAGATAAGGGTGAAATTGGGCCAAGGGAGTTGATAATACAGGGATCTGGACGAAGGAAGCAAGGAAGCTCATCTGTTGAGCACCCATTATATACTGGATGTATCATAATGTTACAATTCATTCTCACAGCAGCAACCTCATGACATAGGTGTTAACCTCCCTCCAGCCCCCTAATTTTACAGATACAGAGGCTTAGAATTACAAAGTATTTTGCCCGAGGTCACATAGTTAGCAACTAGATGGTCTGGATTTAAATCCAGGTCTGCCTGCCTCCCAAATTGATGTTCTATTTCCTCATATAGGAACATGACAGGAAGGAAGAAATATGGAGGCAATAAGTACTGTCGGAGGGGGAAATGAGTGACTATTTTTCATTCTGAAAACCTGGTGCCCACTGTCTTACAGTGTGTGCTTAACTACACAGGCTCTGGAGCCAAACTGCCCAAGTTCAAATCCTAGCTCTATCACTTACTAGTAGTGGGACCCTAGGTAAATTACTTACCCTTCCTGTGGCTGTTTTCTCATCTGTCAAGTGGAACTCATAGCATTATTGTGAGAATGAGATTATTCGTATCAACTGCTTAGAGGAGAACATGGCACTAAGGGCTCGATAAGAGAATCGGTGGATGAGAAGTAATGGCGGTGGGAGGCTTTGAAAAATTCAAGGACCAGACAGCTGGGAAGTTGGAGAGACAGGCACAGGGCCAGGCTCAGAGAATGAAGTTGGGGGGCCAAGGAGCCAAATGGTGCTGGGGCCCAGGATGTGGGTGGAGGAGGCGAACTGTGCAAAGCTGAGCATGGGCATGGCAGCTGGAGACGGGCAAGGACGAGGCTGCAGGGAAAAGAGGCTGAGGCCCACACTTGACCACAGGGAGTTTTGAGAAGGAACTGGATGTGACGTCCGTTCACAGGTCTGTCTCCTCCACCAGCAAGGGACTGACTGAAGCTGCAGGGTCCGTCTCCTAGCAGGTGTTCAGTGAACATCAGATGGGTCGCAGGAGGAGCAACTGGGAAGAAGGGCATCCTCTGGGTGGGCTTCAGCCACCGGCTCAGACCTCTTGCCCTTCCCCCACAACTAGGGTTGCCATGGCAATGACCCCTCCTTCCCCACAGGCCCTGTGGTTTCCTCTAGAGTTTCTTTCACTTTCTTCTTCTGCTTTCCCCCCTCTCCTCTCCTCCGCCACTCCCACATCCTCAACCTCTCTCTCCCACATGCACGGTCGGGTCATCGGTGAAGACGCCAGGCGCAGGTAGGCAAGGCACTGTCCCAGGGAAGAAGGTGGGTGGGTGTGGGTGTTAATGGGGAGTCACAGGGGGCAGGGGAAGAGTCCAGGGGCGCAATGGCAGAGGCCAAAGTCAATGGGGCTGAGGTTGGGGTGTTGCAGAGGTTAAGGCATGCAGGGGCAGGGAGAGGTATTAGGACAGAAGGTAACAGTGGGGTCGTGGAGGGCAAGCAGGGTCACAGGGAGAAGGGCGGGGGCAGAAGGAGTGACTCAGAAGATGATGGTGGGGTCACAGTGTAGGCGGCTTATGGGGTGAGGGGCTGGCATAAAGCAAAAACACTGTAACTTAGATGTACACCGTGGTTCTTTTCTTCTGGGGCCAGGGACCCTCATGGGAACCAATTGAAACTGCATTGACCTCCTCCCCAGAGAAGGGCAGATGTGCATGTATACAGAACTGGGGGTGGGGATAGCCTAAAGACCTCTGAGGCCCAGGACCTTACTAGAGGTTCACAGAGTCCAATCAAGGCTCCAACATCTGGTGATCATGGAGGCCCAGACACTCAGGACAGGCCCCCGTGGACTCCCTTTCCGCCACCTTCCCACCACACCCAACCAGATACATTTCATCCTATTTCTTTAGTTCCCCTAAGAAAGCTGCAAAATCCACCCTCCCCACCCAGTCCCTCTGCAGATCAGCTCGTTGCTTCCCCCCTAGAGGGAGCCACATCCCATGAGTTTCCATCACTTTATTTGCAAAAATAGAAAACTCAGCAATATGCGACACAGCGGGGTGGAGGGGAGATGTAAACAGGGGAGGGGACAGCACCCTGACCCCCCCAGAGAAAAAGGGGAGCCAGTGGGAATCTTATTTGGCAGCTAAATACAAACTGGGGATTGGAGGAAGAAGGGAGGGGTCACAGGGGCCCTGGGCTCCCCCTCCCAAGACCCCTGGAGGAAGGGGTCAATTCCAGGGTGTAAACAAAAGCTAATAAATAAATAGAGGCTTCCTCTGGGTCAGGGTGGGATCAGCTAAGCAGTGCCCACCCCCCCTCTCCCTGGGCCAAGCTGCTCTGGGGGTCACGGGGGGAAGGCACCAGGGGGAGAGGGATTCCCTGGCCCCTCTGTAGTGTAGGAGGGTTCCTGCCCCATGGCTGAGATGGGGGGCAGGGGGAGCCCAAGGCACATGACAGGACTGGGGGAGGGGCTTGTAACTGAGGGCATAAGGTAAACTCTGGGCCCAAGCAAAGAGGTGCAGAATGGACCTGCCTCTGTCCCTTTCACCCTCTGGCCCCCCACAGAAATGCAGGGCCCGACCTGCCCCACCCTGACCTGGCACAAGGATGGGGGCACAGCGGGCAGCATGCACCCGGCAGGTGCCTTACACAGCATCAGGCACCAAGGACAGGGGCAAGAGGGTGGGCTCAGCCCTCCCCCATGCCCCCCCCCCTTTGGTCTCTAGTGTTCCTATTTACTCCCAGAGGCCTAAGCACCCGGCAGAGGAAGGGGCTGTGGAATGGCAGGGTCTTCCTCCTGCCCTGGGAAGCCTGGGACCCTGGTGTCTGAGGGGCAGTGCTGAGATTTTAGAGTCCAAACCCAGGCTCACCCCTTTGCCCTCTCTCCTGGAGGGAACAGGGCTGGCTCCCAAGACTGGAGAGGGAGCCGGTTAGAGCAGGAAGGGGATGAACACGGAGGCACCCCTGGAAACTTTGGCAAAAACAAGGAGCTCAGTGGAAGGGGTAGGGAGAGGGCAGAGCAGGTCCTCCCTCAGTCACTGGCGGTGTCTGGGAGATGGTCAGTCTGCTGCCTGGAGCCCCCAACCCCTGAGACAGGGGAAGTCAGGGGCCCTGGTCAGGGTGGGGGCTGCGGCCCCCTCTGCCCTGGCCCCCAGGAACCTCATCCTCGCTGGAGGCCTTGGGGTGGGGGCCAGGCTGCGAGGAGTCGTCCTCAAACATTTCGGGGTTCTCCAGCATTTCTCGGATCAGGGGAGGCATCGGGCCCGGAATCTCCATCTTCAGGGTAATGGCCCTTTCCGCTCCTGCAATGGAGGGACAAGGAGGTTCGGGGGGGCTGAGGTACAGCCCCTAAGGCTGACACCTTAACCTTGCTGGACTGCCCTCTAACTCCCCTCTGGGGGCTCCCAGCACAGGCCTGCCACCTCTGTTACCCTCTCCCTATTCTAGGGTTCCTGGGCACTGCTCCTCTGCCTGGAGCCTCTGCCTGTCTTCTCCGCCAAGCCATCCGTCCCATCCTTTCAGGCTGTCTCCTCAAAAATCATGTGGTGCCCAATTCCAGCCCCACTCCCTGGACACCCTCCCACCAATGTCCATAGCTTGCCAGTTGTTCCTAGGGCTGTTCTTTTTTTAATTAGTTAATCTATTTATTTATTTTTAGGGCTGTTCTTAATAACATTTATAATTAGAACTAATATTTATCAAACACTATCTGCCAGGCATCCTGCTAAACCAGTATTGTCCAATAGAACTTTCTATGATGAACGAAGTATCTCCTCTGTCCAGCGCAGTAGTAACTGGCTGCACAGGGTTACTGAGCACTGGAAATGTGGCTACTGCAACGGAGGAACTGAATTTGTAACTCAGTGCAGTTCTAAGCCCATTGTGTGTTAACTCGTTTCATCCTCACAGAACTTAGGAGGTAGGTGTAAGTCTAGCCCAGTTTACAAGCAGAAAAACAATAAAAAAAAAAGCACTTGCCCAAGTGTCCCCACTAGCATGTGGCTGAGCTAGGATGCTCGCGTAGGCTGCCTGGTTCTCACCCACTCTGTTCTTGTCTCTGCCTGACCCAGGAGACCAGCAGCTCCGGGAAGAGAGAGGGGAGGCTCGCTCCCGACTAACCCTTGGTGCTGATGCCCCGGAGGTCAGTGATCTTCATGAGCATCCTCGGGAACATGTAGGGCTGGCTGGGCCGTCGCCGCCGGGCGTAGAGCCTCAGGGCTTCCAGCAGCGGCTCCTGAAGCTTGTCCACTTTCTCAGGCTCCTCCAGGTCCATGCGGTCTGTGGGGACAAGCACAGGGGAGTGAGAGAGGAAGAGATGGGGAAGACAGTGACAAGTGGCCCTGCCCTATGGCCCTCCAGGCCCCAAACTTTGACCATGAGCCCCACCCAGGACATCTCCCCAGTTCCAATCCCTTCCCCGCCTCTGGCAAGAGGTTTTCTCTGGTAAATCACTCCTGCCCAGACCTCTATGTCAGCACTAGTATCGGGGGTCTCCTCAGCTCCCCCTGGCTCTTCCCCTCTTCTTCTCCTTTCTTCCAGGCTGCCGGGGAGTCTGTACTGGAGCTGAGGAGTCTGTGGATGGGACCAGGGTCTCCCGCCAGGTGGGAGATCAATCAGGTGTAGGGTGTGGTGGGAAAGCAGTCCGAGCAAACGCCAGGGGGCGCCCCCGCACCTCCGCAGATGAGGCAGATGGCACTGAGCAGCCCTGTCTCTGTATCATCCATCTCCAGTGGCAGAAGCTGCCCAGCAAAGGCAAAGACGAGGTCTGTGAGGGGCCCGAAGCCAGCATTGTGCATCTGGGTCCGGTTCAGGGTCAGCCCGTCAGAGAAGGTCATGGTGTCCTGCTCTGGGGTGTACCTTGTGCAGATCCGCAGCATCTGGAGGTGGGCAGGGGGCAGGGTTAGTGCTGTCTCTGGGAAGGAGCGCTATGGGGGTGGGGAAAAGAGGGAATGAGGTGCAGGTGGCAAGTGAGGAGGATAGTTCCTGAAGGAGGGCCACCTGAAGCAGGCAGGGGGAGCAAGGCAGAGAGATGGAGGGTCTGAAGTTGGGGGAGGGAAGAGAAGTCAGAAGGAGGCAGGGCACCCAGAAGTCTAGGATCAGATCTCAGGGGCAGAGATTAAGACAAAAAGAGCTTGGGTTTCGAGGAGATCTGGGGAGTCCCAGATTGGAGGGGGGAAGAGAGAGAATGAAATCTCTGTGTGGACCAGCTCCTTGGTCTCATATGAGGGTCAGGCTGTGGCAGAAGACAGGCCACGGGTCTTAACTTACTAGGATGTCCAGGCAGGCAGCCTTGAGCAGAGTAATCTGGTCGGCAATGCTGAGCCCTGTAAAGCCGGGCAGCCGTTTGGCAAACTCCACAATCTTGATGATGCACTTGGTGGCCAGCTCGCTGAACTTATCCCACAGCCCCAGATCCAGCTGCACCCGGTGGTCTGCACTGGAGTTCTGCAGGAAGGTCCAGTTAGAACACAAACAAATGCCTATCCTGGGGGCTGTCTTCTTTCTGCCAATACCCCAGGCTCTCCCTTCTGCATCTGGATGCCCTCCTTGTTTGTCAGCACCGGACCATGGCCTCCAACACAACCCCTACCCATTCTCCAAAGTCAGTGGTCCCCTGCCCTCACTGGGGCCCTGCCCACTCCTCACCGTGGTGTATTTGCCCAGCTGGCAGAGCGAGGGGAAGGTCTCTTGATGGGCTTTGCTGACCTTGGTGATGAGCTCTTCTAACTGGGGGCTCAGCTCATAGCTGTCAAGTGACCCTTCTTCCTTCACCTCTTTCTTCTTCTTGTTCCGATCATTCCGCACAGCTTGGGGGTGGAGGCGCAAGGAGAGCATCAAGACCCTCAGAACCTCCCTCTGGGTATCCCTTCTTACCCTAATTTAATGTGCTCCGGAGCATCCCTTCCTTGGGGCCCAGGGCAGGGCCTCAGTTTCCCTGTCTCCTACAATAGCTCCCATTCCCAGGCTGGCTCTCCCCAGCCCCACCCAGGGCTTGCAGGCCCTGCTCCCTCCCCAGGCCCTTGGCTCCATCCTGCCCTTCCTGTCACCCTGCAGGAGCTGGGGAGGGGGGGCAGGATATGCAGGCAGCAGGATATCCACTTATAGCCTTGGCAGCACAATGGTGCAGGGGAGGGGGGGCACCCCAGATCCACCTCAGGCTCAGTCCTGGGAGCAGGGGAGGGGACTGGCAAGCCCCCCTAACTTCCCCATGAAACAGGGAATGTGCACCGGTAACCCCCATTCACTCATTCAGAGGAAGGGTTAAGCTCTGAGAAGGGAGAATGGGAAGGGGTGGGGTCTCCTGGGTGAATGGAGCTAATCAAATAGGACTGGCCAGGGAGGAGGCACAGCACTCCAGGGCGGCTGGAGGCTGGACTGCAGAGGTCAGGAAAGTGGGGGTGGCCAGTGGGAAGAGGGTGACAACCACAGGCTAGGACAGGAGCACTCCTGCCCAGGCAGGCCTGAGGGCCTACCTTCCTTGGACATGCCGACTTCAAAGCACTTCTGTAGCCGGCAGTACTGGCAACGATTCCGGGTCACCTTGTTGATGATACAGTTTTTGTCGCGGTGACATGTGTACACCATGTTCTTCTGGATGCTGCGGCGGAAGAAGCCCTGGAGTTGGGGGTAAGGGAGGAGGGTCAGTGAAGCAGGATGTTGGGAGTACCAGCCTCTCACAGGCCTTGCAGGCCTGAGCCAATCTTATTAACCACCTCTGTGCAAAGCAGCCAGTCCCTCCCACCTCAGAGGGATACCCACCCACACACAGTGAGTCTCTGATCTCACGCAGGTAACTGGATGCCCAGTGCGCCTGCCTCCACCACGTACACACCTTGCAGCCTTCACAAGAGCTGACCCCGTAGTGGTAGCCAGAGGACTTGTCATTGCACACGAAGCACGGCTTGTAGACCCGGGGAGGTGGAGGGGGTGAGGGCGAGCTGGGCACCATCTCCTCTGAGCTAGTGCTCTGCGTCTCCACCGCTGCGGGGAAGCAGTGATGTGAGGGTCAGGGAGGAAGGACCCCTCAGATCTCTAGGCATCCTCATCAGATACACACTGCCCCCCCATTCCCACTTATTCCTCTGGCTCAGCGGTGACAGCACCATCGCCACCACAGTGATTTAAAGTCCCAACAACCCATATACAGCCCCATAGTAAACATGTCCAGAAACCCCTAAACGACCACTATGACCTCCCAGTCTGGCCATCTCCCCCTACAATAATGCCCTCCGGGACACTGCTCAATTCTCCAAATTCTAGGTCGAGGCCGTCCCAGAAGTTAAATTCTCTGGGCCTCAGTTTCCCCAGCTACAAAGTAGGTGTGTTACGGCCCGTGGCTCTTAACTCTCTAGTCACTCCCTCTCACATCGGGTCCCTGCCGGGTAGTCTCCCTCCTACCCTTTTCCTCCTCCTGATGCCATAGATCTGGCTGTGAGGAGGCAAATTCCAGACCACCTGTGGCTAGCACCTGGCTAAAAGACCTGCCGGGAGGCTCAGGAGGCAGAACAGAACCTCGTTTTCTCTCAAGCAGTACAGGGTAGACAATCCTTGAGCTTCCCCCTCATATCACCCCCCAAACAATCGCCAGTGTCCTTTTCCCCAGAAACCACTGAGACAGTGGAGGAAATGGGACACAGGTATTGGGAAGGTAGGTTAGGGCATATGCAACAGCCTTATTTTACATCCGAAGAAACTGAGGCCAAGAGAGAGAAGCGACCAGCCCAGTGCCACGCTGCCAGTTATGGCGGAGCCAAGGCTCTCAGGTCTTCTAACTAGATCTACGTGACCTGGCCAGGAGTTAGAGAAGTTGGGAAAGGGAGACAGGTATTTGCTCAGATTCTCAGGTCTAGAAGCTGCTGGGGGTGTAGCAAAGCAGAGAAGTCAGGCGACAGTGGGTAAACAGGGCTGATGGAGGAGGGGAACTATCTCTGGACCCTCTCTGAGCCGTGTCTTCACTCCTAAACTTCCCCTGCAAATACCCAAACACAGCTCAAAAGAGATCTCCGCCCATGCCACGCACAGTGTGGAGGGGGAGGACGCCCTCTGTTTGGGAGGCTGCTGAGTAAACCTCTTTTGGGTGTGTGGCTGATCTTCAGAGGCTTGAAAAAAATCTATAAATTAAATTATTCAACCTGTAGGACCAGTTGCCCAAACCTGGAGGGCCTAAGTTAATGCAAGAAAACCCTAAGACCCTCCCTAAGGAGTGTCCCTTGCTTGCACCCACCTCATGAACACCTTTTTCCTTCTAACCTGCTGTAGCCCACCTGGTCAGAAGTCCACCCAGGCCACCAGAAGGACAGAAGGAAGGCCCGGATGCCAGGGTCCCAGGCTAACTCCACCCTCCCCACAGGAGGAAAGCCCTCCCCACCCCCCGACACACACAGACACTCAATTAGCATAAGAATCCAGCTGGAGTGAGATTCCCCAATGAAAAAGGAGAGAGGAGGGGAGGAAAGGAGGGTGCCTGGAGTCTATTCAGGACCTGGTGGGAAATCCGGGGTTGGTGGGGGGAGGCTGGTGCTGAGAGATGGGGGGCGGGCTGGAATGCCTTTCAGGATGGTCCCGGTGTCCTCTGAGGGCACATGTGCTGCCCACAGGCCAGTGTGTGGGGTGGTGCTCACTCGGCGCTGACGCCCTCCCTGCCCGCAGAGCGCTGCCTCATTTCCTCTCTTGCAAAAGGGCCTGGGTGTGGTCAGACTGGCATGGGCCAGTGCCAGCCAATTATTATGAGACTGGGGGTGGCAGGGAGACAGGCCCAGGGGCAGCTTTTCTCATATGCGTGGTACTGTCACCCCTTCTCGGGACCCCTCTGGCACACTCCCGTCCCTGAACCCTAAAGCGCAGCCCAGTAGCTCTGGTCAGTCAGGGAGCAAAGGGCGCAGGAAGGCTAATCGTTGTCACTTCACTGAGATTCCCTTCTCAGCCCTAGGCAGAGACCCCAGCACCAGGGGGATGCCGCTCCTGGCTAAGCAGGGGCCCCTGCAGGGGAGGAGGGGGTGGCTCTGGGGTTTTCTCCTTTTAAAGCCCAAATTGCTGAAATTGAGGAAATTCCTGGCCAGGCTGTGCGGAGCTTCAAACAAACTCTTTATAACCGGCTGTAAACACTCCCAGCTGCGAGGCCCAGGGCTGAGAAGCCTGGACTCACAATCTGACACACACCTCCTTGGAGACACTCTCACACGTCAACAACACAGGGGGCACAAAAGCAGGCACTTTACCAATGGGCTCCTATACCCCAGCGGGACCCCGGCACAGAAGAACACCCAGGCGGGCACATAGGCACACTCACTCCAGCCACACCGTGGAGCTGGACGCACAAGTCATAAGGAGGACACACAACACCCAGCGCTCGCTTCACAGTTGCAAGCGAGAAGCTCTGCCCCCAGACAAACACCCACGGCCTGCCAACGCAGCACCGGGACACCGACGCTGCCAAATACAAACACACCAAAGGACCTCTTTCCTTCCCTGGATTAGACACACAGGTCTAAACTTCTTTCTCTCTGAAAGTGTGTGGAGCAGGCCTGAGGCCCACCAAGACCCTAGAGGCCAAAATTGTTGGTCCAAACTGAAGTGCAAAAACATACTGCCAGCCAAGTCCCACAGGCTTCCCTGGGCCTGAAAAAGACGGGGTTCCTGCCCAGCCCCCACAAAAACCCTTCCTGGGAGATTCTCTCCATCTCAGCACCCCTCCCAACATACCCCACGTCCCTATCCTATTGGGCCATGAGAGAAGGTTAAGAATTCACAAGGATTTGGTGCAAGGCGATAGTTCACGCTTTCCCCGCCCTTTAAATGCTACGCTTTTCATTCTTGCCCCACCCCACCTCACGGTACGGTCTCCTGTTTGCCACCTCCCTCTTCCAGTCTCCCAGTTGTTAAATCTGAGCAGCTCTGCCCTGCAACCAAAAGACCAAAAAAAAAAAAAAAAAAAAAAAAGCCGATCTCGTAAACAGCGCTGCCGAGTGCCAAGGAGCGAGGCGCGTTGGCGGGGGCTCAGTGACCCCGCGCGCGCACTCCCAGGGCGCCCGCCGCCCGCCCCTTCCCATCGTGCCCCCCAGCCCCGCGTCCCCGGGCTCCGAGCGCCGTCCCAGCCCCGGGGAAATTCGGGGGTGTTCCAGGCTCCCCTCCCCACCCCCCCACCCCCGCCAGGCACTTCAGCCCGGGCTTCAAAGCCGCCTCTCATCTGGACTTCATTTTTACTGCCTCTCAATCCCCGGCTTTTTATTACCGCTCTGGAAAGGGGTTCCAGGGCCCCAGGCCTGGCATCTCCCATTTCACAGAGAGGGGAAGGTGGATATTTGGGGACCCAGGAGTCCCGCTCCCCCGGCCGCTGCCACCTCCAGGCCACTCCTCACCGTAACACCAACTTTTCTTGAAACTTTTCGCTTCCTACTGAAGTTGTGGGCTGGAGCCATAGGAAAAAGTGCACACAACCCTATACACATTTCCTAAAATTTCTTTTCTCAATGGGGGAGGGGGACGCCAGAACCCAGCCTGGCCCCGCTTGCGTGCACAACACCCTGCACGCAGCAGACACAGAGGGTGCACGCTTGAACACAGCACTTTCCAAAACCGCCCCCGCAGCCACGCAGGGCACACGCCCTCCCGGCCTCAAGTCACAAACATCCAGACACGGGGCCATGCGGACCTGCCAACGCTGGCGGAGGGCGACGCTGCGTAGAGAGACCCTTACGCCCACACCCGCACCGCCTAAGCGAGGCGTTGCACACTCCAGGGATGCACACGCTCTGCAAATAATATTTTTACACTCGCGACTTCCCACATGGACTTTACAAACGCCACTCACGGTCCTGGGTGCCATAACCCTCCCGGGCCACGGACCTGCCGGCATAAACTACCAACGCACCTCGGCCTCTCCCTATCCCCGGGAACTCTGGAGGGTCACCAACCACAGGTCCTAGCTATACACCCACCATAAAACACACACACACACTCCAAACACTACGGCACACACCCAAAGGAGTCGCTGAGGCCCCCACGTTTAAAGGGCCAGTACCTCTTTCCTACACACCCGGCCCTCACATGGAAAGGGTCAGAATCTCCGCTTGCAACCCAAGTCCACCTTTTACACACGGAACGAGAGAGCCGCTGCCTGTCCTGCACCCCGCACCCCACCCCCAGTGTAGGGCTCGGGTACCTACATTGCAGACTGGCGGGTTGCGGCCAGGCAAAAGACTCGAGTCCGGCGAAACAGGAGCTGCCTGTGGCTCTGCGCAGCAAGCCGGCCCCGGGTCCGGCCGCTCCGTACAGCCGTCGCGGACCCGGGGCAAACGTTTCCATGCAGTCGTACATCGCGACCCGGCTTGGAGGGAAGCTGGGTGCTAGAAACACCGAGGACCCGCAGCCGATTCCCCCTCCTCCCCCGGCGGCGCCCCGCTCCTGGAGGGGGGGAGGGGGAGGGCTAGCATAGGGCGCCGGGCTGCATGGGGGGTAAGGGGTGGGCGGGGAAGAGGGGGATCCCCAGCAGGGGAAAGGGACTGGGCGGGGCGCAGAGCCGGGGCTGCCGCTCCAGCCGCAGTCCGCCTCACTCTGGGCGCCTCGGCGGCTAGCACTGGGGAGACGTTTTGTAAAAGCGAAGCCCGGCGGGGTGGGGGGTGGGGCTTGGAGAGCTAAGGGGGCCGGGCACCAAGATGAGCAGAGCAGGGAGTGGAACACACGCACTCGCACCGTGGCGCGCTTGCTTGCTTAGACACACATCCGTGCATGCATTTATCTTGGCAGGCACCACGCATTTGCAAATATGCAATAGTGCACATGCATGTCTGCACGCGCATAAAATGAGAGGTGCACACATGTTTTTGCAAGCACACCTGGCTCGGGAGAACGCTTGCAAGGATTCTCCACAGCTCGGAGGCTTTGCAAGCTTTTGCACTTAGGCGCGTGCCAAGGTCGGGGATGGGGGAAGGAGTGGAGAAACCGAGCACACGCATTTCCTTTCGAGCTTCCCCTCCCGCCAGCGCTCCTTTTTTTACACAAGTCAGTACCGGCAGGGGTGTCAAGGAGGACTAGGGAGAGGAAACATGTAAGTTCCCTGCGCGCGGCACTTCTCCAGAGCCCAGGGACCTGCACTACCTCCACCCGCTCATTCCCAGGCCTGGCTCCTCCCTCTCCCTCCGCGCGCGCGCTGCAGGGCCGAACATTACATTCCTGCGGCTCGGCGCGCGCGGCCTGCTCCTTCCTTCCCGTCCTCCCACCCCCGGTCGGAGGGCCGGAGCGCGCTCCCGCCGTGAACTCTCCGGGAACCCCCCTCGGGGCGGGTGGCCGGGCGCGCTCACCTCCTCCTGACCCGGCCCCGCCCCACCCCGCCCAGGCCGTAGCCCGCGCCGCCGCGGAGCCCCCCCGCCCCTCTTGAGCAGCCGGAGTCTACCCTTCTTAGGCCGAGGAGTCCTCCCTCCGCCGCGGCCTGGGCCGCCTCCCTCCGAGTCCCCCAAGCCCCATCCCGCGGCTGACACTCCCGGAGCTCCTCCAATGCCCCTTCCTCGAACCTGACTTCAGCACAAGACTCCCACCCCAAACTGCTCCCGCCGTGCCAGCTGCGCCTCGGACGACACTGCCTTCCTGAGTGCCAGCTCCCCTCCCCCAGAGTCGCTATCGTGCCAGTCGCCCCCAAGTGCCAAGTGCCTCTTCGGCAGTAACTGCGCGTCTGGTGGGTAACTGTTCTCAGAGTCATTAAATACCCCCACCAGTGGCAAACTGCCCCTTCTCCCCTTCAGCGCCACACTTAGTGCCCTTCGGATCTCCGAGGGCCAACCCCACTCCTCCCTGGCGGGCCCCTTCCGGACACTGAGTGCCCTCGACCGGCGGAGAAGGGGGTGGGGGGGCGGGAGTTTGGCCACGTCAAGAGTTTGCCCTCGCCGAGCCGGGCCGAGTCGGGGACCCTGGCCCCGGGACAGCGCCAGCGGCGGCGACTCCCGGAAACCGCCCCCTTCCCTGCGCCCCGCCCGCCGCCCGGCCGCCCGGCCGCCCGGCCGCCCGGCGGGCCGGCCCAGCCGGCTCTGTCAGCGCCGCTCACAAGGGGAGTGCCGGGGGAGCGGGAGCGGCGCCCGGCCCGGCCCCTTCCCCCTCCCGGCGGCGGTGGCTGGGCCAGGGCGGGGCGCGCTTTTCTAAGAATCTGTTGTACCGGGTGGGGGGCGCACTGGGGTGCCGCAGGAGTGGGGCGCCAGTTTGGAAGAATAAAGAGCAGGAAGGGGTGCCAGAGTAGGCGAGGGAAGGGAAGGCAGGCGCGGAGGAGGGGCCGGGGTGGCTGCCGGGGACTGAAGGGGGCAGGGCTGGGAAGGAGGGCCTGGTTGGCGGATGGGGGGCCGCGGGGTGGCAGGGCCGACTCGGGGGACTCGTAGCAGGGATGAAGAGGGAATGCATTGCTCTTTCCAGTCCAGCCTGAGCTCCCTGCTCTTAACCCCCAACCCCAAATACCCCATTTCTGACTGCAGCCATCCCCCACAAAAAGAAAAAAGGGGTGACAGACTTCTGAATCAGAACCTGGCCAGTGGCAAAAAAAAGTCAGTTAAGTGCAAAGTGGGGAGTACCCCCAAAACAAGGGGAGAAGAGAGCCCTGATTAGTCAACTCTAGGCTGTCAGTCCCCCCCACCCTTCCCCCTCCGAAATCTGAAAGGTCCCAATTAAGTCAGGCCTGCCTGGTTGGTAATTAGAACCAGAAGTGGCCAGGCCACAGGGAGGGGGGTTGGGAGTGGGGCACAGGAGGAGTGGGGGGAGGGCTCCAGGAAGTCATGAGTTCTCAATAGCCCCCTTTTCTCTCCACCAGATGCACCCCACTCCTCATCACCCCATCTGTGTGTGCTTCCCAGGCATTGCAGGGAGAGGGGGCCTTAGAAGGGACCAGGCATTGGGGTGTCAGGCCCACCCTAACCTCCAACCCCAACCCCCCATTCTAGACAGTCTTAGCCTTGAGGAGAAGGTAAGACGATGGGGGAATCTAGTGCCCCCTCTTTTCCCCAAAGTCCCCCCAGCCCTTATTGCAGCAATTAGACCCATTAGCCTTCTAGCATTTCATGGGAACCAGATGTTCTCCACCAGCCTGGTGGGAGTATGAGGGGGGGCTGCTGCCTGACTCACCCCCTTCCCTATGATCCCCACCACCAAGGCGCACCCCTCCCAGCTAGAGCCCCACAAAGTCATGGCCCCAAAGGCAAGGAGAAGTGTACCCCTCCCCCACTAATGAAGCCGTTCACACTGAATCTGGTGTGGTCACCCCTCAGAGCCTCTACCACCCTGGCAAGGATGAATTTGGCCAAGGAGAGGCTGTGTGGGGAGGAACAGCTAACCCCTTCATCCCTCCTTTCCTCCCCTCCTGCCACCTTCTGGAAGGGGCTTGAGGATAACTGGCTCTGAATTCCTCAAGCTAAATTCTCCTTTTCTTCCAGAACCTTCCCTCAAAAAACTGAAGTGGGGGCATTTCAAAGCAAAGAAGGCCCCAACCCAAGGGTAAGTCCTAACTTAGGAGTCCCACCTGAAGGGCAGTAGGAGGGGTCTCTGGAGGAGGGGGCAGCAGTGGAGCGAAGGAATAGGGAGGTGTGAATGAGGGACGGGCCCCAAAGCAGGAGTGCTGGGCAGGATGGGGGCTGGGACCGGGGAGGGGGCCAGGAGAGGGGGGTGCAGCCTGGGCCCCAGCGGCGGCGGCTTGCCCAGCTCCCCCCGCCAGAGAGGTTTCCTGTTGCAATCAAAGCCCCGTTTGTGTCGGCCTGGAGCTGGAGCCCGAGCCTGAGCAGGAGAGACCAGGGAGGGGAGGGGAAGGAGGCAGTCGGCTGGGTTTTTTTCCTGGAGGAGGCCTCGCTGCCGCCTGCTCACCACCGGTACCGCCTGCTTAACAAGGCCCCTTGCCTCTCCCAGAGTCTGGGTTCTCTCTGTGTCTGCGCCTTTCAACCTGTGTTATTTCCCTCTCATCTCGTTTAGGTCTCTGAGTCTCTCTTTTTCAGTTTCTTTTAAGTAGAACTCTTTTTCTTCCTGTGCCAGCCTGCCCTCAGTTTCTCCATGTGACTTAGTATGGTGCAGCCTGGGCTCCTTTGCCCAGAGACACTATCACCAAGTTCAGAGCACAAGCAGGGCTAGGTCCTCAGGACACCAGCTATCTCCTCAAGAGGGGGAGGAGGGCAAGGCTTCCCTTCCCTCCCATCACACTCTGTTCCCTGCAGTCTCGATAAAACAAACATACAACACACCAGTGTTCATAAACATGGAGATACACGAGGACACAGATAGCAGGGTTTTATGCATGTGTGTGAGCAAGCACACCCAAACCTGTGTGCGTGTGTGTACAGACACACACACGGACACACACACACACCCCTCCGCTTTCCCACGCACACAGGCCTGTGCTGCCCTGGCGGCAGGTGCTCCCCTTCCCACTGCCCTCCTCCACCATGAGGTTCTGAGATGCCTGCCTTAACCACTCAGGCCCCTAGAGCACCCCAACAGATGGAGCAAGGCTGCCCTTCTCAACATGGATGTCTCCAAGGTGCTAGGGACCCAGCAGTAGGATTCAGGAGCCAGCCCCAGGGAGACGTTCCAGACTCCTTCAGGGACCACCTCCCCTCCCTCCCACAGATCAGGGGAGAGAGGCTGAAGAGAGAGACCCAGACTCCAGGTGAGTGTGGCTTTGGCATCAGACTTAGGCCTCCAATCCCCCTCCATTAGATGTCCCAGCCAAAAAGGGACAGCAGGGCAGAGAGGTGAGAGAATACACTTTCCCCCTTCAGCCACTGTCCCACTGCGGGAGGTCTCCCAGACTCCAGGATGCCCTCCTCTCCCCACTTCTCCCTCTCATTCACCACTAGGTGCTGTGTGCCCCCCTCCCATGCACGCTGTCTGGACCCAGGCCTTCCCCTCCTCCCCACCCCACTGCCCCCTCTCTGCCCAGGCCTGTCCCCCTGCTGCCAGCCACACCCTCCCCAGCTACCTGCCCTGGTTCTGACTCCTCCTTGGGATTTCTTCTTTCAGCCCCTCCTCCTGCAGGGCGACCTTTGGGGATACAGCCTAGTCTGACCCCTTCCCCTACCCTGACCTCACTTTGAACCCTGACCTTGGTCTCAGTGTGTCCAGGGCACAGGGGCACATGGAGAACTTCACTGGGGACTGGCTACTGGCTCTCAGCATTCTCCCCGCCACCATTCTCTCTACTCTGCCTCCTCACTCACGCTCCCTTAGCTGCCTCAGAAACTCGGGAAAATCAAGTCCCAAGATATTGAGTTGTACTGCCCTCTGCAAGAAGTACATTCATGTGGGGAGGGTGGTTCCCTCCCACCCCGCAGACCCTGGGACAGATTCTTGGGGTGCAAATGAGGTAGGGGAAGCCCAGCTGAGGTTTCCAAAAAGGGGGAGCTTTGTGCTCTCTCGTTCACCTGCGTGCCACCCAAATAACCCCTGTTGGACTACAGACAGGCCACCAGCAGGCCTCACCAAACCCCAGACACACTGTCAGCAGCCCTATGAAATACTGCCTCACTCTTCACACTGACTCTTTGTTGCAACCCTGGAATTCTGTATGTGAGCAGCGTCTCAGGGCCATGCTGTGCACACACAACTGCATATGGCCTCTCACACATGCACACACCTTCTCTAGATGAGCAAGCTCTTTCCAGCAGAGCTGCCAGCCAGGCCTAGTCACCCCTTCACACACGCACACACACACACCCCTCTGAGTGCCTGCTCCTAAAGGCAAGCCCCTTCTCTCCACCTCTCTCTCTCAGCTTGTGGAGCTATAAAGGATGTCTTTATCTTTTGGTCTTTTCTTTTCCCTCTCTCTTTCTCTCTCTCTGGAACTGCCCCTCTCTCTGTCACCTCCCCTTCTATCCAGGCGGGGGCCTCTCTGTACCAGCTCCCACACTGAGGCCAGCATCCCAGCCTTCCAGCTCACGGGCACCCACGCCTATAATGGCCTAGCGAGGAGGAACAACTACCAAGTGGAAGGAGAGGGGATCCAGAGGGACGAAGAGAGGCCTAAGGCTTGCTGCTGTCAGCACTCAAAGGCTTCACCCAAAGAGGGCAGGCCTGAGGGACAAGTAGGGATCTGCACAGCATGTGGGCACCATGCCAGACCTAGAGAGAGGGGAGGAGTCCACAACCCACATGGCTGGAGGAGAGGATGCTTCTGGAACACCCCCTGCACCTCCCCGGATTACTTATGGTACAAGAGCTACCTTCTTTGCGGCTGTTTCCACCCTCCCCAGAACCAAGAGGGAAGTTTCCTGACCCTACACATCTCTGGGCACCTGGCACTAGGTTCCACTCCTCTTTGTGCAGCCTCCCCCTAATTCAGAACAATTTTACCTCTTGATCACAGAGTTGGGGTATTGGCCTCCCAGACTCCTCCATTTCGCAGCCTGGCTCCCCACACCCCGCACTGCAGGCAGGCAGCAGCTTCAGACTTCACCAGACCCACCCTTGGCTGCCCATACAAAGGGGTTCTCCCTGCTAGTTGAGTCATTCAGGAGGCAACTGCAGAGCCCCAAATTTTAGGCGTGCTACTTTCCCATTCTAGCTGCACAGGAGAACTCTCATTTGCAAGCACGTCCATTTGCTCCACATCCAAACCCCCTCGTGGCTACCCCTGTCACCTCCTCCATTAGATCAAACCCCCAGCCCTGCCTGCCTTCCTAACTGGGGCACCAATTTTCTCCATCGTCCACCCACAAAATGCCCTTCTGTTTCCACTTGCCCTCATCCCCCAAGATCCCTGAGACTCACACAGAGAGGCCATCTCCTTGGGGAGGTCAGGCTGGCCCAAGCCCCGGAAGCTAGGACTCAGCATCTCGAAAGGTGGAGACCCCCGGAGTGCCCCTGGGAAGGCGAAGGGGAAGCCAGCCCCTGGGTAGCCAGAGCCAGGCCCCAGGGCACCAGGAGTAAAGAGTCGCTCCTTATTGGTGGCCATGGCCACTGCAGTGTGGGAGGCTGAATCCCCTGGGGTCTGCAGTGGGCGGGGGACTTCTTCAGCCACAGCCCCCGCCCATGCCCACTGCCCTGGCCTGGGAGGCTCCGTGCCCGCCCTGCTTGGCCTGCTCACTGGGTCTCCAAGACTCCTAAGGAGAAAGAAAGGAAAAGGAGGGATGAGGGAATGATCACTCGAGGTTCCAAGCCCCATGGCCCTCTCCCAGCTGGAGTCTTTTCCCTCCTTGCTGCCCTCTGCCACACAGGAGGGGAGGCAGGGCAGGTGCTGATGCAGGCTCAGAGAAACTCTCCTGGAAGGGTAAATTGAGTTTCCAAGGTGAATCATGGTCTCCAAACTCCTGGCAGAGAGGACTCCTAGGCTAAGAAATGACCATTAACCACCACCATGGGCTGGACACTTGATTTAACCCTCACGTCAATCCTGTGAAGTAGGAATTATGATTCCCATTTCACAGATGAGGAAACTGAGGTTAAGGGACTAGTTTAAGGTCACATGGCTGTAAATAGTACAGCCAAGACTCAAACTCTCTACCATCCTGGAGAAAGCAAACATACCTGTTTTAACATTTTTGTTAAAAAATGTTACACCTCTCTGGAACACAGACTCTGGAGCCAGACTACCTGAATTGATCCCCACCACTTGCCAGCTGCAGGATCTTGGATATATTAGTGTTACTTAATCTCTCTGGGCCTCAGTTCCCTCCTTTGTCAATTGGGAATCATAATAAGCCTCACTTCATAAGGTTATTAGAAGGCTTAAATAATTTACCGTATGTAAAGTGTCTAGAGTAATATAAGGCACATACTAAATGCTATATAAATGTCTCCTGTTCTTTCTCTTTGTACCTTCTCTTCCTCCATACCTCTCTTTTAATTTGCATTTCCTTTCTTTCCACCTTCCTCAATACTCCCTCTCCCGGTTTCCCCTCCCAATTCTGTCTCTGTCTCCAATTATCCCTCACTCCCTAACCTCTCTTCAAATCCACAGAGGTTAATGGAAGCCCCGCTGTGTGCCAGGTATGATGCTAAGAAGCTCCTCTCCCTGTCCTTAGTTTACTTTGCTTCTCCATCTCCTCTCTCTTTCCTGAGCCCTCTGCTTATAGGAAGCCCTCCCTACATCCTCCCCTCCCTCAAATGTAACCTGACCTCAGAGGTTTTTAACCTGAGCCCAAGGGAGGGGGAGGGGAAGGAGGGAAAGAGGAAGTGGGAATCCTAGGGCCAGGCAGGTGGTTCCTCTCCTGATGCTCTGACAAGGGAAAGGTAGGCTTTCCCAGGAGCCTCAGAACCACCCACCTGTCTAGGGAGTTAGGGGCTGGGGAGGGAGAGTCACCCCAGCCTGGGTGCCTCCTCTACCAGCCAGAACCATAATGGACTAGATGAAGAAGGACAGAGAAGGGCCGAGAGAGAGTGAAACACAGAGTCCTCGGGGTGGGCAGGCCCAGAAGTAGGTGATGGGTATTTTGCATCTCTTTCCATCAGTCTTTGCTTCTAAGATCAATATCGCTCCGTCTTTGTACCTCTGCTTTTTTTCTTCCTTCCTTTTCTATCTCTCATCTGCCTTGGCCTTCAAGCTCCTGAGGGTAAACTCTCATGGAGGTTACAGGAACTCAGACCCCAGGCCACCACCCTTCACTCAGTCCCAATGCATAAAGCAGCCACTGTCCCTCATTAGCCACCACCCAGATCCCCAGCACCCTGACTCTTCAGCCCAGTGTCTCCCCAAGCCCTAAAAGTCTGAGCTATGAGCCCCCAGGGTCCATCTCCTTTACCTTCCCCTATTCCCTGAAGTCCTTGTCCCAGGTTAAGCACAGGTAGAGCCAGGAGTCCGGGCCCCTGAGGCCCCTGGGCCATAGCTCAACAGGCTGGGCCACATTCCAGGTGGATTAACCCCTCCAATGCTAAGGATGGGAAGCTACTAGAGGTCCCCCCCACCCCATCTTCCCCAGACTGGCTTAGACTGAGAACCCGGCTCTGGGCTCCAGCACTACCTTTGCTTCTCACCTGCGGGTGGGAAACAGAGACCTGGGGGTGGGGCAGGAGGACTTCGAGGGTCCCAGAGAGGGATGCTCAGGCTCCTGGTCTCTCCCTGGCCTTCCTCTTATTTTGCCTCAGAGAAGGAACTTGAGAGTTGAGTGAAGAGAGGAAGGGGACAGAGATGCATCCCAATTCTGAGCCTTGGTTTTCTGCCTTGGCTGGGAAGGGAAGGGGAGGGTCCTAAGTCCTGGGTAGAGGAAGGGACCAAGGAATTGAAGACAGTGGTACACAGCGTAAAAGGAAATCCTAAACTGGGGACCCAGAGGCCTTGGTACTTTGGGGGACCCGAGGAAGGGAGAATGTACTTCTTTCCTCCCAAGATGCCACCTCAGACTGAGGGGGGCTGACCAGGGGAAAAGGGGCCCTTGCGAAGTTGCTTCTCTTCCAGCTGAGGTGGAGTTGAGGGGAGGGCATGGATGAAGGGGGCTGCTGGATGGAGGCGGTGGGGGTGGGGGGGCGTCTCTCTGCCGTCCTGCCCGCTCCAGAGCCTGGAACAAAGCTGCTCTTGTCGGCTGCACTCCACCCGCTGCCCCCCTCCCCTCTGTATAAACACGACCACCTTTTTCCATGACCCCATCCCCAGCCTGGGCAGAGAACCCGGGCATCCTCTGCTCTAGCCTGGGCCCCCCAGCCTGCTCCCCAGGAGGCAACAGTGGGCTGGGTTTCCCTGGCCTCGTGCCACCCTTGGGGGAGTCCAGACCCTTGAGTCTCCACCTCCCATTACCAGGTGCCTTCCCTCTACCTCACTGGCCCCAGGGAGGGGCAGTACCCAGGAGGCAGGCAGGCAAGGCTGGTGGAATGTGTGTGGGCATCAGAGGGCATGGGTAGGGTGGGGCAGAGGGGGGAACTGGAGGTGCCAGTTGGGTGGCTTTCTGAGCCAGGGGTGGGGGTGTGCCGGGATGGGGGTGTGTGCCCTGTGCTGCCTACTAGGCTCTAAGCCACGGCGTGTGTGTACATGTGTGTGTGAGTGTGTGTTTCCCTATTTGGGATACCCAAGCTCCAGGCACCCTTCACACACTGCCTCCTGCCCCCTCCCCTGTCCTCTCTTTTCTCCCCTCCAGGATATGGGACACTGCCTGTGGTCCTCAACCCCCAGTCAGCATCTGAGGAGTGATGGTAAGGAGTAAGGGCAGGAGCCTCAGACTTGAGGACTCGGATGGTAGCTGCCCTGGATGTGGGCCCTGAAGGGGCACAGTCGTCTCAGGTTCTTGCCCTACGGGGCCCCTCCTCGGGCTCCCTTGCCCACCTCACTCCCTGCCCAACCCTGCATACTCTTACTCTCTGGCCACCTGCAGAGATTCCCTCCTACAAACTGGGTCAGGTTGAGGGAACTGGGCTGTAAGTGCTAGAGACAGTGAGGCAGCGTCAGTGAGGCTCCAGGACTGGAACTCCCAGGTCCCTGCCCCAGTCTCCCTGTTCTTCCTTTGTACCATTCGGGCTCCCCTCAAGAATACTCCTGGGGAGCCCCTGACCTTGGCTGGAGGGAGCCCGGACTCACACCCAAGGTTGCAGATATGAGAGGGAATCCTGCACTGCGGTTCAAGGCAACTTCACAGACCCCTATCCTATCCACTTGTCTCTCCAAACTGCTGGACCCAGACGGCCAGAATCACTTGCCTCTGGACCTTTTCCTCGCCCTTCTGTTGTCCAAGCTGTGCCATTCCACTAGGGAAGGATCAACGTGGACCAAAAATCCTCCCCTCAGATTCCCCAGGGAAAGCCTCAGGGGAGGCGGATGGTAGACCTTCCCCGCAGGAGGGGACCCTATCTCCCCTCACACTCCAGGCACAAACATAGGGATAGAAGGCCCCGGGCTGAAGACTCTTCCCGCAAAGCTCTCCCCGACTACTCACCGCAGTGAAGGGTGGATAAAGCCCAGCCCAGCCCAGCCTGTCTAAAATCTTCCCCATTCCCTTCCCACATCAGGGCTGACCCCCAAGTCGGGGCAGGAAGCCCCCCTCCACCCCTGCGGATAGCCGGACCAGCGCGGGGAGGAACTGAGCCGGCGTGGCTCCCGGCGCCCCCGCCCCCGGCCCACCTCGCCGGAGGACCCGGGCGTCCGCGGCGGCCGAGCCTGCTTCCCCGCCTGACTCACCTGGAGGGGGAGGGAGGGGGAAGGGAGGCCGCCGAGCCCCGAGGTCCCGGCGTCGGGCGGTCGCGGGGATAGAGCGTCGCAGTGGCAGGGGCTCTCGGTGATGGGGGGCTCTGGGGGGGCACAGACTCTAGGCTGGGACGGTCCCGGGGCCTCTCGGAGCCCGCCCGCCCACGTGACCGCCCCAAAATATCCGACACATTTTCTCCCAAACCGCACACTGACTCTGCAGGCGGGGACACGGAAAATATTTTCTTTCTTTTTCTCCCTCCCCACCCCCCCACATCCCTCCCAGCCTGGCTCCCTCCTCCCCCTCCCGCCCTCGCTCCTCCCTCCCCTGCCGCCTGCCCCTGCCCGGCTCCCTCCTCGGTGCCCTGGGGCTGGGGGGCGGGGGGTGGGGTGGGAGGGGGGCTGGGCGGGGCGGGCCAGGACGCCTGGGTCTCTGCGCCGCCCATTTGCTGGGCTTCCGTGGCTCCGTCCCCGGGAGGCCGGGCAAGGCTGGCAGAAGAGGTCAGTGTCCTGGGCCCATGATGCCACCCTTTCTCTCTGGCACTTTTCCCCTTCCTGCCATTTGGGGGGACTGGTTGAGTCCTCTGGCCGGGCTGTGGTTCACGGAGGCCAGTTTCCGTACCTCCGCAGGGTAGGCAGTGGGGGGCTATATCCACGTCCCCCCAAGGGGTGGAGTGACCGCACACGGATATGCCAGAGCAGATGCCACTGTCTTTACCCTTTGCTTAGCCTTCACCTGCAGGTCAAAGTAGGCTCCACTTCCGCTTGCCTACCCCAGCCAGTCCTTTGGTCCCAAGAGCAAACTGGTTGAACTAGTGGAGGTTGTGCGGATGCTAAGTCCTGGGCTTCAGGACCTCTTCCCTGTCACCCTGCCTTGAGTAAGCTTGGGCTAGGGCTCCTGGGTCCCTGGCTGCCTACCTTTAGGCTGGGGTGGAGGGCAAGGGAAACTGTAGCTGGGAGTGGAAGGAGCCTGGGGCTGGGTGTGAGGGGGAAAGCCCAAGTCGGGGTGGGGGGGTCTGCCTTACCTAGAGCCTGCCTGCCTGCCTGCCTGGTGGATGCACCACGGATGTTGTTGACTCTAGCCCTGTGTGTGTGTGTGTGTGTGTGTGTGCGTGTGTGTGTGCAGGCACGTGCACCCAGTGTCAGTGTCAGGGTCTGATGGGGACATTTCTCTGACTTCAGTGTGACCACCACAGACTCTCAGTCCTAGAGTAGGAACCCCGGGGTGTCAGCGTCCATTCTACTGAGGACAGAGCAAGAGAAGAGTCCAAGCTCTATACATGGAGCTCCAGCACTCCTACAGGAACTAGGGAGGGAGAGAGAAAGTGCAGAAGGGCAGCAGTAGCAGTGGGGGCTGGACTCGGCTGGAGAGATGCACCCAAGGGACCTTCCCCCAGCGACAGTTCTGGGGTGGCCAGCACTGGCGACACTGACTCTTGGTCACGTCACATTTCCCTGCTCTGTCCTCACCGCCACCCTAGGGACCAGGTATCCTCCCTCCGGGGAAAGGGAAAGGCCACTTCTGGTAGCCAGAGTCAGGTGAAGGGGAGAGGAAAGAGGGGGCCTGCTGTGGCTCTCTCAGGAGAACAGGAGCCGTTGATGGGGTGCAGATAAGGCCCTCCCTTTCACACTAGGGGTGGGAAGAGCCGGGAATAGGTACTCCAGGGTCCCGTCCCCAGGTGGCCTGGCTGCTGTTGACTTTGCTTGGTTACCCTGGGAGCAGCTCTCAGCAGTGTGAGAGGGGCGGGTGTCGGAGAGTTGGACCCAGGCGTCCAGGCTGGGGTGGGATGGCACTCAGCCTTTGTGGCAGGGATCCTGTCAGGAGCCTGCAAAGTTAACCCCTCCTGCCCTGGTGGTGGTGGTAGCTGGCGGAAGGAGGGCGGGCCCAGCTGCGGTTTGTGAGTGTGGCCCTAATTCCCCTTCCCTCTCCCAGCACATCTGTACTTGGTTTACAGTGAATGAGTCTCCTGTCCTCATGAACCGGGTGAGGGCACCACTCCCTCCCTGGCCCCTGGCCGGGCATCCTGACACAGAACCAGGCACCACCCACCCCTGGAACGCTCTCCCTGCTGGGTAGCCCT
Organism: Hyperoodon ampullatus; assembly: GCF_949752795.1. Classification (NCBI taxonomy): domain Eukaryota; kingdom Metazoa; phylum Chordata; class Mammalia; order Artiodactyla; family Ziphiidae; genus Hyperoodon; species Hyperoodon ampullatus. The sequence continues at coordinate 58,239,381 of NC_136924.1, forward strand.
TTCTCAACTCTTCCCCTTCTCCTTCTTAGAGGGGCTCAGGGTCTGGTCCCCCAGAGCTAGAGCTCTGAGACTATGCAGCCGGCGTAGCAAACGGGGCCAGGGAAGCTAACGGGGGACAAAACTCTTGGGTAGCCTGGAAAGAAAGAGCGGGTCTGGAATTCCATCTGTCTCTGCCTTCCTCTTTGTCTTGGTTTGTCTGTCTGTCTGCCTCTGTCTTTGTCTCTGGTGGGTGTTTGTCTGTCCATCTGTCTTGGTAACTGTGGCTCCGCCCTTCTGGCAGCCTCTACGGTCCCCAGCCAACGACAGCAGCCAGGGGGCGATGCCCAGGAAGACCCGCCCTGTGCCGGCCCCTCCCCTCGGGATTGCCTCGCCTCCGCCCCCGCCTCTCCCCAGGACCCAATGACTGGGGTCTGTGGGCTGCAGCAGTTTGGAAGTCAAACCAAACAGGCAAAGAGGGGCATTGTGAGGGGTTCAGATTCTTCTCTCCATCTTGCATTGCCACCTGTGCTTTGTCCAAGGATTCTCGGAGGAAGCTGGAGAAGAGGGTCTCCCACTCTGGAAACTGGTAGAGAGAGCTCCCCTCATTTCTCTTTCTCTTGGGTCATCCCCAGTTCTAGGCTTTGCTCTGTTTGTGGTTGCTCCACTTGGTCACCCTGGCAACTTGGAGAAAATGATATCTTGGGGGCCCTAGGACCAGGCTTCCTTTGCTCCCTTCGTCACAAAGACCAAAAGGAGAGATTGTGAGGAGAGGAAAAGGATCCACACATCTGTCCCAGCTGCCCTGATTTACCATATTGCCCGCCCCTAATTTTCACCCTTGCCCACTCCCCATCAGCATCAGGACACTGAACAGGCAATTTCCCCATGCCCAGTCTGGTACTGGGGGATGTCCTAGGCCACGCTCAGAGGTGGCTGGCAGATGTCTTTGGGAGGTGGGGGGAGCTATGTTACAACCCCCAAGGACATCATTAAGGCACAGAAGTGCCATCGGGGCTTGGAGACCAGGGGCACCCAGGGAGAGCGTGATGAAAACATGTAACAACATGTGTCTTCTTTCCCTTCCTCCCCTCCTCTCCCACCTCCTCCCCCTAGGCCTGCTCTGTGCTGAGGCTGGTGCCAGCCTTGCCCTGGGTGCTTGCTCAGTTCCACCCCTTGTATCAGGCCTATGTTGCTGCTTGCCAGTTTGTTGGTTCTCCTGGTGGATGAGTTTGTGTGTGGAAGATCCTTACCAGCCTCAGAGCTGTCCAGATCCCCACATAGAATAAGGCCTTGATTTTGAAACACAGGATTTTAGGACTGGCCTAAACAACTCTAGGAATTTCTTCCCTGAACATGCACCATTCATTGATTCAACAAATCTTTATTAAGCATCCGCTATATGCCAAGCACTGTGCTAGGCCCTGGGTATGGTCTCTGCCCTTGCGGGCTTATAGTCTGGTAGAGGAGTCAGACATGAAACAAATCACCCAAAAAATTGCAAGTGACAACCAGCGTGGAGAGGTATAAGGTGCTGTGAGAATGGATAGTAGAAGAGTTTTTTCCCCCAGCCAAGGATATCAGAAAAGACTTTTGCGAGGGTGTGGTGGGGGGAGTAGAGAGAAGGGAGGGCAGCAGAAGAGTATGTGCAAAGGCCCTGGAATCAGGGTCCTGGCTCCCAGCCACCCTGCTCCCCCAGAAAGAAGAAGGTCCCTCCATACCTGCTTCTCACCTGGACTTTGATATGCTACAAGGGAGGGATGGTAAGCACCTCCTAATGGCCAGGGCAGGACCCTGGGACACCTGGTGATCCTGCCTTGGAATGATTCCACCCATTCCTTCATCTCTTCCTCCAGAAAGGGAAACAGAGGCACAGATAGGGAGGAGGAATCTGCAGGCTCAGGCCCGAGATTACATAGAGAAAACAAGGCCGGACATTATTGGCAAATCCCTCAGGGTGAAGGATTCCTGAGTTTGCCTGGCTGGAGCCTCACCAGATAGAAAACCCTTCTACTCTGATCTGTTTGACCGTGCACCCTCCCCCTCTGGGATCCAGCCCTGACCTGTTCCACTCCCTGGAATGAGGAGCATGTCTGCTTCCACAGTTGCCCGTGTTTGTGAGCTGAGCGCTCCAGGTGGCTGCCAGTCCCGGTGTGGGTGGGTGCAGCTGTCTGTTTTGTACAGAGCCTCCATCCCGGGTTATGGGGTTATCTCTCCTCTGTCCACTGGGGGGCTTCCAGCTCCTCCTGCCCAGACACCAAGGTTCCAAGCTTCTTCCCTTCTGAAGAAAAGGGATGGAGGGTCCTTTGGGGAGGGAGCAGGCTTCTTGTGGCCATGCCTCCTCCAGAGTTGGCAAAGAGGTCATGGGACCAATGGGGTTAAGTTCCAGCCCTGCTCTGACCCATTTTCCTCCCTGTGCCCACATGCCCTGGGGCCAGGGTGTTGGGTGGGGTGGGCCTGGCACCCCTGCACCCACACCTGGGACTTCCCCTGGATGGAAACTCCCAGAACCCTGGTGTCCTACCTCCTCTGCCAGCTCCCACCAACAGCCTGGGTTCTCTTCACTTACAGTGGGATCTCCCTGTCTGCCAGCTCTCCTCCAGACTACATCTCCGCCTTAGCCCTGAGGGGCCCTGAGGATGTGGGCCCACTTTCTGGGACCATATTTGATGTCTGGCTGCCCTTTCTAGTGAACCCCTTCGAAGAAAAGATGTGGGGCTGGGGGGAGGGCGTTGGGAGGCTATCCTTCGTTGACCATCTCTATGTGCCAGGCGTTGTGCTAGGCATATACATTACTCATTTAATCCACAAAGCAGTCCAGAGAAGTAGCAGTTGTTATCAACCCCATCACAGGGGAGGGAGCTGAGAACCAGAGAGGTTAAGCAGCTTGCCCAATGTCACACAGCTAGCACATAGCAGAGCTAAGATGGGAACCTAGGTCTTGGTGGTCCTGAGGTCTCTTCACCACGACAGGCTTCCTCCTCTTGTGCAGCTGCCCACCTCTCCATGAGATGAGAGACTTGGAAAAATCAGTTCAGTTCAATCCAATTCAGAAAACAGTTATTGAGCATCTGCTGTAGGCCAGGCCCGGACAGGTGCCAGACCAGTGACAGGGAAGGTTGCTGACTCAAGGTCTGGTGGGAAAGATAGGTATATGAACTAGGCAGTATCTAACTTCAGCGTAATGATTTGAACGAGGCGGCATGGAGTAGAGAAAGAAACAGTACTTCTATTTTCTCTTCCTGAAAGAGTAAAGAAATATATTATGAACAGTGTACAGAATAAATTGGAATAAAGTGAATACCTACTCAGCTGGCATCCAGGTCAAGAAATAGAGTACTTCCTGCTCCAGAAGTTCCCATGTGACTCTCCCATCATCCCCTCCCTCCCTTAAGAAGTAACCACCATCCTGACTTTTTCTTTATAGTATTAGCACCTATGTATGCATCCCTAATCAATATTACTTAATTTTGCCTGTTTTTGAGGTTTATATAAACGGAATGACACTGTATTACCCTTTTGTGTCTTACTTATTTTGCTCAACTTCTTGTTTGTGAGAGAGATCCAAATTGTTGCACATAACTGTCTTTTTTTATTGTTACAGAGCATTCAGTTGCTTGAATATACCACAATTAATTTTTTTATTCTACTGTTGGTGAAAGTTTGAGTTGTTTCCAGTCTGGGCTATCATAATGCCACTAAGAACATTCTTTTTTTTTTTTTTTTTTTTGTGGTACGCAGGCCTCTCACTGTTGTGGCTTCTCCCATTGCAGAGCACAGGCTCCAGACACGCAGGCTCAGCGGCCATGGCTCACGGGCCCAGCTGCTCTGCAGCATGTGGGATCTTCCCGGACCGGGGCACGAACCCGTGTCCCCTGCATCGGCAGGCGGACTCTCTACCACTGCGCCACCAGGGAAGCCCAAGAACATTCTTGTGTGTGTTTCCCAGTACATACATGGAAGAGTTTTTCTAGGCCATAGAACTAAGAGTCAAAGTGTACGTACAGGAAATCTCAATTTTTACCAGATAATGCCAAACTGTTTTCCAAAATGGTTGTATCAGTTACACAGGAAGCAGAATGTTCTAACCAGGGGCAGGTGTTGGATCAAGAAGACTCATACACCTTTCTTACCTAAAACTCTCAGTGTTTTTCTCTTTTCCTTGGAATAAGATCCAAGTCACTGCCGTGGCTCCCAAGCCCTCTACCTGGCTCTCTGCCTGTGCCATATGACTCTCCTTTTTGCTCTTTGCACTTGCTATCCCCCCTCTCTGGAATGTTCTTCCACTAGCTGTCTCCATGGCTCTCTCCCTCACTTTCTTCAGGTCCTTGCTAAAATGTCACTTCTCACTGGTACTTTCCCTGACCACTGAATTTTCTATTGCAACCTCCAGCCCTCCTTATACCCTTCTCAGCTTTAGTTTTCTTCGTAGTCCAGCCACCTGGGTTCCATTCAGCCTCAAGCAGCTCTCCCCTGGTTGGCCAGCACTTTTTTTTTTTTTTTTTTTTTTTGGCCATGTGGCATGCAGGATGGAAACTCAGAGTCTTAACCACTGGACCACCAGGGAAGTTCCTGCCAGTGCTTTTATCTCCTCCCAAACCCTTAAGGGCCATCATAGCTGACTGTTTGGGGGCTGTCTAGCTGCCCCTCCTGAAGGATCCACCTCTCTGAGTCATCACATCACCCTGTTTTTTTTTTTCACCCTGGTTTTTTTCATAGCCATTGCCATGCTCTGAGATAAGCTAATGTATTTGTTTGTTTACCTGTTTGGTTTTTGTCTCCACCCTGACCCACCCCTCACTTTAAAGTAAGCTGTCTTGCTCTGTCCCATGGCCAGTGCCTGCTGCATGACAGGCCCTCAGATAATAATTGTCCAGGCTGGTTGTCAGGCTCCCAGAGACAGCCAGCCCCTCCCCCAACCCTCACACCTGGGATTTGCCCTGGCAGGAAACTCCCAGAACCTAGGCTTCCTCCCTCCCCTGCCAGCTCCCACCAACATCGCTGGCTCAGTCTCAGAGTCTCAGAGCATCTGCTGGTGCTGTTGCTGCTTCCCTATGTCTCCTCTAAGGACAATATGGGAGCCTGAAGCAGCTGTTCTGGCCTTCAGGGCTGGAGAGTGATGGGCAGGTGTCAGGTGCCTGGAGCTCAGGAAATACTTTTTTTAAATTAATTAATTAATTTATTTATTTATTTTTGGCTGCATTGGGTCTTCGTTGCAGTGCGCGGGCTTCTCATTGTGGTGGCTCCTCTTGTTGCAGAGCATGGGCTTTATGCGCGCGGGCTTCAGTAGTTGTGGTACTCAGGCTCTAGAGCGCAGGCTCAGTAGTTGTGGTGCATGGGCTTGGTTGCTCCGCGGCACGTGGGATCTTCCCGGACCAGGGCTCGAACCCGTTTCCCCTGCATTGGCACGCGGATTCTTAACCACTGTGCCACCAGGGAAGTCCCCAAGAAATACTTTTTTTTTTTTTTTTTTTTTGCGGTACGTGGGCCTCTCACTGTTGTGGCCTCTCCCGTTGCGGAGCGCAGGCTCAGCGGCCATGGCTCACGGGCCCAGCCACTCCGCGGCATGTGGGATCTTCCCGGACCGGGGCATGAACCCGTGTCCCCTGCATCGGCAGGCGGACTCTCTACCACTGCGCCACCGGGGAAGCCCAGAAATACTTTTTGATTGAATAAAGGGGAAGACTTCAGAGATGATGGGACCTCGCCAGGTGGAGAAAAGAGAAAGGGCACTGGGAGCAGGAGGAAGAGTGGAAACAAAGGACTGGAGGCATGAAAGTGCACATGCTATTTGGAGGACGGACGTGCTCTGGTCTGGTGCCCTTGGTGGGTTCTCAGTGGAGGGGAGGGGAGCAGGCAGGCCGGGAAGTGGAGGGCTAGCTGGGGAAGTCTGAGCTGCTGCAGGCTCAGAGAGGCTCAGCCGTGGCTTAGGTTTAATCCTGCCCACACCCCTGCTCCCCACTGTCCCCCCTCTGACCCCACCCCTGCCCTCCCCTTCACCCAACCCCCCAGCCTGGCCGCTTCTGCAGCTGAATGGACTTCTCTCTGGGCCTACGCTTGGGGCCTCGGAACAAGAAGCCCAGCCACCAACATCCCCCTCCACCCTCCGGGCACGGCCCACCGGCTGCCTCCCCTTGTCTGTCCTGCCCGCCCTCTGCCTGTGCCTGCCCCTGCCCTGGCTGTCCCCCTCCCACCTGCTCCTGCACTACCTATCCCTATTACGCAGCTCCGTGCCCCTCCTGTCCCGGCCTCCCCGGCCCACCCTGTACGTGCCCCTGCCCTCCCTGCCCTGCCTGTCCCCCCTTGACTTGTCCCCTCAGCTCCTGCAGCCCCTGCTCTGCTCCGCATTTGACCTGCTGCCACCCCTCTGCCTGCCCCATGTACCCTTGCTCCAGGGGTCAAGCTGCCTGTTCCAGCTCCTGCTTGGGCTGCAGTGACAGCTGTGGCCGTGGCCGGGGGGCTGCCCAGGGACCTCCAGTCTCTGCCGGCCGCTGCAGCTGCTGCTTCAGGGGACACCGCACCTCTCGACACTGTCTGATAGTCTAGCTGGGCTGTTGCCCTTTGAGAGATTGCCTATCTTCCAGGGCACTTCTGCAGCTGCTTCCTCAGGGAGGAGGCAGAAGCTCTGGAGGATGGAGAAGGATCAGCTGGACCCCTCACCCAGGCAGAGAGAGGAGGCTGGCTGCTGAGATCCCCCGGCCTCCTCCTCAGTCCCGGGACATCTGCTTTGAAGCTAGTTTCTGGGCATGCTCTCACTGGTTCCAGAACCTCCTCTTCTGCAGCTTCTGGAATGGAAAGTGTTCTTCTCAGAGCCTCTCCCACAGCCCCTGAAGGTGAGCAAGTTGGCCATGTTCCCCTCTAGTCAGCCTCCCCTGGAGACCCTTCCTGGCTCATCTTCTCTGCAGTTTGCATGGATAAGATGGATTCCTCCTCTAGAGGCGACAGGGGATCCTTTGTCCAGGGACCACATTTCTTGCCCTGTGGACCTCCACCCATATCCCTAAATGATCCAAGAATCTCTGAATCCCTTACCTCTCATCATGAGCCTGGTAAGGAAGGTCAATGGCTCTTGGACCAGAAGAAGAGGCTGAGCAGAGAATTCTTGGTTCCTCCCCCCGCTTGGATATCATGACATCCTTCATGGTCCTTTGCTTCTAGGAACCTGGTGCTCTCTACCTGGATGTCTTATCTCTCAAATCTCTGAGTGCTCGCCCAGCCGCATGACCTCAATCTTCCAGCAATAATCCCATCTGTTACATCCATGCTCATCTGGCAGGGGCATGATGGAAGCTGGGAACCCTTGACTCCGGGTCCCAGTGATCCCATCCACACATAGCTAGTCATAAGTCCCTTGTCCCCGGGGGTGGGGCTGGGGCTGGGGCTGGGGGTTTGGAGAAGCCACCAAGAAGAAGCTGGAAGTGATAGATGCTGGCATCTGCGTGGGACTGGATCTTAAGCTGAGAGCCCCTAAGCACCCCTCCACATTCCCCAAGTTCTCTGACACTGGTCTGCTTCAATCTTCCTTTTCTCAGCCTCCTTCTCTGGAACCCTTTGTTCTTTCCTTTCTATCTTGGTTTATCCTTCTGCTTATCCTTCCTTCTAGCTTTCTACACCACTCTCTCCATTTCTGTTTCCTTTTTTCTGTCACCTGGACTTTCTGCCTTCACCTAACTTGTGTCTCTACATCTGTTTCCCCCACTCGTCCCTCCCTTTCCCCATCTAATTTAAAATCTTGTTTTCTTCCTTTTTTCTTTTTAAAATAAATTTATTTATTTATTTTTGGCTGCGTTGGGTCTTCGTTGTGGGCTTTCTCTAGTTGTGGAGAGCAGGGGCTACTCTTCGTTGCAGTGCGTGGGCTCTAGGCAGAGGGGCTTCAGTAGTTGTGGCTTGGGCTCTAGAGCTCAGGCTCAATAGTTGAGCTCAGGCTCTAGAGCGCAGGCTCAGTAGTTTCAGCACATGGGCTTAGTTGCTCCACCGCATGTGGGATCTTCCTGGACTAGGGATCAAACCCACGTCCCCTGCATTGGCAGGTGGATTCTTAACCACTGTGCCACCAGGGAAGTTCCTCTTCCTTGGTCTTTTGATTCACCTCCTGCCTCTCTCCTTTTCTGTCCTATTCTGCTTCTGGGTGCAAGTCATTCTCAATCTCTTCCATTTCTATTTCCCTTTCTGTCTTTGTTCCTGTCTTCTGGGTCCAGCTGTTTTTCAATTCCTATCTCTCTTTCTGCCTCCCCCAAATCTGGTTTTCTCTCTCTCTCTCTCTCTGGGTCCTGCAGCTGCCTGCACACCAGGCCTATGTCATGCCCATCTCATTGCTGCCCAAGGGCCAGGACACCAAGTCCTCCATTGTCTATCTGTCCCCCAAACACCCCATACCCTGGAGTGAGTGAGGGCTGGACAGAGCTACCAGAATAGACCCTTCTTCCCCTGCCCACTGTCCAGGCCATCCATCCCTACTCAGCTCTAAGCCCAAAACTTTTAAAAAATGAAGTTTTTCTCCCAACTTCATATTCTGAAAATTGGCAACCAGAAAGAAAAAGAATTATGCATTTATGCTGCCTGTCCTGTGTAACTTATATTTCAGGGTGGCCAAATAGCTCTAAGTGGTGGAGAAAACTTCTTATTTACAGAAGAACTCCAGCTAATGTAGAAGGAATGTGGAATTAGAAAAATCACCATTTTGCAACCCCTAATGAAATAATTGGTCAAAGCAAGAATCGTCAATGGATGAAACCAAGGATGGTGGTTGATGGAGAACTTTACAATGGAGGAATAAGGCTGTCACTACCTGACCCCACTGATGAATCTTAGCATCGCTAAAAATGGCACAACCACATGCCGTGTACCTCCTGATATGACGCAATCTGAAGCACTCAGCACCACCTGTGAAGGACTCTTGCCAAACAGAGAAACAAAAAAAAAAACTGAACATGATTCTAATCAAAACTCTAGAGCTAATCTCCATTTAATGAGAAATATGGGGGGGTGGAGGAACAAATTAAATGACACAACAAGGAAGTAAGAAAACATATCCAGAACGTGGGACATTCTAAAGGAGATCTGACTGGATTTCTTCAACTAGTCAATGGCTGGTGGTGGTGGTGGGGAGACCTTGTTTGGTTCCTGATTGGGACCACCCAATTATAAAGAGACATTTTTAGACTGTTGGAAACATTTAATTATGAACTGAGTGCTTACAATGCCAAGGAATCTGTGTTGATTTTGTTAAATGTGAAAAATGGCTTTGAGGTTATGTAAGAAAAGGTCCGTATTTCCTAGAGATGCACACTGAAGTATGGAGTGAAGTTATGTATTTAATTTTAAGTATTTTTGCAAACAAAAAAAGAAAGAAAGAAGGAGAAGAAACAAAGGGACAAAAATCAATATTGTTGAATTAAGTATATAGGGTTTCATAGAACTATGCTCTCTACCTTTATGTATGTTTGAACATTTTCATAATAGAAGTTTTAAATGATGCTCCTCTGGTAAGCATGGTTCCTAGTAATTCCCAGAGCATCCTCCCCACCTGCCCTGAAAGCCAGACTTCCCCTGTGACTCCCCACACACAGACCCCAGCCCTCCTTGCCCTCTACTAGAAGTGTGTCCTAGAGATGGAATTGCACTCCCAGGCTGTCCTTTATCCCCTTCAGTCCCCTGCTGCTCAGCTGGCACATTTCCCATGTGTAGGATCTTTCCCAGCTGTGCTTCACAGCTTCGAGGGGCCAGGGGAACCTTAAAGAGTTAACATATTTTGAATAGGTCCTACAATAAAAGTAATCCAAAATAATGTAATCTTCCTTAAAGTCTCTTTGTCAGGTGCTTCTTAGCAAAATGCAACTCAATAATGGAGAGCACTGGCCTCCATCCTAGAAAACAGAAGACAAAGCACGTAAGGCCATCCTGTCCCACTCCCTGCCTTCATTCAGGATGACCTCCTCCCTCAAAGAAAAGACCACCAGGAACTGAGAGACTGGGTATCAGGAGTTCAAGGGGTTTCAGTCCAGGATCAGAATAGAAGGCCATTTGGATCCCTCATGCCCTCACTCACTGAATGACCTTGGGAAATCATGATTTTTGAGTCTTCGTGTTTCTAGACAAATGCATGGGAACCAATACCTTTTCTACTCTCTAGAAGTTTGCCAGTTAGGGATAAAGGCACCTTGGAACTTGTAGGATATAGATGTCATCTGTTTACTTTATCATAAGGAAGTATTTCTCAAGTTATAATTCCAGATTCTCCCACCCTCTACCCTCCAAACTTTAGTATAAAGAAAACCAACAGGGCTTCCCTGGTGGCGCAGTGGTTGAGAGTCCGCCTGCCGATGCAGGGGACACGGGTTCGTGCCCCGGTCTGGGAAGATCCCACATGCCGCGGAGCGGCTGGGCCCGTGAGCCATGGCCACTGGGCCTGCGCGTCCGGAGCCTGTGCTCCGCAACGGGAAGAGGCCACAGCAGTGAGAGGCCCGCGTACCACAAAAAAAAAAAAAAAAAAAAAAAAAAGAAAACCAACAGGGGCTTCCCTGGTGGCGAAGTGATTGAGAATCTACCTGCCAATGCAGGGGACATGGGTTCGAGCCCTGGTCTGGGAGGATCCCACGTGCCGCGAAGCAACTAGGCCCATGAACCACAACGGCTGAGCCTGCGCGTCTGGAGCTTGTGCTCCGCAACAAGAGCCCGCGACGGTGAGAGGCCCCCGCTCGCCACAACTAGAGAAAGTCCACACACAGAAAAGAAGACCCAACACAGCCAAAAATAAATAAATAAATAAATTAAATAAGAAGAAAAGAAAACCAACATTTGCTAATCACCTGTGCAGGTGGGTGAACCCATTTAATCTTCTTAGAAATCACGAGTGTGGAACTGGAAAGATCTGGGTCCCAGTTCTGACTCTACCTCTTAACCATGTGACTCTAGTCATGTTACTTAACCTTTCCAGTTCTGAAGGATAATCATAGTAACTACCTAAAGGGTTGTTGTGACAGCTACACAATTCATCTACAGCAGTTGGCCCGCCCAGGACTTCTTAAGACAGAACTTAGGTACATAATAACTGTTTGATAAGTGTTACCAGCTAATAAAGACCAGCACTTTTTAGAGTAGTTTACACGTATTAACCTATTCATTCATTTACTCATCAAATATTTATTGAATGTTTTTATGTACCATTAACCATTTTAAGTACTGGGAATACAAGTGAACAAAACAGATAAAAATCTGTAGGGAGAAGAAATAGTAAATAAGCAAAATATATAGTGTGCCAGATGGTGTTAAGTGCTATGGAGAAAATGCAGCAAAGGAGAATAGAGAGTTGGTAGGGAAGCAGGTAGATTGCTGTGGCAGAGGTGGTGGTGTTTTTTCAAACAGGTTGGCCAAGGAAGGCCTCTCTGATAAGGTGACACTTGAAGACAGAACTGCAGGGGCTGAGGGAGGGAACCATGTGGATATCTGGGAGAAGAACCAGAACTTTACAGGGCACAGTGTGCAAAGGCCCTGGTGGTAGACAGTATAGATGGAGAAGGCTTAGGAAGGAGAATGGTAGGAGATAAGGTCAGAGATGTAGCAGTGGAACAGAGGACAGAGGGTTTTGTAGGCCATTATAATGATTTTGGATTTTATGCTTTGTGAGATGGGAAGCCATTGGAGGGTTTTGAGGAGATAATACTAGGCTGGAAAGAGTTTAAATAACCTTTCCAAGGTAACACAGCTGGTAAGTGGCAGAGGGTGGGCATCCGGCTCCAAGGCTGAAATTCTTAACCCTTAACTGCCACTGAACTTTAGCCTTTTTGATTTGGGCGCTGCTCTCCTATGACTGTCGACCAAGAAACTGGGACACTGATAAGTCATATGGCTTGCCCGAGGCCACAGGGTTGGGATTTGAGGCTTGGCCGTCTGCAAACCGAAGTCCAAGTCCTTTACACCACACTGCCTCCCTCAGGTGTCTGGGCCATACTGACTTCTGGCCTGGAGGTCACTACTCTGGGAGAGGAGGGAAGCGAGGAGCCCGTCTCGGCTTGGGGCGGCGATGTTCCTCAAGAAGCTCAAGCCCCGGCTCTGCGGTACTGCTGGCATTTTCCCAGGCACAGCTGCGCTCCCTAACCCACGGCACGGAGGAAGAGACAGAAAATGTGTCTTTACTTCCAGGGGGCCCCGTAGGTATCCCGGAGTCGAAGGAGCGGCTGTCACGGGAGGGCAGCGGACAGGGCCAAACCCGGAGCAGCGACCACCAACGCCTCCTGTTGAGCCCCAGCAGGCGTCCGCCCTGGTTGGGGCAAGAGGGCGGAGTAGGGGCGGGGTTTGAGCGCCGCGCCCCCGTCACGTGACGGGACCCATCATGGCTGCGGCCAGAGGGCTCCCAGGCTCCCGGAAGCAGGCTGTGAGGGGCGGGCGCGCTGGGGGAACCCGAGCCGGAGGTAGAGCGGGCAGGGCGGCCGGGCGGCCTGGAGCCGGGCGTGTCCGGAGCGTCCCCGCGGACCGGGGCAGCAGGTGAAATGGTGTCTGGGCGAGGCGCGAGCGGATGTGGCGGCGCTGGGCGGGGACTAGGGGGCGCATTGTGTGTGTAGGGGGGTGCCCTGACCTGCAGGAGAGAGAATCTGAGATGCACGCGCGTGACCCAGAAGCAACTCGAGAGGCCCGCGCGGGCGGTAGGGATGCCCGGGACAGATGACGAGACATTGAGGGCAAAAACGGGCTCCCCAAAGAGGATGGCAGGTAACAGAAGGAAGTATTGTATGCATAAGCTACTGTGGGAGAGGGCAGCAGCCCCTTAACTGCAGGGCTGGGATTAGTGGAGGAACTCCCTCTCTGCTATACCAGGCAAGGCTGGGGCGAATGCTCAATCTTCTCCCCTCTCCCACCCCTTCCCTGCCGCCCAGTGTCCTTGGAGACCGCTCTGGTGGGCCACTCCTGCCACCCACCCAACTGGTCCCTCCGGTCTGAGCTCCGGGGGAGTGGAGTTGAGGGGTGGGGAAGTGCAGGTGGCAGCGGGGGTTGGGTGGAGCTGCCTTTTGCTTAGACACGCAGCCCCTTGACAGCGCTATCCGGGCAATGGATGTGACTCTGAAGCCCCCTTCTCTCCCTAGGTCTTCCGGGGGCCGGCCATGCTGGTGACTGCCTACCTTGCCTTTGCGGTCCTCCTGGCCTCCTGCCTGGGGTTGGAGCTGTCAAGATGCCGGGCTAAGCCCTCTGGAAGAGCCTGCAGCAATCCCTCCTTCCTTCGGTTTCAACTGGATTTCTATCAGGTCTACTTCCTGGCCCTGGCAGCTGACTGGCTCCAGGCCCCCTACCTCTATAAACTCTATCAACATTACCACTTCCTGGAGGGACAAATTGCCATCCTCTATGTCTGCGGCCTTGCCTCCACAGTCCTCTTTGGACTGGTGGCCTCCTCCCTTGTGGATTGGCTGGGTCGCAAGAAGTCTTGTGTCCTCTTCTCCCTCACTTACTCTCTCTGCTGCTTAACCAAACTCTCTCGGGACTACTTTGTGCTGCTGGTGGGCCGAGCACTTGGTGGGCTGTCCACAGCCCTGCTCTTCTCGGCCTTTGAGGCCTGGTACATCCACGAGCATGTGGAACGGCATGACTTCCCCGCAGAGTGGATCCCGGCTACCTTTGCCCGAGCTGCCTTCTGGAATCATGTGCTGGCTGTAGTGGCAGGTGTGGCAGCTGAGGCCGTGGCCTGCTGGATGGGCCTGGGGCCTGTAGCACCCTTTGTGGCTGCCATCCCTCTCTTGGCTCTGGCTGGGGCCTTGGCCCTTCATAACTGGGGAGAGAACTATGATCGGCAGCGTGCCTTCTCAAGGACCTGTGCTGGGGGCCTGCGCTGCCTCCTGTCGGACCGTCGTGTGCTGCTGCTAGGCACCATTCAGGCCCTGTTTGAGAGTGTCATCTTCATCTTTGTCTTCCTCTGGACGCCTGTGCTGGACCCACATGGGGCCCCGCTGGGCATCATCTTCTCCAGCTTCATGGCAGCCAGCCTGCTCGGCTCTTCTCTGTACCGCATCGCTACCTCCAAGAGGTACCACCTCCAGCCCATGCACCTAGTCTCCCTCGCTGTCCTCATCGTCGTCTTCTCCCTCTTCATGTTGACCTTCTCTACCAGCCCAGGCCAGGAGAGTCCGGTGGAGTCCTTTATAGCCTTCCTCCTTATTGAATTGGCCTGTGGGCTGTACTTTCCCAGCATGAGCTTCCTGCGGAGAAAAGTGATCCCCGAGACGGAGCAAGCTGGTGTCCTCAACTGGTTCCGGGTGCCCCTGCACTTACTGGCCTGCCTGGGGCTTCTGGTCCTCCATGACAGCGATCGCAGAACGGGCACTCGCAACATGTTCAGCATCTGCTCCGCCGTTATGGTGATGGCTCTGCTGGCGGTGGTGGGGCTCTTCACCGTGGTCAGGCACGATGCCGAGCTGCGGGTGTCCTCGCCCACTGGGGAGCCCTGTGCCCCTGAGCTCTAATCCTGTTCCAGGACGAGGGAGCTGGGATGGACCCCTGGATCCCACCTCTCCAGGGCTGTACAGATCTCTCTGTGACTTTGCGACTGTCTGGCCCCTCCTCCTGTCCTGGGGCCCCTCCTGCCAGTGCTTTGGGTTGGGAAGCACATGGGGGTGATGGCCTGGAAAGAAGATGCTGAAAGTTGCCTCTGTGTCACTCTCTTCCCCCTTTCTACTTAAAAATAAACACTTTGAATTGATCATCGATTTGATTTACTCATCCTCACCTGTACCCACCTCAGTAGTTCTGGTGAGAGGGCAGCTGGAGGTTGTGAGGAGAGAGGTGGGGTTACCAGCAGAAGGTTTGTACTTCTAGCCTCTCTAAGACTGCCTCCAGCTTAAACTGAGAGCTGTGGAATTGCCTGTCAACAGAAATGGGTGGGAAATGCCTGAGGCCCCTAGATCCTCCATATCTTGTTACTCTGGGGTCAGGCACCCTCCCCGGCTGCCAAGCAAAAACCTTGCTCCACATCCAGGGTGAGGTAGTCTCTGGAGCATATGGGGTGGGTGCCCATGCCACTGAGCAAAGATTCCAGGGGCTTGAGCTGCGTCTGTGACCACCCCTTGGGGCAAATCCGGAGCCTTCCTGCAGGAACAAGCTTGCAGCTCAGCACGTGTGTGCTGTCTGCCTTCTGCCTCTGTGGCTGTAGATGCACCATTTGTCCAGCATCACTGGGGTCCACCAGCTCCTGTATCCTTGCATGAAACCCAAGTGGAGGGCTGCCGAGGAGAGGGAGAGCAGTGAATGGATGAGGGACTGGGATCTTGTCCGTACCTGACTCTTCCCCACCCAGAGTGAGTGAGGGTGAGGGAGCCATCAGGGCAGGAAACAGTACCAGTAGGAACACCAGTTCTGTGAGCCCCTCCCTGCCTCACCTCCGATTGTATCTGCCTTTCCTCCTCCCAGCCAAACCTGGGCTTCTCAGGGGAAGCAGAGCCAGCAGTTAAGAAGGGTGGGGATGGAGGGAGGGTAGGCCCAAGGGTGTGTCCTGGAATGTGCTTGAGGTGGGCATGAGGGACCTACCTGTCTGGAAAAGAGGTTGATGACCTTTCCGTGGGTCCCAGACTACTTCCCAGACAGGAGGATGCAAGACTTTCCAAGAGCTGCAGGTCCAAACCTGTGTAGGGAGATAGCATCACCTGGTGTGGGAGGAATGTGGGGTGGATGTGCTCCTGCAGGGTGAGGCCAAGGGGGAGGGAAGAGTGGTGGTCTCAGGTCCCTAGTCAGACAAGGGAAAAAACACATTCCCCCACCCAGCCTGCAGGGAATAGAAGTTGAGGTTAAGTATGAAAAAACGTATCTTTTCCTTCCCCCATCTTGAGGCTAAAACAGAGTCTGTTGCAGTAACTCCACTTCCCCTTTCTGCCCTGTGGAGCTGGACCTCGATGTATTTTAGTTATTTGTAGACTTTCCATTTCTCTCTACCACAGTATGATCTCCTTGAAGACAGGAGGAAATTGTGTCCTATTTGCCCTTGTCTCCCCCATATATACACACAAGTGGGGGCTTGGCCTGTGGCTATGCTCAGTAAATGTCTGGAGAGGAGACAGGCTAGCTCACACGTGGCTTTTCAAGAGCCACCCATTTGGGAAATCTATTAGACTAGAATCCAGAGCCTAGTTAATGATTTGTTGTTTTGGATGACAGTAATTGTTTACTGATGGAAGCATGAGGGGGCCCCATATTCCTAAGTGATAAGGAAATGGGGGGGTAGAGGAGACAGACTAATGAGTTTCCCTTAGCTTTGTCCCTGCTGAGCTTTCTTCAAAGGAGCTGGTAGCAGATAGAGTGGGGAGGGTTCTTCCTGTCAAGACTCATCGGGTGTGAAGAGCTCACAGGCATCTTAAGAGATTGTCCAGTCAGCCTTAAACATATTTTCGTTGAGCACCTACTATATGCCATGCACTGTATTACTAGGTGCTGGTGAAATTTTTTACCCAAGAGGAAAATCCACTTAAAGGGCATGTAGCAAGTGGATGGCAAAGCCAAGGCTAAACCTTGCCTCCTGCTGCCTGCCCAGTACACCCTCTATATGGCATGTACTGACTCTGTCCCCTGGGCCTTCACCTACCTGCCTTTCCCCCTCTAGCCCTCTTCCCTCCTCCCGAGCCCTGTCCCTGGAGAAGGGCAAGAGAGTGGGAGCACTTAGCCGTGGCCACCTGGCCCACCTTTGGAAATTTACCCATATGGGGCAAATGAGGGATTGCTTCACCAGGTGCATGCTGCCTGCAAAACGCTGCTTGTGATGCCTTGCTGAGAGGCAGCAGAGGGAACTGGTGAAGAGCATGGAGTCAGAGCCTGACTGCCTGGGTTCAAATTTGTGCCTCAGTTTCCTCATCTATAAAATGGGGATGATGGTGTAGTTTCTACTCCTAGGGCTCGTGTGAGGATTAAATTAAGCACTTAGAGCAGCAGTTGGCTCCCAGTGTAAGTACTACATAAGTGTTTGCTTTCATATTTTATTGTTTAACTTTTTCAATCCAGCTGAGCCTAGCCAGATTGGGGTGTGAGAATGAGTGGATGGGACTGTAATGGGGTGTAGAACTTTCCAACCCATTCCAGTGGTTGGGTGATTCCCAGCAGTGTTTATCCTTGGTCCTGGCCCAGAGAGCAGGATCAAGATATCCGAGAAGCCTTCTACTCTGGGGTATGTGAGCAGCTGAGGAGGGTGTCAGTGTGTTCCACTTGAACTCATTTCCTCTTCCTCAAGTGGGAAGGTCAGCTTGGTGTCAGACTTGATACACACCACCATCTTTCACTAAGAGAGGCTCCTGATTTTCTGACTTTCCATCCAGCTGGATATATAATTATTTTGTTTGGAGCATTTAAGTGATCCTGAGGAGAACAGAAACAGCCCAAGGAACCAGGAGCCAATGGACAAGAAGGCAGGAGGACTGGGTCATGAGGACAGTACTGCGTTCTGAGGCTGGAGAATGACCTCTTCCTGGAAATTCAGTCCCTGCTCAGGGAGGGGAATGGCTGCCCCCAGTTAATAGCCATGACCCTTTGGCTGGGTCTAGGTTCCACTCCCCAACACACTTTCCCTAACCCCAATCCTGTGGTTCTCCTTGTTGCTTTTATTATTTTTTGCCACCACTTCCTCACAGAACCACAGAATAGAATTATTAGACAAACAAAAGTTTGTCATGCTTGGGATCAGACCTAATGTTATAAAAATATGTCACATTTGCTTTAAGAATTTTTTTTAACAATAAAGTAATATGGACTCATTGTAAAAGAGTCAAATGCAAATACAGAAATATATATTTAATATAAATATGTGAATGTAAATACATGTTTATATAATGTTACATTAAAATACATATATTTATATTGATGTATAAATATATTACAAATATAAATACATATATACATATAGAAATATAAAATGTAAAAAATGATAGGCTCCCTTAAGCCTGCTCTTCATACCACTGTTAAATGTTTACAGTCTAGTGCATAGTATGTTTTTTTAATAAAAATGAATCATACCTTTCATGCGGCAACTTGTTTGTTTTTTATATAAAAGTATATCTTGTTTTTTACATAAAAGTATATCTTGGTTTTCTCTTTTTAAAACGATTGAAATCCACAGGAAGACTATAACAGTCATTCATGTATCTCTGACATCTTCATATGTCATTACATATAAAACATGCCTTTTAACAGCTGCGAAGCCTCGTTGGGCCTTTGGAAAGCATTTCATATCTGTTCTAGTTGAGGCTGGCAGAACCCCCGGCAGGGAGTGAGGCTAGATGTTACTACCCCATTTCACAGATTAATAATAAATTGAGCTGGGACTAGAACCTGGCTCCTCTGTCCAGACTCAAGTTGAAAGCTCTTTTCACTGTCCCGTACTGTCTCTTTGTAAACGTCAGGGATTCAAGTGAGGGATTGAATTATGTGACTCAAATTCACATTGGTCAGCACTTTTTTTTTTCAGTTTTATCATAGTTTTTTTTTTTTTTTGATGTGGACCATTTAATGAATTAATTAATTAATTTTGGCTGCACCGGGTCTTAGTTGTGGCACATCTTTGCTGCCGCATGCGGGATCTTTAGTTGCCTTATGCAGACTCTTAGTCGCAGCATGCATGCGGGATCTGGTTCCCCCACCAGGGATCGAACCTGGCACCCTGCATTGAGAGTGGGGAGTCTTACCCACTGGTCCACCAGGGAAGTCCCTTGTCAGCACTTTTTGATCTCTATAGAACTTCCTTCTTGTTAGAAGTAGAAGACGCATAAAAAAAGGATGTTTTAGGGCTTCCCTGGTGGCTCAGTGGTTGAGAATCTGCCTGCTAATGCAGGGGACACGGGTTCGTGCCCTGGTCTGGGAGGATCCCACATGCTGCGGAGCTACTAGGCCCGTGACACACAACTACTAAGCCTGCGAGTCTGGAGCCTGTGCTCCGCAACAAGAGAGGCTGCGATAGTGAGAGGCCCGCACACCGCGATGAAGAGTGGCCCCCGCTTGCCACAACTAGAGAAAGCTCTCGCACAGAAATGAAGACCCAACACAGCAAAAATAAATTAATTAATAAACTCCTACACCCAAGATCTTCTTTAAAAAAAAAAAAAGGATGTTTTCTGCCCTTGAGGAGAATCAAGTAGATATACATAGGGAAAAAGTCCTAGAACACTGTCAAAGCACTGACTGCTAAGGTGTAAGCAAGACGAAATGAGTATTGAGAGAACTGATGTATCATACACATTTAGCCCCTGCAGCAATATTACCATTACAACGCTGAGGTTCTTCGTCATTGTTTTTTTTTTTGGTTGTTGTTTGTTTTTAAACAGTCTTCCCTGCTAGATTCTCAGCTCCTAAAAGAAGTTGATGATGATGAAGAAAACCAATAATAGAGAAGGATGAGTTAATAGAGTTCATCAGGGAAAAGCTAACTGGAAGAGCCAAAGTTGTGAACTGAATTCTTTGGAGGAAGGGAAGAGAAGCAGAGCCAAGTGAACGTGTATGTTTGGGGAAGTAGTTAGTACTTACCGCATATAAGCCATTAAAAACTGCGAAATATCCCACTGAATGAGTTTTCCTAGTTCTTCCCGTCGTCACAGCTTCCACCCCACCCCTCTACCCTCCATTCCCCATCAAGAAGATCCTCTGTCTTCCTCAAACAATCCAACTGATGCAAGGAGCAAGGATGGAAAGCAGAGAGAGCTGGAAGTCGCCACAGTACTCATGTCAGTGGCCCCGGAAAACTATGATTTTAAAGAATTCCATGAAAGGCTATACCCTTTTTTCCTGGTAACCCAAACCGCGAGTTTCCAAGTAAGTTCTTTTTGTTATCTAACCTATTTCCCTTGTCTGCAAATTTAAACTCTTTCCGAGCTCTGAAGATAAAGGGGAGGAGAAGGAGGCAGGGGCTGACCTTCACAATAGCAGTTAAGCTACACGTAGCTGAGGAAGTCGTCCCCGACTAGAAAATGCGGGAAACCCCCTCACTCCCAAAAGGCTTTAGCCCTCAGAGAGGATAGACCCCACCGGCCGGCGTCACGTGAGGACGCAGCGCGGCGAGTAAACTACAACTCCCAGAGCGCCTCGCGGCCCGCCGGCGGTACGTAGCTCTCGCTGACTGGTCGCTGGGGATATTTGAAAGGAGGGGCTGGCGCGGAAAACGAAGGTTACATTTTGGATCCTTGCGGAGTACTCAGTCTAGTGGGCAAGTCCTGCCCCTGGGAAGAAGAACGGTCTCTGGAACCGGAAGGCCTGGAGGTACTCGTGAACGTATGTATGCGCCGAGGTGAATGGGGCCCCAGCGCTGACTGGAGGAAGAGGCCGGGCGTCTCTACGAGGGACCCGGGACGTCCTGGTGGTGCTGAAGAGCTCGGTGGAGGCCTCCGGTGTGGGGCGTTGGTTGTTGGGACGGGTAGTGAGGCTGGGGATAGGCTGGGAGGAAGGAATAGCAGAAGCGTCGGTTTATAACGGGAGCCCGGCGTCTTGGCATATGCATGTTTTTCCGATAGGATTTGTGATGGGATTTTTGGCCCCCCCGCCTTCCGCGGCCTTCAAGCCCTTCTCCCGCCCTTCATTTAGCTCCTTTACAAATCTTCTCCGCCTTCCCTAATCCGTTTTCTTTCCCCTAGTCCCGCGGCGCCATGAGGAGCTTCAAAGGAGTCAACTTTGAGACTCTACTAAGAAGTCCAAAGGAGGCTGAAGAGCTGCTGCCTGACTTGAAGGTGGGGGTGCTGTCTGGCTGTGGATACACCTGGCTTATCAAGCTGAGCTGTTTTGTTTTTTGACTTATTTGAAGAGACAGATAAGTAGGAGATCCACTCTTGAGCAATCTCATTTCTAGTTCCTTTCCCTATCTTTTTTTTCTCCTTTGGTAGCCTCATTCACATCTTCTCCTCCTAGGAGTTCCTGTCCAAGCTTCCAGCTGATTCTCCCAGCTGCCGATCTGATGCCGAGAGGAGGCAAGCTTGTGATGCCATCCTGAGGGCTTGCAACCAGCAGCTGACTGTCAAGCTGGCTTGCCCTAGGCACCTGGGGAGCCTGCTGGAGCTGGCAGAGGTGGCTTGCGATGGCTACTTGATGTCTACACCCCGGCGCCCACCCCTCTACCTGGAACGAATTCTCTTCATCTTTCTGCGGAACACTGCTGCACAGGGAATCCCAGAGGCCACACTCCGAGTCGCTCAGCCCCTCCATACCTGCTTGGTGCAGTGTTCTCGACAAGCTGCTCCCCAGGACTATGAGGCTGTGGCTCGGGGCAGCTTTTCTCTGCTTTGGAAGGGAGCAGAAGCCCTGGTGGAGCGTCAAGCTGCATTGTCAGCTCGGCTAAAGGCCTTGAGCTTTCTAGTACTCTTGGAGGATGAAAGTACCCCTTGTGAGGTTCCCCACTTTGCTTCTCCCACAGCCTGTCGAGTGGTAGCTGCCAATCAGCTATTTGAAGGCAGTGGGCATGGTCTGAATGAAGCAGATGCTGATTTCCTAGATGACCTGCTCTCCAGGCATGTGATCAGAGCTTTGGTGGGAGAGGGAGGAGGCTCTCCTGGTCCTCTTTCCCCGCAGAGGGCCCTCTGTCTCTTGGAGCTCACCCTGGAACACTGCCGTCGCCTCTGCTGGGGCCACCACCACGCCAGAGCCACCAGGGCAGTGGAGAAGGCCTACGATTACCTGAAAAACACCAGTCTGGCCCCCAGCCTCCAGCTTTGCCAGCTGGCAGTTGAATTGCTGCAGGTTGGCGAGGGAGGACCCCAGGCAGTGGCCAAGCTTCTGATCAAGGCATCAGCTGTCCTGAAAAACAGCATGGAGGCACCGTCACCCGCACTGCGGGCATTGTGTGACAGCTGCCAGTTCTTCCTTTCAGTCCTGGAGCGAGGCACCAAAGGGCACTATGGACCTGATGCCATTCTGGGACTCTTTGCTTTTCTTGGCAGCTACTGTTGCCTCATCCGGCAGCTGCAGGATGGTGTGAGTTAAGGACCTAGAGGTAGGGTGGGAATGTGGTTCTGTGGACTCTCCATCGGGCTAGGGTCTTTGGTGAGATCTGGAAGCCCTGGCTCCCGCCTTGGTAAGCTGCTCTCTGGACCATGCCTACCAGCCAGCAAGCAGCCTAGTATATGCTGAGAGGGCAGTGGCCCATCCTGATGTCCTTCTTCCTACTCCCCGGGCTGTCTCAGCTCTCCAGGGCTCTGGGCCAGTCTTCAGCTTGGAGCTCCCTGTCCCTCAAACCAAGCTTCCCCTTCCTTCCTCAGGTCTGTGGGGACTCCTCCAAGCAACTGCAGGCTTTGGTTCAGATGCACTTTCAGGGACTTCACCTCTACACTACGGTGGTTTATGACTTTGCCCAAGGCTGTCAGGTACCATCTGGAATCAAAAAACCTGGACAGGTCCTAGGGTCTGGAGTTGCTTGGCTGCCCTCAGTAGAGCTTTGGGGTTGCTTTGGCTTTGGGCATGAGGTGGGGTGGACATCACCTTAGACCTATTATGTTTCCTCTCACTTTTTTTGTCCCTTCAGGAAGGCGATTTGGCTGACCTGGCCCAGCTAGTGGAAAGTTGCAAATCTACTGTTGTCTGGATGATGGAGGCCTTACAGGGCCTGTCAGGCCGAGAGCTGACTGACTACCTGGGGAGGACTGGTTAGTGCCCTAGGGCCCAGATACAGGGTTCTTGGGAGGGTCATCGCTTGTTAGGCAGGCACGTAGCACTAGCTGGATAGTTCTGTGGGGCCTCCCTATGGCTTAGGGAGGCAGTGAGAAAGATATTTATAAGGATCTCTGTATTTAACAGCAGGAGAGAAGTGATGAGGCTCATTTATCATAGCAGATGTGAATTTTTTTCTCATTGACTTTGAAATCTGACTTGGTATTTGTTTCATGAAAATGTAGAACATTTATAACTTAAATTTTTTAAAACCAGGTAGAACATTCACATGATTCAAAATTCAAATTGCACAAAAGGGCATACAGCGAAAAATCCCTCTGCTGTGCCTAATCCTAGTCACCCAAGTCCCACTCTGCAGAGGCAGCTAATATGGTCAATTTCTTATGTATCCCTCTAGAGATATACTGTGTATATCTACTATATGTATATATACTATGTATATGTATGTATTAACCAACAGGCATATATATTTCTCCCCACCCTTTTTATTGAAATATATATACAGGAAAATACTAAGATCATAAGCAGACAGCTTGATGGATTTTTACAAAGTGTGCATGGTTTGTAACCAACGTCTAGGTCAAGTAACAGAGCATGACATAGACCCCTGAAAAAACCCCTCTTTGTGCCCCCTTCTGGTCCCCACACCCCAACAGTAACCACTAACTTTCCTAACAGCATCAATTAGTTTTTTTTTTTTTTTTTTTTTTTTGCGGTACGCAGGCCTCTCACTGCCGTGGCCTCTCCCGTTGCGGAGCACAGGCTCCGGACGCACAGGCCCAGCGGCCATCGCTCACGGGCCCAGCCGCTCCGCGGCATGTGGGATCCTCCCGGACCGGGGCACGAACCCGTGTCCCCTGCATAGGCAGGCGGACTCTCAACCACTGCGCCACCAGGGAAGCCCGCATCAATTAGTTTTACCTGTCTTGTATTTCATAATAAATTTCCCCCTCAGTTTTACAAAAAGCATAGCCCTTTAGTTTGAATTATATAAACCTAATGAATTCAGTCACTAGAAGGTTTTGGAGAGTTTTTCATATTCATATTTTCAGTTTGAACCTGGCCACAGAGGTGAAAATGTCATCAGGAGTCACAAAAATTAATAGTATGGAAATTCTTCCCACAGAGTATTGAAGACCTGCTTTATTTTCTCCCAGCCATCTACATCAATAGCCAAGAAGCTGCCTAAACTAGAATTTAGGAAAATTATATTCATTCAGTGAATATTTATTGAGTACCTACTATGTGCTAAGCACTGTTCTGAGTACTTAGATATGTCAGTAAATAAAACAAAGATCTCTGCTCTCATGGAGCCACATTCTGGTTGGGGGAGAAAGATCATAGACAGTAGAATAATTGAAGTACAACATGTTAGAAAGTGATCAGAAATATGGAGGGAAAGGAAAAGTAGAGCAGGATAAGAAAGGGAGTTAGGAGGTCAGGGTAGGTGAGGGGGTGCAAATTACCATTTAAACAGGTGGTCAGGGACTTCCCTGGCGGTCCAGTGGTTGGAACTCCACGCTTCCAATGCAGGGGGTGCGGGTTCAAATCCCTGGTTGGGGAACTAAGATCCCACATGCCACGTGGCCAAAAAAAAAAAAAAAAAGGTGGTCAGGGTAGGCCTCTTGGAGAGGGTGACATGAGCACAGCCTGGAGGGTGTGAGGGAATTGACCATGTGGAAACCTGGGAGAGGACGTCCCCTGGCAGAGGAAACAGCCAGTGTCAAGGCCCTACAGCAGGAGAGGGGCTGGCGTGTTCAAGGACTAGCAGGGAGGCTAGCATGGCTTCAGTGGAATGAGGGAAGGAGAGGGAAGTAAAGGATAGGCCAGAGTGTTTCCCCCAAAATGCTGACCTTTGGAGCAAGACGAAGACAGAGACTGGCATGTGAGGAGAGACGGGCCCTGTGTGGGAATGAGGACTTGGCTCTTGTAAAACAAGTGCAGAGAGGCTGGCTGGTGTGGGGTTGCCTTCCTGGAATGGAGGGCATGGGCTGACTTGGAGCATGAAGGGGAGAACTGTCCCGTTCTCACTCCCTAGCGATGGGGGTTCCTGGCTGATCTGGGGACTGCTGAGCTGACCACAGGTTTAGCATCTCTCTGCTGCCCCTCCAACAGCAGAGGGCAGTGGAACCATTCCTGCGGTCAGCTGTCCTCTCTCTCCCCTGCAGCCTCTTACACCAGTAACCTGGCCTACAACTTCTATAGTCACAAGCTTTATGCCGAGGCCTGTGCCATCTCCGAGCCCCTCTGTCAGCACCTGGGCTTGGCAAAGCCAGACACCTATCCTGAGGTGCCTCCTGAGAAGGTATGAGGGCAGGAGGGAGGTTATACTGAAGGGAGGAGGGGGCTCAAGTAGCATGAAAGGGCCTGGCCAGGACCCTGCCTTGGAGTAGAGAGTTAGGAGCTGCATGTTGGCAGCAGTACCTGGGGCAGTGTTTCCCAGACCTCACCTGTACTGTTATTTACTTAATTTTTTTGATTGATTCACTTTTGTAGATTTTTTTAATCTCACCACACCTTCATATTTACTTTTTTTTTTGACTCACTTTTTACATTTAGCCTTGTCCTGGGCCAGTGGTTTTCAACCTGGCTAGACATTAGAATCACCTGAGTGAACTAAAAAAAAAAAATTCTAAAGCCTGTCCTAAGCTAATTGTTTCAGAATCTCTGGCACTGGAGCCCAGGCATCTGGATATTTTTTTTAAAGTTCCTCTATGTGGTCCTTTGGGCAACCAGAGTGAGAACCACTGTTATAAAGCAAGAATACCCCTGAAATGATGGGTTGGCAAGACGGGTCATAGAGGGCCCTGGGTTTCATTTGATGAGCCTCTCGATTTAAGTGGAGGCCTGGTATCGGATTGGTATCTTGGGCTTCTCGGCATCACTGTGGTGAATAAACAGAAGGAAAGGACAACACCAGGCACCCAGGTGGCTCTAGCAGCCCAGGCAGGAAAGGGTGGGCGTCTGAACTGAGACAGCTTCCCAAGGGATGGAAAGAGGTGGGTGAGTGCAAGAAGTCAAGGATTAACCTGGAAAGTGACTGGTGTGAGGGAGGGAGAAGGAAAAGGCCAAGATGGTCTCGCCTTTCCAACTCAGGAGAAGGTGGTGATTTGCTGAGAAGGGTCAGGAAGGGCTTCCCTGGTGGCGCAGTGGTTGAGAGTCTGCCTGCTAATGCAGGGGACACGGGTTCGAGCCCCGGTCTGGGAAGATCCCACATGCCGCGGAGCAACTGGGCCCATGAGCCACAACTACTGAGCCTGCGCATCTGGAGCCTGTGCTCCGCAACAAGAGAGGCCGCGATAGTGAGAGGCCCGCGCACCGCGATGAAGAGTGGCCCCCGCTTGCTGCAACTAGAGAAAGCCCTCGCACAGAAACGAAGACCCAACACAGCAAAAATTAATTAATTAATTAATTAACTCCTACCCCCAACATCTTCTAACCAAAAAAAAAAAAAAAAAAGAAGAATGGTCAGGAGAAGGAGCAGGTTTGCAGGGGTGTGGGGGACGGATATATGCGTGGGATGGGTCGAAGCCTCAGGTTGAGAGCACCAGATATTTAGTTCTTAGGTGTCTGTGGGGCGGGGTTGGGGGCAGGAGGACCCTGAGCACACACATCCTCCCCCATGGTACAGACTCCTTGCTTCCTCTCTCCAGTTTGGTCTGTTTTCTTCCTCTGGTCAGTTGCACAGATGCTTCCGGCTGCACGTAGAGAGTTTGAAGAAACTGGGTAAACAGGCCGAGGGCTGCAAGATGGTGACTTTGTGGCTGGCAGCCCTGCAGCCCTGCGGCCCCAAACACATGACTGAGCCAGTCACCTTCTGGGTCCGGGTCAAGATGGATGCAGCCAGAGCCGGAGACAAGGAGCTACAGCTGAAGTGAGTTGGTGGGGAGGGGGACAACCATTTTTATCCCCTGGAGAGGGCTGCTTTTGGCACTCATGGTCACATTCATCCTCATGTCTGAAAAAGGCACTGTTTCCTCCATTCATCATTATTGACTGAGTGCCGACTGTGTGCGCCAGCCACTGTGCTGGGTAGTGGGGGGACAGCGGTGACAGGCAATTGTTCTTGCTTTCACCACCGGAAACTGAGCTCTCAGCAAGCTGAGGCGGGGACTCCTTGGCCTGGGGCAGAGGCGCCGTGCTTCATGGGCTCCCCGGTGCTGAGCCTGCCCTCTCTCAGGACACTGCGAGACAGCCTGAGTGGCTGGGACCCAGAGACTCTGGCCCTCCTGCTCAGGGAGGAGCTGCGGACCTACAAGGCGGTGCGGGCCAACACGGGGCAGGAACGTTTCAATGTCATCTGCGACCTGCTGGAGCTGAGCCCCGAGGAAACACCGGCCGGAGCCTGGGCCCGAGCCACCCACCTGGTGGAACTGGCTCAGGTGCTCTGCTATCACGACTTTGCCCGGCAGACCGACTGGTGAGGAGGAAGGCCTGGGAAGGCCACTCTTGCTTCTTGCCCTGGCTCCTCTCACCCTTCCTGGAGCCCGTTTCCCTCTCCACGGCCCTGAGCACTCCCTTTAGTTTGTGGTCATGGGAACTCAATTCAAAGGATGAGGCCAGCTGTGCTGCAGAAGGCCCTTCCCAGGACAGCGTGGCAGGTACTCACAGTAGCCTGGCTTAAGTGCGTCTTCTCCCTATAGCTCTGCCTTGGATGCCATCCGGGAAGCCCTGCAGCTTCTGGAGTCTGTGAGGCCCGAGGCCCAGGCCAAGGATCGGCTTCTGGATGATAAAGCACAGGCCCTGCTGTGGCTCTACATCTGTACCCTGGAGGCCAAAATGCAGGAGGTGAGCATGGTTGCTGTGGGGTTGAGCAGGACTGGATACAGGGTTTATTTTCCCTGGACCCCAGTAAACTCGTGACAACCCTGTTTTCACCCTGATCGCCCCATCCAGGGTACTGAGCGGGATCGGAGGGCCCAGGCCCCGAGTAACCTGGAGGAGTTTGAAGTCAATGACCTGAACTATGAAGATAAACTCCAGGAAGATCGTTTCCTATACAGTAACATTGCCTTCAACCTGGCTGCAGATGCTGGTGAGGGCCATGAACGTAGTGTGGTGGGATAGGGCCTCCTCTGTGGCTTCCTACGGGTACCCCAGGTGTGAGGGAGGCTGCCCTGTGGAGTGGAAGGTGGGCACAAGGGCAGAGGCTGTTATGGGGAAGAGGACCACATTTCCCCAGATGCCCACACTGAGAGAATGGCTGGTTCCTTTCTTCTGACTTACAGCTCAGTCCACATGCCTGGACCAAGCCCTGGCCCTGTGGAAGGAGGTGCTTACAAAGGGGCAGGCCCCCGCTGTGCGGTGTCTGCAGCAGACAGCAGCCTCCCTGCAGATCCTAGCGGCCCTCTATCAGCTGGTGGCAAAGGTAACGGGGCAGGGCATTGACACGGGCCAGAAACCCAGCTCCTTCACCTTCTTTGGCCTGTGTCCCTGCTGAGAAGTCATGTCATCCAGTGTGGGCTCTGTCACCAATCTCCCTGAGTTAAATCCAGGCTCCAGCGTTTACTAGTACATGGCCTTAAGCAAGCTGCTTAACCTTCCAAGCCCATTTCCTTATTTCTAAAATGAGGGTAATAATAATACTAACTCATAGCCTTGTTAGCATTCAGTGAGATAATGCATGAAAGATGGTATGGGTAAACGGAATACTCAAACGTTAGCCATAATTATTAGTAATTATCAGATAATTTGAGACCTGTATACTCAGAAAAAATACATAAATGCCTACAGATACAATTTTACATTTTTACATGCAATGTCAGGTTTCAAGGACTCCCTGAAGCTCTTCCCTGGACCCCATATTAGGAGCCTCTGAAAAAGGACGTTGCACATAGAGTATCTTTGTTACTGTGGGCATTGGGTCATATTCCTAGCAGGAGGAGCCTGGGAAGCTGCCTGAGCCCTAGATTTGAGTCTTGGCTCTACCACATACGTGTTATGTGAACTTAGACAAGCAGCTTAACATATGTTAACCTATTAGTTTCCTCATCTAAAATTAGGATTAGAGTTGCTATGAAAATAAAGTGAGCTGGCACAGTGCCTGGCACATAGCAAACGCTCAGGAAATCCCGGCTATTGAAGACAACTGGCGTGTGGGCTTTAAAACAAGTGAGGGGGTAGGAGGGTTTGCAGACGCCCTCGCTGCTCTCCTCTCCAGCTCCCTGAGGATGGCCAGTGGTTGCTCTGTCTGGGTGGCCACATTCCAGCCAGGCCCTCAGGTCAGACCAAGGTCCCAAAGGGCTGGAGAGGAGGGGCTAGAAATGAAGGCTTGAGCGCGAGCTGGGTAAATGTGCTGCTCCTGGCCTCCCAGCCCCTGCAAGCTCTGGAGGTCCTCCTGCTCATACGGATCGTCTCCCAGAGACTGGAGGACCACGCAAAGGCAGCCGGATCCTCCTGCCACATCACCCAGCTCCTCCTGACACTCGGCTGTCCCAGCTACGCCCAGGTGAGTGCCCAGCCGCGCTAGCCTGGGGCTGCAGGGGGACCTGGCTTCGGTGACCCAGCTCTCCTCTGAGAAGGTAGGCTACTGAAGGAGTGGCTTCTCTGCCTTCTGCGCCACATTTGGCTGAAGGATGGTAAAGTGTGGAGTGGTTGGGACGCAGCTGGGGGAGAGGAGGCATCTTTCTCCGTCTCACTGCCAAACCAACCGTTCATTCAGTCTTACCTAGTCTGCACTGGCAATCCGCCGCTAATCCTGGGTTTCCCAGCCATTTCTGTTGTCCCAGTTGATGCTTCTTGTTCACTTAGGGCTGTTATAATGTATCCTAACTGGTCTCCTGGCCTCCAGTTCCTCCCTTTTCCACTCCGGCTACTAGCGGGATCAAGTTAGGCACAGATGTGATCTTATGTCTTTCCTGCTTAAAGGATTACATGGGCTTCCCCGCTACCTGAGGGATACTGTCCAGATCCTTTACTCTGGATTGCACACCTTCTATATTCTGGTTCACTCTTTGTCTTGCCGCTCCACACCATGAACTTTATGTTAATCTGTACCACTTACTTTATATTCCTCATACGTACCCTGCTGTCTTTGGTTGTGGTAGACCCTCCACCCTAAATGCACCCTCGCCCCAACTTTTTTTTCCTTCAGCAAACCCATACTTTCTTTTCAAGGCCTAGCTCTATTGTCTCCTCCTTCATAAAGCATTTTATATGTCCCCTTCTTCAAGGGCAAAATCAACCGCTTTCCCTGGGTCCCCAACCACTAATGGCATTGTATCATGATTACGTAGGTATGCCCACGCCCCACCCCCGCACTGCAAGCTATTGGATGGAAGGGCCTGCTTACTGTTTATCCAGCTTTGTCTCTCTAGCTTAGTGGTTAATGGAAAGGTACTAAATGAGCATTTTAGTGAGTGAGAGAATAATTCCTACATAGACTATAATATTTGAAATAAGTTAATATTTAATTGGACAAGGTCAACATTTTGCTTGCGAATGCTCTAATCCGCTTTAATTTGAAGAGTCTGGCTGCCTCTCCTCACCAGCATGCTCATGCACCCCCGATTGCTTCCTCAGTTGTACCTGGAAGAGGCAGAATCAAGTCTGAAGCTTCTGGATCACACCACAGATACCTGCCTGCTCCTCTCCCTGACCTGTGACCTCCTGCGAAGTCGACTCCACTGTGCTTGCCAGAAGGTGCTTCTCACTTTCTTGATCCCCGAAGGTCTTGGGTATGGGAAGGATTTTAGGATTCTCCAGATAATCTGTC
Organism: Hyperoodon ampullatus; assembly: GCF_949752795.1. Taxonomy (NCBI): domain Eukaryota; kingdom Metazoa; phylum Chordata; class Mammalia; order Artiodactyla; family Ziphiidae; genus Hyperoodon; species Hyperoodon ampullatus. The sequence goes on from NC_136924.1 coordinate 58,269,673, forward strand.
TGGCTCCTGAGGCTTCCCTGGAGCTGGGGAGAATATCGTGGCCCCGAGGAGCAGAACCATCTCGCCTTGCCATCTCCCGTGGATCGTCCACCTGTGCTTCTCTAGGAGCCATTCCATCCTTTTCGTTCTTTTCCAGCTCCCTCTGGGGCAAGGGGGAAAGTCTGTCCCTTGACTAGAAACTGGGATGACACTGGCGCCCTCGACTGGAAATCCAGTGGGATCCAAAAGACTGGGCTTTCTTACACACTAGCTATGTGACTTGGCTGAGTTTTAAGCCCTTTCAGGCTCTAGTTTTCTCTCCAGCTTTTATCATCTGAAAAGCAGGGGGTTGGGCTACGTGATCTATAGGGGCACCTTGAGCTCTGAATTGCTGATCCTACCTCACTCACTGCTCTCCTCCGCCCCTTCCCCCTCCCCCCAGGTGGCTGAGGGTGCCTCTCTGCTGCTGTCTGTGCTTCAGGACCCTGCCCTCCAGAGGTCATCCAAGGCCTGGTACCTGCTACGTGTCCAGGCCTTGCAGCTTGTGGCAGTTTACCTTAGCCTCTCATCAGACAGCCTCTCAGCCTCCCTGTGGGAGCAACTCTGTGCCCAAGGTGAAAGAAGAGGGTGGATGGCCCTCCTTGTGTGGTTTGTGGTGTTTGTCCACTGTCAGCTCTTCTCTGCCCTCGTCCCCTCTGCTGTCCAACTGCGTGGATGAGCCTACCTAGAAGTTGCCCAGAGCAGGCCTGGGATAGCAAATGAGTTTCAGTTTGCTTGCTGACTCTAATTGACTGCTTAGTGACTGCCCTGAACACTTCACTGACAAGGATTCTGAGACTCCATGTAGCTTCAGGGGAGAGAGTTCTGTGATTGATTAGCTCTGTCTGCCTTAAGCGTGGAGGGAGAGGGTGAGAGCATGCTTTGCACTTGCTTTCTTACTATTTGAAGGTGGTGGAAGTTCTGGCCATATCATCTCCCTTCTTGTCCCTCCCACCTTCCCCCTACACTTGCACAGGCTGGCAGACACCTGAGATAGCGCTCATCGACGCCCATAAGCTCCTCCGAAGCATCATCCTCCTGCTCATGGGCAGCGATGTGCTCTCGGTTCAAAAAACAGCTGTGGAGACACCATTTCTGGACTATGGTAAGTCCGAGGAGGAGAGCTAACATGGGAAGGAACAAGCTAGATGGGGGGGCTGACAGTTTTTTTTGTTTTTTGTTTTGTTTGTTTGTTTTTGTTTTTTGCGGTACGTGGGCCTCTCACTGTTGTGGCCTCTCCCGTTGTGGAGCACAGGCTCCGGATGCGCAGGCTCAGCGGCCATGGCTCACGGGCCCAGCCGCTCCGCGGCATGTGGGATCTTCCCGGACCGGGGAATGAACCCGTGTCCCCTGCATCGGCAGGCGGACTCTCAACCACTGCGCCACCAGGGGAGCCCGGGGCTGGCAGTTTTGTCTGCAGAGGATCCAGGCTACAGGTCCTGGTTCCACATGATGATGGTCCCGTCTCTCTCCTTTGCTACAGGTGAAAATCTGGTACAAAAATGGCAGGTTCTTACTGAGGTGCTAAGCTGCTCAGAGAAGCTGGTCTCCCACCTGGTCCACCTGGGTAGTGTGAGTGAAGCCAAAGCCTTTTGCTTGGAGGCCCTGAAACTTACAACAAAGCTGCAGATACCGCGCCAGTGAGTACAGGGCCCAAGAGGATGCCGATTCCCCAACCTGAGCGCCTATGACCTTGACCGTGGGTTCCCAAACTATTCCACAGATTAACATGTTACATTTGGACGGGTTGGTGGAAGAATGCATTCCATGGCAAACAAGTGGGAAATGCTGAGTTAATCAAGATTAGATGTTTTCATTTCCTATAGGACTTATCATGTCCTCCAGTACATGTGTTAACACATTATCAATCTCCATGTGTAACAATGTGTTAATGTGTTAACACATTATCAATCTCCAGAGGGAGATCTAGTATACAGTGTTTCCCTAAATCTCTTTGCCCGGAAGATCCTTTTGGTGAGGAGTGCGGTCTGGGAAATCCTGTCCTCAGGCACAAGGGTGAGTTGGTTTGAGAGATGAGTATAGAGGGTTTTCGTCAGGGAGTGCCTGAAGTCAGCCTTAGGAATTAAAGGCCTTCTGGATGCTGGAAAAGACTGTGGTGGCTCTGCCTGGGAAAGGGGCAGGAAGAAAGACTCTCTAGGAGGGCTTCCTTGGTGGCGCAGTGGTTAAGAATCTGCCTGCCACTGCAAGGGACATGGGTTTGAGCCCTGGTCCAGGAAGATCCCACATGCCACGGAGCAACTAAGCCCGTGCTCCACAACCACTGAGCCTGTGCTCTAGAGCCTGCAAGCCACAGCTACTGAGCCCACATGCCACAACTACTGCAGCCCACGTGCCTAGAGCCCGTGCTCCGCAACAAGAGAAGCCATGACAATGAGAAGCCCGGGCACTGCAACGAAGAGTAGCCCCCACTCGCCACAACTAGAGAAAGCTGGTGCACAGCAACAAAGACCCAACACAGCCAAAAATACAAACAAACAAATAAATAAATAAATTTATTTTTTTTAAAAATTACTCTCCAGGAAAACAAAGTATTCCATTAATGGGTCGTCATCTTCTCTCCCAACCAGGTGTGCCCTGTTCCTGGTGCTGAAGGGGGAGCTGGAGCTGACGCGCAATGACATTGACCTCTGTCAGTCGGACCTGCAGCAGGTTCTGTTCTTGCTCGAGTCTTGCACAGGTGAGCAGCCAAGCCCCTATGCCCGTGGGCGGCGGTGAGAGTGATGCACGCACTGCAACACAGCTTTACATGTCAAGGTTAGGTTCTCTTCTAAATCAGACTTACTTCTGTCCCAGGGCAAAGCTCCCTTCACTTCAGTCAGACCACTGGTGTCCCTCCTTCAGATGGGCTGCCCAGGACTAACCTTACCTGCTTCTAGTTTTCAGTGCTAATATATATATATATATATATGTGTGTGTGTATATATATGTATATATACACACACATGTATAGACACATACATATATATATATATATATATATATATATATATATATATATGTTTTTTTGTTTTTCTGTTTTTGTTTTTGCCTGTGCCGTGCAGCTTGCGGGATCTTAGTTCCTGGAGCAGGGATTGAACCCGGGCCTGTGCAGTGAAAGCACTGAGTCCTAACCACTGGACTGCCAGGGAATTCCCAGCACTAATATATTTTAATTTAAATAAAATTGAATATTCAGTGCCTTAGGTACTCACCACACTTCCTGTGTTCAGTAGCCACACGTGTGGCTACTGTATGGGGCAGCACAAATGTAGCATCCTCAGAAGGGTTTAAGCTAATAATAAAATATTGTACTTATGGTGCTTTTTTTTTTTCCTTATCAACCACTTTTACCTGTAGTATTTCATTGGACCCACACAAAACCCTGGAAAGTTGAGTGGGAACGTAGAGTTTTTTCATTTGTAAACTCAGAAAATTGAGAAATTCAATGTTTGAAGCCAGGATCATGGGCCTAGTCAGGGGCCAGAGACAGGATTAAGACTTGGGCCTCTGGGTGCCGGCCTTCTGGCCTGAGCCATGCAGCCTTCTGAGCTGCAGATATGGGGGCTCTGTGGGCTGTGCTGATGCATTGTTAGAAGGGGAGAAAATGTTAGGATTTTATCGAAAAAATAGTAAGGATGCTAATATTTAGTATGTTAGTACAGTAATATATATGAACAGTTAGTAAGTAAATAACATAAGTCATTGGCCGCTGAGGTAGCTCAGGACACACTGGTATCATTTCTCCCAGTTTTGTAATTCTTTTTCCACTCTTTCCTCAGAGTTTGTTGGACTAGCGCAACACCCAGACTCTGTGAAGAAGGTCCACTTGCAGAAGGGGAAGCAGCGGGCCTGGGTGCCCCATCCTCCAGAGCTTCCAGAGGAAGAGCTTGTTCTAAGAGGCCCTGCCCTGGAGCTGGTGGCCACCGTGGCCAAGGAGCCTGGCCCTGTAGCACCTTCTACTAACTCCTCCCCAATCCTGAAGACAAAGCCCCAGCCCAGCCCTGGCTTCCTGACCCATTTGCCCACTTGTGACTGCTCGCTCTGTGCCAGCCCTGTCCTCTCAGCAGTCTGTCTGCGCTGGGTGTTGATCACAGCGGGGGCGAGGCTGGCCATGGGCCATAAGGCCCAGGGCCTGGATCTGCTGCAGGTTGTGCTGAAGTGTTGCCCCGCAGCCAGTGAGCGCCTCACCCAAGCTCTACAAGCTTCCCTGAATCACAAAGCACCCCCCTCTCCTGTCCTGGGCCTCTTCGATGAGATCTCGGCTCAGGCATACGCACAGCTGGCACTGGAGGGGCTGAGCCAGCCGTCAAACAAGAGCCTGGGGAAGATCCTGGAGTCGGGGCTAAAGTTTGTGGCGTCTCGGATACCCCACCTGGAGCCCTGGCAAGCCAACCTGCTCTTGGTTCAGGCCCTTGCAAAGCTGGCTAGCCTCAGCTGCTGCACTCCCCGACTTTTTGCGAGCTCCTGGGGCTGGCAGCCACCATCAGTAAAGACCCCTGCAGGCTCAGAACACTCTAAGCCTTGGAGCCACAAACACTGTGGACGAAGACGCCAGCAAGAGGTCTCTGCTACCCTGCCGCTCTCAAATACCTCTCTGAAAGGTCTGGAAGGTGGAGGACCACCCTGTACACCTAAGCCCCCAGGCCGGGTCAGGCAGGGGGGCCCTCGTGTCCCCTTCACCGTGTTTGAGGAAGCCCTCCTTACAAAGAGCAAGCCTGAGGTTCCCAAGGCCCCCAGGGTACAACAGAGGGTCCAGACACGCCTCAAGGTGAGATGGGACTGTGGCTAGGTGGTACTGGTGTTGAGTGGGGGTGATCCTGGAGAAGAGTTCTGCAGAGCAGGTGTCTCTGGAATAGCTTCCTAGGGCTGGGGGCCGGGGGGGAACCTTAAGCTCTCCTGTTACTGCAGGACCCCTACATCTTCCACAGCAAGACCTAGTTCAAGTCCATCTTTGTTTCAGACAGAAGGGACTTTTCTTCACTCTATACGGTTCCTTTCCCTTTTCATCCTTCCTCCCTATCTTCTGTTTCTTCCTCCTCTCCCTCTTTCCACACCCCAGAGTTACTGCCCCTGATTGGGTGTGGCCTAATACCTGGGAGGTTGATTCTTAAATCTTCCCCAAGGGCCTCTGTGATGGCGCCTCCACAGCGCCACCTGCTGGCGAACAATGTCTTGTCATTTGGCCCTTCTCCCTTTCCCACCATCCTAGGTGAACTTCAGTGATGACAGTGACCTGGAAGACCCTGTCTCAGTTGGGGCACAGCTTGCAGAGGGACCCAAGGGACGGGGCACTGCTTCCCGGGGCTGGGGCCGGGGCCGGGGCCGGGCCAGGAAGGGCCCGAGCGTGAAGACAAACACGGTGGCTGCCCCAGGCAGTGCCCCTGGGCACCCTGGCCTCAGTGGCAGAAGCCGGAGAGTCAAGAAGCTGGCATCAGGACACTGTGAGGAGCTGGGCCCCGAGATGATGAGGACGATCCTTGAGGAGGAACTGACTGACAAGCGGATGGAAATGAGCTTTGAGATCCTCAGGGGCTCTGATGGGGAAGACTCAGCCTCAGGTGTGATGGCAAGGGTGGAAGATAGAGGTCCATGTTTTTTCAGGGTTGCCCTGGGGCCAAAACATGAGAAATAACTGGTGCCAAAGATGGAACAGGAAGAAAGTTCTTTTGCTGGCTCTGGGACCAGACCCTAGAAGGGAGAGCAAAGGGGATGGCAGGAAGAGGGAACTCTACAGGAGAGTCGTGTTGTCTGCCCAGGTGGGAAGACCCCAGCTCCAGGGCTCGATTCAGCCATAGGAGAATGTGAGGTGTTGAGACGGGATGCCAGCAAAGAGGAGCTGCCTGTCCGGGGCCCAGACAAGGATCTTGGTCCTCGGCTCCGACTCCCCTCGGCCCCCGTAGCCGTCAGTAAGTACGCTGACCACAAAGGTGTGATCACTTGATCCCAGTGCCTTTCCATGCTGTCCTTGGTTCTGGTTTTGGACCATCTGGATCTGGTAGCCTTTGAACCTGGGTTTGTATCCCAGCACTCTTTGTCTACTAGCTGAACTCTAGTCACTCCACCTCTCTGAGCTTCAGTTTACTTAACTGTAAGGTGGAATTTGGGGAGGATGGAGAGAGTTGATGCGTGTAAACTGCGTAGCTCCCCACTTGGCACACTGCCCTTCATAAATGGTAGCTGCTGTTTTCCACGTGGGAGAGTAGATAGACACTCATTCTTGGAAAGTTCCTATCAGTTAGGAAGTCGGGGATTCATCGGTGTCTTGACCTTCCTCTAGGTCTCTCTATCCTGGATTCCATCTGTGACTCACTAAGCATTGCTTTCCGTGGGGTCAGTCACTGCCCTCCTAGTGGGCTCTATGCTCACCTCTGCCGCCTCCTGGCCTTGTGCCTGGGCCACCGGCATCCCTACGCCACTGCCTGCCTTGTCACCGAGTCTGTCTCCATCACCTGTCGCCACCAGCTGCTCATCCACCTCCACAGGCAGCTCAGGTGAGTGCCCACCATCCCTAAGGCTTGTGCTGGGACAGACTGGGAGGAGTGGTCCAGACTTTGAAGGAGGCAGAACTCACCCCCTCTTGTGTTGCCTGCAGCAAGGCCCAGAAGTGCCGAGGATCGCTTGAAATAGCAGACCAGTTGCAGGGGCTGAACCTCCAGGAGAGGCCTGGAGACATACCCCTGGCCCGCATCCAGCGCCTCTTTTCCTTCAGAGCGTCGGGATCTGGCCACTTCCCCCAGCCTGAGGAGGAGAGTTTCCAGGAGCGCCTGGCTCTGATCCCCAGTGGTATGGCGGCAGGCATCAGTGCCTCTGCTGTTCTTTTATTCATCTTCTTAGGGAAGAGTTGGGTGAAGGAGTTTAAGGCATTAGTTAGTTCACACACAGACTTATGATCCTTATGGAAGGCCGTGTCATACTTTTCCATTGATTAGACATTTTGTAACTCTCACCAAACAGACATACCTTAAATCTAGAAGTCTTTCTTTTTTTTAATTTAAATTTATTTATCTATTTATTTATCTATTTATCTATTTATTTATTTATGGCTGTGTTGGGTCTTCGTTTCTGTGCGGGGGCTTTCTCCAGTTGCGGCGAGTGGGGGCCCCTCTTCATCGCGGTGCGCGGGCCTCTCACTGTCGCGGCCTCTCCCGTTGTGGAGCACAGGCTCCAGACGCGCAGGCTCAGTAGTTGTGGCTCACAGGCTTAGTTGCTCCGCGGCATGTGGGATCTTCCCAGACCAGGGCTCGAACCCGTGTCCTCTGCATTGGCAGGCAGATTCCTAACCACTGCGCCACGGGGAAGCCCCTCTTTTTTTTTTTTTAATCTCAATTTGAGTTACCAGCAAATTCAGTGTCTTTCTTACTTTAGGGGTCAGTAGTTTCCGGTGTCCAGGGTCTTCCTATGCTAACACGAAACATGTTCACGGATGATTTGAGTGCCTCACTGTATGTGGGGAGTGGTGGGGGGCAGCGGTTGTTAGTTTCTGTAGGGACACAAATAAATACAAAACATGGTCTCTGTCTACAGTGAGCTGTTAGGGTAGGGAGAGCACCTTTGAACTCCAGTGGCCAGGGAGGTCTTCTAGGAGTTGTCTTGAGTGATGGACAGGGATTGCATGCAGAAGACAGGGAAAGGAATTCTTTGTAACAGCTGAAATAACTCTGAGCATGTCCTGTGTGTCAGGGGTGACCGTGTGTGTGTTGGCCCTGGCCACCCTCCAGCCTGGAACCATGGGTGACACCCTCCTGCTGACCCGGCTGGAAAAAGACAATCCCCCAGTCACTGTGCAGATCCCCACTGCCCAGAACAAGGTAGGTTTTCTGGGCCGGGGAGCAAAGTTGGGCTGGGGCAGGCTTCTGGTCAGGCTGTGGCTGGGGGATGGAGAGATGGTGGTCACGTGGACAAGCAGAACTCTTACAACCCCATCTCCCTCAGCTTTCTGTGAGTTCAGCCCTGAAAGAGTTTGATGCCATCCAGAAGGAACAGAAAGAGAACAGCAGCTGTACTGACAAGCGGGAATGGTGGACGGGGCGGCTGGAACTGGACCGTAGGATGGAGGTGTGTGTCCCCAGCGTGGGGTGGGATCCGGCCTGCCCTAGGAATATCTTCTCTCTCAGGGGTCCCAGGTTCTTGCTGAGCCACCTCAAGTCCTTTCTGGAAGTGTAGGCCTAAATAAAAAATTATGTCACTTGGGAAGCACTTTAAACAAGAGTCTGAGACTGGAAGGGGTTATGGCAATAGAATGTTTAAAGATAAGTACAAAAAAAGAAGTTAAGCCCAAGTATCAGCCTCCCGACCACAGCTTTCATTTCATTTCCTGGCTTTAGCTTTTGCCCGCCTGTTCATATTTGTCAAAACGTAGTGATTTATTACAAATCATCTTTTTTTTAAAAGATAGATATATATATATTATTATTATTATTATTTTTTTTTTTTTGGCTGTGTTGGGTCTTCATTGCTGCATGCGGGCTTTCTCTAGTTGCTGCGAGCAGGGGCTACTCTTTGTTGTGCTGCGTGGGCTTCTCGTTGCAGTGGCTTCTCTTGTTGCGGAGCACGGGCTCTAGGCGCGCAGGCTTCAGTAGTTGTGGCTCATGGGCACTCTTAGAGCACAGGCTCAGTAGTTGTGGCACACGGGCTTAGTTGCTCCGCAGCATGTGGGATCTTCCTGGACCAGGGCTCGAACCCGTGTCCCCTGCATTGGCAGGCAGGTTCTTAACCACTGCGCCACCAGGGAAGTCCCCCTACAAATCGTCTTATCTATACTCCCCCAGAGTCTCAACAAATGAAAAATGTTTCTTGCTTCTTGCCTTTTATGACTGGCAGTAGGATAAGTAAGGCACATCCACTTATTGGAAGACCCATTTCCTTGTCTCCAAAATGTCGGTGCCTGTGGGGAAAGAAACTCAGCTTCCTCTCTGACTGACAGATCTGTTCTGCATTCAGGTTCTCACCACTTCCCTAGAGAAATATGTGCTGGGCTGCTGGCGGGGACTGTTGCTGCCATCCAGTGAGGACCCCGGCCCTGCCCAGGAGGCCTCCCGTCTACAAGAATTGCTGCAGGAATGTGGCTGGAAGTATCCCGACCCCACTCTGCTGAAAGTGAGTTGAGCAATCAGGGAAGGGGAAGAAGGTAGCCTTAACTTTCCCACCTGCCACTGAGGGTGGAGATGGGAGCTATGATACTCCATGACCACTGTTCCCCCGCAGATCATGCTCAGCGGTGCCAGTACCCTCACCCCACAGGACGTTCAAGCCCTGTCTTATGGGCTGTGCCCAGCTCTGCCAGAACGAGCCCAAGAGCTCCTGAGTGAGGCAGTAGAGCGTCTACAGGGTCAGACGGTACCAAGCAGTAGGCATCTTGTCTTGGTGCTGGACAAGGTAAGGAGCCAGGGGCCGGAGGGGCAGCGCCTGGTGGGCAGTGGATAGCTACTCGCCGCCATGCCCCTTCTGACTCCTGTGTACCCCTGGCTCAGGACAGTAACCTCTGAGTACTCTTTGCCCAGGACCTACAGAAGCTCCCGTGGGAGAGCATGCCCAGCCTCCGGGCCCTGCCTGTCACTCGGCTGCCCTCCTTCCGATTCCTACTCAGCTACTCCATCATCAAAGAGGTGCGGGGCTCAGGGAGTGGGGACTGGGGGTGATGGGTGATTGGGCAAGAAAAGGTAGAGAAACCTGGGAAGAGAAGGAGGAGGTCTTAGGAATGGATCAGCTGTGGAAAGGGGCTTGGGGTTTGTGGGAGCTTGGGCCTTGGGGCCCGACCAGGATCCTGATCCCCACTGTCTCCCCCTCAGTCCGGGGCCTCGTCGGTGCTGAGCCAAGGGGTGGATCCTCGCAGTACCTTCTATGTCCTGAATCCCCACAAGAACCTGTCAAGCACAGAGGAGCAATTCCGAGCCCATTTTAGCAGGTCAGCGGGAGGAGAGTAAGAAGGGGGGTGGGGAAGGGTAGCACAACACAGGGGCAAATGTCCTTTTCTCCAGAATCAAATGTCGCAGCCCACGTCCTCCCTAGTGTTCCTTCTGCCCTCTTTGCCCCATAACCCTTCTTACGCCTACCTTTTCCCTGTAGTGAAGCTGGCTGGAAAGGAGTGGTCGGGGAGGTGCCGAGCCCGGAACAGGTGCAGGCGGCCCTGGCGGAGCATGACTTGTACATGTGAGTGCTCAGGGCAGGGAGGTGGGGAGAGGGACAGTCCCACAGGGTGGGTATCACCACGGTTTGCTCTGGGGCTTTGGAGCCCCTGACTGGCTCAGGACACCTCTGGAGACACAGCAGAGGCCTGGCCCTGCTAGGTCAGGCTCATCTCGCCTCCTTCTGCCTCAGCTATGCAGGGCATGGGGCCGGTGCCCGCTTCCTGGATGGGCAGGCTGTCCTGCGGCTGAACTGCCGGGCGGTGGCCCTGCTGTTTGGCTGCAGCAGTGCAGCCCTGGCTGTGCACGGAAACCTGGAGGGGGCTGGCATCGTGCTCAAGTATATCATGGCTGGCTGGTGAGTCTCGGGGGGCAAAGTCCATCCTAGGTCCCCATCCCAAGTGCTTTCCCAGGTCCGAACCCTAAATCCTTCCTCTTTTGTGCCCCACCTCCTTCCTCCCACCCTACTTCCCTGGCATACCTGGGCCCTTGACCCTTTGCCATCCTCTATCCTCCTCCTGGAACTCTGGGTCAAGGGACTTCCTCATTGGCTTAATCCTCCTCAACTTACTCACCACCACCACCACCACCAGTCATGTTTTCCTAGGTGTTCTGTTTTAGACCCTTACTTTGTATTTCTTCCTTCTCTTTTCCCAGCCCCCTGTTTCTAGGCAACCTCTGGGATGTAACTGACCGTGACATTGACCGCTACACAGAGGCTTTGCTGCAGGGCTGGCTTGGAGCAGGCCCAGGAGCCCCACTTCTGTACTATGTCAGCCAGGCCCGCCAGGCTCCCCGACTCAAGTATCTTATTGGGGCTGCACCTGTAGCCTATGGCTTGCCTGTCTCCCTGCAGTGACCCCTTGGAGCTCTCCTGTTGCTGATAGAAGGCATGTGACTGTTCTACCTCCAAACTTAGATTTGGCCCTTACGATAAATATTTTAAATGATTTTCCCCAGTGTTTTATGTGAAACATTTCCTTTTAATTTTTAATATAATAAAGATACATCACTTAAACCCTGTTTTGTGTAGTTCCTCTGAGAACATTTGAAGATAAGACTATTGCCGGCTTCCTACTGTGTGGTACTATAAATAGATTAGAATAGCTTGCAGGAGTTCAAGTCTGAGAGTGTTGGGAAGAAAGGCAAAACCAACAGACAAAGCTGGGCCTGTCTTGGCCTCAGCAGACAAAGCTGAAGAAGAGAGGGGCGTCAAAATGCTCTAAGTGGGGACAAAGGCCCAAGGAAAGGTAGAGATAGATCCGTTGAGAGTGTCTTGGCCAGGTACCCTCATGTCTATCCTGTCTTCCTGCCCTCAGGTATCTTGGGAGTGACACAAGTTTAATGCCTCAGTTGCTTTGCCCCCCTCCTAAGTGGATATTATAGGCTGCTGTCCTTTCCCCACAAACAGCTGTTACACTTGTTAGTGCCATGCACTTTAGCAGCAGATTCTGGGGGGTTCTGATGCTGATGTACGGTTTTTCTCTCTCCAACTAGATTAAGTTCAGAAGTACGTATCTTAACACTCTTATGTATCCCTCACTTCTAGCACATGGTAAGACACTGCACTGATTAATAAACCCACTGCTGTACTTTTTCGTTGATAACGGGCCTCCTTTGTGTTCTCTCCACCGCCGGACTCCCGCTTCATCTGCCCAAAGCATTCCTTTCACAGTGCTACTCCCCCCCGCCCAACTCGGAGAACTTCACAGGCTTCCTCCTTGCCTGTCGTCACTAGGTTTATATCACCTACGTGGAGTAGCATACGTTGCTTTACAACGCTGTGGTTATGGCCTGAGTATTTTTAAGATTAAGTTCCTTGAGCGTAGGAATCCTGTTTGCTACAACTTGACTACGCTAGGCTTGGGACGTTGTGAGAAAATAAAGTGCCTTTACCCTTTCTCTTCCAACGGGAGTCAGAGACTAGTGTGTTAGTACCAGCCTTTCCTTCCCTTCCGGGACGGAGGACCATAGAGACGTCTGGCGCAGCGAGGCCTCCCGACGCAGCCATCGAGATGCACAGAGGATGGCTAGAGCGTTGCTCGCCCAGCCGGCTTCTGCTTCGTAAGTCGTCCTTGCCAGCATGGCGCAGTCGGTTAATATCACCGAGCTGAATCTGCCGCAGCTAGAAATGCTCAAGAACCAGCTGGACCAGGTGGGGATGGGCCCCAGAGACACCCCTTTGCCGCGTCACATCCCTCCCCACCACGCGTACTCCCTCGCCCCACTCCATTCCTCCCCAGCTGGGGAGGCTTCCCTTTCCAGGCGAAACCGCCACGCGGTCCCAGGACCCGCCCCTTCTCCGGCTGTGCCCCCTTCTCCCGCCAGCCCTCACACTGACCCTCATTCCCATCCTCTGTAGGAAGTGGAGTTCTTGTCCACGTCCATTGCCCAGCTCAAGGTGGTACAGACCAAGTACGTGGAAGCCAAGGACTGTCTGAACGTGCTGAACAAAAGCAACGAGGGTACGGGGTAGGCGTGTGAAGGCAACCTGGGGGATGTGGCGAGCCGGCTTCTCCTCTCTTCCCGCTTCCTAATTCACTTTTCCTTACCTGAGACGAGAGAACAGTCCATTATGTATTGTATACTGCTACAGGTGCCCTTTGCATGTTGCTTACCTAGAATTGAAATGTCCAGGACATTCTTCTGCTCCTGTTGTCCCTATTTCCGTCCTTTTCGTACAGTCTCTAGGTGCTGTACCGTGTTGAAACTCCCTTTAATGTCTAAACGTTGGAGCTGCCAACCTCCCCCGCTTGTTTGTCTTAATTGCTTTCACAGGGAAAGAATTACTGGTCCCACTGACGAGTTCTGTATCCTTTCTGCAGGAACTGCTACCCTGCCCTCTCCTTTTCTCCTCACACCTAACCTGCAAAGAAGGACGGGAGGTTTTAATTACTCCAGAGTGCTCGGATGGTTCTGAGAGTACTATTATACACGCTTCCTAGCTCTGCTCTCTAACCCGGGGCCAACATCCAGCTAATGCTTTGTGAGCACCCAGGTGTATATAGAATTGAGATGTGATTATTTCCCTTTGCTGTTTGAGGATATAACCTAATAGGGGGGTAAAACTGGTGGTTTACAGTTCTACTAATAACTTAGAAAACATAAACAATAGAAGAATAGAGGATACAGAAACAAGGGGGTTGGTTCTGTTTATTAATCCTCAATTTAAGTTCAACTGTGGCTCTTATTCCTAAACTGTTGTTACTAAGAAACCTGGATTGTGTCTACCTGTTGAATGTTTTACTTGAGTGAGCAAGTTATGACAATAAGGCACCTGTAAACTGTACCAGAGAACTGACAGGCTGAAAGGGAAGCACAGGAATAGCAGCGTAGTAGGGATTGCTTAAATAATGAACATTAAATTAATCAGGAATTAGCTAATTCATGTTTGGGAGTGTTAAAGGGAAAGTGAGGCTGCCTTTTCACTCAGCTACTCAACAGCAACAGGAAAAAAATCACTCTAGTCTTTCTGGAAGGGCTAATGGGAAGAACTGTAAGAACTGCTTGGAAGGTGGCAGATGGGATGAGGGCAAGATCAGCATATGTGATTTTCTCCATAAGGAACCAACTTCCCTGTCTCTCTGCATTTGGAGTTCGTAGGCCTCCAGATTATTTGGTCCTTGGGCCTTATAGCTTTTTATTTTTTAATTTTTGTGGCTGCACCCCGATGCTTGCTGGATCTTAGTTCCCCAACCAGGAATCAGACCCGGGCCCCGGCAGTGAAAGTGCCAAGTCCTAACCACTGGACCGCCAGGGAATTCCCACCTTATAGCTTTTTAGAAAGAAGGGTCTTAGGAGGTCAAGCACACTAGCTGACAGGGAATCATGACTTATGCTGGGCTAGTTTTCCCTTAATCCTTGCTTCTCAGATGTATGTCCCTGGGAAGCTGCATGATGTGGAACATGTGCTCATCGATGTGGGAACTGGCTACTATGTAGAGAAGGTGAGTGGAAGGAAGCATATGGATGCCCCTCTGAGGGGGAGTTCTAGAGTGCAGAATGGGGTCTCCTCTTAACCCCTTATTCACCTCTGACCTTGCAGACGGCTGAGGATGCTAAGGACTTCTTCAAGAGGAAGATAGACTTCCTCACCAAGCAAATGGAGAAAATCCAGCCAGCTCTGCAGGAGAAGCATGCCATGAAACAGGGTAAGCTTGGCCTTGGCCACCTCTTTGAACCCTTTCTACAGCCATTATAAACAGGGATTGCACTGTGATCCATGGGGATGTCCCCTTTGCTGGATTAAAACCATGGTTTTCTCTTTGGTGTCTTGATGTGTTATTCTTTAGATTCTGTGCATTACATACCCACTATTTATAGATTCCTGGGTTCGGTGCTTGAGAAATTTAGAGAAAGGGAATCATGTCTTTGTTTTTGTGTTTGAGTTCCTATTTAGTGTGGATGGAATGAGGGAGAAGATGCATGTAAATGAACACCCGGCAAAGAAATATAGCCCTAACTAGCTAACTGCTAGCAATTACAGCCCTGGCTGCACATTAAGAATCACCCAGAGAGTTTAAAAAGAGAACCTGGGCCCACTCCAAACCAACTGCAGTTGACCCTTGAACAGTGTGCGGGTTAGGGGTGCCAACCCTTGGTGAAGTAGAAGAAAATCTGCATATAACTTTACAGTCTGCCCTCCATATTCTCCGTTCCGCATTGCACATTCAACCAGTCATGGATCATGTAGTACTGTAGAATTTACCATTGAAAAAAAAAACCCCGAATAAGTGGACCTGCACAGTTCAAACCCCTGTTGTTCAAGGATCAACCGTAAGTCAGTGGGGGGTGGCAGGGATTCCAGGGAACAATGTTTTTTTTAAAGCTCCCCAGGTGATTGTGTTATACAGTCAGGATTGAGAACCACTGTTCTAAAGGCAAACATCTTTTCCACGTTATTTTCTGGTTATATCTGACTCATTTGAATACTGTATTTTGTTCGTTTTTATATCCCAGTGGTTCTCATATTTACTGACACATTTTAGACTCTAAATTTGTGTTGTGTATGCCCTCCACAGTGGATCACTGTGTTAAAAGTTTTATTAACTGTAGTTGGTTGTCTCCCTGTCACTTTTCCTTAACTCTGGGTTCCCGCCTTTAGCTTCTGACCAGGGTCTGACTCTTCTTTTTTCCCACAGCTGTCATGGAGATGATGAGCCAGAAAATTCAGCAGCTCACAGCCCTGGGAGCACCTCAGGCTACCGCCAAGGCCTGAGAGCTTGTTTCAGAAATCGGACATAGGGCGCCTGCTTCAGGGGCCTGGGACTTTGTGGGCGTGTTTTCCTGCAGTGCGGGAAGTGGAGGGTCTTATGCTTAATGCTAATAAATGCGCCAGCTGGGCAGAGTGTTGGTCTTTTCTTGCATTAGGCGAGGGACTGGTGATGAATGGGAGGGCGGTGGTGAGAGGGTGTGCCCCTCCCGGAGCCTGATAAGCAGGGGTGATATAGTGCTCATCTTGGAGGCTCCACCCAGGGCCCTTCGAGGAGCGGGGGTCGAAATTCTGTGCCGGGCGGCGCGCCCTCCCTGCGCGGCCGGTTGTCGTGGAAACGGCCGGCAAGAGGAAGTGGGGGCTGCCCGGGCGCTTCCTCTTCCGGGTCGGCGCCCTGCCTCCCTACAGGGGAAGCTGCATGGGCCACCGCTTCCTGCGCGGTTCTCTACCTCTGCTGCTGCTGCTGCCGCCACCCCGCCGAAGCCCGCATCTCAAGCGCAGCCTGGAGTCCGTCCCACTCTCCAAAAGACCGCGCAGCCACCTCATGGCCCCGCCCCGAATCGGGACGCACAACGGCACTTTCCACTGCGATGAGGCGCTGGCGTGCGCTTTGCTGCGCCTCCTGCCCGAGTACCGGGTACGGGCAGCGCAAACTGACCCGGGGGCTGCCGGCGAGTCTCCGGGGCAAATCGCGGCCCCCTAACGGGGTCTCGCCCGAGAAACCCTCCTCCCCTCCCCGGCTCCCTGGAAGCCCAACATTAATCCCCTACCCGTGCGACCCCGGCAGCCTCTTCACCTCCTGTGTCCCCTGCAGGATGCAGAGATTGTGCGGACCCGGGACCCCGAGAAACTGGCTTCTTGTGACATCGTGGTAGACGTGGGTGGCGAGTACGACCCTCAGAGACACCGATATGACCATCACCAGAGGTGGGTTCCCACTACCATTTCTTTAACTTTCCTTGACTTCAACTCTTCTCAGTGCTCCAGTCTACTGCGTCAGCGAAGGGAACCGCCTCATCCTGGAAAGCAAACTCTTGAGCCCCATGGGACTAGCGTCTTCCGTGCGTCCAGCTCTCCACCTGCTCTGCACCCATCTAGCTGGCCTTGGGCCTCCCTTGGCCCGGGTCAGTCCCTGGGCCCCTTCCAACTCACCTCCTTCGTTGGCTCAGTCAGGCCTTTCTCCCACCAGCCCCACCGTCACCCCAGTGAATACCCCAGCTGGGATTAATCCAGTCATGTGCCCTTGCTCCCCCACCTCAGACTGCTGGGCCCACACGATTCTGGTGGGTGGTGAGAGTTCAGGTGTGTGTTGTCTTCCTTTGTCGTTGGCACTCTTCCACTGGGAAATCAATCGTATCCGAGGGTAGCCCATTATCCACAGTACCATTCCAGTCCTTTTCCCCTCTCCTCAAGCCCCTGCCTCATCAAACTACCTTAGTGAGTGATCCTGTCTCTTCCCTTTAAAGGAAGTTGAGCTTTTCCTGCATGGACAGCCTCAGTTTCTCACTCCTGAACAGCTCCCTTCTCCCAACTCAGGAGACATTGTTTCCTTCTGCTTGCCCCTTTTCCAGTGTATCATTTTATGCTCTGGGACTTGACATGGCAGGGTTTCTAGTTCTTGCCTACAGCAAGGAACTCTGCTTAAGCATCTCCCATCTTGAAAACAAAGGAGTGGAAAAACCCCCAAACCCTCCCTCATGTACACCACACTGTATAAACTGGTTATCTCCGAGGGGTCATGAGGAGGTTTTATTTTGTTTTAAGTCTGTTTCTCTCCCTCTCTCTCTCTCCTTCCCTCGCTACTTCTCTCCCTTTTTTTCTAAATACACGTATTACTTTCATAAATGATGTCGGGAGGGAATGCTCCCAGTATTTACAGCCTAATCTCTCACCCTCACTTCTCAGCCACTCTTCAAAAGAAGAGCTGACCCTGGCTGCACATTCTATTCATCCATCCTTTCATTTATTCATTCATTCAGCCAGTTCTCTCCCAATCTCTCTACTGGAAATGCTTGTGGAAAGGGCACCAGTGACCTCAACACCAAGCTCGGGTTGCTGGTTGAGGGTCTCACCTTTACTGACCTCTTTGTGGTACTTGACATTATTTAGTTATTATTATTATTTTTTTTTTTGGCTGCATTGGGTCTTCGTTGCTGCACGCGGGCTTTCTCTAGTTGTGGTGAGCGGGGGCTACTCTTCGTTGCGATGTGTGGGCTTCTCATTGCGGTGGCTTCTCTTGTTACAGAGCACAGGCTCTAGGAGTGCAGGCTTCGTTAGCTGTGGCTCGCGGGCCCTAGAGCGCAGGCTCAGTAGTTGTGGCGCATGGGCTTAGTTGCTCTGTGGCATGTGGGATCTTCCCGGACCAGGGCTCGAACCCATGTCTCCTGCATTGGCAGGCGGATTCTTAACCACTGTGCCACCAGGGAAGCCCGGCACTTGACATTATTGACTACTTTCTTTTTCCTAATGTTTTTATATGTTTATGTATGTATGTATGTATTTGGCTGCACTGGGTCTTAGTTGCAGCATTGGGGATCTTTTTTAGTTGCAGCATGTGGGATCTAGTTCCCTGACGAGGGATTGAACCCGGGCCTCCAGCACTGGGAGTGTGGAGTCTTAGCCAGTGGACCACCAAGGAAGTCCCGATTTTATATACATTTTTAAAAAAATTATGCAGTGTTTGACACATAAAAGAATATATTTAACACTTCTGGAACATAAAACATAAAATGAACACCCATGGGGCTTTCCTCGTGGTGCAGTGGTTGAGAATCCACCTGCCAGTGCAGGGGACACGGGTTCGAGCCCTGGTCCGGGAAGATCCCACATGCCGCGGAGCAACTAAGCCCATGTGCCACAACTACTGAGCCTGCGCTCTAGAGCCCGCGAGCCACAGTTACTGAGCCCGAGTGCCACAACTACTGAAGCCCGTGCTCCTAGAGCCCGTGCTCTGCAACAAGAGAAGCCACCACAATGAGAAGCCCGCGCACCGCAACAAACGGTAGCCCCCGCTCGCTGCAACTAGAGAAAGCATGCGCACAGCAACAAAGACCCAATGCAGCCAAAAATAAAAATAAATTAAAATTTAATAAAAAGAAAATGAACACCCATGAACTGATCTCCCTAAGCAATAGAACATTAATCATTAGAACCAAAAAATGAGCTCCCTAGGTGATTCTGATGGACTGGTATTTAGAAATTACAGCTGTAGTGTCTACTGCCCGAACAACTTTCATACCTTTTTTGTGTCCTCTCTTGAACTGCTATTCAAAACCCTGCCTTCCTTACTCACCCAGACCACTGCAGGTACTCTCCTTGCATCGTTTCTCCATGCTGGCTGGCACAGTACTCTTTCTGACATGCACTGCCCTGCTTACACTCTCTCAGTGGCTCTGCGTTACCTACAGAAGAAGTCCAAACTCTGAAGTGTAGCATACAAGGCCTGCCCTGGTCCGGCCCCTGCCTTATCTCTTGCCACTCATTCCTCAAGCCAAGCTGCTTTCTTGCAGTTCCATGGAGAAATCTTTCTCTTAGCTGTTGTATATGTTGTTCCCTCCACCTGCAGTGCCTTTTCTCCTTCACCCTTTGTCTGTCTGGCAAACACCCACTAATTCATCTTTCAGAAATGACCTGAATGCTCTCTTCCTGAACCCTTTCCTCCCTCTTGCCTTTTCCTTGTTTATAACTAGCTAGAGCATTCCCTTGGTTGTTTGTGCGTGTGTGTCCACCTTAGGCGGATGAACTTGAAGGCAGGGACAGGTCTTAGTTTTTTCATCTCTAATGTCTACAACACAAAGCCTGGCATGTGGGGAAGCACTTAGTTAACCATTGTCGAATGAATGCATGAATGGAGACTCCAAACTCAAGTCCATCTTGACCCCTGAGGACAAGCCAAAGCCTCCCCAGCTGGGCTTTCTCCCAACTCCCATAGCACTCCCCAGCCGCCCCACCCCACTGTGCCTGCACATGCACACGACACTGTGGGTGAACCGGGGCAGCTCTGCCTCAGCCCCACCTCCCTGTGCTCCTCAGGTCTTTCACGGAGACCATGAGCTCCCTGTCCCCTGGGAAGCCGTGGCAGACCAAGCTGAGCAGTGCGGGACTCATCTATCTACACTTCGGGCACAAGCTGCTGGCCCAGTTGCTGGTTACTAGCGAAGAGGACAGCATGGTGGGCACCCTCTATGACAAGGTGGGGACTCGAGGACAGAGATGCCCCCCACATGCATCTCCACCAGGCGGGCCGGAGTGGCACTCAGGATTGGGCTCAGGTCGGGGTTCCTGACCTGTGCTGGCCCACTGCTCTCTCCCTCAGTCAGGCCCATCTTCTCACAGGGGAATGGCTAGTCTCTTCCTGCCTCCATCCTGGGGTGCTTGTGAGAAGTGGATGAGGTAATGTATGGGGAAGGGCTTTGAAAACTATAAAGCATGACCTGACATACGTAAGTTGTTCAACAACTTGGTAATAGAGGAGGCTGCTTATGTTTGGAAGCGTATGGCTGAGGTTCTGGCTGCCCCGAAGGTGGAGGGCAGCATATCTCGGGCACCACTGTATTCACTGGAGGCACACTGAGTTGGGAAACTGGGAAGGGCTTGATTATGAAAACCTCTTCAGGTTCCACCAGCGCCCCCTGCAGGCAGCTCAGCAGGTGCCTGTGGTTGGGGAAGGAACAGGGCTAGCGTCCCTGGTGTGCATGTTGGATCGATGATTCTGAGGACACCTACTTGACCCCACTAATGTGAAGTTCACAGCAAGTCAAACTGCAGGTGCGGTCAACTGTTTTTTGCAGATAGGCTGTTGAGTTCAGTTCTCTGATCCAAAACTGAAGAAATATGAACGGTAAATTGGAGCTTCTGGAATACTAAGGTTTTAGACTGCCCGGGTCAATTTTCCCTTCTACTGCCAAGGGGTTTCTAAGCAATTGAACTAAATTATGCCCAAGGTTTTTTAATTTTATTTATTTTTATTGAGGATAGTTGATGTACAATATTGTTTCAGGTATAACTATAGTGATTCACAATTTTTAAAGATTGTACTCCATTTATAGTTATTATAAAATATTGGCTGTATTCCTTGTGCCATACAGTATATCCTTGTAGCTTTTTTTTTTTTTTTTTTTTTTTTTGCGGTACGCGGGCCTCTCACCGGTGTGCCCTCTCCCGTTGTGGAGCAACAGGCTCCGGACGTGCAGGCTCAGCGGCCATGGCTCACGGGCCTAGCCACTCCGTGGCATGTAGGATCTTCCCGGACCAGGGCACGAACCCGTGTCCCCTGCATCGGCAGGCGGACTCTCAACCACTGTGCCACCAGGGAAGCCCCATCCTACCATTTCTTTAGGCTCAGGAGATGCAGCAACTGCTGATGCCACGTGGCACATCATGGGCTTCCCTGGGACCACATTCCCAGCCCTGATGTCTAGTCCAGTACTCATCTTCTCCCACCTGATTGGTGTGCTTGGCCAGACCCTCCTGTACCTCTTTTTTCTTTTACTTTGGCTGCGTTGGGTCTTTGTTGCTGTGCGCAGGCTTTCTCTAGTTGCGGCGAGCAGGGGCTACTCTTTGTTGCGGTGCGCAGGCTTCTCATTGCGGTGCCTTCTGTTGTTGTGGAGCACGGGCTGTAGGCACGCAGGCTCTAGAGCACAGGCTCAGTAGTTGTGGATCGTGGGCTTAGTTGCTCTACGGCATGTGGGATCTTCCTGGACCAGGGCTTGAACCTTGTCTCCTGCACTGGCAGGTGGATTCTTAACCACTGCACCACTAGGGGAGCCCTCCTCCTGTACCTCTTAACTGGATCAGTGAATAGCCTGCTCAGCTCACCTGGAACTTTATGCCCCCAGGCCATGAGGATCCACTCCCACAGAACCCCTCATGGAACTCTAGACTTTTCCTTGTTCAGAAGGCAGCAGCCCCTTCCCCACACAGGCTGGCCTTGGCTCAGGCTTTGAGCGGTACTAGAGTGAGCACTGGATTAGAAACCAGGTGATCTGAATTCCAGCCCCAGCACTGTATGCTCTCTGACCTTTAGCCAGCTGCTGAACTCCCCAATTCCCCCCTTCCTCATCCAGTTAATGTTGGGCGATCCTTGCAGGGCTGTAGTAAAGATTAAAGACTGTGTATGCACAAACTTTGAGACCTATAAAGCTTTATGCAAATGGTAGGCACCCTCCAGAGCATTTCTCCTATGCTGCCTTAGATGTACGAGAACTTCGTGGAGGAGGTGGATGCGGTGGACAACGGGATCTCTCAGTGGGAGGAGGGAGAGCCTCGGTACGCGGTGACCACTACGCTGAGCGCCCGGGTTGCTCGGCTTAATCCCACCTGGAACCAGCCCAACCAAGACACTGAGGTGAGGACGACCGTGGGGAAGAGACCGTGAGGCACGTGAGAACCTCAGGGGAAAATGAGAGGCTGCCCCGTCAAGCCCTAGCAGAGTTAGCAGTTTGGGCCAGCACTGTGGTTCTAATTTCCGTGTGATTCCCAGGCCGGGTTCAAGCGTGCAGTGGACCTGGTTCAAGAGGAGTTTCTGCAGAGACTAGACTTCTACCAGCACAGCTGGCTGCCAGCCCGCGCCCTGGTGGAAGAGGCCCTGGCCCAGCGGTTCCAGGTACTGGCCTGGGAGGAGGCACTGTGGCTCAGGTTGGTGATTCCTGGCGGGCTGCTGGCCAACAGGGGCTCCCACTCCTACCCTAAACCTTCTATCCCTGCTCCGCTTCCTTTTCAGGTGGACCCAAGTGGGGAGATAATAGAACTGGCGAAGGGTGGATGCCCCTGGAAGGAGCACCTCTACCACCTGGAATCGGGGCTGTCCTCCCCGGGGACCATCACCTTTGTTATCTACATGGACCAGGCTGGACAGTGGCGGGTACAGTGTGTGCCTAAGGAGCCCCATTCATTCCGGAGCAGGTGAGGCCCTAGGGGACCGCCCTGCAGCCCTTCAGGCCTGTTTCAACCCTATCAGAGGAGGAGGCCACTAACCGAGGCTTCTGCTCCCCCTCTCCCAGTTCCTCAAGGCCTCCATTTGCTCCCACCAACTCCCTCTTTCTGCTTACTCATAGGCTGCCCCTGCCAGAGTCATGGCGGGGTCTTCGGGATGAGGCCCTGGACCAGGTCAGTGGGATTCCTGGCTGTGTCTTTGTCCACGCCAGTGGCTTCATCGGTGGGCACTGTACCCGAGAGGGTGCCCTGAGCATGGCCCGTGCCACCTTGGCCCAGCGCCCAGCACCTATGCCTCCCACGAATTCCCTAGTCCAATAAAATCTCTTCTGTCTCATACTGACGAAGTATTGCTCCATTACTGCCCTGTATCATTCTGGGAACTTGCTGAAATTTGGGAAAAGTGCAACATCTATTATGTGCCAGAGCCTGTGCTAGGTATTTTCTCAGCTTTGCTTTCCATATCATTTGAAAACTGTCCAGTTTCTAAGGGTAAGTAACTTGACCAAATTCACAAGAAATGACTAAAAAGTGAAAGAGCCAAGATCTTAACCCAAAGTCCATGCCTTTTTCTTCTTCAGTATACCCCAATGTTGGGTAAAGGTAAGAGTCTCATAATTGAATGGAAAACAAAAAAAAGGACACTTTATTATTATTATTTTTTTTTTTATTTTTTATTTTTTCAGTATGTGGGCCTCTCATTGTTGTGGCCTCTCCCGTTGCGAAGCACAGGCTCCGGACGCGCAGGCTCAGCAGCCATGGCTCACAGGCCCAGCCACTCCGCGGCATGTGGGATCTTCCCAGACCGGGGCACGAACCCGCATCCCCTGCATCGGCAGGCGGACTCTCAACCACTGCGCCACCAGGGAAGCCCGACACTTTATTATTGAATGCAGGAGTGAGGGGAGTGGGGCCGACCAAGGGGTGGCCCTGGGAGAGGGTCCCAAGGGGCGGAGGTTGGGGACGTCTCAGTAAAGAGGGGCAGATCATGAATAGAGCCTCCGCCCCCAGCTGGTGGCTCTTGAGTTCGGCCAAGCACTGGGCTAAAACGTGGAAACTGGGCATTGACAAAGTACAGAGGGATGTGGGTGATCCGGCCTGTGGACCAGCACTGCAGAGAGAGGGGAAAGCAAAGTCTGACCAGTCTGAGCCCAAAGAAGGCCATACAGCAGAGCCACACGGCAGCTGCAGCCCTCAGCTCCTCAGCCCACTCCTGCAACCGCAGCAGCTGGCCTACTCACCACACTGAGCAGAGCTCCTTTGTTGAAGGAAGGATGGAAAGTGATGAGCTGGGCCTGGGCTCCTGGCTCCCCCTGGACAGCGCCACTAGGGGCAGAAGGAAAGGTGAGCAGGCTGCTGGAGGCAGAAGGCAGGTGTAGAGGGTATGGGTTTGGTATGGGAGGCCGGGGGGAACCACACCTGCCCAGCACCTACCAAGGAAGTAGCTCGAACACAGGGCTGTTTCGAGTGCGAAAAAGGAGGATGACTGGTTTACCATTCTGGACCCGTGGATTTCCTGTAAGAAGTGGAGACAGGGATAGGAAGGAACTCTGGAGGCAGAATCCCAGGGCAGAGGCAGAGAAGAACTGCAGCCAGGGCCTGGAAACAGTCAATTAATGGGAAGATGGTGCGGCCTGAGCAAAGCCTCCCTCCCCTCCTCTTACCTTTCATGAGCACAGCCAGCCGCTCCCCACTTGGGTCCCAGACCATGGAGTGAGCCTCTCCCCCAAGCCTATGGGTCAGAACAGCAGGTTGGGAGGGCTCAGCGTGGTCCCTCCCAGCTTCGTCTCACTGCCCCTCCCTCACCCACCCAGCTCACCTTTCCTCTCCATCCGGTGTCTGTATTGTCGTCTCAGACAGATCTGCCACAATCGTAGCTGACTTCGCGCCTCCAACGCACCCCTTTCGCTCACCTGTGGATCAGGGCAGAGGCTCCTAAGGACAAGAAAGGGGCCTCCCACTGGCCCCTGCCTCCTCTCCATCACAGGCGTCAACACCACTCAAGGCTCCTAAGCTTATTCCTTTTTTTTTTCCCCCCAAGCTTCTTTACTTCCCTTTATCCTTCAGAGCAGCATATTCCAGATGGTTCCTGTCTCCCTCCGACTACCCCAGATGTTGTGCATCCAGAAGTGTTTCCCTGGACTCACCACAACGTTCTGGGAACGACAAGGAGTAAATCAGCGGTTCCCCCAACACAGCGAACAGCAGGCGGTTTCCATCAGGACTCCAGCAGCCAGTCTGGGGTCAGGGAGCAAAAGGCAGGGAAAGAGTGGTCTATGGGAATACAGGAGGGAAGCACACGAGGAAGAGAAGTAGGGGAGGTGGGGGGACACACCTGGGGGAGCAGGGCCCACCTCCGCCCCCGCTCCTGAGACGCACAGTCCCTCCTACCTGACATCGCCCTGATAGGGTAGGCCACCGCTCACAAGTCCACATCTGGGCCTCCCAGACTCTGTGCCAAAGAGAGGCAGGTCACAGCTTAGGAACTCTAGGTGTCACAGCCTGGACTTCCCTTCCTGTCAGTCCCACGTTCAGGTGAATGGGAACGCGGACAGAAGGTTGTGGCACTTGCAGTTCCAGGAGCCTAGTGCCTTTCTCTAGGTCATTCCTGGCCCCCTCCCCGCCCTCCCCCTACTCACCGAAAGAGAGCTGAAGGAGTGGTAGCCAGGACTTTGCTGCCATCTGGGGACCAGAGCAGGTTGGTAACCCCACCTCCCCGAAACCAGGGAAGGGGAACACAGGTCTCTGTTGAGACATCCCATACCTAGGAGAAAGGGGAAGAGAGTGAGACGGGAGACTCAAGCATCCCTACCATCCCACGGTGGGCCGCCCTTCCTTAAGGTACAAAGAACCAGAGGGGAGGACGTGGGAAAGGGACAGTTAAAACAGGAGGAAATAGGGTTATGTTTATACTGACAGCAGGCAGAAATCTACATCTGAGGAGGCAGGCTGGTGCAGCGCCTTCCCCTGGATATGTTTAAGATTGAATGGACAGCTATTCCTCTCCTTCCCCCAGGGTATTTCCCACCACCAGGCAAAGAAAGCTCTCTCCTCAAGTCTGAGGGGTGGCTGAAATGGCTGCAAGAGGCGTGGGGACCAACTCACCAGGATGGCAGCATCCACAGGTGAAGCTGAGAGTAGCCGACTCCCACTGGGGGCCCAGGCCAAGCTGGTGACAGGTGTGTGCCCGGGGTGAGAGAGCACTTGGGCACAGCCAGAAGAGGGTCTGCCGAGGGGAAACGGGGTGTGGAGTCAGAAGACAACAGGAAGAAAGCCCCATGATTCTCTTCCCTTGCCTCCTCCTGCTAAAACTTCCCAATCCCAATGGCCCCTCTGAGTTCAAATCCAGGTTGGGAAAAATGAATAAGGATCATGGAAGTTAAAGAAAAATAAAAAGAAGGAAGGAAGGGCAGTCACTATCAGGAGGTCCAGAAAGAAAAATGGGTGAAAGGGACAAAAGAGCCTGAAAGAGACCAAAACTTGTGACCAGTAAAGCTAGAAGGTACTGGGCTGGGGAGATGCATGTTCTGCTCTAGATGAGAGCCCTCTCCCCACAGGACCATCCTGCCTGGAGCATGGGATAATCCATGCCATCACTTCAAGGTTCCAATCTCTTCTCTTCCTACAGTTATCGGCCACTCTCCAGAATTCATCCTGTGCTCCTAAATCTGTCTTTCTGCCTTTCCTTGTCAGGATTAGCTTCCCTCCTCGGTGCTCCCACATCATTTTCTCCTCATCAAAGATGGCACACATGGCAACCTCCCCCACTAGACTGGGAACTAGTTGAGGGCCCCGGCTGTGTCCGTCAGCTCTGTATCTCCAGAGCCACATACTTGGCCTGACAGGTACAGGCTACTAGCCAAATTAATGCCACCTTGTCCTTTTTCCTCCCAACTATACCCACCTTAAGCTCTAATGAGGTCTTAGGTCACCAGTCTACAACTAACTCTCTTAACTTGACAATACATCAGTTTACAGAGATCCATCTCATTCTTTTCAGTGGCCCCACTGTATTCCACTGAATAGATGAACTATAATTTATTCAGTCATGCCACCACAAATGGATATTTCAGTTGTTTGTAATTTTTTATTACAAACGGTACTGCAAAAAATATTCCCTAGGGGCTTCCCTGATTGGCACAGTGGTTGAGAGTCCGCCTGCCGATGCAGGGGACACGGGTTCGTGCCCCAGTCCAGGAAGATCCCACGTGCCGCAGAGCGGCTGGGCCCGTGAGCCATGGCCGCTGAGCCTGCGTGTCCGGAGCCTGTGCTCTGCAACGGGAGAGGCCACAACAGAGAGAGTCCTGCGTACCGCCAAAAAAAAAAAAAAAAAAAAAAAAAAAAACCCTATATCTTTATGTACTCTTGTCATTATTTGTGTAGAATAGAGTATTAAAATGGAATTGCAGGTAAAAAAAAGGCTTGAACCTTTCAAAAGATAAATATGCCAACAAATATTTTCTGAAAAGTTCATACCACAATATACTCTACTAGCAGTTTTCCTAGTCTTGCTAGTATTGGATATTATTGAACATTTCAACTTTAATAATACTAGCATACTGGGAACTCCCTGGCGGTCCAGTGGTTAGGACTCCACGCTCTCACTGCTGAGGGCCAGGGTTCAATCCCCAGTCAGGGAACTAAGACCCCACAAGCCTCATGGTGCAGCCAAAAAATTATTATTATTATTATAATACTATAATTCTGAATGGGCCAAAAAGCATTCTATACATTCTTCTAGTCCTTTTATTTATTTATTTTTACATTTAGTTCTTTTGTCTGATTGGAATTTATTTGTATATAAAGTGTAAAGCAAGGACAAACTGTATTATTTTCTAAATGGATAGCCAATTATGCCAAAACCACTAAAAAAAAAAAAAAAAAAACCGAACTTTTCTATTGCAATGCAAATCCAAATTCATCATATATTAAACTTCCATAAATTCCTACATCTGTTCCTGAATGTTTTTCTGTTACACTGATCTGTTTGATCTTATGCCAATAACTTTCTATTACTATAACTTCATAAAATATTTCAATACCTGGTAGGGCAAATCTCCTCTCAATATGCTTCCTTTTCAAACTTTTCTTGGCAATCCTTCCACATTTATTCTTTCATAAAAACTCTATTTTTATCCAGTTCACAAAAACAAACAAAAACCAGCAGAATTCTGATGGGAAATACACTTAATTTGACATCTTCATGATTAAATTTTCCTACCCAGGAATATAACACGTCCCTCCATTAATTCAGCTCTTGTTTAATATTCTTCAACCACTTTCTTCAGATGTCTAACAGATGAAATAAATTTAACAATTTATTCCTAGTAATCTATAGTAATTGTTGTACCTATTGTAAATAGAACATATTTTCCATTGCAATTTCTTAACTGATTATTGTTGGTACAAAGGGAAGCTATTACATTTTCAGTTTCTTGGATCCAGTTACCTTACTACTTAAATTTCTTATTAGATTAAATAGGTTTTTTTGGTTGAATCTCTTGTCTTATCTAGGTTTAAAATCATATCATCAAATAAAAATAATTTTCTCTTCTTTCACAAGACTTTACCATGTTTCCTTTTCTTGTCGTAACTGCCCTCAAAAGAACCTCCACAAATAATGTTGGTTAATAATGGTGATAATGACATCTCTGTCTTTATCTTGACATTATTGGAAATACCTTTAGTATTTTCTATTTCACTGTTCAATATGGTAGCCACTGGTTTTGCATATATACTCTTTAGGTTGTCTCTTTATATTCCTATTTACTTTATGTATTCAGCTGAATGTCTGCTTATTGAGAAGGGCATTTATTTATATAAACACTTTTCTCCTTTAATTTGCTAATGTAACAAATCATTTTAATAGATTTCCTAATGGTGAATAGTTTTTAATTTCTGGAATATTCCACTTGGTTAAGATTTTTTTTAATATGCTTTTGGACTCTATTTGCTAATATTTTATTAAGCATTTTTTAAAATCTACGCTCAGGGGAATTCCCTGACAGTCCAGTGGTTAGGACTCCATGCTTTCACTGCCAAGGGAGCAGGTTCAATCCCTGGTCAGTATATCAAATACATAACTAAGGATCTACTGTATAGCACAGGGAACTCTACTCAATACTCTGTAATGGCCTATATGGGAAAAGAATCTTAAAAAAGAGTGGATATATGTGTACGTATAACTGATTCACTTTGCTGTACAGCAGAAACTAACACAACATTGTAAATTGACTATACTGCAATAAAAATTTAAAACAAACAAAAAAAACCCCTGGTCGGGGAACTAAGATCCCGCAAGCCACGAGGCATGGTAAGGAAGTAAAGTAAGGAAGGAGGGAAGGAGGGAAGTAAGTAAGTAAATAAATAAAATCTATGCTCAAATATTTTCTTTCTTATACCACCTATTGTCAGGTTTAGGTTACGTTAGCTTTATGGAAATAGATCAGGATGGGGACTTCCCTGATGGTCCAGTGGTTAAGAATACACCTTCCAACTCAGGGGATGTGGGTTCAAGCCCTGGTCGGGGAACTAAGATCCCACATGCCGCGGGGCAACCAAGCCCGTGTGCTCTAGAGCCTGTGTGCCACAACTAGAGAGCCCATGCGCCGCAATGAAAGATCCCGCATGCCACAACAAAGATTCTGAGTGCCACAACTAAAGACCCGTGCAGCCAAATAAATAAATAAATAAATAATTTTTTTAAGATTTGTATAAAAAGAAATAAATCAGGATTGATCCTGGGACAGGACATTAATGAGAAAACTGGTGAAATCAGAACAAAGTTTGGAGTTTAGTTAATAACAACATACAAATGTCAGTTTCTTAGTCTTGACAAATCTAACATGGTTATATCAGACATTAACGATGGTGTGAAGGGTATACCAAAACTCTACTATCTTTGCAGCTTTTCTAAAAATCTAAAATTATGCACAAAGTTTATTAAAAGGAAAATAAAACAAATCAGGAGGCTTTCCAAATTTTTCTATGATCTGGATTAGTTCAGGTAACATGGAGATTATCTTTTCTTTGACAATTAGATAGAACTCTCATAAAACCATCTCAGCCTGGCATCTTTTTAGGGGTAGAGCTCATCCGTTTTAATTGCTTCTACAGTCCACTTTGACAACGTATATTTTGCTAGACAAACATTTCCTTTAGGTTTTCAAATCTATTAGTCTAAACATATATAATATGCTCTAATAATTCTTCTATTTTCTTCCATATTTGTGGTTCTCTCTCCCATTTTGAAAATAGTGTACTTTGATTTTCTATTTTACCTTAATAAGGCTGGCCAAAAGGTTTTCTTCTTTATTCATAATTTAAAGAACCAGTTTCTGGTTTTATATTTAGTTAGTCCTCATGGGGATTTTTTCCAATTTCATCGGTTTCAGCTTTTATCCATATTAATTCCCTTCCCCCTTTCCTTTAAACCTACATCTGGCAGTCCTCTGAAAGAGACAGTCTTTCCAATCCATGATCCATAGGTACAAACTCCCCACAATCTCAGAAGCCCTCAGTTCTGTCCCTTTCTCTAGATTAGATCTTCTCAGCACCTCCACCTTGGCCTTAGGTCTGCTTCTCCCGTAGCCCTGGGAAGTGCTGTGAGGAAAAAGAACTTCTCCTTCCAGACCTCCTCACCACCCCAGCATGGCCACGACCCTTAGGCCAAGGTAAGAGAGAGACTGCTGGGACTCACCGGGTAGACAAGGACATGGGGTCCAGGGTCCAGATGAGAATGCAGCTCTGGCAGGCCACAGCCAAGACGGAGGCACTGAGGGGCTTCCAGGCCAGGGCCGCCACATTTCGCTGCAGCCGGTGCTTCAGGGAGGGGACTATAGTGCTGGGGTGAAAGGGGAGGGGATGGGGTCAAAGCAGGGACACTAAGGCGCAGGGGAGCTGAGTTGTGGTTGAGGAGGGAAATCCAGAGAGAAAGCTGATCATCCAGGGCCTGTGGGTATTGTGGGACAGAGGACAGGATAAAGACTGGATCTGCAAAGAGGACGCATCCACTTGTGGGGCCTCCCTGACCCCAGTTCTGGAAGGAGCCATGGGCCAGGCCCAGGAACTGCAGGACTCCCTGGTCACCAAGGCTGGAGAAGGAAGTGGGGACTGACCGATGGAGACTGAAGACTCCGAGTCCACCCAGCGTGCCCCCCACATACCTGTTAGCATTATACACACGGATGGAGTCATCTAGCAGGGCCACCGCAAACTTGTTGGTGTGTGGGTGCCACGCAAAGACCCTCAAGCAGCAGCTGGACCTGGGGCAGGAGTGAGGGTGAGGAGTCCCGACCTGCACCTCGCCTTTCCCGGCCCAGAGCTCAGGTTCCCTTCCGTGTGAGGACACTGTTATTTTTCACTGCTTCTTTTCTTTCTTTTTGGGGGATGTAGTCAGAAAAGGGGTGTGAGGAGTCTCTGCCTTGATTTCCCTCTCCCCAGAAGAAGTTCCAAGGTTCAGGACTTGCTTCCCACAAAAGCTCCAGAGCTTGTACACTCACCAGTTTGTGACTTGAGCGAATTCAGCAATCAGATCTTCACTCTTGAGCTGTAATAACAAAGCGGATAGAGGTTGCACTGGGAAAAAGGAGCTTATCCCCTCAATGCCCCCACAGGGGAGCTGGACCATTCATACCCTCTGCAGTCTTCTCATCACACCCTGACCCTAAGACATAGGAAGTGGAGAGTGGGTGGGAGTGGGGGAGCAGCAGCCAGGGAGGGCCGGGGGGGAAGCCAAACTTACAGACAGATGGGGAAACAGAGACCCATGGAGGGAGGAGGCCCATCGACAGAGTGCCAGGGCCCAGCTGGACGCCGTCTTCACCCACTCAAACACTGTGGGGTTGAGAAAGCAGCTGTGATTAAACCATTCACAGGGTTCTCACTGGGCACCCTCCTAGGTGAGGGACGAGCAAGGGCAAGCACTCCCCAGATCCTTCTACCCAACAAGTGCTCTGGGCACCCACTCTGTGGTATGGGGGTACGTAGAGGGGAAGAGAAGATGGCACCAGCAGAGTCAAATGGGCCGGGAAATACAGGGCTAAAGGGAAAGGCGCTGGGCCTAAAGGTATTGGGATGAATTAGGGAGAATACGGACGGGAGATGGCAACCATAAAACTAGAGAAGGCTGGAGGTAAACACACTTACCCTCCTCCTCTGAGTCTGCAATTTCATTCAGCACACCAAAAAGTCCCACATCACGCCTGAAGAGGAGAGGGAGCTGTGAGTCAGTTACTCTGATCCCTTCAGTCTCCTAAGTTCATCTATTCATTCACTCAATAAACATGGATTAAAAATAACACTCACATGTAATGAGTGACAACTATGTGACATGTACTTTATATAGTCCTTTCATTGTACCCATGAAAGGACAATATATAAATTGTCCACCAGTGAGGCAACTAAGGCTCAGAGGTCTTTCAGGGCTTTGTGCACCGATCAAGGAGTCAAGACTTGCCCTAAGGGACTTCCCTGGTGGCAAAGTGGTTAAGAATCCATCTGCCAATGCAGGGGACATGGGTTCAAGCCCTGGTCCGGGAAGATCCCACATGCCGTGGAGCAACTAAGCCCGTGCGCCACAACTACTGAGCCTGTGCTCTAGAGCCTGCGAGCCACAACTACTGAGCCCGAGTGCCTAGAGCCTGTGCTCCACAAGAGAAGCCAGAGCAATGAGAAGCCCACGCACTGCAACGAAGAGTTGCCCCCGCTCACTGCAACTAGAGAAAGCTCACATGCAGCAAAGACCCAACGCAGCCAAAAATAAATTTTATAGATTTAGAAAAAATAGATCGATTGATAAACAATAGATTTATAAATAGGTAGATTTATAAAAAATAATAATAAAATAAATTTAAGAAACAACTTATTTTTTAAAAAACGACTTGCTCTAAGATAGTGAATGGAAAGCCACAGAGGGAGTTTAAGCTGAGGAATAAACTGATCACATTGGCATTTTAGAAAGATCAGTCTGGCTGCAGATTAGAGGGGAAAAAGAATGGAAAGAAAGAAATGGGTTAAGAGGCTACTTCAGGAATCTAGAAGAAAGGCCAAAGTGGCCTGAACCACTGGGGATGAAGAAAAGAAGACAGATTTGAGTGCTCCAGGAAGTAGAATGGACAGGATTTGAGGACTAATTAGACATTAGTAAGGGAAAGAGCAATATCAAGGGAAACACCCAGGTGATAATTATAGCATCTAATACTGCTTACACTGTGCCAGGGCTGGGCTAGATGCGTCACATGCATCATCTAATTCAGCCTTTATCACAACCCTAGAAAATAGGTATTGTTATCATCAGCATTTTTAGGTGAGAGAACAGAGAGTGTGAGGAGGTTAATTATCAAAGGTGAACTAAGCAGGAAATAGCAGAGTCAGGATTCAACCTGTCTGCCTGCCCCAGAGCCTACATTCAAAGCACTTGCTTCTATATGACTAGGAAGGCCATTCCTTGAGATGAAAAACACAAGGAAGAAGCCGGCTTAGAGAGGAAAATGAAGAGATTGATTTTGAACATGCTGAGTGTATGAAGCCTGTGGAATATCTGACTGAGGGTGTTGGGCAGACAAGTGAACACCCAGGTGTGGAGCATCAATCACAAGTCCAGCCTAGGGACACCAAAATTTAAGAGAGAACAGGAAGAGAAGCAGCAGCTAGAGAGGCAGAAAGTGAGAACGCACCCAGGACTGAATGGCTTTTCAGACCATGACTTGATGTTTAGCTTCACTCAAGGAGACATGCAAATTAAACTGTAATGCGATATCAAATAGCAAAGCTTCGTAGCACATGTGTTAGGAAACAGGCACTCTCATACACTGTTTGTCTTGTTGTTTTGTTTTTTAATTTTTATTGGAGTATAGCTGTCTTATACACTGTTGGTACGTCTGTAAATATGTACAACTTAAACAGAGGACTATATGGCAATAGCTCATGAAATTACAAATGAACATACCCTTTGAACCCAGCTACTTCATTTGTAGGAATTCATCCTACATATGATGATGATGATGATGATAATAATAATAATAATAGCTAACTCTTGATGGGATTAATATGGGCCAGGCACTGTTCTAAGTGTTTTACTCATTTAATCATCACTACAACCTTGTAAGATAGGCTCCCTTTTACAGATGAAATTGAGGGACAGAGTGATTAAGTAACTTGACCAAGGTCACACAGCTAAAAAGTGGCACAGCCAGGAATTCAATCCAGGCTTCACTCCTACATGTGCAAAATGAATGACCTATGTATGAGATTATTCCCTGCAACCTTATACCTAACCTTGCTGAGCTTCAGGTAAAGGCTCAGAAAGTAATAATGACATAAGGAGGGAACAGGTTCACAGAATTAAACCAAAAAGGAAAGCAAGTCACTGGAGATGAAATGGAACTACTGTTTCACAGCCTTGAGTTCCACAAAAAGGCCTGATAATTTGATATGTTGAATGATACACAGCTCTGAGCTAGAGAGGGCTGGGAAGCCCAAGGCAGAGGGGTGGTGACCTCATTGCCTCCAGGATCTGCAGACCACTGGCCCAGGAGACCCTTTGCCATCTCTCACCAAACGTTGATGCATCTCTTCCACACTTGTTCCCGGTGGTGGATGAAGGCCGTTCTTGTGCCATGGTCCAACCTGCCAGGGGTCTTCAGGGGATCCTTAGTAAGGTTTAGGACAGGAAGATTGATCCACTAGAGCCAGAAAGGAGGTATGACAGTGAATCAGTCTCTTCCCTAGATCTCTACTGAACTTCCTCCCATCTCCAACCCTCGGCAGGGCTGAGGGTAAGAGGCTCCAGAGACCTGTTTCCCGTTTCCACAAATATAACACTTGTGGAAAGGGGCGGAGTCAAGATGGCATACTAGAAGGACGTGGAATTCGTGTCTCTTCACAACTAGGGCACCTACCAGGCACCAGTGAGGAACCATGGGCACCTAAGGGGATGGGAGGAACCCCCAGCAACCAGTTGCTTCAACTATAGTTTTATTTTTCCTAATATATTTTTTATCTTTTTAATCTTATTTTGTTTCTTATTCTTTGATATTATACTGCTCCTTTTTCTCTTTCTTTCTTTTCTTTTTCTTTTTTTTTTTACCACGCCACGAAGCTTGCGAGACCCTGGTTCCCAGGCCAGAGGTCGGGCCCAAGCTCCTGTGGTGGGAGCTCTGAGTCCAAACCGCTGGACTAACAGAGAACCTCAGACCCCAGGGAATATTAATCAGAGTGAGGCCTCCCGGAGGTCCTCATCTCAGCACCAAGACCCGGCTCTATCCAACTGCCTGCAAACTCCAGTGCTGGACGTCTCAGGCCAAACAACCAGTAAGAAAGGAATACAGCACCACCATCAAAAAGAGAAAAAAAAAGAAACGACAAAAAAAAAAATGTTACAGACAAAGTGGCAAGGTAAAAACCTACAAGGCCAAATAAATGAAGATGAAATAGGCAACCTACCTGAAAAAGAATTCAGAGTAATGATAGTAAAGATGATCCAAAATCTCGGAAACGGAGAAAATACAAGAAACATTTAACAAGGATCTAGAAGAACTAAAGAGCAAACAAACAGTGATGAATAACACAATTACTGAAATTAAAAATACTCTAGGGGCTGGACTTCCCTGGTGGCGCAGTGGTTAAGAATCCGCCTGCCAATGCAGGGGACACGGGTTCTAGCCTTGGCCTGGGAAGATCCCACATGCTGCGGAGCAACTAAGCCCGTGTGCCACAACTGCTTAGCCTGCGCTCTAGAGCCCACGAGCCACAGCTACTGAAGCCCGTGTGCCACAACTACTGAAGCCCGTGCACCTAGAGCCTGTGCTCCACAACGAGAAGCCACTGCAATAAGAAGACTGTGCACCGCAATGAACAGTAGCGCCCGCTCACTGCAACTAGAGAAAGCCCGCACGCAGTAACGAAGATGCAACGCAGCCAAAAATAAATAAATAAATAAATTTAAAAAAATACTCTAGGGGCTTCCCTGGTGGCAGAGTGGTCGAGAATCCACCTGCCAATGCAGGGGACACGGGTTCGATCCCTGGTCTGGGAAGATCCCACATGCCGCGGAGCAAATAAGCCCGTGTGCCACAACTACTGAGCTTGTGCTCTAGAGCCCGTGAGCCACAACTACTGAGCCTGTGTGCCGCTAACTACTGAAGCCCATGTGCCTAGAGCCCATGCTCCACAACGAGAGAAGCCACTGCAATGAGAAGCTTGTGCACTGCAACAAAGAGGAGCCCCTGCTCACTGCAACTAGAGAAAGCCTGCGTACAGCAATGAAGACCCAACACAGCCAAAAGTAAATAAATAAAATAAATAAATTTATTTTAAAAAATACTCTAGAAGGAATCAATAACAGAATAACTGAGGCAGAAGAATGGATAAGTGAGCTGGAAGATAAAATGGTGGAAATAACTGCCAGAGAGTACAATAAAGAGAAAAAAGAATGAAAAGAATTGAGGACAGTCTCAGAGACCTCTGGGACAACATAAACGCACCAACATTCGAATTATAGGGGTGCCAGAAGAAAAAGAGAAAAAGAAAGAGGCTGAGAAAATATTTGAAGAGATTATACTTGAAAACTTCCCTAACATGGGAAAGGAAATAGTCAATTAAGTCTGGGAAGCACAGAGAGTACCATACAGGATAAACCCAAAGAGAAACACAACGAGACAAATATTAATTAAACTATCAAAAATTAAATACAAGAAAAAATATTAAAAGCAGCAAGGGAAAAGCAACAAATAACATACAAGGGAATCCCCATAAGGTTAACAGCTGATTTTTCAGCAGAAACTGTGCAAGCCAGAAGTGGGTGGCAGGACATATTTAAAGTGATGAAAGGGAAAAACCTACAAACAAGATTACTCAGCTCAGCAAGGATCTCATTCAGATTCAACGGAGAAATTAAAACCTTTACAGATAAGCAAAAGTTAAGAGAATTCAGCACCACCAAACCATCACAAATGCTAAAGAAACTTCTCTAGTCAGGAAGCACAAGAGAAGGAAAAGACCTACAAAAACAAACCCAAAACAATTAGGAACATACATATCGATAATTACCTTAAACGTAAATGGATTAAATGTTCCAACCAAAAGACATAGACTGGCTGAATGGATACAAAAACAAGACCCATACATACGCTGTCTACAAAAGACCCACTTCAGGGCTTCCCTGGTGGCACAGTGGTTGGGAGTCTGCCTGCCGATGTGGGGGACACGGGTTCGTGCCCCGGTCTGGGAGGATCCCGCATGCTGTGGAGCGGCTGGGCCCGTGGGCCATGGCCACTGGGCCTGCGCGTCCAGAGCCTGTGCTCTGCATCGGTAGAGGCCACAGCAGTGAGAGGCCCGCATACCACACACACAAAAAAAAGACCCACTTCAGACCTAGGGACACATACAGACTGAAAGTGAGGGGATGGAAAAAGATATTCCATGCAAATATAAATCAAAAGAAAGCTAGAGTAGCAATCCTCATATCAGACAAAATAGACTTTAAAACAAAGACTAGGGGCTTCCCTGGCAGTGCAGTGGTTAAGAACCCGCCTGCCAATGCAGGGGACACGGGTTTGAGCCCTGGTCCAGGAAGATCCCACATGCCGTGAAGCAACAAGGCCCATGCACCACAACTATTGAACCTGCGCTCTAGAGCCCGCAAACCACAACTACTGAAGCCCGCGCGCCGCAACTACTGAAGACCACGTGCCTAGAGCCCGTGCTCTGCAACAAAAGAAGCCGCTGCAATGAGAAGCCCGCATACCACAACGAAGAGTAGCCCCCGCTCGCCACAACTAGAGAAAGCCCACGTGCAGCAATGAAGACCCAATGCAGCCAAAAATAAATTAAAAAAAAAAAAAAAAACAAAGACTATTACAAGAGACAAAGAAGGACACTACATAATGATCAATGGATCAATCCAAGAAGAAGATATAACAATTGTAAATATTTATGCACCCAAGATAGGAGCACCTCAATACATAAGGCAAATGCTAACAGCCATAAAAGGGGAAATAGTAACACAATAATAGTAGGGAACTTTAACACCTGACTTTCACCAATGGACAGATCATCCAAAATGAAAATAAATAAGTAAACACAAGCTTTAAATGATACATTAAACAAGATGGACTTAATTGATATTTATAGGACACTGCATCCAAAAACAACAGAATACACTTTCTTCTCAAGTGCTCATGGAACATTCTCCAGGATAGACCATATTCTGGGTCACAAATCAAGCCTTGATAAATTTAAGAAAACTGAAATCGTATCAAGTATCTTTTCCGACCACAACGCTATGAGACTAGATATCAATTACAGGAAAAATTTAAAAATACAAACACATGGAGGCTAAATAATATGCTACTAAATAACCGAGAGACCACAGAAGAAATCAAAGAGGAAATCAAAAAACACCTAGAAACAAATGACAATGAAAACACAACAACCCAAAACATATGGGATGCAGCAAAAGCAGTTCTAAGAGGGAAGTTTACAGCAATACAACCTTACCTCAAGAAACAAGAAAAATCTCAAATAAAGAACCTAACCTTACACCTAAAGCAATTAGAGGAAGAAGAACCAAAAAAACCCCAAAGTTAGCAGAAGGAAAGAAATCATAAAGATCAGATCAGAAATAAATGAAAAAGAAATGAAGGAAACAATAGCAAAGATCAAGAAAACTAAAAACTTGTTCTTTGAGAAGATAAACAAAATTGATAAACCATTAGCCAGACTCATCAGGAAAAAAGAGAGATGACTCAAATCAACAGAATTAGAATGAAAAAGGAGAAGTAACAACGGACACTGCAGAAATACAAAGGATCATGAGAGATTACTACAAGCAACTATATGCCAATAAAATGGACAACCTGGAAGAGATGGACAAATTCTTAGAAAAGCACAACCTTCCGAGACTGAACCAGGAAGAAATAGAAAATATAAACAGACCAATCACAAGCACTGAAATTGAAACTGCAATTAAAAAACTTCCAATAAACAAAAGCCCAGGACCAGATGGCTTCACAGGAGAATTCTATCAAACATTTAGAGAAGAGCTAACACCCATCCTTCTCAAACTCTTCCAAAATATAGCAGAGGGAGGAACACTCCCAAACTCATTCTATGAGGCCACCATCACCCTGATACCAAACCAGACAAAGATGTCACAAAATAAGAAAACTACAGGCCAATATCTCTGATGAACACAGATGCAAAAATCCTCAACAAAATACTAGTAAACAGAATCCAACAGCACATTAAAAGGTTCATACACCATGATCAAGTGGGGTTTATCCCAGGAATGCAAGGATTCTTCAATATACACAAATCAGTCAATGTGATACATCACATTAACAAAATGAAGGATAAAAACCACATGATAATCTCAATAAATGCAGAAAAAGCTTCTGACAAAATTCAACACCCATTTACAATAAAAACACTCCAGAAAGTAGGCATAGAGGGAACCTACCTCAACATAATAAAGGCCATATATGACAAACCCACAGCCAACACTGTTCTCAATGGTGAAAAATTGAAACCATTTCCTCTCAGATCAGAAACACGACAAGGCTGCCCACTCTCACCACCATTATTCAACATAGTTTTGGAAGTTTTAGCCACAGCAATCAGAGAAGAAAAAGAAATAAAAGGAATCCAAATCAGAAAAGAAGAAGTAAAACTGTCACTGTTTTCAGATGACATGATACTATATAGAGAGAATCCTAAAGATGCTACCAGAAAACTACTAGAGCTAATCAATGAATGTGGTAGAGTAGCAGGATACAAAATTAATGCACAGAAATCTCTTGCATTCCTATACACTAATGATGAAAAATCTGAAAGAGAAATTAAGGAAACACTCCCATTTACCATTGCAACAAAAAGAATAAAATACCTAGGAATAAACCTACCTAAGGAGACAAATAACCTGTATGCAGAAATCTCTAAGACACTGAAGAAAAAAATTAAAGATGATACAAACAGATGAAGAGATATACCATGTTCTTGGATTGGAAGAATCAACATTGTGAAAATGACTATACTACCCAAAGCAATCTACAGATTCAATGCAATCCCTATCAAATTACCAATGGCATTTTTCACACAACTAGAACAGAAAATTGCACAGTTTGTAGGGAAACACAAAAGACTCTGAATAGCCAAAGCAATCTTGAGAAAGAAAAACGGAGCTGGGGTTTCCCTGGT
Source organism: Hyperoodon ampullatus (assembly GCF_949752795.1). Classification (NCBI taxonomy): domain Eukaryota; kingdom Metazoa; phylum Chordata; class Mammalia; order Artiodactyla; family Ziphiidae; genus Hyperoodon; species Hyperoodon ampullatus. The sequence continues at coordinate 58,309,156 of NC_136924.1, forward strand.
GGCGCAGTGGTTGAGAGTCCGCCTGTCGATGCAGGGGACACGGATTCATGCCCCGGTCCAGGAGGATCCCACATGCCGCGGAGCGGCTGGGCCCATGAGCCATGGCCGCTGAGCCCGCGCGTCCAGAGCCTGTGCTCCGCAACAGGAGAGGCCACAACAGTGAGAGGCCCACGTACAGCAAAAAGAAAAAAAAAGAAAAAAAAGAAAAACGGAGCTGGACGAATCAGGCTTCCGGACTTCAGACTATAGTACAAAGCTACAGTAATCAAGACAGTTTGGTACTGGCACAAAAACAGAAATACAGATCAATGGAACAGGACAGAAAGCCCAGAGATAAACCCATGCACATATGGTCACCTTATCTTTGAGAAAGGAGGCAAAAATATACAGTGGAGAAAAGACAGCCTCTTCAATAAGTGGTGCTGGGAAAACTGGACAGCTACATGTAAAGGAATGAAATTAGAACACTTCCTAACACCATACACAAAACTAAACTCAAAATGGATTAAAGACCTAAATGTAAGGCCAGACACTATAAAACTCTTAGAGGAAAACACAGGCAGAACACTCTATGACATAAATCACAGCAAGATCCTTTTTGACCCACCTCCTAAAGAAATGGAAATATAAACAAATGGAACCTAATGAAACTTAAAAGCTTTTGCACAGCAAAGGAAACCATAAACAAGACGAAAAGACAACCCTCAGAATGGGAGAAAATATTTGCAAACTAAGCAACTTACAAAGGATTAATCTCCAAAATATACAAGCAGTTCATGCAGCTCAATATCAAAAAAACAAACAACCCAATCCAAAAATGGGCAGAAGACCTAAATAGACATTTCTCCAAAGAAGATATACAGATTGCCAACGAACACATGAAAAGATGCTCAACATCACTAATCATTAGAGAAATGCAAATCAAAACTACAATGAGGTATCACCTCACACCTGTCAGAATGGCCATCATCAAAAAAATCTACAAACAATAAATGCTGGAGAGGGTGTGGAGAAAAGGGAACCCTCGTGCACTGTTGGTGGGAATGTAAATTGATACAGCCAGTATGGAGAACAGTATGGCGGTTCCTTAAAAAACTACAAATATAACTACCAGCAATCCCACTACTGGGCATACACCCTGAGAAAACCATAATTCAGAAAGAGTCATGTAACACAATGTTCATTGCAGCACTATTTACAATAGCCAGGACCTGGAAGCAACCTAAGTGTCCACTGACAGATGAATAGATAAAGAAGATGTGGGCTTCCCTGGTGGCGCAGTGGTTAAGAATCTGCCTGCCAATGCAGGAGACACGGGTTCGAGCCCTGGTCCGGGAAGATCCCACATGCCAAGGAGCAACTAAGTCCGTAAGCCACAACTTCTGAGCCTGCGCTCTAGAGCTTGCGTGCCACAACTACTGAAGCCCGCACGCCACAACTACTGAAGCCCATGCACCTATAGCCCATGCTCTGCAACAAGAGAAGCTACCGCAATGAGAAGCCCACGCACCGCAACGAAGAGTAGCTCCCGCTCGCCACAACTAGAGAGAGCCCGTGCGCAGCAAGGAAGACCCAATGCAGCCAAAAATAAAATAATAAATTAAATAAAATAAATTAAAAAAATAATAAAGATGTGGCATATATACATATATATAATGGAATATTACTCAGCCATAAAAAGAAACGAAATTGAGTTATTTGTAGTGAGGTGGATGGACCCAGAGTCTGTCATACAGAGTGAAGTAAGTCAGAAAGAGAAAAACAAATACCGTATGCAAACACATATATATAGAATCTAAAAAAAAAAAAAAAAAGATTCTGATGAACCTAGGGGCAGGACAGGAATAAAGACACAGATGTAGAGAATGGACTTGAGGACACAGGGAGGGGGAAGGGTAAGCTGGGACGAAGTGAGAGAGCAACATTGACATATATACACTACCAAATGTAAAATAGATAGCTAGTGGGAAGCAGCTGCATAGCACAGGGTGATCAGCTTGGTGCTTTGCGACCACCTAGAGGGGTGGGATAAGGAGGGTGGGAGGGAGACGCAAGAGGGAAGGGATATGGGGATATATGTATGCATATAGCTGATTCACATCGTTATACAGCAGAAACTAACACAACATTGTAAAGCAATTATACTCCAATAAGGATGTTAAAGGAAAAAGAAAAAATACATATACATATATATATGTAACACTTGTGGGACAGGGAAACAGGTCTTAGCTCCCTTATCTGTAAAACTAGAATAATATTTCATAGGGTTGCTGTGATTATTAAATCACATTATTAAAACATATGTGGAGAACACCTGACTCAGCGTCTTTCTTCCAAGCAAACGCTCAATAAACGCAAGTTTCTCTTCCTTTTCTTTCCCAGAAACACCACAGGAAAAAACTCCCCAGGCTGTGCCTTCCCGGTTCTCCCAGATACTGTACCAACTTTTCAGAAGTCCTCCTGACCCTCACATGCCCTAGATTCGCCCTCACTCTCCGTTCCCACTAGGCCCGCACCACAGCCCCTCAGCATCCCTCATCCTCCAATCCCAGCTCTTAAATACATCCCAGCCCTTCTATTCTTCTCCAGCCTGGGCCAGGCTGTTTCCAATACTCCAGTCTGGGGACCTCGACCCCGCCCCTATCACGTTGCCTCTGCTCCCCCAGTCTCTCCGACTCTGCCCCCCATGCCTGTAGGTCTCCTCCCTCCTCGCCCTGACCACCTGGCCCCGGAAGTCGGGAGGCGGACTCTCATAGCTACTGCCCGTCACCAGCTCGTTATTGTGCTCGTATAGGGTGACTTGTCCCCTAGGCGGCGGCGGAGGGAACAACCCCAGGGAGCACATCCTGCCGGTCCCGAAGACGTCCGGACTGAGCAAACGCCCGGATCCCGCTCCGCCGACTCTGAGTTCCCGGGTTAGATTAGGATGCGTACGGGAAGTCGCCTGGGACAAACGGCTATGCAAAGCTCAACGGAAGTGAATGGAAGAGTAACGGAGAAGAAGGACGCATGCGCAGTCCCGGGACAGACTTCCGGCGTCCTCGCGCGCCTCCTGGCGACCGGAGGGAGCCTGTATAGACACGTCCGTAGGGCAGACCACTATTGAAGGGTCGGAGCGTTTTTTTGTTTTCTTTTGTTTTGTTTCCTGTGAGACTGCTGTTTTTCCCAGTTCCGAATTCCCCAACACACTCTCCCACTCACTCTCAGCACTCGAAAAGTCCAAAATAAGCCACGTTCAGGGCAGTACCTAATTAAACTCTCCCAGGATTGTGTCAGGGGCAGCTGGCTGGAAAGTTGAGGGAAAGCCTCCGGGAGGCGGAAAGTCAGGCGGGAGGCCTTGGGAGGGAGAGTGCAGCGCCCGCCGGAACCTAGAGCCCACAGGGTTAGGCCTCCTGGAAGGAAAAGTGGGAACAGTTGGGAAATTAACATTTCCTGAGCACTTATTATGATAAGTGCTTGTATAATCTTTACAACAACTCCATGAGGTGGGTACTGTTATATCACCATAAGGAAAGTGAGGCACAGGGAGATCGGACCTAAAAATACCAAAACCTGTATAAGGCATTCTGACTGCAGAATGAAAGTGAGATTGAGAGGAGAGGGGCAGAAATAGGTGAAGAGGATTAAGAGGTGCAAACTACAAGGTATGAAATAAATAAATTACAACGATGTAATGTACAACACGGGAATATTGCCAATATTTTATTATAACTTTGTATGGAGTATAATCTATAAAAATATCAAATCACTGTGTTGTACACCTGAAACTAATATAATATTGTAAATCAATTTTTTTAAAACAAGTGAGATTGATCTTATCCTAACTCCAAAGGATGGAACTAGAACTGGAATCTAATGCAGAATGGGGGCTCCTCTTCTTACAGCTGTGTGGCTTTGGGAAAATCGTTGAATTCTTTGAGACTCAGCTCCCTCACTTGCAGTGTCCTAACTATTATACATGGCTGCTTCCCATACAAAATAATGGAAACAAAGCCATTTAATAAACTGTAAAGTGCTAAGCAGATATTGGAGATGAATAGCCCTAACTCTGCCATGAACTAGGTGACCTTGGGCATTGGTTCATTCATTTAACAGATGTTAATGAGCAATTCCAAGGACCAAGCTCTGGGGACCCAGAACTGTATAAGGCATACAGTTTCCCATTCCCAAGAGCAGCCAGTCTCATTGGATACTATAGGAGGCATTCTGGTTTAACATTCTTGGATTCTATATCTGCCCCTCCTTTCTACAGGAAAAGTTCCCCCCCAAGAGTTATTCCCGGGTCAGAAAACCAGGGTCTCCAAAATGTTAATGGACATAGGACTCATCTGAGGATCTTGTTAAAATGCAAATTCTGGGGTGGAGCTCTGAAGTTGTAGTTCCAAAAAACCCAGCAGGTGATACTGCACAGACAACGCTTTGAGTAGCCCCTCCCCCCATTTAATTAGTTCACTGTCACTTGGGAAGTCACAGAAAACTTAAAGAGCAGATTATTAAAACTGGGGGTAGTTTGGAGAAATTGGCTGGGAACGCTCTCCTTGAGACGGGGAAGCAGGACAGGTTTGAAGGAAAAGTGGGAGTCCGTGACCCTGACAGACTGGTGGAGAGCAGTGAGAAGCCACCCACAAATTTTTTGTTTGTATCATCCAACCCCAGATACCCCAAGAACTCACTACAGCCTGAGACTATGACTTCCACCCTCCCTTGAATGAAGCCTGATTTTCACCAACAGACTGTGTTATAATTATCAGTTAGGTGCCTGCCTCTTACCCTGTAACGTGACCTGGAGAGAAGGAACAGTGCTCTGTGTCTTCATACTCCACAACCGCCTCCCCCATACAGCTTATTTAAGGTTTGCTGAATGGTTTTTCACAATTTGCAGATTCTTGGGAGGCTGAAGTCCAGGCCTAGCGCACTCCCCACTAACTTCACCAGGGGGCGCGGCGGCCCTGGCGACACAGTGACTGTGACCCACCGCCCCACGGGCTCAGAGCGCTCGGCGGGCAGTCTCCACCGGGGCCCCTCCCTACGACCTGGGCGGGAAACCGAGGCAGCGTTCTGGCCACTGCCCGAAACTTCTAAAATAGGACCCCCACTTTGGGAGGCGGGAGGCATCGCGGGAGCCTGGGTGCCTGGACCTCAGCCCGCCGCCCCTTCCTGGGCGCGCCGAAGCCCGGCGCCCCGGCCCGGGGCCGGTAACCAGGCGCACATGGCCCGCCCGGCCCTGTTTGTCCTGGCAGCGCGCCGCCGCTATTTGAGGCGGTTTTTATCTCCCAGAAACCAGCAAAACCCCAAGCGGAGTCTAAGGAAGATGAAAGGGGCCGAGGGACCGGGGAGGGGAGGACTGCGAGGCTGCGGCGGGCGGGAGCTGGCACCGGACAGGCGGAGACCGGGAGGCGAGAGGGCCAGGCCCTGGGGGGTCCCGAGGAGCCGGCCCCTCGGGGTGGGCGCCGAGCCCGGGGGTCCACTTCGGGCCGCCCACTCTCGCGGCCCCGCGCCCAGGCGTCCCCCGCCCCTCTCAGCCGCTCTTCCGCCGCGGCCCCCGGCCGGCCGGAGGGTCCTCGGAACTGGGATCCTTCTTCAAAGCGCCTTTGAAGCCCGGAGCCCCGCCCGAGGGCAGGAGATTTCGCACCTGGACGGGGGCGGGGTGGGGAGGGGACCGGCAGCCCGAGCACCGACTGGGACCCGCTGACCCCTCCCCCGCTCTAGTGCGGAGCGCCTCTCCCGAGTCCGCAAGGGGCACTGGCGGACGGGGGCGCCGCCCGCAGTCGGGCCCAGGCTGGGGGAGCGGCTCGTGCGCCCCTCCGCCCGGCGGGGGAGCCGTAGGGGGCGGAGGCCGCACAAAGCCCTATTGTGGCTGGGGTCTGGCCGCGACAGAGTGGCTTTTGTTCCTCCTCTGAGTCCGTGGCGGGCACGACTGATTGCAGGCCCGGGGCCGGGGGCGGGTTACGTGCCAGGCGGGTCCACCCGCGGTAGCCGCACCTCTCCCGGCCCGGGCCGCGCCGTAGTCCGCACGGCGACCGCGGGGCCGGCGCGCGGCCCGGCTGCTGTCCAGGCCGTGTCCGCTGGTGCCGAGCCCGAGAAAGAGCCGAGTGAAGAAAACCTCTCCGCCTTCCCAACTCCGCAGAGAGCTCTGGGCGGTCAAAAACTGACCTCCGCCGCAGGGCCGGGCCGCCGAAGTATTCTACCCCGGGCGTAACGTGCAAACAGGCACGACAATGCCCGCGGGGACTCCCCAGTTTGCCAAAGAGAAATCCTGTGGCTCACTCTTCTCCCCTCCTCTTCCTCTTTTCTCACCAGGACAAAATTTTAAATCGAACTTTTATTTATTAAATTAAAAAAAAAAAAGACTCCATGAGGGCATGATCCCTTCCCTTCCACAATATTACCCTCTCCCCAAGCTCCGGCGGCTTTAAACCTTTAACTTGGGGCCTTGAGGGAGCAAGAGATAGAAAAGGAGGATCCAAAGTCACAGGAAAGGCATTCAAAGGCACGAAGCGGCTTTAAAAGTCACTGGAGGTGGAGCTGGGAGCATCGGAAGTCCCAGGTTGGGGGCCTGTGGACGCATCCCCAAGTCAGCTTGGGGACCTCTGTCCTCCTAGCTCTATAAATTCTTCTTTCTCATGGCTTCTAGGCACCAGCCTAGCACAGTGCCTTGCACAGAGTAGGCACTCAATAAATACTTGATTTTCTTGATCTGATCCCAGAGAAAGCCTTCCCCACCTATTCTTCTAGAGAGACACCTCCAAACAAGTGTCCTCCTCCGGTTAGGTGGGCTTCCCCAAAGAGCATGTCTAAGATGGCAGCTGCAAGCTCTCTGTTACCATGGCAACAAGGGATTAGCCTGATGGGGTCATGGTGTCAGGGGAGGGGCAGTGGAAGAACCTGCTCTGGGGTCAAGGGAGCTGGGGTACATTCCAGTCCTCCCCTCCATAGGACTTGAGGTTTCACAGCTTCTGGCCGGGGCTGGAAATCTTAGGGATCCCCTAATTGTGAGATACCCCATTAACTCTTTTAACAGAGATCTAGCTAATCAACCCTATTAGCAGAGATTCCATTACGAGAAACACCATTAACTGAGACCCTGATGATAGAAATTCTATTTACAAGATCTCACTATCACTTTTTCTAGACAGAGATGCATTTGGCTAAAATTTCCATAGCAGAAATGGACCCGCTTCCCTCCCCAGCTCACTCTACCTGACCTGTCATCATAACTTAGATAAATAGAATTATTATTATTACTATTCATTTCTCTTGGAACATAGGGGTTAAATATACAGGCCTGGGGGCAGCCTCCCTGACCCTGGGGTCACCCCATCTTTGGGATCAGATCCCCACTGGTCTGCCCCCCTCTTGGTACCCTGCTCCCTGCCAGGTCACTTACCCCAATCCCCCAACTCTGGTCCCTAATGAAGAGGCCACCAGGGGGCAATAAATTATCATCATCATCATCATCATCATTGTGTTTGTAAAAAGGAAGAATGCTCTGGAGCATGGAAGGCAATGGACTACAAAGTCCACTGAGGAGACTGGAGCCTGGAAGCTAAGGGATAGTGGTAAATAAGCTTGGGAAGCAGAAAAGATGCATGTCAAGGAGTCAGTGAGATGGAGAAATAAAGTGTTGGGAGCCCAAATGGAGAGAAAGTGAGTTGGTGTGGTAAGAACAGAGGAGAGAGAAACTGAGCAGTGGCGAGGAAAGAGCTTCAGAGGCCCGAGAGCAGAAATCAGGCAAGAGGTGAGGGCCTAAGATGAGAATTTGCCGAAGGGGCCCATGGCAAGGGGGAGGAAGTGAGATGAGGAGGCATGCAAGGAGATACCCAGGCCCAGAATGATGGGGGGAGAGATGGAGCGAGTCCCAAAGGGCAGCATGCATGGGGCAAAGGGAGTGAGGGGCAAGCAGTGGTCCACAGAGCCAGGAGAGACTGGCAAGGCAGCCCAGGGGCTGGAAACCTCCACTCGGCTCAGATCTCCAGCAGGTTGCTCTGCTCTGGGCTGCCTTCAGGGACTTTTTCTGCGGGTGCCGGTGAGGCTGGAGGTCGGGGCGTCTGACTGGCCTCTTCTTCCCCGGCGCTGCGGCCCTCCCCCAGCTCCTTGGGGCCGCTGGGTGGGGGTCCTGGGCCTGGCTCGCCGTGGGTGCGTTGGTGTTTGCTCAGGTGGTCGCTTCGGGTAAAGCGCTTGGAGCAGAGCAGGCAGGTGAACTTCTTCTCCCGGGTGTGAGTGCGCACGTGGCGCTCCAGCTCGTCCGAACGGGTGAACCGCTTGCCGCAGAAGAGCCAGTTGCAGACGAAGGGCCTCTCACCCGTGTGCCAGCGCAAGTGGGCCTTCAGATGGGAGGCCTTGCCATACACTTTGCCGCAGCCCGGAATGTGGCAGCTGTGGATCGGCTTCTTGCGCAGCCCGGCCGCTGCGGCGCCCAGGCGCTCTAGCTCCTGGCAGTTGGGGCAGTCGCAGGAGGAGCGCCCTGCTCCACTGCCCCCGTAGCCAGCACTGCCCCCTGTGCCTGCACCACGAGGGGGTTTGGCTCCACCACTCCCCTCCAGCTGCCCGCTGTTGCCCACCGCCTTGGGTTTATAGACATCTTGGGGCAAGACATGCTGGGGCCCTGGCTGCAGGAGGTGGGGAGCTGGGTAGGGGGCAGGATTAAGGGGGGCAAAGTCGGACGGGTAGGTGGGCAGCTGGGGGTTCAGTGGAGGCTGAGCAGGGCCTGTGGGTAGTGTCCCTTGCAACCCATCACCCTGGCCCTGCCCGCCACCTAGCCAGTTGCCCCCAGGGTGCATGTCCCACCAAGGAGTAGGAGCATTGCCAGGGCCTGGTGAGATGCCTGCGTGGATGCCTGCCTTGTACCAGGAGCCATAGGGGTGTGCCATGTCCAGAGAGGTGTAGACACTGGGCAGGCAGTCAGAAGAGCTGTGCCCCTTGGGCACTAGTAGCCCAGGGTCCTGGGTGCCCGTGGGCCCAGGGAATGAGTGGGAAAAGGGAGGGTAGTCATTGGCATAGCCCGAGGTGGGTGCTGGAGGACTGCCTGCAGGTGAGAGGAGCCCATTGGTGCTTGAAAAGGGGGCTGGGTAGGCATCGCCCATGGTTTTGGGGGCCGAAAGGTCACTGCCCAGAGAGTATGGCTTCTTTGTGCCTGCTTTGCCCAGTGTCGCTGAGTCCCGCAGAGGGCTGGAGCCACCAAATTTGCTGCACGCTGCTGTCAGCATGGCCAGGGGACTGGAGCCATAGTGAGCTTCCTCCTGTGGAGAGAGGGAAGCACTGTTTAGGGGCAGAGGAGGACACGCGCAGAAGGACTGTGCACCCCAGAGACTTGGACAACAGAAGAAAGGGGTTGAGGAAGAGTTGAAGAGGATGAGGGATCAGAGGTGGTGGGGGCGGCACTGAGGACTGGGACCCAGGGCAGAGCTCAGATGGAGTCTGGAAAAAGAGCAAAGGACCAGGACAGCGGCCTAACACCCAACCCAGCAGGCAGGAAGCAGAGCTCCCTGTGTTGCTGGGGGTGTGTGCGAGGGCCTCTGAGGAATGGGAGACACTTCTTAAATAGCCGTGAGAAGAGCTGGGGATAGAGGCAGCACTTGGGTGTGGTGAGAATTAGGGATCCTGACCCCTGGAAATGGGTTGGGAGCAGAGGCCGTGGTCGGGGACTTGGAGAGGAAACATGAGGCTGAAAGGGCAGCCTGGGAAGAAGGTGAAGTCGTAGGGGACTGTAGCTCCTCGCGTTCCAGATTTTCCCAGCTTGACCCCTTATTCACTTCCTGTCTCTGCTTCATCTCCTGACTAAGGCAGTGGCCTGGTCTCCTCGAAGCGGCGTCCTCATGTCCTTGGTAAGGAATCTCTTTCTCTTGGCAGGGACCCTGGGGCTGGGGAGCAAGAGGAAGCGAGGGCAGAGACACTGGGACATTGAGAGGGAACAGGGCTGCCGCCAAGCCAGGACTGTGGCTGAGGCAAGAATGTCTTTCAAGCGGGCATTGGGCACCTCCTGCTTTGTGGAGCCAGCTGGTACCCCTTTGGGAGGGCTGGGAGAGCTGAAGTCCTCACTCCTCTGCAGGGCAGGGAACTGGGGTGGCTAAGATACTGGCTCACAGCCACACACCCCCACACCTCAGTGTACCCTAACACACAGAGGCCACAGAGCTCGTCTCTCTTCACCCCTCCAGCGCAGGGAGTGAAGGAAGATGCATGTAGATACGGGGCGTGGGAGTCTTTTAGAAACACACACAATGCCCTTCGTGCCCATCGTGCTGCTGCTACCAGGCCAAACCACTCTGAGATCACCATCTCTCAGGAGCTCATGGTACCCCTCCCTGAGTCAGACTTGGGATGCCCTCCTGGGTAATGGATGCCCTTCTGAATCCCAGGCTGGCATAGATAGGCATCCATTACTGAGAATCCCACCAAAAAAAAAGATGCCCTCAAAAGCTGACCCCATACATTTCCTTGACTGGGGCCCTCAAAAACTGAAAAAGAACCCAAGAATCCAGGGTTCCCAGACCTGCCTGCTAGCTCCTAGCACGTGGTATGTGCTGTATGTGCCCGTGACACCGATCCTAGAGGTAGATCTGGGGTCTAAAGGTTGCAGTGAGGAGTGTGTGCAGTCGCCAGTCTTGCACTGTTCCGCAAATGCAAACCCACTGCTCCCCCTGTCCAGTTACCTCTCTCTGAGGTCCTGTTGACCCCATGGACTCCCAAATTTGAGCCACTGAAAGCGTCCTCAAATCTGGCAAAAGCCCTGCATCCTGCCCAGCCAGGATTTCCCTGGAGCCTCTCATCTCCCAGGCAGAGGGTAGGTAAGGCAGGGTAGCTGATGGGGCAGGAGGCAAAGCCTAGCAGAAAGGAGAGGTAAAAATGTGGAGTTCAAAGGAGAGAGGCAGAAACACAGAGACACCAGAGCAGAGGACCCTGCAGGGTGAAGAGCTGATGTAAAAGCCCCCGGGGGGGAAAGTGAAAACAGAGGGGCAGCTGGCCCTCAGGGGCAGAAATGGGCAGGGACCCAAAAGAGAAGAAAGCAAAAAAATGACAAAAAGGACGGAGAGAGAAGAAAGCAAAATAAACAAAGACAGAGAGGTGATGGAAAGAGACTGGGCAAGGAAGGCACAGGAAAACAGAGGAAAAGAAAGGAGGGAGAAAAAAGAAAAGGGGGAGGGGGAGGAGGAAGGCAGATTTCCTACCTAAGAGAAAATCCCCACGGTGCTGGGCCCCAGAAAACCCCCAGACCAGGCCACTCCTCCCTCCTTCTCCCCCTGACCACCCCCTCCCCCTCTGCCTGCCCGGCCCGGCTCCGTTGGTTTCCCTGCGGTCGGTTTATTTTTAAAAACGCCGACGCCATCCCCCCCGCCCGGCCCTCACACTGTGGCCACAGGGGCCTCAGCCAAGCCCAGGGACCCCACCCAGCCGTGGGGAGGGAAGGAGGGGTGAAAGAAGGCCAGCAGCCCCAGGCCAACAGGAGACCCCAGGACTGGGGAGCGGAGGCCCACAGGGCCCCTGAGGGCAGGGAAAGGGGAACAAGGCACCAGACCACTCAGACGGTTCTGGAGCTCCTGGAGGCCAAGAGCTAGGCACCTGGCTAAGTTTCACCACAGCCTCGGTTTCCTTCTCTTGCTGCTTGGGCTCTTCTGAGAACTGAGGAGAGGGTCCTGGTTAAAGATTCTAAATACTTGTCCACGACCTCACACCAGGAGTCCAGGAGCCCACCTTTCAGTTGCTTTTCCTCTCACTTCCACCCACCATCCATTGAAAACAATGACAACCACAACAAAACAGCCTTCAAGTACTGAAAGGAGAGTCTGTAGAGAAGGGACAAGATAAGGAGCTGTCCCAGCTCTCTCACTCACACAGGGAGGAGAGCCCCCTCTCTCCGCTGACCTCCCACGGGAATGTTCACTGGACATCTGAGCGTTGACTGGCCATAGGTTCTAGGCATCCAAGGTCGCAGTCTCCACTTCTCCACTCTCCGCCTCCTCCCAAGTTGTTTAGTTTTCCAACCTTCCAAGCGTCCATCCCCACCTAGCCCCCACCCCCGTTTCTCCCTCCACCCTGTTCCTCTGCATCTCACTCAGCCCAGGTGAGCCTTCCATCAAGCTCCCCTCTCTGAAACCCCAAGTTCTTCCCACTGCCAAAGAGGACTTCCGGATAGGGGCGGGAGAAGAAGGTTGAGGGCCCAGGCGCCCCCCCAGAATAGGTGAAAGAGACAGAGGCTAGAAGCCTTGGTGTTGGGGGCATCTCCAGCTCACGGGGAGTGAGGGACACAAAAGCCCAGTTTCCATGACACACTCTTCTTGCCAAGTGCTACCCCAATCCCATGTCTTTCCAACAGGCCTTTGGCCCAGCCGCTCCTGCAGGCACCAGTGCCACGCTGGCAACTCTGACATGAAGCCCACGCCCACTGACACTGCCCCTGCCTTGGATGGACCCAGGATTTCCATGCACCTTAGTCCTCCAGCTTCCTCAAGACCAACCCCAGTGTTTCAATGATATGGTTCAACTGAGAGTGTCCTGGGGGTGAGCAATCTGTCTCCTTGCAGCAGGGGGTAGAGAGCAGTACCTGAGGCCCCCTGACTGGGTTATGGTGTCCACCCCATTGCCTTGCATGCCATTCCCTCAAACCCAGTCACAAACTCGCTATCCACCAGACTTACACACACCATTCCCCACTTGGACTAACAGACACTCAGGTGCCCCAGCTTATACACACACACACCCCTGTGCTCTCACAAAGCCAGCCACGCGTGCGGGTGTGCTGCTTTACATTCTGACACTTACATGCAGGCTGGTGAACACAGGTGTTAAAAGACTCCCAGTCTATCTCACACACACCTCTCCTGCAGGCTGCATGAGTCGGCTTCCTGTCTGGCCCATCACCCCTTGGACCTGAGCTAGTGCACCGGGAGCAGACATGGGGCCTTCAGAGGGACCCAAGAATACAGAAGGTCAAGGCTACTGCTGGGAGTTGATCTTTGGGGAGGGCTCTATGGTCCCAAATTCCTGCAGAGGGACCCAGAAAGCAGAGGTGGTGACAGAGACACAGAGTCAGAGACCCAGAAGCTAGGAGAACTCAGGACATTCAAACAAGCTCTGAGTGACCCTGAGTCCCCCTTTCCAGCTATGGGCCATGAGTTCCCCAGAAGCCCCCGGCAGAGTCAGCCATTTCTCAAGCCCCCAACCCCTGACCCCCATGGTACCCTAGTTCCCTCCATCCCCAGTGCCAGAGGCAAGGGATGCTGGGGTCCCAGCCTGGAGGGGAAGTGGCTCAGTCCGCCCTGGAGCCTCCCACTCCCAAAATAGAGCTGAGTTTGTCTTTGGCTGAAAGCTAAATATTTGTGAGCCGGGCAGGCGGCCTCAGACCCTGGCCCTCCTCCTTGGTTGCCTCTCAGGCCTGGGCCCAGTTCCTCTGGTCAGCCCCCCACATGCAGGGACTGCCCTCTCCCTTCTCTCATTGCCCACCTCCTCTCCTTCGAGCCCAGAAGCCCAACCCCCTCCCCACCTACAAACCATACAGGACACTGCCTAGGCTGAGTCCCCAGAGCCAGGACCCCCAAGGAACCGTGTACTCACTGCTACTCTGTGCTCACTCGTCCTCTGGCCTTCTTTCTCTCCCCTGTCTGCTACCAGCTTATCTCTCTCCCACTCCTCTCTCCTCACCCACCCCCCCACCCCCCACCCCCGCTCCTTTCTCCATCCCTTTTCCACTCCTCAGAGTTGGTGTGCTTGGCTGACCTTAGGGGTCCATGCCTTCTTCTAAGCTAATCCCCTCTCATCCTCCTGTGACTGTTCTCTGACCCCTGGCCCTGCTCTCTCCTCCCTTCTCCTGCCCCCTGCTCCCCCCTCCTCTGACCCCTGGAAGTGACAAGCACCACAGCAACTGTCTGTGTGAGTTGGGAGGTGGGAAGTGGACAGGGATTAGGCCCATTAAGATCATGGCTGGTGTCCTGGGGGACGGAGGGGGCAGTTACCTCAAGCAGGGAGGACGCCATCCTGAGGCTGGGGAACGGGTCCCAAGGAGCCAGGCAGATGGAGAGAGCTGAGCCGGAGACAGAGGGAGAGGGAGAGGGAGAGGGAGGGAGAATGGGAGAATGGGAGAGAAGAGATCTAAAGTTAGAAGGGACTGGGGGGTAGGGGCTGGGGGGGGCTGCTCTCTGTCTGCAGGGATCCACCCTCTAATTACAGCTTTCCCAGCGGAGAAGGCTCCGGATCCAATGAGCAGGGCGAGAGAGGGAGGCAGAGGGTCCACATTTCCTGCTCCAGTTGCTGAGCTCCCCAAAGAAGGGATCTGGGCGGGAGAGGAGAAACGGGGCTCCCAGAGAAGGGCTGGAAGCAGGAGCGGGTAGGGACAGGGCAAGTTGTCAGAGTGTGCTGGGGGGCGCTGAGGGCAAAGCGGAGGGACGGCGGGCCCAGGTGTCCCACACCCTGCCCCCAGCGAGCCCATCAGCATCTGTGGGAACCCCTCCCAGACACAGTTCCCCAGTGTCCTGTACCTGGGGTATCTGGGGCTGGGTGTCCTGGGTCTCTCCTCCCTGGAGGTCTGGCACTGGGAGTGCTGGCAAGGGGTCGCCTGAGGGTCCTGGGAGGGCTTCACTCCTCTGCTAGGCCAGCTCCACTCCTGTTCCCACTCAGGCTCTGATCCTAGAATCCTACTCTGACTCCAGAGTCCTGGCTGCTGGTCGGCGGGCGGCGGGGCTGCTGCTGCTGCCGCTGCTGCCGCTGCTCCTGCTGCCGCCGCTGCTGCCGCTGAGGGAAGGAACAGGAGGGAAAAGGAACAAACCCCAAACCACTAATTAGAGATCCAGGGGGGGGATGGGGGATTGGGGACGACACTCACACAGAGAGACTGGAGCACACTGACATACGCGCTCATGGACAAACAGGATGATACGTGTGCACGTCCACACACGCACAGTGCTATGCACATGGGCACAGCCACCGTCATGAATGAACAGAGACAAACTCACACACAAATGATCACAGTGACATGGCTGGAGGCACACAAGCCACACACACACCCGAGCTGACCACAGAGATGCTTGCTTCCCCAGTCACCCGCCTCGAGATCAGGAGTGCAGTGTGTACGTGTGTTGTGAAAGCCAGGAGGGGGAGTGTGCTCTGAGGTGGAGGCTTCTGCTGCCCAGGCTTTTAGGGTCACTGAGGTAGGTTCCAGAGCAAGGCCTGGAGGGGGGTGGGGGTGGGGAGAGCTTGGCACAGGTTTGGGGCTCGCCAATCTTCCTCCCAATGCCTGAGTTTCACTGTTGGGAAGTGGCACCTAGGCCTGCCTCACTTTGTGGGGCAGAAGCTAGATCTTCTGGTTCTGAGAACAGTTAAGGCAGGCAGGAGTGAGGGTAAGGGCAGGAGGTCATTGGGTCAACTCATCCAAGCCTGAGCCTAGCCTCTTTGGATTAACCCCCCGCCAAAGGGAGGCCCTAGCCTCCATTGTTCCTTGCCAGTTACCATCCCTAGGCCCTTCTTGGCCACACATCAAATCTCCATCCTTTGATGGAGTGATCAAAGTGATCACTCATGATCTTCTCACGAGTGATCATGCTTTCCAGGAGGGAGTGCCTGGTTCCCTTTCTCATTGTCATGCATCAGTTCCCTCTGCAGCAGGAAGAATTGGAGTTAGAGCTTAGGCAGGACTTCCCAACTTTGACTTCTCATCAAAATGGGGAAGAAAAGAAAGTCAACCAGTTGGAAGAGGGCAATTCAAAAAGTCTATTAACTGAAACCTGGGCCCTTAGGTAAGTTTATGGGAGAGAGAGGACTGGGCAGCCAAGTGGTAGAGCCAGCATCTCTCCCACGGAGGCGCCCAGCCAGCTGGGGTTGTTTTGCAAGTTCTTCCCCAACACACCCCTCTCCTGCTCTCGGCCCTGCCCATCAGAGGAATGGAGCCTGGTCCTTCCCCCCCACCCCCTTCCCTCATTCCCCAACCAGTCCCCTCACTTTCTCTTCCTGGGTGCCCACTTCTGGGGCTCCTTTTACTCTCCCAGCTCAGCTCCTCAAGGCAAAGGTGGGGAGGGGCAGGAGCAGCTGGAAGTCCAGGGAGGGTTAACTGCAGTTTAACCAGTGGGTAGGATCAAAGTTCAGGGGAGGAGGGGGTCAGGGGGGCTGGGGGGAGCAGTTCGGGATTCCAGCCCCATGATTTGATTTCCTCCAAGGAAGCCTGTGGGCCCAACTTTTGAGGAGAGCGTTAGGGAACCAGGGTGACTGGCAGACACCAGTCTCCCAGGAAAAGAAGCAAAAGAAGAAACACAGAAAGACTGAGAGGCATACAGAGCAAATGAAACAATCCAAGAAAATCAGAAGAGAAGCGAGGGATATAACAGGGAGAGAAGAGAGGAAAACAGAAGACCAGCATGTAGCTTAAAAAAAATAGAGAGCAGAAAAAATGAAAAAAAAGGAAAAGAAATAGGCCCAGAGGAACAAAGGTGAGGAGACAATGGCTTCAGAAGGACAGGACAGGGAAAATAGCCGGACGCCTGGCCAGGTCCAGCAGAGGCAGAGGGTCAAAACGGCCAGGCAGGTGGGGGGCAGGGATGGAGTATAAATAGTGCATAATTGTGTCCGATGATTACACGGGCCACCCCACCCGTCTGCCCAAGAGGAAGTGCCCGTGGTGGGGTGTCCCATGACCTCGAAGTCTCCCCCTGGTGGGGGGTGCTTCTGAGCCTGAGGTGTCAGATGGATTTCTGGGCGCCCACACGAGCGGGCTCAGAAGTTGGGGAGGAAAAGGGGAAGCTTTGGAGGAATTACTGCACTGCCAGCAGAAAGCCAGACGCTTTCAGATTAGGCAGGCAACTGAGGCAGAGGAGCAAAGTCTAGACTCCAGAGAAGAGTTGGCAGGTGAGAGAAGGGCTGGGGAGGAAACGAAGAAACTAAAGGGGAAAAGGAGGCAGGATGAAAGGAGGTGGGGGGTTGAGGAGAGGAGATGGGGGCAGGGATGGTCAGCCTTCTCTACTTCCTTTGGGGATCTGGATACCTAATCCTACCTGGGAAGGAGCAGGAGTGCTAGGGAAGGACAAGGAAGGAGCAGGGTCCCCAGCAAGATGTGAGCCAGGGCCCCTGATGTGCCGACCCCAGTAGGAGAGTCCCTGGACACAGCGCCCCCTCCCAAAGGTCTGCGCCAAAGCCAGGCAGAGGGGCTGCCGGAAGCCCCCAGCTGCCTCCCTCAGGACCCTGGGTTCTGACTTCTTCCACACCCTTGTTTAAGATAGTCCTGCAGCCCAGCTGAGGCCCTGCTATTCCTGGGCCCAGACCCCCGCCCCCTTCCCAGTGCCCCCAGAGGCTGGGGTCAACAACTGGGAGCCCTGACCAAGGACCTGCCTCCACCCTCGCAGGCCTCCCTCAGCCCAGCCTCCCAGGGGGTGGGGCAGCCAGGCAGAGGCGCCATGTGGCAGGGGCGGGTAGAGGCTGCGGCTCTGGTCCTTCCAGTATAAACCCCCTAGGCATCTGGTTTCTATCCACCACCCCCCACCACCCTGGGGGCCCCTCAGCCTCCGCCCATGGCCACCCAGACGCTGAGCTCCAGAGATGGACGCCCCTGAAGGAAGGGGTGGGATGGTGCCTTTCTGATCTTTCAACCCCAGGACTGGGCTGAACCACAGGGACCGCTCCCTTCCCTCCCTCCCTCCCCTAGAAGAATCAGGGTGGGATTTCTAGGTTAGAGGGGGTTGAATCTGGAACCTGCCTCAGTTCTCTTTAGCTGTTTTTGGAAAGGTCAGTGAGGGTGGAGAGAGAGTGAACACTGGGGAGAGTGGGAGACCATCTACCTCCCACCTCCTCAGGGAAGCGACCTCCTTCCACCCCACTGCCCTCCGCCCACCATCCTAGGCTGGGCTTCCTCTGAGAGCCCCAATCCAGAGGGACTCCTAACTCTTCCTTTGTTGTTATGAGTTTGGCTACCCTAGAGAGAGTCACCAGCAAACAGCGAACAAAGCCCTGAGATACAGATCGACACGTTCTCTAATACGTACCTAACGAGTGACACACTTTCAGATACACTCTTGCACACACGCTGAATTATGAACATACATACACTCTGCAGGCAGCCACCCTGACACACACGGATATAAATACATATGTTATACAGATGATGCTTACACCAACACACTGACCCTAACCTCCAGTCACAAAAATGCACACACCAGCATACATACATGCAGATGGACTCACAGTTAGCTACAATACCCCCACATTTACAGACATGGCAAATATCACACACATACACACAGGTCTAACATCACAAGCTTACAGCTCTAGAAATCCTGGAGGTCTCCTAGAGGGGATTTAGGAACTCCTTCCTACAAGAATCTGGGCATAAGGGCGATGTGACGGGCACTGCCAGTCATACAAATTGTTGCCTGCAATTCCTACTAGTGTAGTGTACCTTTGGGGACTCACTGATCCTTTATTCTCTATATCCACCAGAGTTCAGAGACCCAGATGGTCCTAGCAAACTCCCTGGCCCTGGGGAACCCCGGCATCCCCACCCCCACCCAGACCCCCCCTGCTCTGCGGCCCCGCTGACTCATCTCTCCCTCTGTGGAGCTCCCCAACCACAGGGGCCTGGAAGAGAAGCTTGGAAAGTTGCGCTCATGTCCCGGGCCCCTGGTCTGGCCACTACCCCCCCATGCACCCAGGCCCAACCCTTGTCTCCAGTGGAGACACTAGTGACAGAGAACACAGAGGGGACAGGAAAGAAGAAGGCACCCAGAGTCAGGGAAACAGAAAGACACAGGGAGAGACACAGGGGAAACAGAGATGGTGGGACTACAGATAAGAGACTTTGAGGGACAGCTGCCAATCTGAGAGGGTCCTCCAAAAGTAACAGAGCTGGTGACCAGGGAAACTTGCTCCTTGGGTGGGGGGAAGATCCACTCATGACCTTGGGATTTGGACACTGCTCAGTGGCTTGACATTTTGAGACTAGGCTCAGGGAGCTTGGGGAGGAGAATCCCATTCTGGGAGGCAAAGCTGAGGACACAGGGAAGAAGGGAAGCTTTTAGGAGGCCAGCAACCTCTGTATAAGACAGCTTGAAAAAGGAGCTCCCCACCCTAATGTTCACATAAGCACATTTAGGTATGTGTGATACCTCAGCTCCCTCCCTCTCTGCTGTGTCTCCCCTTTGCCTCTTCCAGTGCCTGGGCTAAAAGGCAGGACTCCTGGTGCTGACCCTGGCTCCCCTCTGCTCTGAGCCTCAGTCTCCTTAGTTGACATTTGAGCCCTGAGATAATATAGCAGTTCCAGGGGAGGCAGATCAAGAATCAGGAAAAGTGCTCTGGGAGGGGGAGGAAGAAGCAGGGATGGCCGGGGACAAAGAGGGAAATGGACGGAAGGGTAACACTGAGAGGCCTGATCCTGGAACAGAGGAACCTGCACTGGGTAGGCGTTTCAAAAGGATCAGCATGGAATTAAGACTCTGGTCATCTTGGTCATCTCCAGCAAGTGCCTCTTTGTAAGAATGATACCCTGGAATCTGAAGCATGAAATATATTACTGTCTTTAAACAAAGAGAACTTGGGGTGTCAGGGTCCTCATCACATTTTCTACCCTTAGCAATGGGGCTAAACAACCCAAGGCAACGGTCCTTCAAAATCTTAGACATACTCCGCCCCAATCCCCTGATTTCTCTGACCTGCTTAGACTCTTCTTAGGAGAACAGTTTTATAAGATGTAGACAGACCCGAGGAACATTCTTTCATTCAACAAATGCTCAGCAAGCACCTACTTTGTGCCACGCATGCAGGGCTAGGCTCAGGCTTGCAACCGCGAACAATACAGACCCAGTCCTTTGCCTCACAAACCAGCACCCAACATAGAGTGGAAAGTATCTTAAGAGAGTAAGTACTAGATGTTTCTGTAGACAAAAAAATGAATCTAAGCCAGTGTTGGGAGAATCAAGGAAGGCTTCCTGGAAGCAGGGCTGACTAGGTAAAGAAACTGAAGGATGAATAGGAGTCAGCCAGGTGAAGAGAGGAAAAGTGTTACATGCAGGGGGAAGAGTGTATGCAAAGGCCCAGAGGTCTGAGGGATTAATGACATTTTAAGGTGATGAGAGTTGAGTGTGACTAGAGCACAGACAGTAGGGGCTGATGGAGAAGGTCTGATCAGCAGTGCAAGGGATCTGAACTAGATGCTCAGGGCAACATATGGGAATATTTGTATTTCAGAAAGATGACCCTGGCTGCATAGAAGAGAATGGACTAGGGACTTAGAGCCCGGCAGTTCTGGGCAAATCAGCTGTTTACTATGGTGTAAGGTTGGGCAAGCTGTTTAACCTTTGATGCCTTGGATTCTTCTTCTTTAGAATGGGGAAACATAATATAGCAACCTCCCAGGGTTGTTATAAGGATTAGGAATAATACATGTGGAACTCTTACCACAGGGCTTGGCACTTAGTAGTTGTTCCATAAATGGTACCTAATAGTATTGTCAGAGTTTGGAGGAGGGCAAAGTCAGAGGCAAACCAGTTTACAGTGGCAGCCCAGGCAAGAGGTGAGAAGGTGTGGCCTGTAGCAGCAAAGGGGGTGAGTAAAAGTTAATGGAAAGGTGATATATAAGAGGTGGTATAGACAAGATTTGGTGATTGATTGGATGTGAGAAGTGAGGGAGACCAAGCCGACAAGGATGACTTCTCTTGATGAGTGTGTCAGTGTGGGCACGAGCACACAGGATGTGCGGGCCTGTGAGAGGTATCTGTTCAGTTCTGAAAATGGCGCCTTGACAGCCAGCTGCTGGGTCTGGTCAAGAGTGAAGGGCCATGCTTCTTGAGGCCCTGAGGACCTGGCCTCCAGCCTCCCAGGAGAACCCCCAACATACACACTCTGCCTTAACCCCTCTTTAACTATTTCCTTTTCCCTTCTTCACCCATCCCTCCCTCCCCCCCTACCCTCCCCCTCCTTCTCTCCTACGAAGGAACTCTCTGTAAGTTCAAAGTCTGCACAGGCCATGCTTCTCCATCCTTCTTTTTTCCTCTGCCCGGGTTAATGAGAGTCCTGGGGGCTCAGCCACCGCCATTCCTCCCCACACACCCTCAGTCGGACGCCCCCCGCTGGATCCCAAAGCAATCACTGCTTGACTTTGTAGGCGGGGAGGTTTGAGGCCGGGCGAGCGGTAACGTTAAGGCAAGACTGGCGCTCTCAGACCTAGCTCCAGCTGTTGCGCGGATGGGTGCCCCGGGACCAGCGGATCGCGAGGTCTGGGACCTCTCCAGCCGCCTCACGCAGTCTGGGCTGGGCTCGGGGCGCCCGGAGACGTCGCCTCCCAGCCGTGCCTCAGTGTCCCCGCGCGCGGCCGGGAGGCGGAGGGGCGGGCCGGCCGGGGGCAGGGGGCGGGGCGCGGGCGGGGCCGGCCGGGCCGGGCGCCCGGGCAGGAGGCAGCTGCATATCTGCGGTCCCGACCACAATTGCTGGGAGTCGCGTCCCGGAGACTGGCGGCGCTGACTCTGCCCGCTGCGGCCGCCGCGCCGATTAGAGCCCGAGAGAGCGCGCCAACCGGGGGGAGGGGGGAGGAGGCGGCGGCGGGGAGCTGTGTGCCCCTTTCCTCTCCGCCCCAGCCTGTGCCCCCCAGCGGCCCCGCCCAGTCCTTTCTCCACCGCCTGAACCTAGGGTGGGAGTCCTGCCTCCCCAGCCCAGGAGTCCTCCTCTGGCTCCTGCAGGGCCCGAGGTCCCCAAGGCGCTAACATCCCGTTGACCCCAGGCTGCCAGCCTCTCGTGCTCTTTCTCTTCCTCATCCACCCAAAGAGGAGTCTGAATCTCAGGACTACCCCATTCCTCAACCCCCCGCTCCCCACAAGCACTCTCTAGGCAAAAGTAGTTCCAAGCAAAGAAGAGGACAGGCATTCAGGGACCAGAGCACCCCCTGCTGGCTGGCCCGAAGCCCCACGCCCCTCCCCCTCCAGCTGTGACCTCCAGCTGTGGTGGTTGGGAAGAGCTGGCCTCTTTGATCTAGGAGCGTGGCCACCCCCTCCAGGCGCCCCATTAACCTCCATTATCCCAATTAGGCAGCCCTCCTAGTCCTGGATCCAAGCTTCAAAGCCCCCTCAGTGAGGAGAAGGGGCTGAATCCTATGGCCCCTCCTCCCCCACCCCATCAAGCCACACCACTTTCAGACAAGACCCAGGTGTCCTGGTCCCCAGCTTGAGTACGTGCTAGCAGGGCCAGAAAAGGGATCTCCAAGGACCACCCAGATTCCAATCCTTAAACTTCACTAGAAAGAGACAAGAAAGGGAATCCTCTCGCGGGCTCTCAGTTTTCCTGCATTAAAGGATTTAGGTAGCAGCATCCAGGTTCCTGGCTGACCTGAGCTTCCCATCAGTTTATCCTGCTTTATCCAATGGAGAGGGGAGCCAAGAGCCACCCCCTCCTCCCTTAATCCTATCTCAACACTCTCCCCCTCCCTCCTGGAACAATTTCCGCTGGGGGAGCCTGAGCAGGGCCCAGCACAGTGGCCGCTTCCTGGAACATTTTCCTGTATCCGAAACCGCGGCTCCCTCCCCAGGGACCCGTTGATCAAGGCCAGATGGGACCAGGGATGGGGGAGGAGGAGAGGGAGCCAGGCTCTCACCATCACCCCCTCCCAGCACACATGCACACCACAGGGAGCCCCTGCCCTGACACACAAAGGCACACACCACATGCCACAGTCACACACCCATGGATATTCATGGCGACAGTGACAACCACGAGGGCCAGGTCTTAGAAGGAGACATACATTGAAGTCAAATAAGTACATTCAGCACACACGTGGATGATCACACTCTCTCTCTCCTCAGTTCCTTACTCCTTCAAAGTCTCCTTGGGCCTTGGGCTTTCCCTGCCAGCTAAGGAGACCTTAGGAATCCAAGAATACGGGGTAGGAGAGCAGGCAGGCCTTACTTAACAGAGGTGAGGGGACAGACCGAGACATCTAGGGCTGCCTGTGCCCTGCCAGGCAGCACCCACAACCCCATTTCTGGATGGTTCTCGGGCTTAACCCCTCTTTCCAGGGTCTTGAGAACTGGGGTAGAGGAAGACTGCAATGCTCCCTCTCAGTGCTACCCTCAGAGCACTTTCTAGCTACTTCCAAATTCCTGCAGAAGAAACATATGGTGTCCAGTGGACTCAGTCATGACAGTCAGGAGACAAAGGGAGGGCAAGAATGTGCAGCTCCAGGAGCCTGGGGCCCTGGGGATCTGTGGCTCATCGGTGACAGTCCACCCTCCACCCCCCACCTCTGCTCCCCCCTGATCCCTTCTATCTCAGCCAGATTGAGAAGAAGAGCATGGGAATTGTACCCCCAGCTCGGCTCTTTTATTTTTTCTTATTAAAGTATAGTTGATGTACAATATTATGGAAGTTACAGGTGTACAATATAGTGATACACAATTTTTAAAGGTTATATTCCATTTATAGTCATTATAAAATATTGGTTATATTCCCAATATATCCTTGTAGCGTATTTTATACATAATAGTTTGTACCTCTTAATCCCTTATGCCTATATTGCCCCTCCCCCCTTCCCTCTCCCCACCGGTAACCACTAGTGAGCCTGTTTCTTTTTTGTTATATTCAATTCAGCCTATTCCTTAGCCTTATCCTCTTCTGCCCACTGCCTTTCCAGTTCAGGGGCCTAATTCTTACATCCTGAGTGTTTGTCTTTTGCTGGGAAAGGTACAGATTTGGGCATGGATACAAAATAGGACAGAGCATTGAAAAAGCTGAGGATGGAGATACATAGTCTGCTGTTTTCTGGAACATCTCACTGGTTTAAGGGAAATATCTGAAGTTTTAAAGTTCTGAAAACTCTAGGATATAAGGTCACCGTGGAGGGATGAGGAAATGTGATAATCATACGAAGAAGCAAAGCTAATTAGCCTGGCCAAAAGTCATTATGTTCTTTCCACAGTCATGTAGACTAGTTAGAAGGCATATCCTCCTCTTTCTCAAGCTCACCTGAGGAGGGGATGCCTCAAGCCATCTTTATTCACTTGTTTAATGGTTTATGTCTCCACTATCTAGAAGTCCTCTTTTGGTATAAATACCATCTTCCATCTACCTTTTTAGCTTGCAACTTCTTTTTCTAGCTCCAGTATAAAAGCCTACTAATCAATTTAGTAATCAATAGGATTTACTGAGTGGACCCTTAGGTGAAATATTATACAGAAAATGCTACATAGGACCCTCAGTGCTTGCCCTTTAGCATCTTAACAACCTGGGTAGGGAAAAAAAAAAAACACCACAAGGACCATATTTGAAAGCATAGATGACCCACTTTACCTCTCATTGCGTCCGTTTCCTCATCTGAAAATAAACGAATTTGGCTACATCTAATTGAGAACCATTGACTTCAGTGAGTGCTAAGGTTCCTCTCTGATTCATCTCAGGACTGCTAGAATAGGTCTTTAATAATGGAAGTCATGAATAAAGAGCATGTTAATATGTTAAACAAGAAAAGTCACATCATCAATTTAATAGATGCTAAGAAGACATTTGACAAAATTCAAAATGGCAATTCTTGGGACTTCCCTGGTGGCGCAGTGGTTAAGAATCCGCCTGCCAATGCAGGGGACACGGGTTCAAGCCCTGGTCTGGGAAGATCCCACATGCCACGGAGCAGCCAAGCCCGTGTGCCACAACTACTGAGCCTGTGCTCTAGACCCTGCGAGCCACAGCTACTGAGTCCGCTAACCACAACTACTGAAGCCTGCGCACTCTAGGGCCCATGCTCCGCAACAAGAGAAGCCATCGCAGTGAGAAGCCCGAGCACCGCAATGAATAGCCCCCACTCGCTGCAACTAAATAAAGCCCGTGCAGCACAAAGACCCAATGCAGCCATAAATAAATAAATATTAAAAAAACAAAAAAAACCTGGCTACTCTTAATTTTTTATTTTATTTATTTATTTAGCCATGTGGCATGTGGGATCCTAGTTCCCAGATCAGGGGTCCAACCTGCACCCCCTGCAGTGGAAGCATGGAGTCTTAACCACTGGACCGCCAGGGAAGTCCCAAAATGGCTATTCTTGGGGGGTTTTTTATTATTATTTATTTATTTATTTATTGGTTGTGTTGGGTGTTAGTTGTGGCAGGCGGGCTCCTTAGTTGCAGCTCATAGCCTCCTTAGTTGCGGCACATGGGCTCCTTAGTTGTGGCATGTGAACTCTTAGTTGTGGCATGCATGTTGGATCTAATTCC
Source organism: Hyperoodon ampullatus (assembly GCF_949752795.1). Lineage (NCBI taxonomy): Eukaryota > Metazoa > Chordata > Mammalia > Artiodactyla > Ziphiidae > Hyperoodon > Hyperoodon ampullatus. Next base: position 58,334,313 of record NC_136924.1, read on the forward strand.
CTGATCAGGGATCAAACTGGGGCCCTTGCATTGGGAGCACGGAGTCTTGTCCACTGTGCCACCAGGGAAGGCCCCAAAATGGCTATTCTTTTTTTTTTTTAATTTATTTATTTAATTTATTTATTTTTGGCTGTGTTGGGTCTTCATTGCTGCATGCGGGATTTCTCTAGCTGCGGCGAGAGGGGGCTACTCTTCATTGTGGCACGTGGGCTCAGTAGTTGTGGCTCACAGGCTTAGTTGCTCCGCGGCATGTGGGATCTTTCCGGACCAGGGATCGAACCCGTGTCCCCTGCATTGGCAGGCGGATTCTTAACCACTGCACCACGGGAAGTCCCCCAAAATGGCTATTCTTAAAAAAAGTTTTTTAAAATGATAAAAATAAAGATTCTCCAATAAAACTTTTTTAAAAAAGAAAAATGGTTATTCTTAATAAAACCCACTTTAAAAAAATAGTATTCAGCAAATGGTGGGGATTATTAGTATCTTGGTTCCTTCTAGCTCTAAAGTTCTAGGGTTTTGAGATCCCTTCTTGGAACTGAAATCAGGTTTCTTGGAGTGGGGAGGGAGGGTTCTGACTTGCAGAGAGAAAAACTAAAGATGCAAAGATAGGCAGGTAGGTATTAGGCACCCAGCAAGGCTGTGACAGGGACTTCCCTGGCAGTCCAGTGGTTAAGACTCCGTTCTTCCACTGCAGGGGGCACGGGTTTGATCCCTGGTCGGGGAATTAAGATCCTGCATGCTGAGCGTTGAGGCACACACACACACACACACAAAGGCTGTGACAAAGTAGAGATGGTCTCCCAAGGGTCCTGACAACAGGCCAGACAGGGATGCATTTCAGGTAAACACAACAAGCCAATCATTGATTGTTATCTCTTATTATCTCCCAGGTTCCACAGGGTCCCAGTGAAGACAAACATGTATAAAATACAATAACCCTCGCCCTCAAGTAGTTCATAGGCTTAAATTAGGAAGATTCTCTTTTCCAAAGGGGAGTCCACGGTGTGCTACCTTGGTACCCAGCAGTACCCAGCATTGCTTAGTACACAGGGCAGCAAAGCAGGGACACTAAAATAAACAGAAAATTTGATACAATTTGTTATTTCATATTAAAAAATAAAAGCATTAAAGTAGTCATCATAAGAGAAGTCAGTTTCGTGTCACATCGTTGCTTGCACTTAACCACTTTCAGTATTGTTTCTATCTTGAAGCCCTTATGCTAGAGATGAGCACCACAATCTTTTCGGAGCTTAGGATCTTTAAGGGTCTTAACTCCATCCAGCTCAGTTCAGTGTGTTCTGCAAATGGGAAGGGATTCCAGAGAACGAAAAACCCTTGGAGGGAAGGGCAGTGTGCAAACAACTTCTATTTTCAGACAAGACCTTCCCTAGATCCTCAGCTCTGAAAGAAGGGTGAGCAAGGCTGCTCGGTACCACCAGGTGGCAGGAGTGAGCTACCCAACGACTCCACCTATCACCCACTCTCCAGGGCTTGTTCCCGGGCCAGAGTGTTGGCACCTTTTGCAGGCGACAATGCAATGGCAGACCTGCCAGTGCTGAGGTAAGGGCTGGGGTGGGAAGAATCCTCAGAGGGTTATGGTACTGATTCTGTGCCTTCCCCCAGCCTTGACTCAGAGAAGGCATGACCCCTGTCAAAGGTGTAAAAGTGTCCAGACTCGTAGGCCAGAATTCAACAAGCAAGGGTCTATTTTCTGTCCCATCCACCAGCCTACCAGCCTTTTACGGACATTTCCTGAGCATCTACTGTGTGCCAGGTATGTATTAGAAGTGTCCATAATAGCATTTAACACGAAGTGTGCAATCTAGTGGAAGAAACCTGGTAAACAGCCATGCTCTTATGACATGGAGGCAGTTTGGAGTAGTAAAGTGCACTGTCTTGGAAGTCAGACAGACTAAGGTGTGAACTCAAGCTCCACCACTTGCCAGTTGTGCAAACTCTGTGAGCCTCAGTCTCCTTGTCTGTAAAATGGGGGTAAATTACTCTCATAGAAGACCAAAAAGATGTTAAGTAAAAATTCACTCCCAGGTGACTTCCCTGGTTACGCAGTGGTTAAGAATCCGCCTACCAATGCAGCAGACATGGGTTTGATCCCTGATCCAGGAAGATCCCACGTGACGTGGAGCAACTAAGCCCATGCGCTGCAACTACTGAGCCCACGTGCTGCAACTACTGAGCCCACGTGCTGCAACTACTGAAGCCCATGCTCCTAGAGCCTCTGCTCCACAACAAGAGAAGCCCCCACTTGCAGCAACTAGAGAAAGCCTGGGCACAGCAATGAAGACCCAACACAGCCAAAAATAAAATAAATAAATAAATTTACAAAAAAAGAAGTGGATTTATTTAGAGAGATACACATTCCATAGACAGAATGTGGTCTGTCTCAAAAGACGAGAATGGTCTTGGGAGGAACATACTCCACAGAGAGAGTGTGGGCCATCTCAGTAGGTGAGAAGCCTGGAAATATGGCCTGGTTAGTTTTTATGGACTGGGTAATTTCATAGGCTAATGAGTGGGAGGATTATTCCAACTATTTGGGTGAAGGGGCGTAGATTTCCAGGAACTGGGCCACGGCCCACTTTTGGCCTTTTATGGTTGGCCTCAGAACTGTCACGGCGTTGGTGGGTGTGCCATTTAGCATGCTAATGCATTACAATGAGCATATAATGAGGCTCGAGGTCTACTGGAAGTTGAATCTTCTGCCATCCTGGACCCAGTTTTTTGTCATGTCCTACGGCTATGTCATTCTTTTAAAGGTTGTGCCCTGCCCCCTTCCCTCCTGCTTCACTATGAACCAAAGACTCTGACTAACTTATTGACTCTTTGCACCTAGATTGAAAAAAAAATTCTATGTTACAGACTCTCATTTCCCCATTCAAAATCCTTCAAAAGTTCTCCATAATCTAGAAGATAAAGTCCAAGGCTCTCTGTCTAGAACTTATGTCCAGCAATACTTAGCTGTTTTACCTTTACTCCCTCTCTGGAATATCCTTATAAATCTGTGGTTTTCAACTCTAGTAAATATTGGAATGACTTTATGAGCTTTAAAAATGTATAGATGCAGAGAAAGACAAATACTGTATGTTTTCACTTATACATGGAATCTAAACAACAAAACAAGCAAATATAACAGAACAGAAACAGACTCACAGATAGAGAACAAACTAGTGGTTACCAGAGGTGAAGGAGACTAAGAGGTACAAACTCTCAGTTATGAAATAAATAAGTCATAGGATTTTAATGCACAGCCCAGAGAATATAGTATGTATATATGTCTGAGCCTCAATCAACCCCAGAAGTACTTGATTTAATTGGACTGGAGTGGGGCCATGTATGAGTGTTTTTTAAAAGATCTGCAGGTAGGGACTTCCCTGGTGGCACAGTGGTTAAGAATCCACCTGCCAATGTAGGGGACACGGGTTCGAGCCCTGGTCCGGGAAGATCCCACTTGCCGCGGAGCAACTAAGCTCATACACCACAACTACTGAGCCTGCGCTCTACAGCCCGCGAGCCACAACTACTGAAGCCCACACGCCTAGAGCCTGTGCTCCTCAACAAGAGAAGCCACCGTAATGAGAAGCCTGTGTACTGCAACAAAGAGTAGCCCCTGCTCGCCACAACGAGAGAAAGCCCGCATGCAACAATGAAAACCCAACGCAGCCACAAATCAAATAAACAAATAAATAAATTTTATAAAAAGAATAGAACTTCATTAAAAAAAAAAAAAGATCCACAGGTAGTTTAGGAATCATGATCTCCTGCTCAGTTCAGGCATTTCCAGGCTGGATTAGGGTCTCCTTATGTGTTTATTCTATCACTGTGCAATTTCTGTTGTCTGATTATCTGAACATTTCATCTCAGCCTAGTGGGACTGATTGAGCCTTTTATATTTTACTCTTCTGCTTCAAATCTTTTAATAGCTTCCATTACCCACAAGATAAAATCCAGACTTCTTAATGAATCCTACAATTCCTCCTACTCCTGGCTTACCTTTAATGCATTCATCCATTCAACCTTTATCAAGTGTCTATTATGAGCCAGGCACTCTAGTAGACAGTGGAGACAAGGAGGCAGATAAGAGCAGCATGGTCTTCTCTCTTGTGGAGCTTATAATCTGGGGGAAAGGCAAAAGTTGAATGAGTAATTACAGGGTTATACAGAACTTATGGCTGTTTCAGGAGTTGGGGAAGGAAGGTGTCCCAGAGGAGTTGAGTTAAACTGAGTCCAGAAAGGTGATTGGCAGTTAGGTGGGGGTGGAGGGAGACAGGAGTGCTCCAGGCAGATGGAACAGCATAAGGACAATGGCTTGGGGAAGATCATGGCATGCTGGAAGAACTGAAAACATATATGGACGAGAAGGAGGAAGTGGTGGCCAAACTTGAAGACCAGATGACTCAGAGCCTTATAAGCCAAGTTAAGGTTGGGGGACTTTATCCCAAGGGTGCCGTAAAGCCTTGAAAAGGTTTAAGCAGGGGAGTGTAATAAAATCAGATGAAAAATTTTTAAAAATATTTATTTATTTATTTTGGCTGCGCCGGGTCTTAGCTGCAGTACTTGGGATCTTCGTTGCAGCATGCGGGATTTTAGTTGCTGGCATGCGGACTTCTTAGTTGTGGCATGCATGTGGGATCTAGTTCCCTGACCAGGGATCAAACCCAGGCCCCCTGCATTGGAAGCGTGGAGTCTTACCCACTGGACCACCAGGGAAGTCCCTGAAATTTTTAAAGAAGGCTCTCAGTGGGTATACAGTGGACCAAAGACTGGAGTCAGGTGTTCCCAAATCTCATCAGCCTCTCCTTTGCAGATAATATTTTGGAGTCTTTTACTGATGGTTAAATTCATCTCCTGTGACTAGTTTGTGTTAACTAAATGATGGAAATGTGACTGTATTTACAAACTCCTGGGAATGGCAGTGGAATTCCCCACTGCTGTTGGATCATTCAGTAAACACTAAGTGACGGGCTATTTTGTGCCCGGCACAGGTCCAAGTGCTGGGGATATAAAGGTACAAAAAGAAAGATTTGATCTGTTAAAAAATAAGCTTTGACAGAGTTTTTCAAATATCAAATATAAGGTCTCCTTATGTGTTTATTCTATCACTGTGCAATTTCTGTTGTCTGATTATTTGAACATTACTCCCGTTGCGGAGCACAGGGTCTGGACGCGCAGGCTCAGCGGCCATGGCTCACGGGCCCAGCCGCTCCGCGGCATGTGGGATCTTCCCGGACCGGGGCATGAACCCATGTCCCCTGCATCGGCAGGTGGACTCTCAACCACTGCGCCACCAGGGAAGCCCACCTAAGAGACTTTTTTTTTTTTGCAGTACGCGGGCCTCTCACTGCTGTGGCCTCTCCCGTTGCGGAGCACAGGCTCCGGACGCGCAGGCTCAGCAGCCATGGCTCACGGGCCCAGCCACTCCGCGGCATGTGAAATCCTCCCAGACCGGGGCACGAACCCGTGTCCCCTGCATCGGCAGGCGGACTCTCAACCACTGCGCCACCAGGGAAGCCCCTAAGAGATTTTTAAAGTAAGGAATAATACAGAAAATATTGTTGTTATTTTTGATGAAGAAAATCAGTTTTGTATAGTTTATTTCAACCTAAATAAAATGTGAATTTTGTTAAAATTAAAAATGTTCTGATGCATAGATAACAATAACAAAGTTAAAAAGGCAACTGACAGAAGAAAATACTTCCAATACTTTTTAAAAAGGGTTAGTATCTAGTATTTATGTACATTTAAAAATAGGGTCTCCCCTCCTGGCACAGTGGTTGAGAATCCGCCTGCCAATGCAGGGGACACGGGTTCGAACTCCGGTCTGGGAAGATCCCACATGCCGTGGAGCAATTAAGCCTGTGTGCCATAACTACTGAGCCTGAGCTCTAGAGCCCACGAGCCATAATTACTGAAGCTCATGTGCCACAGCTACTGAAGGCTGCGTGCCTAGAGCTCTGCAACAAATGAAGCCACTGCAATGAGCAGTCCACGCACCGCAAGGAGGAGTAGCCCCCACTTGCCGCAACTAGACAAAGCCCGCACTCAGCAATGAAGACCCAACGTAGCCAATAAATAAATTAAATCAATCTATAAATAAAAATAAAATAGTACAGCAATTTTAGAAAACATTTTGGCAGTTTCTTATAAAGTTAAACATATATTTGCCATGATACTACTAAGTAATAATAGGGAATAAGCTACTGATATACCCAGCAGTGTGGAAGAATCTCAAAACCATTATGTTGAGGGAAAAAAGCTAGAGCAAAATAAAAAGTACATACCAAATACTGTATGATTATATTTCTGAAAACACAAATCTAATTCTTTTCCAGAATCAAATCTAGAATTCAGAAAACAGGTCAGGGACTTCCCTGTGGCACAGTGGTGAAGAATCCACCTGCCTACAGATGAACCTAGTGGCAGGGCAGGAATAAAGACGTAGACATAGAGAATGGACTTGAGGACACGATGTTGGGGGGGAGGTGAGGGGGAAGCTGGGGCGAAGTGAGAGTAGCATCGACATATATACACTACCAAATGTAGAATAGTCAGCTAGTGGGAAGCAGCAGCGTAGCACAGGGAGATCAGCTCCGTGCTTTGTGATGACCTAGAGGGGCGGGGTAGGGAGGGTGGGGGGGAGGCTCAAGAGGGAGGGGATATGGGGATATATTGTTGCATATGGCTGATTCACTTTGTTGTACAACAGAAACTAATACAGTATTGTGAAGCAATTATAATCCAATAAAGAGGTATTAAAAAAAAAAAAAGAATCCACCTGCCAATGCAGGGGACACGGGTTCGATCCCTGGTCCCGGAAGATCCCACATGCCTTGGAGCAACTAAGCTCGCGAGCCACAACTACTGAGCCCGTATGCCACAACTACTGAAGCTTGCGTGCCTAGATCCTGTGCTCCACAACAAGAGAAGCCACCACAATGAGAAGCACGTGCACCACAGTGAAGAGTAGGCCCCACTCGCCACAAGTAGAGAAAGCCTGGGTGCAGCAACCAAGACCCAAGGCAACCAAAAAAAAAACCCACAAAAAACTGGGTGCTGAGGTGGGGGAGGGGTTGGCATGGATTGTTTGAGGGGATGGGGCACAGGGAACTTTTTAGGGTAATGTTTTATATCTTTTTTTATTTTATTTAATTTATTTATTTATTTATTTTTGGCTGTGTTTGGTCTTCGTTGCTGCGTGCGGGTTTTCCCTAGTTGTGGCGAGCAGGGGCTACTTGTCCTTGCGGTGCGTGGGCTTCTCATTGTGGTGGCTTCTCTCGTTGTGGAGCACAGGATCTACGTGTGCGGGCTTCAGTAGTTGTGGCATGCAGGCTCAGTAGTTGTGGCTCACGGGCTCTAGAGCACAGGCTCAGTAGTTGTGGTGTACGGGCTTAGTTGCTCCACGGCAAATGGGATCTTCCCGGACCAGGGCTCGAATCCGTGTCCCCTGCATTGGCAGGAGGGTTCTTAACCACTGTGCCACCAGGGAAGTCCGTAATGTTTTATATCTTGATTGTTGTGATAGTTACACGTGTATATATATATTTGTCTAAACTCATCAAAATATACATTTAAAATGGGTACATTTTATTGTGCAAAAATTATACCTCACTAAAGTTGACTGCCTTTCATCTCAAAAACAAACAAAAAGACAATGGACAGGGAGAAAATGTTTGACATATTTTTAACAAAGAATTAATATCTAATACACATAAAGAGCTTAAGCCAAACGATTCAATAGAAAAATGGACAAAAGACATGAAAGGACAATTCATAGAGGACAAAATACAAATGGACACACTTGTCCTTGTAAATTTCAACCAACAAATTTCAATAATGGAATTGTTAGACTGAGAACAATTTTTTTTTTTTTAATTTTTTTGGCCTCACCGCATTCGGGATCTTAGTTCCCTGACCAGTGATCAAACCCGTGCCCCCTGCATTGGAAGCGCGGAGTGTTAACCACTGGACCACCAGAGAAGTCCCAAAAACAATTTTAAAAATTGGAGGGACTTCCCTGGTGGCACAGTCGTTAAGAATCCACCTGCCAATGTTGGGGACACGGGTTCAAGCCCTGGTCAGGGAAGATCCCACATGCTGCGGAGCAGCTGAGCCCGTGAGCCACAAATACTGAGCCTGCGTGCCACAACTACTGAAGCCCGCGTGCCCTAGAGCTGGTGCTCCTCAGAGCCGGTGCTCCTCAACAGGAGAGGCCACTGCAACGAGAAGCCCTCGCAAGGCAAGAAAGAGTGGTCCCCGCTCGCCGCAACTGGAGAAAGCCTGTGCACAGCAATGAAGACCCAACACAGCCAAAAATAAATTAATTAATTTTAAAAAAAATTGGAGAGAATTCAGGTAAACTATCACTTTCACAGTGTTGGTATTAGTGTAACTAGAGATATTTTTGGAAGATAATTTGGCAGTGTATCAAAATTTTAAATATGTATAATCTTGACTGCAATTCCACCTAAAAATCTATACTGATAATACTGATAAGTACTTAACCGTGTGTTGGGATTCCTACCATACCTCAACCATTCCATCCAGTAAATACTCTTATTTCCTCATTTTATAGATAAGGTAAGTAAGGAAAGGAGGTTAAGTGACTTGCCCAAGTTCATATAGCTAGTAGGTGACAAAGTCAGGATTTGCACCTGTCTCCAGAATCTGTGCTCTTAACCACCATGCTATACAGCTCTCCACTGTCTCTTAAATGCCATACATGGGCATAAATATATAAATACAAAGATGTTTGCTCCAGAAGAGTTTGAAAAATTAAGAAAGAATGAAATAAACTAATGAAATATCTTCAGCATATTTTGTTAAGTAAAAAAAAAAAAGCAAGTTATAGAATAATACTTACAATACTTAGTTACATAAAAAATACCAGCAAAAAAGAATATATGTGAATGTAGCAAGTAAGCTTAAAAGAGCAAACTTTTTTTCTATTTTGTTCACTGTTGTGTCTTTATTGTCACACCAGAACAGTCAGTGCCTTCCATACTCCAATATAAAATAAAATTTTTTTTTTAAAAAAAGAAAGACCTCTGACCTAAACCAACAACAACAGTGACAACAACAACAAAAGCAGAACAGTCAGTGCCTGGCACATAACAGACATTGAGTAAATATCTGTTGGATGTATATAAATATATGTAAATGCATAGAAAAGGGATTGAAAAACTGCAGACCAAACTATGAACTGGTGAAGGTGGTTCCCTACCTTGGAAGAAGAGAGAATGGTGTGTGTGGGGTAGGTTAATGATGGGAGATGCGCACATACTCACTAAACTTCTGACTGTTTCAAATCTTATACAAACACAGGATGTTCATGTGTTACTTGGGTAGTAAAAACAAAAACCAAGCAGATTAAAAGAAAAATCCCACAACAAAAGCAAAAAAGACTGACCACATTTCCATTTAATTTCTCTACAACTCTTCCAGGTGAGTAATAATATTTTCATTTTATAGATGAGGCAATTAAGGCTCAGAGAGATTAAGTAACTTGCTTCAAGTTGCACAGTTTCTAAGCCTGGATGTGAACTTTGACCTGTGGCTCCATGACCCAGGTTTACTTCTCTCCACTGTATTTATAAATGTGCAGGCAAGTAAGTGCAACAAAGTGTTGAAGGCTGCAAGATGGAAAACAGCAGAGGTTGTATCAGATTGCAACTGGGGGCACCATATGGAGAAGTGTGGCCAATTCTACAGAGAAGGGAATATTTCTGGAAAGGATTCCAGGGATGAAGCTTGATCTAAGACTTGAAAAGTGAGTTCTTTTTTTTTTTTTTTTGGCTGCACCGTGTGGCTTGTGGGATCTTAGTTCCCCGACCAGGGATTGAACCCAGGCCCTGGGCAATGAGAGCACAGAGTCATAACCACTGGACCGCCAGGGAATTCCTGAAAAGTGAGTTCTTGAACTACTACAGGGAAGGGCACCCCAGGCATTCACCTGTATGTGTATCAGTAGGATGTCATGGAGAAAAGCATCTGGTCTATGTCACGAGTGATAAGTAGTTGAGTGGGCATGGCTGGAGCTTTGCTCTCTAGGTGAAAGGTAAGCCTGGAAAGATTTGATTTGATTTGTACCAGATGATAAGCTATGTCTTATCAGTGAGATAAGACTCCCTGGGGCCTATTTTGAAGAGGGTCAACCTAGAGACAAGGAATGCATTGTTTACAGTAACAAGTAAACAATGTTGGGTTCACCTGTCTAAGGGATGAATCTGAAAGATGTTTGCAGAATAAGACTGATGGGACTCAATGACTGATTACTGCTGTGAGTGGGGAGGATAGGCGTCTAAGAGAGACAGTAAAATTTGTTGGGGAGAAAACTGGTCCCAAGGTCCCTTAAAAAGGGATCCCTTTGGGAATTCCCTGGCAGTCCAGTGGTTAGGACTCTGTGCTCTCACTGCCGAGGGCCCAGGTTCAATCCCTGGTAGGGGAAATAAGACCTCACAAGCTGCACAGCGAGGCCAAAAACAAAGGGGGGGGGATCCTTTGTGTATGTATCTCCTTCATTGCATGTAAGACAGGATATTATAATTAGCTGAGTATGAGTCAGCCTCCTCTACTAAGCCATGAGTTCCTTGTGGCAGGAGCGTGTCTCCTTTGTCTCATCTTCCCCAGTGCCTAGAGCCCTATCTTGCATAGAACATGTTCAACAATGAATACAAGTGCACAGCAGAGAGATTGGCTTTGGTCTGGGGTGGGGGATAAAAGTATTTTTTATTTTTTAATTTTTAGCCACATGGCTCACAGGATCCCCGACCAGGGATCAAATGTGGGCCCCCGGCAGTGAAAGTGGGGAGTCTTAACCAGTGGACATACCAGGAATTCCCTAGGGGGGGATAAATAATCACACAAGTTAGGAGGAAGGAAGTTCTCCAGCTTACTGCCTCCCTCCTCAGCCTTGGTCAGAAGCCTGCCCCAGGGGAGATTGCTCCCATTTCCCCTAAATCCTTTAACTTTTCTGAGTTAGCCACATGGTGTGATAGATGCTGACTAGCTCAGACATGGGTGGTGCAGTGTGGGGAAGAGTGTCTCCCCAAAATTCTACTACCACCACGCAGAAACGGATTCTAAAAGGGTGCCATACGAGAAGCCTCGTACTTCTACTCCCCTCCTCTAAATCACCAAACCTTGAGATGTACGGCAAGTGATGGCATGTCTTTGGCACTATGCCATAGGCTGATGTGGCAAGGGGAGAAGAGGAGAGAACAGCCAAGAAGGTGTAAACTCCAGCAGAAAGGAAAGGAGGCCATGGGCCTGAGACTCGAGACGTAAAGGGAGAAAAGAGCCAGTGGGAATTTTAATTATTATTATTTAATTTTTAAACTGTATTATTAAAAAATCATTTAGGGCTTCCCTGGTGGCGCAGTGGTTGAGAGTCCGCCTGCCGATGCAGGGGACACGGGTTCGTGCCCCGGTCTGGGAGGATCCCGCATGCCGCGGAGCGGCTTGGCCCATGAGCCATGGCCATTGAGCCTGCGTGTCCGGAGCCTGTGCTCCGCAACGGGAGAGGCCACAACAGTGAGAGGCCCACATACCGCAAAAAAAAAAAAAAAAAAAAAAAAAAAAAAAAAAAAAAAAAAAAAAAAAAAAAAAAATCATTTAAATCAGAATGGAGGACTTCCCTGGTGGCGCAGTGGTTAAGAATCCACCTGCCAGTGCAAGGGACATGGGTTCGAGCCCTGATCCCGGAAGATCCCACATGCCGTGGAGCAACTAAGCCCATGCGCCACAACTACTGAGCCTGTGCGCTAGAGCTTGCGAGCCACAACTACTGAGCCTGTGTGCCACAACTAGTGAAGCTCACGCACCTAGAGCCCGTGCTCCACAACAAGAGAGTCACCACAATGAGAAGCCCGTGCACTGCAGGGAAGAGTAGCCCCTGCTCGCCGCAACTAGAGAAACCCCATGCGCAGCAACAAAGACCCAACGCAGCCGAAGATAATAAATAAATAAATAAATAAAATTTAAAAAAAAAAAGAGTAGCCCTTGCTCACCGCAGCTAGAGAAAGCCCGTGCACAGCAACAAAGATCCCAAACAGCCAAAAATAAAAATAAATAAATTAATTTAAAAAAATCGGAATGGAGAGGAAAATGAATCTGATATAACTGTCATCTGGACTTAACAATTATTAATATTTGGAGTGTGGGGCCAAAAAACGATTATTGATATTTGCCACATTTAGGTCAGTTATTCATTCATTTATCTACTTATTTATTTACTTTTTGGCTGCACCGTGCAGCTTGTGGGATCCTAGTTCCCCAACCAGGGATCAAACCCAGGCCCCCGGCAGTGCAGGCATACAGTCCTAAGCACTGGAGAGCCAGGGCATTCCCCCAGCTATTCTTTCTTTAAGCATTTTAATATAATTTACAGACATTTTGAGTTAAACCCTTATGTATTTTAATATGCATTGCTAATAAAAACACATTCTAATACAATCCCAGTGCTATTATCATGCCTCCCAAATCAACAATCATTCCTTAATATCATCTAATACCCAGCCCATATTCAAATTTTCCCAGCTGTCCCCAAAAGGTCTTTTTACTGTTGTTGTTTTGTTCAAAATAGGATCTTGCTGCATGTGACTGTTTTGCCTCTTAAGTCTCCTTTAAGCAAGAGCAGCTCTTCCTCCTCCTTTTCCACGACATTGATGTGATCTTTTATTTTATTTTATTTTATTTTATTCATTTTTGGCTGCATTGAGTCTTCGTTGCTGTGCGTGGGCTTTCTCTAGTTGCAGCAAATGGGGGCAACTCTTCGTTTCGGTGTGCAGGCTTCTCATTGCAATGGCTTCTCTTGTTGCGGAGCATGGGCTCTAGGAGCACGGGCTTCAGTAGTTGTGGCACGTGGACTCAGTTGTTGTGGCTCACAGGCTATAGAGCGCAGGCTCAGTAGCTGTGGCACACGGGCTTAGTTGCTCCGCGGCATGTGGGATCTTCCCAGACCAGGGCTTGAACCCATGTCCCATGCATTGGCAGGCGAATTCTTTTTTTTTTAATTTATTTTTTTATACAGCAGGTTCTTATTAGTTATCCATTTTATACATATTAGTGTATATATGTCAATCCCAATCTCGCAATTCATCCCACCACCATCTCCCCCCCGCCACCGCCACTTTCCCCCATTGGTGTCCATATGTTTCTTCTCTACATCTGTGTCCCTATTTCTGGCAGGCAGATTCTTAACCACTGCACCACCAGGGAAGCCCTGACCTGTTCTTTTTTTTTGGCCATGCCTAGCATGTGGGATCTTAGTTCCCTGACCAGGGATCAAACCCTCGCCCCCTGCATTGCAAATGTAGAGTCTTCACCACTGGACTGCCAGGAAAGTCCTCCATTGACTTGTTGAAGAAATAGTCAGTTACCCTGTAGAATGACCTACATTTTGGATTTTTCTGATTAGTTTCTTTGTGCTTTGACTTACCTTGTTCCTCCAGTCCCCATATTTTCTGGAAACTGGAGATTAGATCTAAAGACTTCCTTAGATTCAGGTTCAGTATTCTTGGAAAGAATATCTGTTAGGTGATGCAGTCTTCTTCATATTGTCTTATAGCAGGGCCACATAATGCACATGTGTGCATATGTGCACATGGCTGGTGGTCTGGTGTCCTGTGTTTTTGAAGCTGCTGGAGGAAGCTAAGCCCGAGGGGATCTAGGCAGTTAACCACCTCTGGACCTGGAGGCTGAGCTCTGACTGGGCCCCAGCCTCTGTGGTTGCTGGCCTTAGCAGCACGGCGTGGGTTGAGGTCAGGGAGGAGGCACTCAGAGAAGCATCAGCTTGATGTTGGCAGCTTGGACTGGCTCAGTCCTTTGGCAGGATTGAGCAGAGGGTCCTGGGACAGAGATACCACACCGGCAGCAGTGCCTCCTTTCAGCCCTGCTGTGTGCACCTTGTAGGAATGAGGAGACTAACCAGGCAAAATTCCCCAGGACTGGGGGGAGACAAACCAATTCAAGACCTGTTCACCGTGTCCTGCACTCTCCACTGTGGAGACCAGGAAGCCTTCCTCTTCCAATCTGGGACCTTCGGCAGTTGGCCTGATGGTGGTGAGGCTCAGAGAAAATTCCTGACTCTGCTGGCTCAATTTTTCTTGTCCTCTGGTTTCCAGTTTCTGCCTTAAATACGCTTTGATTGATCTTAAACTTTAGAATGCCAGTGCTAGAAGAAGCCTGTGAGTCATCTGGACTAGCCCCTCACTGAAGAATCCTCATTCTCCCTCATCCGTCTTAGAAATAGCTGCATGTAACATGGTGAGATCAGGATGTTACCATGTATTTCCCCAGCTTCAGTCATTCACACTCCACCTTCTTTTTCTTTTTTTAAAATTTTTATTGAAGTCTAGTTAATTTACAATGTTGTGTTAGTTTCAAGTGTACAGCAAAGTGATTCTGTTATATATATATTCTTTTTCAGATTCTTTTCCATTATAGGTTATTAAAAGATATTGAGTATAGTTCCCTGTGCTATACAGTAGGTCCTTGTTATTTACCTATTTTATATATAGCAGTGTGTATATGTTAATCCCAAACTCCTAATTTATCCTCACCACCTCCACCCACCCACTATCCCCTTTGGTAACTGTAAGTTTGTTTTCTATGTCTGTGAGTCTATTTCTGTTTTGTAAATAAGTTCATTTGTATCATTTTTTTTAGATTCCACATATAAGTGATATTATATGATATTTGTCTTTCTCTGTTTGACTTATTCCACTTAATATAATAATTTCTGGGTCCATCCATCACACTCCACCTTCCTATTTTTACCACAATAAGGCTCCCCTTGTTCCATAATATACCATTACTTTTTTTTTTTTTTTTTAGTATTTATTTATTTGGCTGCACCGGGTCTTAGTTGCGGCATGTGGGATCTTTGTTGCCGAGTGTGGGATCTTCCTTGCGGCACGCAGGATCTATTTCCCTGACCAGGGATCACACCCAGACCACCTGCATTGGAAATGCAGAGTCTTAACCACTGGACCACCAGGGAGTTCCTATACCATTACTTTTTTCTTCACCCAAACAATAACACCTGTGAAATGATAGGTTTGGTATGTAGTTCAATTTCTTTCTAAAAATTTATTAGGGACTTCCCCTGGTGGCGCAATGGTTAAGAATCCACCTGCCAGTGCAGGGGACATGGGTTCGATTCCTGGTGTGGGAAGATCTCACATGCCACAGAACAACTAAGCCCGTGCACCACAACTACTGAGCCTGCATGCCACAACTACTGAAGTCTGGCGCCTGGAGCCCGTGCTCTGCAACAAGAGAAGCCACTGCAGTGAGAAGCCCGCGCACCACAACGAAGAGTAGCCCCAGCTCGCCGCAACTAGAGAAAGCCCGCGCACAGCAATGAAGACCTGCAGCCAAAAATAAATAAATAAATAAAATACAATAAATGTATAAAAAATAATAAAATAAAAATAAAAATTTATTAAAAGAACACATACAGAAATGTTCAATGCCACCACACTTTTGGAAATGCTGGAGTAGAATTGGCATCAGGGAGTCCCACCTACCTCTGCCTTGAGACCTTGGCTGGACACACTTCTCAAGTTCTAAATTTATTTCCCAATCAGTAAGAAAGAGACACTATACTATCTACAAGTATTAGTTACTAGTCTTGTGAGTGGCTGAAGGTAAGTTCTTCCTGGAAGACGCCCAGGGACTTTTGTCCAGGCACCTCTGATCACCTACAGTGGTGGGGGAGGGGAGGGCAGAGAGAAGGCAGGCCGCGGTAAGTGTTACCTCTAGGCTGGGCATCAGCCTCAGGGCAGCGGTGGGAAGACATCTCTTGGAGGCAAAAGCCTGTGAAGCGCCTGCCTTCTCCACCATCTCCCTGGGCACCTCAAGAAGGTATGAACATGGTGTTCCAGGGCCTTTCCCCCCGCAGGAACCACCCACTCTCCTGGGGGAACAGTGAAAACTTCCGGGAGAAGAGAGAAGTCAGGTGTCAGGCCTCTACGAACTTCAGCTGGCTTTTCGGGCTCAAGGGAGGGAGGGCAAAGCAGGAAGGAGGGATATGCGCTTGGGGAGAGCCAGCTGGTCCACCACTAGCCGGAAACTGGGGGTGGAGAGGCCCCGGCCCGGCCCACACCAGTGTCCCAGCTCCAGGCTGGGCCTGAGAGGCCGGCAAACCCCACCCCACTCCTCTGGGCACCTCGTGGCCCAGGCGGGTTTGTTTATGAATCCAGCTCCTTCCACCCCCAGCCCGGCCCTCTGCCCGCCCTCAGGGTGGCCCCAGTACCGTGGGAGGGGGAAACCGGGCCAGCCCCCGCCGGCGCCCCTCCGGTGCCCTCCCCTTTCCCCCTCCAGCCTCTGCTGTGGGTGCCCCGGCAGGGCAGGTCCTTTTTATAGACCTGCTGAACCAGTCGGGGCCATTCTCCTTTCTGGGAGTGGGAAGCTGGGGGTGGTGCCGCTCTCTTCTCAGCTCTGGACTCTGGAGGAGTCTCAGAGCTTCTTCCCCAGGAGAGGAAGGAGAAAAGAAAACTGCTTCAGTTTTGGTTAAAAGAGGAACTTTGGTTTTGTTTTGTTTTTAATGCTGAACTGCCAGGCAGTACCCCAGTCACCCTGGGGGTGCAGAGGTCCGGGTGGCGGTGGCGATGGGGGTGACTGGTGAGGGTAACTTGGCAGTAAGCACAGGCTTCCTTCCAGGTCTGGTGAGCTGAGGAGCCTGAGGGGGTTGGATATTTGAGGGAGGGAGCGAAATGTTTTGATTATGTGTTTGTTTTAAGCTGGAGTCCCTAGGGGTCAGATTTAAATGTTCAGTGAAGCTCTCTGCTTGTTCACTGTGGGGTCCAGGCTCCTCTCTGAGCCTCCCTGGTGACTCCAGCTTGCCTCCTCTAGCTGTCAAGAATGCAGATGGATCGTCTCTCAGCAGTTTCTATTCCTCTTTCCCCCCATGCCTGAAACCACCTCTGCTTTTATTTGCCAAAGGGTCTTCAAGGTGCAGGGACCATCAGCTGGGTTTACAGTCAGGCCTGTCTTCTTGCAGTCTTCTTCAGAAAAGAGAATATTCCAGAAGTTTGGGCCAGAGTTCAGCTCCAACAATAACTAGATTGTGTTCTTGACTATGCCTTCCAACTCTCAGACAAAAAACCCCTCCCCCGTTCCCCCAGCCTTTCTTCCTCGTCCAGGGCCTTCAAGACCACCAGAGCCACCGACTAGTTGCCAGAGTGGACGAAGGCCTTCCTAGTGCCAGGTAGAGTCTAGGCAGGGATGAACCGTGATGCATCTCAGGTAAGGAAACAAAGCCGGCAAAGATGCAGAATGAGTCATTTAAAATAATAATAATAATAATAGTAAAGAATATCTGTAGCCTGTCCTGGATTTTTCATCAACAGATTCTGGGCTTCTCAAACAGAAAGAAACCCCGTCTTGTTAGAGTTCTTTTCTTAGTTACTTGCCTTTGCAGGGTCCTGAAAAGACTGAAGGGCGTGTTGTGATGATCCATTTAGCTTCTCCAAGTCACCATTGCCTTGCAAATGACCTGAGCGTGCATAATATGAAATATCTAGGCTTGTTTTCCTGTTCAGAGAGCTAGAATGTAAAGGTTTATAAGACCGTTGAGACTTTATTTTCTTGTCAGGGACTATTTTTCTTTCCTACACTCCTTTATCCTAGAGAAGGTAGGACAGGTAAATGAAATTTTAGTCAGTGTGTTTTGTTCTTAATAGCTGTAGTTGAAAGCTTACTGAGAGGGAGGTTACAATGATGGTATAAAAGGAGAATTTTGAATCATTTGTGTATTTTAATTTGTAAAATGTTCCCGTTACCAGATTGCTAAGTGGGAAATTGCTAGAATCAAAGAGCAGCTTCAAAATCAGTTTTAACTTGTAAAAGGCAACCAACCGAAGGCTGAGAATCAATCCATGGCATTGTAATATCTGGAGACCTATTCAGGATTTTGGGGACTAGGCTTCCCCTTCCATTTATCAAGTATTTTCTGGGTGTCAACTGTATCCCAGGCCTTGAGGATACAAAGTGAAAAGGCATCATCCCCCCCCTCAGACTGCTTTGTCTGGTTGGAGGAGATGTGATATTTAGATACCTCTAATGGATGTATGTAAAAAGAGCATGGTGGACAGAGTGAGTGTTCAATAGCTGGGGGAGGTAGGACAGACTTCATTAGAATTCGTTCTTATCAAAGATAAGAGTTATGGGGACTTCTCTGGTGGCGCAGTGGTTAAGAATCCGCCTGCCAATGCAAGGGACACGGTTCGAGCCCTGGTCCGGGAAGATCCCACATGCCGCGGAGCAGCTAAGCCCATGCGCCACAGCTACTGAGCGTGCACTCTAGAGCCTGCGAGCCACGACTACTGAAGCCCGTGCGCCTAGACCCTGTGCTCCACAACAAGAGAAGCCACCACAATGAGAAGCCCATGCACTGCAACAAAGAGTAACCCCCGCTCGCTGCAACTAGAGAAAGCCTGCGCACAGCAACGAAGACCCAACGCAGCCAAAAATAAGTTAATTAATTAATTAATTAATTAAAAAGAAAAAAGAAAATTTGTTCAGGTTTTCACAGATGAATTGGACAAGATGGATCATGTCCATATGCTCTCAGGAACTATCAATAAACTTATGTCGAGGACACCCCTCACTAGCCAGGATCTGAATTCTGTCTTGTCCTGGAGAAGCAAGGAGAGAGTATTGTGAAAAGGATGGTGGCTCTTGAATTTCTGAGTCTAAATCTAGGCCTTTTTTCTCACTACGTGGAATAAAATCAAACCCTAGTCCCCATTTCAGGTTTAGACTAGCTTAGAATTGTTGGAAAAAACACAAGCGTTGGAACTAAACAAAACAGTCATAATTTAACTGAATTTGAGCCTCAGGTTTCTCATCTGTAGAAGAGGATGACAATTTCTTGAATTGGTTGATAGGATTAGACAAGCACGTGAAATGTTCAGAGGGCTGCTCCACCGTGTTAGTTCCTCCCCCCCCCCCCCCCCAGCAAGTTTGGGTGTGGTCTTTTGCTAAATACACTAAACAGCTGTTGGAATCTCCAGAGCTTGGTTTACAAAGATGAGTAATACAGCTTCTTCCCTCCAGGAAGTTTCTTTCCTTCTAGAAGTTTCTTCTCTCCAATTTCTTTCCTTAGTGTTACTTAAACTCTGATTTAGGGACTAATCACCTGAAAGAGCTATTTAAGAATGCATATTCTCATGACCCACCCCAGAGAATCTCATTTATTAGGTCTGAGATGGGGTCTAGGAATCCACCTTTTTAAAAAAGCAGTCCAGAGGATACGGATAAAGACTCTGATATTATATTTTGAGAAACTTTGACCTAGGGAGAGATGCTATTAATGGAAATGTGATGTTTTATAAGAGTATGATACCACTTGAGCTGTCCTGGAAGTATGGGCAGGATTTTTTTCAGGAGTTAGAAGGTAACAATAAAAAGCTTTTTTAAAACTAAATAAATTTGGGACTTCCCTGGCCATCCAGTGGTTACACCTTCCAATGCAGGGTGTGCATGTTCAACCTCTGGTCAGGGAACTAAGATCTCACGTGCAGTGGGGTGTGGCCAAAAATAAAAAAAGTATTTGTTTTATTAAGCCCATTTTTATAAATGGTTATATAAGGCATTGCTTTATTCACTTAAGAATTTATAGAAGACTTTGTGGGACTATTCTGGGTTGCAATCTGGCAGTACAACCCATTAGCTTTGTGATCTTGGGCAAGTTACTGCCCAGCCTCAATTTCTTCACTTATAAAATACATAATGCCTCTAATACTAATATCTTCCTTATGAGAATGACATAAGGAATGCAAGATGCCTAGCTGACCTAGGCACCTAACACTATAGGCTTTCACCTTCAGGCCTTGCCCAAAGCAGCAAGAGGTCTCAGTTTTGGGGGAATCCAGACTTCAAAACGTTGACACTATCAAGTGCTGAATTGCAGATAATGAAGTGCCAACATATAACATACAAGTGAGAAAGAGAATGACCTTGTCATGTTATTGACAAACCACCCAGGCTGCCTCCGCCAAAACTAGGATACAGGAGAGGCAGAACGGGAGACCAGAAATTCAGGTGTCTCAGGAAAAATCTCGTTTAACCTTTGTAGTTGCAAAAAGCAGGAACTCTATCTGGCTAGCTTGCTTTTTGCTTAGATTGTATTTTACAATTAAAGGGGGCGGGGGGGAAGTGGCTTATAGAATCTTGACACTGGGAAGTTCTCCAACATGCTTTAGTCTTCAAAGGGAAGCTCTTGAAAAGTTAACCCGCCTTAAGTTAAGTAGCTAGCACCTCTGTCTGGGGGGAATTTAATAAAATGGCGTTTGCTGCAGTCACAAAGACCGTTCAAATTGGTCAGCACATTATTAACTGAATGTGTGAACACCCTCGCCAGATCTCGTTGCGCTTGTATCTACAGGGCTTACACCACATTCAGAGGCATCCGCTTGCCTGTCCGCCCACCCGGGGGAGAGTGAGACTTGAGAAGTACTTTTAAGATTGGTTACATTAAGACTCAAACGAGCCCTGGTGTCAAGGCAGACCTACGTGCCGAGTAGCTCGGCCCTGACACTTGTTGAGCTGCACGGTTCCGCTGAAACGTTGCTACCTAATCACGGCGAAGACGTTCCCTGAGGAGGGCCAAAATGGCGACGGACTCCTCCTGGCACAGCCCTGTTCCCTCCCGGCTCTAGTAACGCCCATTGGTTAAGTTGGAGGCGGTGCCAGGCTTCCCCCGCCGCCTCATTGGACTGAATGACTGAGGGAGACGCCAATTCTCCTCTGCCCACTCCAGGTTCCTGCCCTCAGAGCTCACACGGCGTTCAATTGGCTTTTATTCACGTCAACTTGCGTCCTATCGTGTCTCTTTTCAGTGTTAATCCAATCATAACTTTCCTGGCTGCCCGCCTGATTTCTGACTGGTTTTGATCAGTTTCATCCTATCCCATTCCTGTCTACTTCTTACCTCCTCCCACCAGGACTTTGCCCAGGCACGTCCAGGGTTCTGGTTGGTTGGTGTTCTGTCATTCCAATGAAAGCTCTTCCTATCCCTACCTCTCAGGGAGCCCGCCTGGCAGTTGACTGGCTTCTTCTCAAGCCTATCACCTCTAGTTCCCGCCCACCTTCACTTCCTGCGTCTTTCATTGGCCTTTAAAACTGAGAGGGCGCCCTTTTTGGGCGGACACCTCGCACGCAACTTTGTCTTGCACGCCTTAAGAGTGCAAGCGAGTCTTACCATTGGGCAATCTACCCGTCTTTCTTCTGCAAGTCCCTCCTTTCTCCCTCCCTCATTGGGCGGGGCAGCAGTAAAGGGGCGGGGCCTAGGCCAGGCTTGTGGCGCGCTGCTCCCTCCTCCTTACCCCCCCCCTCCCTGTCCGGTCCGGGTTCGCTTGCCTCGTCAGCGTCCGCGTTTTTCCTGGCCCCCCCCAACCCCCCCGGACAGGACCCCCTTGAGCTCGTCCCTCGGCTGCCACCATGAGCGGTAAGGATGAGTCCACTCCAAGCTTAGGGGTGGGAGGGGAGTGAGGGGGCGCGCGCGAGGGCCGACCGGGCGGTCCCCGCCGTAGGGGGGACGGGCGGGAGGCGGCGGCGGCGGCCTTGGTCCCGCCCGGGGCGGAGGGAAGGGAGGGAGAAGGGGCAGTGGCGGGGCCTCCGCGGAGGAGGGGGATGGGCCACCCGCCCCGGGGGAGGGGGCAGCGTGGCCTCGCCCGCCCCCTGCCCGCCCCGGCCACGGGGGACGGGCCTTACCCCCCATTACTCGGCCGCCCGCCTGAGGCTCCTCCTGCCGGGGGCTGGAGCCGCGGGGGCGGCCCGAGCAGTGCAGGCCCCGCCCGGGCCAACCGCCTCCCTGGTCCGCCCTCTGGTCGCCGCCGGCCCCAAGGCCCTCCCCCACCCCCCGGTCGTAGATTACCCCTCCCCCCCTCAAATTACCCCTCCCCCTACCGTCCCGCCCTTTCCACGCCCCTCACCCCGAAACCGCCCTTTCACTCTAGGGCCCGCCCTGTAGCCGCCCCGAAATGCCTGATTTCTAACCCCTGGACCTCTTTAGCCCCTTACTAGTATTCACAGATGTTTCCCCACTCAAACTTTTTATCTGTTCTTTTCCCCTTTCTCTTCCTTTCCTCTTGTTACTTTTTATACTTGAATTTTTCTTTTTCCTTGTCTCCTTTGACCCTGCTTTTAGCAAGCTTTCCATCCACCCACATGTTGTTTTGTGCCTTACCTATCCTTTTTTCCCCCAGGATACTTTTAAACTTTTTCAACATGCCCACCGACCTTCACATTTCCTATATCAAAAACACCTTTTCAATGTTTTCTGAGTTTAATTTTGTGCAAGGGGGAGTTGAGGCCCAGTTTTGGCACCACCTAGCCTAGTTCACATCCTACTGGTCCTACAACTGTTCCTTCTCCCCCAATCCTTTTTTTTTTTTTCTTAATACTGGCGCCTTTCACCTTCCTGTTAGTCATTTCTGTTTCATCACAGCCTCCTTTACCCTTCCTCACTTTACCCTTTTCCTTTCTCCAACTTTAAGTTATTTTCAAATTCTTTTTAGACCAAGATCACTCCATGGATGAAATGACAGCTGTGGTGAAGATTGAAAAAGGAGTTGGTGGCAATAATGGGGGCAATGGTAATGGTGGTGGTGCCTTTTCTCAGGCTCGAAGCAGCAGCACAGGCAGTAGCAGCAGCAGTGGAGGAGGAGGAGGGCAGGTAAGTGATGATCTGGACAGAGTGGGGAAGGTGTTGAGAGGATGTGAATATTCGTAGATGATTGTCTTACTTTTCATAGGAAAATTTTTAAGAAAGGGCTGAACTTTTATAGATAGGGAAGTAAGCACAGAGAGATAAGTAGCTTGGAGATCCCCCAAAATGAGAATTTCAGCAGTATAGATAGGTCAGCTTTTTTTTTTTTTTTTTTTCTTTGCACTGTTTTGCTGTTTATATTTTGTGTACTACCCCCTGGGCTGGCAGATGGGTGTCACTAAAGTAACTCCTTTCCTCTCCTTTATTCCTGGCCAGGAATCCCAGCCATCCCCTTTGGCCCTGCTGGCAGCAACTTGCAGCAGAATTGAGTCACCCAATGAAAACAGCAACAACTCACAGGGCCCAAGCCAGTCAGGGGGCACAGGTGAGCTTGACCTCACAGCCACACAACTTTCCCAGGGTGCCAATGGCTGGCAGATCATCTCTTCCTCCTCTGGGGCTACCCCTACCTCGAAGGAACAGAGTGGCAGCAGTACCAATGGCAACAATGGCAGTGAGTCTTCCAAGAATCGCACGGTCTCTGGTGGGCAGTATGTTGTGGCTGCCACCTCCAACCTACAGAACCAGCAAGTCCTGACAGGACTGCCTGGGGTGATGCCTAATATTCAGTATCAAGTAATCCCACAGTTCCAGACCGTTGATGGGCAACAGCTGCAGTTTGCTGCCACTGGGGCCCAAGTGCAGCAGGATGGTTCAGGTCAGATACAGATCATACCAGGTGCAAACCAACAGATCATCACAAATCGAGGAAGTGGAGGCAACATCATTGCTGCTATGCCAAATCTACTCCAGCAGGCTGTCCCCCTCCAAGGCCTGGCTAATAATGTACTCTCAGGACAGACTCAGTATGTGACCAATGTACCAGTGGCTCTGAATGGGAATATTACCTTGCTACCTGTCAACAGCGTTTCTGCAGCTACTTTGACTCCTAGCTCTCAGGCAGTCACGATCAGCAGCTCTGGGTCCCAGGAGAGTGGCTCACAGCCTGTCACCTCAGGGACTGCCATCAGTTCTGCCAGTTTGGTATCATCACAAGCCAGTTCCAGCTCCTTTTTCACCAATGCCAATAGCTACTCAACAACTACTACCACCAGCAACATGGGAATTATGAACTTTACCACCAGCGGATCAGCAGGGACCAACTCTCAAAGCCAGACACCGCAGAGGGTCAGTGGGCTGCAGGGATCTGATGCTCTGAACATCCAGCAGAACCAGACATCTGGAGGCTCACTGCAAGCAAGTCAGCAAAAAGAGGGAGAGCAAAACCAGCAGACGCAGCAACAACAACAAATTCTCATCCAGCCTCAACTAGTTCAAGGGGGACAGGCCCTCCAGGCCCTCCAAGCAGCCCCACTGTCAGGGCAGACCTTTACAACTCAAGCTATCTCCCAGGAAACCCTCCAGAACCTTCAGCTTCAGGCTGTTCCAAACTCTGGCCCTATCATCATCCGGACACCAACAGTGGGGCCCAATGGACAGGTCAGTTGGCAGACTCTTCAGCTGCAGAACCTCCAAGTTCAGAACCCACAGGCCCAGACAATCACCTTGGCCCCAATGCAGGGTGTTTCCTTGGGGCAGACCAGCAGCAGCAGTACCACCCTTACACCTATTGCCTCAGCTGCTTCCATCCCTGCCGGCACAGTCACTGTGAATGCTGCTCAACTCTCCTCCATGCCTGGCCTCCAGACCATTAACCTCAGTGCATTGGGTGCTTCAGGAATCCAGGTGCACCAGCTTCCAAGCCTGCCCTTGGCTATAGCAAATGCCTCAGGTAAGGCTTGAAATCTTTTGTATTTATCTCCAGAGCTACCTAGCATCCCAGCTGAAACTATTGAGTCTAAAGAAGGGAGTAGAACCTTTTGAGGGTAACACTTTCTTGAGGGCAAGTCAATTAGAGAAATAGCAGTGATTCTAAGTCATTTGGAACTGACTTAATGGAACCTTTTTTTTTTTCCTCAGTTAATCTGGTGCGAAAGGAGCCCTTCTGAGCAGTGTCCCTGGGGTCTCTGTACTTTCAGTGCCTTTGGTGCTGCGGAACAAGGGTCGGCAAACTTTTTCTGTAAAGGGCCAGACAGTAAATATTTTAGGCCTTGTGGGCCACGTGTGGTTTCAGTTACATGTAATTTTTGTTTGGTTTTTGCAACACTTTAAAAATATAAAACCATTCTTACCTTGAGGGCTTTATTTGGCCTGAGGGCTTTATTTGGCCTGAGGGCTCACCCCTGCGGGATAGGAATTGATTATAAACTTAACCTATTTGTAGGACAGTTATTAAATCATCAGATACTTCTCATGAACTGTAAGCAAGGGAAAAGTGATGGATTCCAAAGGACCTTTCAACAAAATAAGTTCCCTGGTTAATCTTTAGTTAACCAGAAGAGCGTACCCTCTGAGCAAGCAATGTTTAATTTTTTCAACTCCTACTTACCTTGAAAGTACTTATGTGTATTTTTAATAAGCTTCATAGGTGATTCTTTTTTTTTAAAATTAATTTATTTTTTGTTTCTTAGGCTTCCTAGGTGATTCTGATACTTCCTAGATTAGAGAGCCACTTCCTAGTCTGCTTTGAAAGTAGTGTGTGGTTGAGAAGGGAGGGGCGAGAAGGGGAGTGGGGCCCAGAATGGAGTTGGGGAGGTGGAGCTGAGAGGAGTTGGGAATAAGGAGAACTTTGAAGGGGAAAGAGTCGTCAGGGAAGAGGTATATATTGGAATGTATGTTGAATCAGTTGATGCTACTATTCAGTCATTTATTTTGAACTATGTTCACTAGTATTGGTTAATTTGAAATTTAAAACATTTATTTTAAAAAGTGAAAGTTTATTTAGAATTTATCATTTTAAATTCCATGGTGATGGAGCTAATCTTTAATAAAGCACATTAGGATACATACACATTTTTATATTCTGGCATGATATATACAAGTTATGATGGGAAGTAGTTTAATACCACCGAACTTCTACTTCTGTTGGAATATGTGTGGGTTTATTAACTTTACTTTTATTATAGAGTTCTCATTCCGTTTAGACTGGTTCTTATGTAAGAGAGGACAACAAATAGGCAACCATATTTCCTGCCTCTTGCAGTTCAGGAAAATCTGTGCTGGGGAGGTCTGCTCAAGTTCCCTACTTTCTTACAG
Organism: Hyperoodon ampullatus; assembly: GCF_949752795.1. Classification (NCBI taxonomy): domain Eukaryota; kingdom Metazoa; phylum Chordata; class Mammalia; order Artiodactyla; family Ziphiidae; genus Hyperoodon; species Hyperoodon ampullatus. The sequence continues at coordinate 58,360,198 of NC_136924.1, forward strand.
TCTTGTAGTGTGTTTAAAATTAGTACATTTTGAGCCTTAACAGACAGTAATTTTCTTAGTGAATTGGAGATCTTGGAATAGAAAGTTAGAGCTGGAAGGGACCTGAGAAAATCATCTCATACAACTGCCTTATTTTCTAGATGAGTACTTTGAGATACTGGGAAGCACTTAAGTGATGAGACTGCTTGCTGTTAGTTCTAGTCTGGGGCATTCATTACCTGTTAGTTTTAACTTGGAACATGAGAAATCCTTTAGACTGTTTAAAATGTTTCGGAAAAGATATTTTTGTTTCTTTGAAATTTAAGGCTCTAGAGCTGGCACGTGTTTTATAGGCTAAAAATTATGGGAGTAGAAATGGGAAAAGTTTAATAAAAACTGAACCCAACAGCCTGAAAAATTAGACACTTTCTGGGTAATCTGTGTGGTGTTTGTTTTCTCTTTGCTCTTAGGTTGTTGTATCCAGCAGTTTTGCTCTTCAAAGGAAAGCAAAACTGAGATTGTTCTAGTTAGTAATAATTTGGATCCTTGCAATTTTTAAACGGTTTATAACTTCAGCTCTAAGGAACAGTTCTGAGACACTTTCATTGCTAAATCATGCTCTGGGGAAGTCTGCCATTTACTATGTCATAAGATAGGGCTACTGACTTAGCTGTTATTGATGGTCTCTGAGCTCTAGAAAATGCATGCCTTTTTGTAAGGTAGCAGCAGTTTGACATTCACTAAGGAGAGAATGAGGCTCTTAAAGGCCATTTTGTGAGAGTTGAGATTGCTTTATTAATAGTGGTTTCTGAAGATACATGTTTCTTCCTTTCTGGTTAGTCATACTTGTGCAACATTTTTTTCCCCTTCAATTGATCTGACTTCAGCCTTAATGAAAGATAATAAAGTCATTTCCTGGAAGCTTAGTGCTCTTTAGCTGTTGTGTGGCTGCTACAAAGTGTCTCATATATAGTTATTCCTGATATATGGTTTTTCTGGTATATAGTTATTTTATTAGAAAAACTCAACCTCTTGGCAGTATGATGTAGTGGAAAGAGCTTTGGATATGAAATCATGTTGTAAGCTACAAGGTACAGAGAGGTAGGTAGATAGCACTCTGCAAAGTGAGACATTATTATTACATGGTTGTGGAAGACTGCAGCTTAGTATGTTTACTTTTCTTTTTTTTTTTTTGGCCACACTGCACGGCTTGTGGGATCCCTAGTTACCCAACCAGGGACCTAAGGAACCCCTCCCCCCTCCCACCCCCCACCCCCACCTCCCGCCCCCCAGCAGTGAAGGCAAGGAGTCCCAACCACTGGACTGCCAGGGAATTCCCACATTTATTATTTTTTAAAAGTAACGTTTAAAAATCTTCTAAGCTCTCATTTTGACTTTCACTGTGTTCGTTTGCTTGAATATACAGGCAAAGGCACAAACTTAGAATCAGAACCAAATAAGCCCACCGTCTCTGTATTCCTGTTTTTCACAGCTCTGCCCCTGGTGGGTGGTAGTGAAGAAGAGACCACCCAGTAAACTGAGTTTAGTTTCCAGACAGTGAAATGATCTATGGGCTCTTAGTTTTTGTTGTTTTTTAAGTTAGCAGCTTCTTTTTTTTTAAATCAACACCCCTTCCCCTTTATCAGCACCCTTTTCCCTTTCATTTTGTAGTCATACACTCATAGATCTTAGGGGTTTTTTTGTGTTTTTTTTTAAGCCTAAAGCTTCAGATTTTTTCTCAGCCACTGCTAAATCCAGAAAACTCTTCCTCCAGGTTGAGGAGGGGCCTGGTTTTGAAAGACTTAGTTTGGATGACTTTGTGGGAGTTCTGCCTAATAAAGAGTGCAGGGGTGGGCTTTGGCAAGAGAATAGAGCACATTTCCCTGATGGCTATAATTCACTCAAGAAGCAAATTTCAGGCACTAAAAATAAAAATTTCACATCTGCTCAGTTTTATCGGGGTCAGGAAAATGTCTCCTCTTAGAAGTTAAGTTGAATGCGATACCAGAGTTGGTTTGCCAAGTGTCGCTAAACTTGGGGTCAGATTGCTGAGACCTAATTTGTTAAGAGAGTTGTATTTTAGACTAGTTCATTTGAACATTAGTGATAAGTAGGTTTAGAGGATTTAAATGTGTTCAAAATTAACATTCTAGTGCAAAAGGTCATACAAGAGAATTTTCTATTTAAAAATAATATACTTTTATCAAATATAAAATGTTTCTGCATCATTTGTTGTATCTAATGTTATATTTGATTCTTAGTGTGATTTTTTAAGTGCTTTTTAAATGAGTTCAGTTTAAGTAGAAAAGGTCTCCTTTAAAACCTAGGTGCCTTGATTGATTCAATTGCTCCTATTTATTCATTCCAGTGGCTTTCTGTCAATGACGTCATTGTTAAATCCTGTTGCATTGTGTAATGTGGCCATTTTAGTTCTTAATTAAATAAGGAGCACAGGGGTGCCTAGTGTTTCAGAAAAATTTAGTATCTGTTCTCATATCTCCCTTTCCCTTTAATTGTTCTACTTTGTAAAGTAGCATATAAATGTTGGCACTAAAAATTTAGTTCTGCTCATTCCTTGCTTCTGATTGTTTTGTTTTCCCTCCTTGAAAATGTTTTAAATGTAAGATGAACATCTGTAGAAAAGCTTTATTACATAACGCTTTGTAAGTTATTGATTGGGTGTCTGTAAACATTAATAGATAATAATTAGTTGAAATTTTTCAATTTGCTGTTTAATTGAAAAACAGCCATATTTTTCATATTTCATACAGAAGGGATATCACAATAGTCCTATCCCTTTCTGTAACATTTAGCATTATTATACAGTGTTCTGAAGCATTGTTTAAAAGGTATATGCCACACTATGACTACATTCTTAATAACATTCTAGGTTTTAAGAATTGGGCCCCTTAAAAGACCCTGAAAAAGTTTCTGAAGAAAGTTTTTTTCTTCAGAGTTGGTTGCAAATCTGGGCTGTAATTTGAATTTATACTTTTCCTTCCAGTGTTTTTTAATTTTAATTAATTATTTATTTATTTTAAAAATATTCGTTTATTTATTTGGCTGCTCCCGGTCTTAGTTGCGGCACGGATCTCTGTGGTGGTGTGCAGGATCTTTAGTTGCAGCATGTACGCGGGATCTAGTTCCCTACAGAGTGATAGAGGTCTTCTGACTTCAGATCAGTATCGTTTCCACTACACTACTACTCTCTCTTTTTTTAAAATAAATTTATTTGTTTATTTTTGGCTGCGTTGGGTCTTTGTTGCTGCGTGCGGGCTTTTTCTAGTTACGGTGGGGGGGGGGCTACTCTTCGTTGTGGTGCATGTGCTTCTCATTGCAGTGGCTTCTCTTGTTGCAGAGCATGGGCTTTAGGCGCATGGGCTTCAGTAGTTGTGGCTCGTGGGCTGTAGAGCACAGGCTCAGTAGCTGTGGCACACAGGCTTAGTTGCTCCGCGGCATGTGGGATCTTCCCGGACCCGGGCTCGAACCCGTGTCCCCTGCAATGGCAGGAGGATTCTTAACTACTGCGCCACCAGGGAAGTCCAAATTTTAGCAAAATTTATTGAGCATTTATTATGTGTCAGATGTGTTAGGCTCTTGGAATTCATTGAAACAGATATGTTCCCGGGCCTTCTTGGAGCTCCAGTTGCTGTTGCATTATAGTTACCTACACTTAGTGCATTTCGGGGTTGGGGGGGACCAGTTTTCACACAACTAATCCTGAGAGTTGCAACAAAATATATTAAATAATAGGGTCCCACAGTATTTTGGATTTATATTATAGTCTTGTTGTACTGTGTTATATATTGTCAGGTTATTTATTTTTAATTAAAAATGCTGTCATGGACTTCCCTGGTGGCGCAGTGGTTAAGAATCCGCCTGCCAGTGCAGGGGTCACGGGTTCGAGCCCTGGTCCGGGAAGATCCCACATGCTGCGGAGCAACTAAGCCCATGCGCCACAACTACTGAGCCTGTGCACTAGAGCCCGCGAGACACAACTACTGAGCCTGCATGCCTAGAGCCCTTGCTCCACAACAAGAGAAGCCACCGCAATGAGAAGCCTGTGCACCGCAATGAAGAGTAGCCCCTGCTCACTGCAACTAGAGAAAAGCCCATGCACAGCAACAAAGACCCAACGCAGCCAAAAATAAAATAAATTTATTTTAAAAAATAAATAAATAAAAATGCTGTCATGTCCTTTAATACTTAATTGTTTTTACTTTTACTTATAAATTTGGCTCAAGTTTGTAAAAGATGATGCATGGAAAGAGGAAAGAGATTTGTATATATACTGTGATGTACTTAACGATATTTTTGCTTGGTTGCTGTTAAATCCCTAGCATTTATGTAGTTTTAGGAAAAATTGATTAACACGAAAAAATATGAAAAGTAATATAGATATTTTTAAATAATTATTTTTAATTGTGGTAAAAACCACATAACATAAAATGTACCATCTTAACCATTTTTTTTTTTTTTTTTTTTTTTTTTGCGGTACGCGGGCCTCTCACTGTCGTGGTCTCTCCCGTTGCGGAGCACAGGCTCCGGACGTGCAGGCCCAGCGGCCATGGCTCACGGGCCCAGCCGCTCCACGGCACGTGGGATCTTCCCAGACCGGGGCACGAACCCGTGTCCCCTGCATCGGCAGGCGGACTCCCAACAACTGCGCCACCAGGGAAGCCCTTAACCATTTTTAAGTGTACAGTTCAGTGATATTAAGTATATTCACATTGTTATGCAACAGATCTCCAAAACTTTTTCATCTTACAAAACTGAAACACTATCTATACCTATTAAAATCCTATTTCCCCCTCTTCCCAGCCCCTTGCAGCCATACAAAGTAGGTTCTACTTTGTATTTCTATGAATTTGACTACTTTAGATATCTCATGTAAGTGGCATCATAGCGTATTTGTCTTTTTGCGACAAGCTTATTTCATCTAGCTTAATGTCTTGTAAGCTCATGCATATTGTAGCATGTGACAGGATTTCCTTCCTTTTTAATGCTGAATAATATTCCATTGTATGTATATACTACATTTTCTTTATCCGTTCATCTGTGATGGCCATTTGGCTTTCTTCGACCTCTTGGCAATTGTGAATAGTGTGGCTGTGAACTTGGGTGTGCAAATATCTCTGAGATCCCGCTTTCAGTTCTTTTGGATATATACCCAGAAGTAGGATTGCTGGATCATATGGTAATTCTATTTTTTTTAATTTTTAATTTTTTCATTTATTTATTTATTTCTGGCCGTGCCATGTGGCTTGCGGGGATCTCGGTTCTGCGACCAGTGATTGAACCTGGGCCCTGGCAGTGAAAGCGCCAAGTCCTAACCAGTGGAACATCAGGGAACTCCCAAGTAATTCTGTTTTTAATTTTTTGAGGAAATATATTTTGTAGCTTTGCTTTTAGCTTCTATAAACAAAGATTTTTAAAAACTACATTTCCATACTATGTTTTCAGTTAGAACTACATTTTAAGCTTTTTTGTCTGATTATAAGATTATTTCCAGATAAGATTATTTCCAGATTTCCTATAAGATTATTTCCAGATTTCCTAATCTAATGGAGCAAGATCATTAATACACTATAGCTGATATCCAGCTGCTTTTACATTATTTAAATATGGATATTTGTAATGTAAGATGCTTGAAATGGAGCTCAAGGATTGAGATTTGAGACAGGAATTATTACCATTTAGGATTGCACATGAAAAATTGTCATGATAGGGAATTCCCTGGCGGTCCAGTGGTTAGGACTCCAAGCTTCCACTGCAGGGGGCGCGGGTTTGATTCCTGGTCAGGGAACTAATATTCTACAAGCTGTGCGGCATGGCAAAAAAAAAAGGAAAAAAAATTGTCATGATATACAATGTTTTTTTAAAATTCAATTTTATTATTTTAATTTTATTTTATTTTAATAAATTTATTTTATTTATTTATTTTTGGCTGCATTGGGTCTTTGTTGCTGTGCGCGGGCTTTCTCTAGTTGTGGCGAGAGCGGGCTACTCTTCATTGCAGTGCGCAAGCTTCTCATTGCAGTGGCTTCTCTTGTTGCGGAGCACAGGCTCTAGGTGCGCGGGCTTAGTAGTGGTGGCTCACGGGCCCTAGAGCACAGGCTCAATAGTTGTGGTGCACGGGTTTAGTTGTTCCGTGGCATGTGGGATCTTCCCAGACCAGGGATCGAACCCGTGTCCCCTGCATGGGCAGGTGGATTCTTAAGCACTGTGCCACCAGGGAAGTCCTGATTTTATTATTTTTTTTAATACAGCAGGTACAATGTTGGTTTTTTTTTTTTTAAAGGGAAATTGGGGCCGGATTGTGAAGGGTCTTTTATTATGCATTTCTTTTTGTTTTTTTTTTTTTTTTGCAGTACGCGGGCCTCTCACTGTTGCGGCCTCTCCCGTTGCGGAGCACAGGCTCCGCACGCGCAGGCCCAGCGGCCATGGCTCACGGGCGCAGCCGCTCCGCGGCATATGGGATCTTCCCGGACCGGGGCACGAACCCGTGTCCCCTGCATCGGCAGGTGGACTCTCAACCACTGCGCCACCAGGGAAGCCCCTGCATCGGCAGGTGGACTCTCAACCACTGCGCCACCAGGGAAGCCCCATATGCATTTCTTTTTTATATTTATTTTATTTATTTATTAATTTTGGCTGTGTTGGGTCTTCGCTGCTACACGCGAGCTTTCTCTAGTTGCCCGAGCGGGGGCTACTCTTCGTTGCGATGTGCAGGCTTCTCATTGCGGTGGCTTCTCTTGTTGCGGAGCACGGGCTTTAGGCATGTGAGCTTCAGTAGTTGTGGCACGCAGGCTCTAGAGCGCAGGCTCGGTAGTTGTAGCACATTGGCTTAGTTGCTCCGCGGCATGAGGGATCTTCCTGAACCAGGGCTTGAACCTGTGTCCCCTGCATTGGCAGGTGGATTCTCAACCACTGCGCCACCAGGGAAGTCCCCACATTGTACTATTTTTTTTTTTTTAATTTTTATTTATGGCTGTGTTGGGTCTTCGTTTCTGTGCGAGGGCTTTCTCTAGTTGCAGCGAGCGGGGGCCACTCTTCATCGTGGTGCGCGGGCCTCTCACTGTCGCGGCCTCTCTTGTTGCAGAGCACAAGCTCCAGACGCGCAGGCTCAGTAGTTGTGGCTCACGGGCCCAGTTGCTCCGCGGCATGTGGGATCTTCCCAGACCAGGGCTCGAACCCGTGTCCCCTGCATTGGCAGGCAGATTCTTAACCACTACGCCACCAGGGAGGCCCCACATTGTACTATTTTTAACTGAAATGTGAAATTCAGATGCATCCAGACTTAAATTACTGATGGTTCTTTGATTTATTTCTGAAAACATTCTGATGAATAATTGACTTAAGTCTTAAAATTTTATTGCAATAACCAGAATGGAGACATTATAAAATATTATCATATTATATTATCTAGATGGGTTTTACCATAAAAATTTAAGAAATAGGCATTTAAACTTTAAGAAATAGGCACATGTAATAGGGGTTATGTGAAATAGGCACTTTCATTTTCCGTACTTCTTTCTTAGTATTGAAAATTTTTACTCCATGGACTGTTTGGTTTTAATCATAGCTTTGCTTGCAAAGGAGTTTGATGCTGTTTAAAAGTGGTACCACCCAAGAAACTGGTCCCTTTCCAAAAAGCTAAGCATCAAACTTACAACAAACTTTTCATTTTGTTTAGCTCCATAAAGCCTCAGTATTATAGATAGTATTCTCCAGAATGATTCTCTTAATGAGAATGTTACTGAAGGACTACTAATGTTGCATCATCTGAAGACCCCCTCATAAAAGCAAGGTATCCCAGGACCACAGTAGAGTGGATGGTTTGGAGATACCTGGCATTGTGCTCAGCATGCTCTACAATATTGCACCTAGAGGAAACAAAAATATAAAGGTTATGTTTGGAAAACATGAACTGTTCAGAAGTCAAGTTCTGAGGCTTTTCTAGTTCTGGTTCAAAACGACCATCAGGCCCGTGCAGCTGCCTTCTGAAACCTGAAATGGAGGCTGAAAATGAAAGCTACTGCTGCACATGAATGGTTCTGTTTATAAATGAGTCATATTGTGTCATGTCTCCTGTTTTCTTATACCACCTCCACACCACCCGCATTTCTATTCCCAGCCTCCCGTGAGATGTTGGTACTATGAACAAACACAGGCACTCGCTAAAGAGTACTTTTTTTTTTTTTTTCCTGTTTGCTATGCTGCTGTTAGGAGGGAAAATGAAATGACTCTTTGAAAGTACAATATAAAAATCCACAAAATTGTTGGGAGATTGGGAACAGTTGTTGGGAAAAGTTTTTCTACTTGGTTAGTACTCTTCTGGATGGGAAGTTATAGATGACTGATTGTAAGTGGGATCTTAAAGCCAAAATACTGCGGTTTGTTTTTGTTTTAAAAACTGTTTTTGCAGATGAACAAGTCTCACATCCTGTGTAGTATAAGATTGAACAGTTTAGCTGGATGAAATAACTCCAGCTCTGAAACTAGCAGTAATTGAAAATCCTTTGTGAAAGAAAGAGAAAGTTTGTCCTGAATGAGATATTCAGTATGGACAGGGGAGTGATACACTAGGATCCAAATCATAACTTTGCTTCCTACTGGCTATGTGACTTAGGGGAAGTTCTTCATCCGCTATGAGCTGAGGTTTCTTTATCTGTAAAAGAGAGTTAGTTGGTATTAATATTTACCCCCGTGGGATTATTAGGATTAAATGAGGTAGAGAACATGTGAGAGCACATAATAGGTGCTCAACACATGTTAGTGCCCACCTCTCAATAAAAGTTCTGTCTTCCATCCATTTAAAAGTAGGATCTTAATTACTTAGTTGAAGGCAGCTCTTTCAAGTTGTTGTGTCTAGACCTTCACGTTCTTTCTCACCCATTATGTTTCTTGTCCATTGGTGTAGTCATTGAACTACCACAACTGCCAAAGGAAGTAAATTCCAACCAGTATGCTTTGTTCTTTCATAAACCATTCTAGTAAAAACAGTAGTTGACAGTAGGGGTTTTTAGGATTACCCGTGGATTTTCTGTTTCTTCATCTCTCGTTGGCCTGGTGATGAACTTGGTGTAGACTGTTTGCTAGAAAAACATTCTCCTTGATGAACACTTTGTTGACACTTCATATAATGATAATTAGGTTTCTCAATTTCTGTTTCAATGAATCATTTTTTCTATCCCTGTTTTCTTAAGAGTTGTTTGGCTTTCTGTACATTAAAACAATTTTATTTTTTCCTTTTACCTTTCTACAACTTGGTTTTACTCAATCACTGTTTTACTTCCTTTTGTAATCTCAGCTAATTCCTGTCTCACCTATCTCACCCCCACCCCCTGAGAAAAAACTCAACACTTCAAAAATGATTGTGAAATAATTTAAGACATCTAGGCAGGTGTAAAGGATAATACAATGGATATTCTTTTACCATATCCCAGGTCACAAAATGGTACATTATACATATTATTAAAGCTCACAAGATTTGTCTGCCCTCCTAAAATTTTTTTAAATTGCTGCTGAACTGTGTGTTTTATCAAGTAATGGTTGTGTGTGTAAAATCACTTGTTTTAATCTTCTATCGCAAAAGGAAAGTAAAAAATTGAGAAACTGGTTAGGCCTGAACCGACTTAATTTAGTGATTTTGGAATTTCTTGACTTTTGTTCATCTAAGAACAAGATGATTATAGCTGCTCAGTTCTTTCTGGTGATGTAAATTCATAGATGTACAAATACCTACAAACAAATATCTAAGACATTTGTTAGCTGCTCTTTGTACAATTTTAGGTATGTCAGTGTTTTAGGTCTTAAATGCCTGAAGGGCAGGAACCACCTCTGTTTTTCTTTATACAGAGTATATTTGGTACCATAAACATATGGGTGCAGAATAAATGATCTAAAGGGAGAACACTGGTTACTCACACTGCTATGTAAATTGCAGTTTCAGTGTGGGAAATGGGAAAATTCAAAGCATTCACTTTATAAAGATCTATAGAGCTAAAATTAGAAAACTTACCTTTGAGGATAGGAAAAAAAATTTTAATTTTTTTGACCATGCTGCGTGGCTTATGAGGTCTCAGTTCCCGAGGAATTGAACCCAGGCCAAGGCAGTGAAAGCCCAGAATCCTAACCACTAGGCCACCAGGTAACTCCCTAAATATATTTTTAAGTAACCTGTTTAAATGATATTGGTAAAAACATTAAACAATGCAAATAATACTGAAAGTAAAGTAAAAATTTATTGAACTTTAACTCTCCAAAGAAAATCACTGTTGAAATTTTGGTGATCATCCTTCCAGACATCTTTTTCTACCTTTGTGTACAATTTACAAAGAAGTCTGCATATTGTTTTATGACGTAGAATCATACTATTCACAATTCTCCATAATCTCATATTTACTGAATAGAATATCATAAACATTTTCCATAAGTAATAATAAATATACATCTACATCATCATTTTAAATGATTGTATGGGAATTCCATAGTATGTTTGTACTAGGCTATGCTTAACCCTACTGATATACTTTTTTTTCTAAAATTTCACTGTTATAAGTAATGCTCTGATGAATATTGTTGTTTATACTTTTTAGATTAAAATTTTGTAAGTGAGCAATTCTACTTCTAGGTATATTTCTAGGAGAAATGAAAACGTACATCCACACAGAAACTTGTACACAGATGTTTATAGCAGCACTATTCATAATAGCCAAAAGGTGGAAACAACCTAAATGTCCAATGGATAAACAAAAGTGGTATATCCATTTGATGAAATATTATTCAGCCATAAAAAGAAATGAAGTAGTGATACATGCTACAATGTGAGTGAACCTGGAAAACATTCTGCTAAGTGAAAGAAGCCAGACAAAAAAAGGTCACATATTGTATGATTCCATTTGTATGGAATATCTAGAATAGGAAAACCCATAGAGACAGTGGTTGCCAGAAGATGGGGTGAGGGGAGAATGGAGAGTGATTCCTTAATGGACAGAGGGGCTTTTCTAGGGTGATGAAAGTTTTGAAAATAGAGGGAGGTGGTAGTTGCACAACATCGTGAATGCACTAAATGCCACTGAATTGTACACTTTTATTTATTTATTTTTTTTTAAATTATTTATTTATTTATTTATGGCTGCATTGGGTCTCCGTTGCTGCACACAGGCTTTCTCTAGTTGCGGCATGCTGGGGCTTCTCATTGCGGTGGCTTCTCTTGTTGAGCACAGGCTCTAGGCATGTGGGCTTCACTAGTTGTGGCATGTGGGCTTCACTAGTTGTGGCATGTGGGCTTTAGAGTGCAGGCTCAGTAGTTGTGGCACGTGGGCTTAGTTGCTCCACAGTATGTGGAATCTTCCCGGACCAGGGCTCGAACCCGTGTCCCCTGCATTGGCAGGCGGATTCTTAACCACTGCGCCACCAGGGAAGTCCCTGAATTGTACACTTTTAAATAGGTAATTGTATGTGATGTTAATTTGACCTCAAAAAAATTTTTTTAAGCATTAGTGGGTCAAAGGTTTTATACATTTAATGTTTTGATGTTTACAGCTAAACTGAATTTCAGAAAACTAACAATTTATACTCCCATTGATGTCAATTTTTGCCAGTATGATGTGGGAAAAAAAGATTCTTGCTTTAATTAGTGTTGTCTGATTATTAGGGAGTTCAATATATTTTCATTTATTATTTACATTTGTTTTCTCTTGTGAGTTACCTGTTTTAATTTTATTATTTTTCTGACACTTTGTTTTAATAACTCTTCCTTTATGAAAGTTTTAATATTTTCCCTTATTACTACTTAAAATTTTTTTTCCTAATTAGTCTCTTATTCTTTCAGATGAATTGGACATATTTTGTCAGGTTCCCCTAATAAATTCTTTTGGAATTTTTATTTTGATTGACTCATACTATACTTCCATTATTTTCTTATTGATCCTACACATTTTTTGCTAAGTTTAAGCTTCGTATTGTATAGTTTTCGTTGCTATTGCAAATAGGATCTTTTCTTCCATTTTATTTCTAACTGGCTCTTATTTGTATATAGGAAACCTATTGACTTATTGTGTGTTAATTTTAAAATGGCTGTATTACAATCTTATTGCTTTCAATAATTTTTAGTGACTTTCTTTAGTGATTTTTAGTTATTTTCCAGGTATACTGTCATGTCATCTACAAATAATTTTACCTACTCCTTTTTAATATTTGTACCTCATTTCATTCTTGTCTTTTTAAATAAGAGTCACAATAGTAGGGATCCTTGTTTTATATTTCACTTTCAGAGAGGTGATTTTAAATTACTGTGTAATATTATATCAAGTTGTTTGCCACAGTTTCTCTTTTGTCAAATACTCAGGCAGTTTCAAGATTTCCTGTATTTTAAATATAGAATATAATAGAACATATCATTTTCTCATTTTATTTATTTATTTATTTATTTATGGCTGCATTGCATCTTCATTGCTGCGCGTGGGCTTTTCTCTAGTTGCAGCTAGCGGGGGCTACTCTTCACTGTGGTGCACAGGCTTCTCATTGCACTTCTCTTGTTGCGGAGCACGGGCTCTAGGCACACGGGCTTCAGTAGTTGTGGCACGCGGGCTCACCTGCTCTGCCGCATGTGGGATCTTCCAGGACCAGGGCTCAAAGCCGTGTCCCCTGCATTGGCAGGCGGATTCTTAACCACTGCCCCACCAGGGAAGTCCAGTTTTCTCATTTTAAATCATTTTCTTAGAATAAGTCCTCAAGAGTATGTTAGCTGATTCATTTATTACATAATTAGTATTAAAAGAACAGAACAGAAAACTCAGAATACGTTAAATAAAATGCATACATCTGAATTATTCATTGCCATACTAAGCAAAAGTCGAAGGAAACCAGTTTAGGAAAAGGGATTCACAAATGCATAGATGAACATCTGTATATTTTCATGGAGTAGCATTTCCATCTTTTATTCTTTTGTCATACTGTCATTGACAGTTTAAAGCTGTGATGTGTTTCTGTAACACTAGATATAAATAGAGTATCTGCTTAGTATTTATCTAGTAAACTGGACAAATTAAGACAAGGGGAAGTCTAGTTCTCATATTAAAAAGTTACCTTGGAGTTTATGCTTGGGAGGTTTAAAGTGTCAGCTGGGGGCTTCCCTGGTGGCGCAGTGGTTGGGAGTCTGCCTGCCAGTGCGGGGGACGCAGGTTCGAGCCCTGGTTTGGGAAGATCTCACATGCCGCGGAGCAAATAAGCCCGTGCACCACAACTACTGAGCCTGCACTCTAGAGCCCGTGAGCCACAACTACTGAGCCTGTGTGCCGCAACTACTGAAGCCCGTGCGCCTAGAGCCTGTACTCTGCAAGAAGAGAAGCCACCACAATGAGAAGCTGATGCACCGCAACGAGGAGTAGCCCACGCTCGCCGCAACTAGAGAAAGCCTGCATGCAGCAATGAAGACCCAACGCAGCCAAAAATAAATATACGTTAAGTAAGTAAATTTCAATAAATAAATAAAGGGTACCTTCCTGAAAAAAAATGTCAGCTGTACTGTATCAGATTATATGATTGCACTGTGGGCATAAATTTAGAGAGCCCTGTCATTAAAAGGTACCCAATATGTAAGTGCCTATTTACATTGTCACTTCAGGGATCTCAGGATGGTATGGATCTGAAGAGTTACTTTTTTTTTTTTTTCTTTTTGGCCCCGCTGAGTGGCATGTGGAATTTTAGTTCCCCAACCAGGGATCGAACCTGCACCCCTGCATTGGAAGCGCAGAGTCTTAACCCCTGGACCTCCAGGGAAGTCCCCTGAAGAGTTACTTCTTAATATTAATTCAGATTTTTATGCTTAATGTTACTGTATTATGATTATAAATATGTAAAGTTTATTTGTGCAAATAAATAATAATTGAGGGGAAGATGAAAAGGATAATAATAGTTAATTTGTTGTGATGGTAGAATTTGGGATATTTTCACCCCCTTTTTGGTTTCCATTACTGTTAATAGTACTATAAATATTTTTTAGTTCTGTTATTCAGAGAACATGATAGATGGCTACTATTATTCATTTTTCTTCAGGCCGTACTAGAGAAATTAATTTGGTCTTGTTAGCGAAAGCCTCTAGTATACTTGAGTTTGAGGTACTTATCTTTACTATGTACATCTCTACTTTGCTTCAGCATTCTTTCATGCTTTATCATCAAACAGCATCTCCTTGCTATATTTTATCTAGGAAATTTTCTGAAAACGTGAAATTTTATCCACAGTTTCTTTCTCCTTTCAGAAGTACACTGTGTATTCAGAACAGTTATTTCTGCATTACTAATCAACCCCAAGCTATTTTTTTTTTTTTTTTTGCTGTATGTGGGCCTCTCACTGTTGTGGCCTCTCCCGTTGTGGAGCACAGGCTCCGGACGCGCAGGCTCAGCGGCCATGGCTCACAGGCCCAGCCGCTCCGCGGCATGTGGGATCTTCCCGGACCGGGGCACGAACCCGTGTCCCCTGCATCGGCAGGCGGACTCTCAACCACTGCGCCACCAGGGAAGCCCCCCAAGCTATTTTTAATGGGAATTATGTATAATTTGAAGACTTCAATATGATTATCCTTTTTCAGTGGTAAATCCAGTGGTTAGAAACAAAATGTTAGATTACTGTGCATTTTATTCTTTGTGCATACACTGCACACCTTTCCCCTCTTTTTTTCTTCCTCCTAAACACTCTTCCCTGGGAGGGTGGGCTTTTAAAACACCTATCACTTAGTTACAGCGACACCTACTGGTGAGAGCCTTTGCAATCATAGTGCTAATTGCCCTGTACTTACGGAAAACTGCAGTTTCTGCAATGTGAAGAACCAATTTTTAAAAAACGCTGTAATGGAGATTGACATATGTACACTATTGATACTATGTATAAAATAGATAACTAATGAGAACTTACTGTATAGCACAAGGCACTCTATTTAGTGCTCTGCAGTGACCTAAATGGGAAGGAAATCCAAAAAAGAGGGGATATATGTATACGTATAGCTGATTCACTTTGCAGTACAGTAGAAACTAACACAATATTGTAAAGCAACTAAACTCCAATTTAAAAAAAAAAAGCAGTTCTACATTGATAGTTTCAGGTCCACTTGGAAAAAAAAAAAATAGGGACTTCCCTGGTGGTCCAGTGGCTAAGACTCCATGCTCCCAAAGCAGGGGCCCTGGGTTCAGTTCCTGGTCAGGGAACTAGGTCCCACATGCTGAAACTAAGAGTTCACATGCCGCAACTAAAAGATCCCGAATGTGGCAATGAAGATCCTGAATGCCGCAACTAAAGACCTGGCGCAGCCAAATATATTGGGGGAAAAAAAAAAAAAAAAAACACTGTAAAACACTGTTAATATACCAAAAAGTGGGGAGATGCATAGGTTGATTTTTGTTTTCACTGTGTAGGTGTTTTTAATGATAAAAGTTGTATAATTACACTATAGAAAATATGAGAAGGAGAAAGGGGAAAAACAAAACTAATAGCACTTCCCATTACAGTCACCAATTTGATGTTTGCTCTACTTTATATAAATTTTAATGTATGTATTGGGTTGGCCACAAAGTTCGTTCTGGTTTTTCTGTAACATCCTATGGAAAAACCCAAACGAACTTTGTGGCCAACCCAGTGTTTCTTTAGCATAGCTTTTTTTCTTAGTATGCATATAATGTGTTTCTTGGTTTGTTCGGTAATATAGCATAAGCATATTGTCTAAATTGTTATACTTTAATTAATCATAAATTTTACTGACTGCCTAGTAGTCCATCAGGTTACTTGAACAGTTTATTTACATTTTAATTCATTTCTTCTATTGCTGTTGTAAATAATTTGATGAGTGTCTGTTCAAATGACTTTTTCCATAGTTGGATTTTTTTTCAGTGATGAGCATTTTTATGGACTCTGACCTTTCCCCAAATAAGTTATGTTTTTGCTTATTAGTGAGGTTGAATATTTTTCCTTCTGCTTGTTTATTTATTATTTTTTATTTTTGGTTGCATTGGATCTTTGTTGCTGCGTGCAGGCTTTCTCTAGTTGCAGCGAGCAGGCGCAACTGTTTGTTGCAGTGCGCAGGCTTCTCATTGCGGTGGCTTATCTTGTTGTGGAGCACGGGCTCTAGGTGCGCGGGCTTCAGTAGTTGTGACACGGGTTCAGTAGTTGTGGCTTGCAGGCTCTAGAGCGCAGGCTCAGTAGTTGTGGCACACAGGCTTAGTTGCTCCACGGCATGTGGGATCTTCCTGGACCAGGGCTTGAACCCATGTCCCCTGCATTGGCAGGCGGGTTCTTTTTTTAAAATTAATTAATTAATTTAATTTATTTATTTTTGGCTGCATTGGGTCTCGTTGCTGTGCGCTGGCTTTCTCTAGTTGTGGTGAGCGGGGGCTACTCTTCGCTGCGGTGCGTGAGCCTCTCATTGCGGTGGCTTGTCTTATTGCAGAGCAGTGGCTCTAGGCGCATGGGCTTCAATAGTTGTGGCTCACAGGCTTCAGTAGTTGTGGCTTACGGGCTCTAGAGCACAGGCTCAGTAGATCTCACATACCGCGGGCTTATTTGCTCCGGGACATGTGGGATCTTCCTGGACCAGGGCTCGAACCCATGTGCCCTGCATTGGCAGATGGATTCTTAATCACTCTGCCACCAGGGAAGCCCTCCTTCTGCTTGTTTACAGATTATACCAGTTGATTTGTCTACTGGCATGATAATATTTTTAGGAACTTGCCTGAGCTCTTTTTTTAAATAAAGAAATTCATTTGCTGAAAATAACTTCCTCAAGTTCTTACTGGCTTTTTCTAATACAGAAGCTTTTCATTTTTGTATGTCAAATGAATTGATCTTTTCTTTTGTGATTTCTTTAATGAATTCAAAAAATCATAACATAGATCTCTATGGTCTATGCCTTATAGAAGTTTTTTTTTTTTAATAATTTATTTTTGGCTGCATTGGGTCTTCATTGCTGTGCGTGGGCTTTTCTCTAGTTGCAGCGAGTGGGGGCTACTCTTTGTTGTGGAGCATGGGCTCTAGAGTGTGGGCTCCGTAGTTGTGGCGCATGGGCTTAGTTGCTCCACGGCATGTGGAATCTTCCCGGACTAGGGCTCGAACCCAAGTCTCCTGCATTGGCTGGCGGATTCTTAACCACTGTGCCACCAGGGAAGTCCCTAAAAGTTTGATAATTGTTTTCTTTTCATATTTAAATATATATGTGTGTGTATTTAACTCCCCTCCCTCCCTTTATTTTTCATTCTGTTTATTATGAAAAATACAAAGAAGTCAACCCATCATTTAAAGAAACCAATATTAGTGTTTTAAAATTTTTTTCCAGTCTTTCTTTCCAGACATTTTTGTAAACATTGAACTTTATCTGCCCAGAATTATTTTTGAAGTGTGACAAGGGTGTGATATTGTAACTTCAATATCTAAAGCTACTTTGAACATATGGTTTGTCTCTCAGCTTCCTGACATCCAGAGCAAAAAAGGCAGCTAGAGATACCTTTTTCTGTCTTGTGTTTTATCTCACTAGAGTTTGGGTCCTTGACCGTAGAACCTAAATTTAGTGTGTGGCACACAACAGAGGTGAAATAAAGATTTATTGTATTAAAATAAATAAAAAATAGGGCTTCCCTGGTGGCGCAGTGGTTGAGAGTCCGCCTGCCGATGCAGGGGACACGGGTTCGTGCTCCGGTCCGGGAAGATCCCACATGCCGCGGAGCGGCTGGGCCCGTGAGCCATGGCCGTTGAGCCTGCGCGTCCGGAGCCTGTGCTCCGCAATGGGAGAGGCCACAACAGTGAGAGGCCCACATACCTCAAAAAATAAATAAATAAATAAATAAATAAATATTTTCTGTCTCCCTATTCTTGTTGTACCCCCCCTCATCCCTGACAGTGTAGGTTTTTTCTTTTCACTTTTCCCCTTTGAACCTTTTTTCCTTCCTTCCTTTTTTAAAAAAGAACTTTTTGAACTATAGTTTGCTTTTTAAAACAGCTTTATTGAGCCATAATTCATATACTCTATAATTCACCCATTTAAAACGTACAGTTCAGTGTATTTTAGTATATTCACAGAATTGTGCAACTACCACCACAATTCGAATTTAAGAACATTTTCATCACCCCAAAAAGAAACACCACTTGACCCATTAGCTATCATGCCCCATTCTCGTTCCTCATCCCCAGTCCAAGACAGTCACTAATCTACTTGCCATCTCTATGTACTTGCCAGTTCTGAATGTTTCTTATAAATGAAATCATACAATATATGGTCTTTTGGGATTGGCTTCTTTCACTTAGTGTAATGTTTTCAGGGTTCATTCACGTTGTAGCATGTATCAGTACTTCATTCTTTTTTATTGCCAAATAATATTTCATTGTGTGGGTATACCAAATTTTGTTTATCCATTCATCAGTTGATACACATTTGGGTTGTCTCTGCTTTTTGGCTATTATGACTAATGCTGCTTTGAGCATTTGTGTACAAGTTTTTGTGTGGACATGTTTTTATATCTCTTGATTATATACCTAGGAGTGAATTTACTGGGTTATTCAGTTTTTGTTTTTGTTTTTGTTTTTTTGGCTGCACCACACAGCTTGTGGGATCTTAGTTCCCTGACCAGGGATCAAACCTCAGTTCCCTGCAGTGGAAGCACGGAGTCGTAACCACTGGACTGCCAGGGAATTCCCTGGGTTATTTAGTTTTAATGAGTCCCTTAGTCTGTATCTTCAAAAAATCTTTAAAAATGCTTGTTGCCTGTCTTTTGTTCATATCCCTGGCAGTCTTGCTGTTTTCAGTTATATCCCAGAAACTTTGAAGTTCCCTGTATTCAGCCACTTAAATCCTGCTTTCTTTTAAATCCTAACTTTTTTGCAATACGCGGGCCTCTCACTGTTGTGGCCTCTCCCATTGCGGAGCACAGGCTCCGGACGTGCAGGCTCAGCGGCCATGGCTCACGGGCCCAGCCGCTCCGCGGCATGTGGGATCTTCCCGGACTGGGACACGAACCTGTGTCCCCTGCATCGGCAGGCGGACTCTCAACCACTGTGCCACCAGGGAAGCCCCTAAATACTTTTTTTTTTTTGCAGTACGCGGGCCTCTCACTGTTGTGGCCTCTCCCGTTGTGGAGCACAGGCTCCAGACGCGCAGGCTCAGCGGCCATGGCTCACGGGCCCAGCCGCTCCGCGGCATGTGGGATCCTCCCGGACTGGGACACGAACCCGCGTCCCCTGCATTAGCAGGCGGACTCTCAACCACTGCACCACCAGGGAAGCCCCCTAAATACTTTTTTATCCATGCCTTTCTCTTTACTGGAACCACTGCCCTACTTTAGACCTTTATTATCTCTCACCATTATCTAATGAAATAGCCCAGAATATTCCACTTTTTTCCTTCTAATAGTCCCCCTCCCAACTCTAATACTTCTCTTATTAGAGTGTTTTATTAGTACTTTAATATACAAATTATAGGACAGATATTATACTTGTTGATTTAATTTTGCATCTTCCCAGTGAGATAATGAAGCTGGGAAGCTCTATAATGGCTAGAATTATATCTATCTACAGAGCTTGATACAATATCTGGCACGTGTCCTTATTCCTAGAGGTATACTTGCTGGGTTAAATATTAGTCACATCTTAAAGACTTGGTCTGTATTGCCAACATGCCCTACACACACCGTGCTGTTTCCCCGACATATGCTTTTGTGCAGTCATGCTACTAGCAGTTGTATGAAAGTGCTTATCTCTCCATACTCTATCTACCATCACCTTTTTAAAAAATCAGTCATTTAAATATCTGTCTTGCATCTAATAATATCATCTGTTTTGAAGTTCATCTCTCCACCTACACCTTCTCCCTCTACTCCACCATCATCCCACACTCCACTACATTCCTTTATGCTGCCCATAGTCTTCCCTCTGCCTGGGATGCCCTTCCCTTGCCAACATTTTTCACTTGGCTAACTCCTATGCATTCTTTGAAGTTTGGCCCTAATCTCAGTTCCTTTAGGAAGCAAGCCTTCTCTGAAATTCCAGACTGGAGAAATTACCCTTTTCAATTCTGGAACATCTTTTGAATGGCTTTTACTGTAACATTTATATCAGTATTTAGAAATTATCTGTTTCTCTCTTTAGTGAACTACAAGCTTTTCAACAGTGAGAACTATTTCTTTGAATCTTCAGAGCTTTGTATAGTACCTGGAGCAATAGACAGTAAATAATTGATAAACATTTCTACAGATTGCCTTTAGGGAGTCCACATGGTGGTGTAAGGCATTATAGGGATAAGCTCTTAAGTAAGTTTATATGTAGTAAAGCCTATAACTTATACATGCGTGTGTGTGTGTGTGTATAAAATATGTTGTGGTAATTTTAAAACAGGAAAGATTCAATGTGTAATAAATAAGTTTAGAAGCAAGGTATATATATGGATTTTTTTTTTTTTTGTGGTACGCGGGCCTCTCACTGCTGTGGCCTCTCCCGTTGCGGAGCGCAGGCTCCGGACGCGCAGGCTCAATGGCCATGGCTCACGGGCCCAGCCGCTCCGCAGCACGCGGGATCCTCCCGGACTGGGGCACGAACCCGCGTCCCCTGCATCAGCAGGCGGACTCCCAACCACTGCGCCACCAGGGAAGCCCTATATATGGATTTTTATAGAGCACAAGTTACTGATGAATTAGCAAGGGCTTGCATTCTGGAGCAGAAGGAAATAAATTTCTGTTGCCCATTCTCTATTCTTATGTGGTCTAGTTTAATACAAAATTATCATCAGAATTTTTTGTTACATGCTTACCCACTTACGGCATAGTTCTGGGAGTTGGACAAAGAAAATTAAAGACTCATCAATTTGAGTCACACAAAATAGTGACACAAAATACTGGTAGAACATACTGAGATACAGACTGCAGTCAAGAAAAATTTGTATGCCTAATGTAGTCATGACTCACATTAAGAAAACATAATTCCCTTTTTTTTTTTTTTTTGTAGTTAGGGAATGCATTTAGCTGTATGTACTAGAAAACCTATTTCAGTGGCTTGACCAGATAGGAGTTTATTGTTCTCATATAATATGAAATCTGGAGGTAGTGAGTCCAAAGTTGGTGTGGCATCTCCAGGTAACAGTAGGAACCCCTGCCACGTTTACTTTTGCTTTAGTGTGGGACAATTGCCATGCTTGCAACTACTCCACTGTTGGTTATTGTGACCTTTCCAGACAGAATAAAGGAGGAAGCAAGCCTAGTTGTTCCCAATTAAAGAGCTTTCCTGAAAGTCTTATCCAGCAATTTTGTTTTATACCTGATTGACCAAGACCTTGTTACTTGGCTACTCCTGATCTGCAGGGGAATCTGGGAAGAAGAATATTTTTAACCTGGCACACTGTTACCCTGAACAAAAATCAGGTGGCTTTTAGGCAGAAAGAAAGAGAGATTGAAAACTGGGAACAAGAATTAGTATCTGCTGGGACTTCCCTGGTGGTCCAGTGGTTAACACTCCGCACTTCCAATGCAGGGAGCGTGGGTTTGATCCCTGCTCGGGGAACTAAGATCCCACGTGCTGCGCAGAGCAGCCAAAAAAAAAAGAATTAGTATCTGCTATTGAGTGCCATAGCTTAGTGCACTTACATATACATACCACTGACCACACATAGGGCATGAGGAGTCCACCTAAATAATTATTTTAGATGAATGACTCTTTGTTTCTTTTATTTTTTTTAATTTATTTCTTTTATTTATTTTTTATTTTTGGCTGCGTTGGGTCTTTGTTGCTGCGCGTGGGCTTTCTCTAGTTGTGGAGTGGGGACTACTCTTTGTTGCAGGGCATGGGCTTCTCATTGCGGTGGCTTCTCTTGTTGCAGAGCACAGGCTCTAGGCATGCAGGCTTCAGTAGTTGTGGCACGTGGGCTCTAGAGCGCAGGCTCAGTAGTTGTGGTGCACGGGCTTAGTTGCTCTGAGGCATGTGGGATCTTCCTGGACCAGGGCTCGAACCCGTGTTCCCTGCATTGGCAGGTGGATTCTTAACCAGTGGGCCACCAGGGAAGCCCTCTTTTTTTTTTTTGCGGTACGCGGGCCTCTCACTGTTGTGGTCTCTCCCATTGCGGAGCACAGGCTCCGGACGCGCAGGCTCAGCGGCCATGGCTCACGGGCCCAGCCGCTCCGCGGCATGTGGGATCTTCCCGGACCAGGGCACGAACCTGTGTCCCCTGCATCGGCAGACGGACTCTCAACCACTGCACCACCAGGGAAGCCCTCTTTTTTTATTTTAAAACTTTAAAAAGATTATTTACTGAAAATTGTGGGAACATAATGGCCAGTTTTTTAAATCTTCCTGGATCTTCCTCCTAAAAACAGAGTATGTTGATATCATGTACCTCTTAATATGATATGATAAGAAGGGCATTTCACTTATGTGGTATTCTTCTCCAAGACTCATAACTGCAGTCTAATGAGAAAACATCAGACAAATCCAAATTGAGGGACATTCTACAAAATACCAACCAGTATTCTTCAAAACTGTCAAGGCCATGAAAGACTGAGACACTGTCACAGATGGGAGGAGCCTAAGGACACGTGACAATTAAATGCAATGTGGTATTGTGATGGGATCCTAGTCGAGAGTAAGGACATTAGTGAAAAACTGGTGAAATCCAAATAAAGTCTACAGTTTAGTTACTAGTATTGTACCAATATTAATTTATTGGTTTTGACTAATGTACCTTGGTTATGTAAGATGTTAACATTAAAGGAAAAAGAATATACAAGAACTTTCTGAAGTATCTTTGTAATGTTTCTATCAATCTAAAATTGTTCCAAAAAAAATTACAATAGCTAGAGAAACTAGGACAGCAAAACCAAAAACTTTACAATCAAACCTTATATCTACGATGAACTGTAGATCTTTGATTATTGGCATTTGTGAAGGGAAGGAAGCAGAGGGAAGGCAACAAGGCTTCTGATGGCCCTGAGAACAGGAGAACCTCTAAATCACCAACAGGTATTCACTGGAGAAACATCTAGAACAGTAACTGAAACTGGGAAGGCGTTCTGCCCTTAGAGGGTCAGGTCAGTAGGAGGGAATGGAGATAAACTGTGGCAACTTTTGAAATTAACAAACTGAAGTTCTAATGTAAAACTGCACTGAGAGAAACTTCTAGGGGTAGAATCCACTTTGAGCAAGACAGGAACAAAGAAAAGGACAAGATAAAAGAGAAAAAGCAGAGGGTAGAAAGAAGGAAGAGTTGTATGTTTTTTGTGTTTTGTTTGTTATTAGTTTTCAAAAATAAGAGAAAATCTCTAAAGCCATGAAGCTTAGAAAACCCATCCTGGCTCGTACCCCTTCCTCATAAAATTTCAGGAAAACTCGCTAAGTTTAAAAATGAATTTGAATCCATGTAAAATTACTGTTAGCAAAAGATAGCAATAGCAACAACAGAAAAAAGCAGAAAAACTCCCTAAGGCAGTGGAAGGCTCCTGGAAAGACATGCTCACCATACAGATGAAAATTGAAAATGAGCTAATTTAGGAAATGATGGACGTTATGAGAGAAAGTTTACATTCTAATTAGAAAAATCTCAGAACTGAGGTGATTGGAGAAAAGGAGAATTTGAAAAGAGAACTGATGGACCACACAAAAAAATTAGAAATAAGAGAAAAAAATCATTTCAGAAATAAAGATGAAAATAAAAGGAACATAAAATAATGACAACAAATATGACTCAAAAAACACAAAGTAAAGCAATTAATTTTTTATATGTAATAGAAAGAGGGAAGCTTTTAAAATAAAAGAAACCAAAAAAAAGAAGGACTTCCCTGGTGGCGCAGTGGTTAAGAATCCACTTGCCAGTGCAGGGGACATGGGTTTGATCCCTGGTCCAGGAAGATCCCACATGCTGCAGAGCAAATAAGCCCATGTGCCACAACTACTGAGCCTGCGCCCTAGAGCCTGTGAGCCACAACTACTGAAGACTGCGTGCCTAGAGCCTGTGCTCTGCAACAAGAGAAGCCACCGCAGTGAGCACACACGCCGCAACGAAGGATATCCCCCGCTCACCACAACTAGAGAAAAGAGCCTGCGCGCAGCAACGAAGATCCAACTCAGCCATAAATAAATAAATAAATAAAAATAAATTACAAAAAAAAGAAGAAGTAAAGGAGTTTGAGAAGAAATGATACAAAATATAGGCAAAGAGGAACCAACATTCATGTGAACAAAGTTCCCAAGGAAGAAAACAGCCAAATGCATGGGACAGAAGGAAAACTTTCCCAAAATGTGCCTGGGAGGGACTTCCCTGGTGGCACAGTGGTTAAGAATCCACCTGCCAATGCAGGGGACACGGGTTCGAGCCCTGGTCCAGGAATATCCCACATGCTGCGGAGCAACTAAGCCCGCAAGCCACAGCTACTGAGCCTGTGCTCTCGGGCCCACGTGCCACAACTATTGAAGCCTGTGCACCTAGAGCCCATGCTCTGCAACAAAAGAAGCCACCGCAAAGAGAAGCCCACACACTGCAACGAAGAGTAGCCCCTGCTTGCCGCAACTAGAGAAAGCCGGCACACAGCAACAAGGACCCAATGCAAGCAAAAATAAATAAATAAATAGATAGATAGATAGATAAATAAATTTTAAAAATTTAAAAATATGCCTAGGGAAATGGACCCAGAATGGCCAACACTGAGACATAGTCTATTAAAACTGGTGGACTTTAAAGAAAAACGACATTTGGGCGTACTAGCAAAAAAAGACCTAATCACTTACAAATGAAGGAAAATGGGTTTTCACTAGACTTTTTGACAGCATGTTTAGTGTTAGAATGCGATGGATTAACATATAAGAGAATCAAGGAAATAAAACAACAACCAAGAATTTTCTGTTCAGACAAATAGACCTCCAAGTATAAAGATCACTAACATGTAAGAATAAAGGAAATAGTGTTCACATGATCCCTCCCTGTGAAATCTACTAGAGCTTCAAATAACTAAAATGACTAGAGGACCAGATTATGGTACCTGAATACTAATTTCCCATGAAAAGAAACTAGGAATACTTGAAGAAATAGCTGATTCTAGATCTAGAGCAGAAAATTAATATCAAACGTGAGACATCTTGTCAAAGAACAAAGGAGCCAACTTGATGTTTCTGTGGCCAAGTGCAGGATAGCTTGAGCATCAGTAAGGATAATAACTGCAGTGGATTGAAGCATCAAATACGTTTAAATCCATGAGTTCATATCAATGCAAAAAAGACTGACTATGGGGGAGTGCTTAAGGGAACTACTTGAGGTGGTGGAAATATTCTGTATTGTGCTTTATTAGTGGTTACATTACTTACTGTATACATTTGTCTAAAGCATAGTTTCTCGACCTCAGCACTATTGACATTTTGATCCAGGTAATTATTTGGAGGGGGAGGAGCAAAGCTGTCCTATGCATTGTAGAATATTTAGCAGCACTAAGATGCCAAACATGAAAATCAAAAATGCCTATATTGTCAGATGTCTCCTGGGGAGTATAATGGTGCCAGTTTGAGAACCCTGGTCTAAACTTACTAAAAGGGTGAATTTTTATTGTATGTGAATTGTATCTCAGGAAACTTGATTTTTAAGAAAAGGAGAACTCATTAGTCACTTTTCTTTCTTTTTTTTTTTTTTGTCGTATGCGGGCCTCTCACTGTTGTGGCCTCTCCCGTCGCGGAACACAGGCTCAGCGGCCATGGCCCATGGGCCCAGCCGCTCCGCGGCATGTGGGATCTTCCCAGACCAGGGCACGAACCCGTGTCCGTTGCATCGGCAGGCGGACTCTCAACCACTGCGCCACCAGGGAAGCCCCGTTAGTCACTTTCTAAGGAGTCTAGGAAACCAACTCATTATTTTAAAAACTACTAATTGACAGAATCAAGCATTTATCCTATCTCTTCTACATTAGACTGTACTTCAAGAGTAACCAAATAGTCAATATAGGGATGGATTTGTGGGTCATTTATATATATCACTCCCAGTTGTCAGTTTTTGTGCCATTAAAGGTATGATTCTTCTATTCCTTTTTCTCTAATTTTCTACCTCTAATATACTTTGTTTGGACTGGGAAACTAGATCAATAAAATTATTATTATTTAGAAATATAAAGGGGAATTCCATGACAGTCCAGGGGTTAGGAATTTCACTGCTGAGAGCTTGGGTTCAATCCCTGGATCCTTATGTATTGTGAATCATCTATTTCCGTTACTAGAGATTTTTTTTTTTTTTTTAATGCAGCACCGGGTCTTAGTTGCAACACATGGGGTCTTAGTTGCAGCATGTGGGCTCTTAGTTGTGGAATGCGGGATCTAGTTCCCCGACCAGGGATCTAACCCGGGCCCCCAACATTGGGAGCACAGAGTCTTACCCACTGGACCACCAGGGAAGTCCTTAGAGATGTTTTTATTTCTTGATTTGGGGCCATATTCTGGATACCTGTTCCTCACGCATAAGTGGTGTTACCAGTATTCTGTTTCAACATGGCTGAAAAGACACAAACACTTTGTGGTCTGAGATATGCTTCTTTGAATTAACTCTGTTGTGTAAATTGAAACATATTCAGAAAACCCAGTGTGTGTTTAATATAGGTATAGTTTTAAAGTTTTAGTCTTACTGTATTAATACTTACTGAATTAAAGTTAAAGAACACAGTGTTCCCAAAATCATTTCAGAAAGCAGATAAATAGGGAAGTGTATGGGAACCACCCTTCTGAAAATTACTGAGGAGGTTCTTATTTCATCTTATTTTAGTATTACCCAAGTTTTTTCTCAGAGAAGAATAGGGTGTTTGACTTACCATGTGGTGGTCTTGAAAGTTCATGACTTCAGCACACTTCTTCACTTCGAGGAAACTAAAAAAGTGAGTAACTGCCATAGCTATTTCAGAAACTGATGCTAGAGGCAACCACTGGGTTGGGCAAGACTGTCATTAAACTGTGCCTTTGGTTTACTAGTTATTTTAATCATGGAAAGGAAAATCTTTAATTTATTTCATTGCTTAACCAGTGCCACATTTTAAGATAAACTGTTCTTTTTCTAAAACTGTTATTAAAAGAGACAGGAAACAGATTTTGGTCTGATGTTGATGCTTTGTTGACATTTTATCCGTTCTTTTTGTTAAATGAAATTCAAAATTGTTCATTTTATCTAAGCCCATTCTCAGTTTTCTTATTTTAAAAAAATTTGAAATCATTGTGGGGGTCCAGGAGGATGTTAATTTTTGACTGTCCATTTCGTAAGAATTTGAAAAGAGGGTTAGAGATTTAGTTTTAGTAGTCCTGATATCTAAGTATTTCTTTGTGTCCCTATTTAGTGTATTATGCCTATCTTGAATATTCTTCTTCTTTTTTTTTTTTTTTCTTTTCGGTACGCGGGCCTCTCCCGTTACGGAGCACAGGCTCCGGACGCACAAGCTCAGCGGCCACGGCTCACGGGCCCAGCCGCTCCGCGGCATGTGGGATCTTCCCAGACCAGGGCACGAACCCGCATCCCCTGCATCGGCAGGCGGACTCCCAACCACTGCGCCACCAGGGAAGCCCTGGAATATTACTCTTATGTTTCAATAAAATGGAGAAAGATTTGCCTCTTTCCAGTTGATTGGGACAAGGGAGAACTTTGGGGATTAATGGATTGCTTCTCAAATTTTAATGGAGTTAGGTTAGCTTGGAAAATAGATCAAAGAAGATGATCTGCTGATATACACCATAGTTTTGTCTTATTTCTAAAGACCTATTATAGATAGCTGGATCTACAGTTTTATAAATTTCTCTTCTGAAGGTAATTTTTGGTAGGTAACCACTGGCATTACTAACTAGCATCCTGTCTTGTCTGCTGAGCTATTTGGCTTATTTTAAAGGATAAATTCTCCATCCCCACTAGGGGGAGTTTCCACTCAGTAACACATACAATTTTAAGGTGGAATGATTACATGAAATACTGGTGTATCTTATTCCATGCTTTCTCACTATCTTTTTTCCACAAGATATTTTCCTAATAGTAATAGCTACAATGTATTGAATGTTTGCTATGTGACAGATACTATGCTAAGCGCCTTACGTGTATTATTTCATTTGTTTTTCACAATAACTTTGAGATTAATATTTCATCCCAATTTTACTGATGGAGAAATTGATAACTAGAGAGGTTACTTGATCACTGCCAGAAAAGCTAATCAAATCATAGTGTAGGGGCTCTTATCTAGGGTCTGTCTTACTTCAAAACTTGTTCTTAACCTGTACTCCAGTACTTCCCAGTTTTAGTTCTGCCAGCATCATGAAAATCTCAAAATATTCAAATTAAATTTATTTTAATGCAATAAGCTGGTGCTTAGAAGTGGTAGAGTGAGAAAGAAAGTACAAAGAGAGCTGCTTATTGGGCTTCCCTGGTGGCGCAGTGGTTGAGAGTCAGCCTGCCGATTCAGGGGGCGCGGGTTCGTGCCCCGGTCCGGGAGGATCCCGCGTGCCGCGGGGCGGCTGGGCCCGTGAGCCGTGGCCACTGGGCATGCGCGTCCGGAGCCTGTGCTCCGCAACGGGAGAGGCCACAACAGTGAGAGGCCCGCATAACGAGAAAAAAAAAAGAGAGCTGCTTATTTGGTATTGTGACTCGAAATTACGTTGATGAGCTGAAAAGAGTTGAAATTAGGTACAGAAGTAAAGTCAAGAGCCTAGGTTTCTAGATGTTAAGTCTGACCTACCCCATTTATTTAGTTTCCTTCTTTATAAAATAGATAAAACAAAGTTGGCCATTTCAACACTCTCCATTTATTGGAATCTTAAATATGGATAGAGTCATTAACTTATTTACAAGGTGCTTTCATAGGTGAATGCTTATGATAGATTTGAAAGCTTGAAAAGAATGTTATGTATTCCTTTAAAACATTGCTTCTGTCTATTGGCCTAGAGAGGCAGTGTTTGAAAATGTCAAGTGTGACCCATTAGTAACTCATAAAATCGATATACTGGGTCATGACCAGCATTAAGGAAAAAAAATTTAAATAGAGTCTAGAAAATTTCAGAATACCCTGCTTATCATAAGGGTAAGCATTTTTTTGTGAAACTTGTTTCAGTTACATGTTTATGTACTAGGTCACAGTGTCGTATATATATTTTTTAACTGTGGGTTGCAAGTTTAAAAAGTTTGAGAAACACTGGCCTGGAGCTTTGTAGCATTTCTCTATTTTAATTTAACCAGGACAGAAATTATAGTGATTCAGACAGATTTATCTTTATTTTTAATTTATTTTTAAAAAAATAATTTTAGTTATTTTTGGCTGCTTTGGGACTGTTGCTACACGTGGGCTTTCTCTAGTTGCGGCATGCGGGGGCTGCTCTTCATTGTGGTGCATGGGTTTCTCATTGTGTGGCTTCTCTTGTTGCAGAGCACAGGATCTAGGTACACGGGCTTCAGTAGTTGGGGCACATGGGCTCAGTAGTTGGGGCTCGCAGACTCTAGAGTGCAGGCTCAGTAACTGTGGCGCACGGCCTTAGTTGCTCCACGGCATGTGGGATCTTTCCAGACCAGGGATTGAACCCGTGTCCCCTGCATTGCCAGGTGGATTCTTAACCACTCTGCTACCAGGGAAGTCCACAAGTTTATCTTTAAAAGGAAATGACATCAAGTAACATAATAGATTGTGTGCACGATATTTTCTTCCTTTTTGTAGCATTCTGAAAAGCATCCAATCCCAAACCGAAACTTTCCTGGATGTATATCTAGCTACACAGAATTAACTTAGAGGACCTTCCGTGGCAGTTCAGTGGTTAAGACTGTGCTTCCACTGCAAGGGGTGTGGGTTCAATCCCTGGTTGGGGAACTAAGATTCTATCATGCTGTGCAGCATGGCCGAAAGAAAAAAAAGAAAAAGAATTAACTTTGACCTCAGCTCTTTCCTTTTCTCTTTGTGTTAAAATTTATAATGTACATGTACTGTTTCCCGCTGAATATTCTGCACAATTTTTTGCTCATTTTAGGAAGTTTCCTCTTTCCGGTTTTGTATGTTTTCTAGTTTGGAATCCCTTAAAGTCTTATTTTTAGTCACTTCCATTTGGTTGGTTCCATAGCACTTTAGTTCTGGGAATGAATAAGAGGTTTGTTCTACATCTTTCTATAACAGTACAGAACTTTATCTCATTCTTTTTAATGCATGTATAGTAGTCCATTGCATAAGTTTATCGTAATTTACTTAACTAGTTCCTCAGTGGTGTACATTTTGATTTTTTCCAGTTTTTTGTTGTTATAAAGCTACAGAAAACATTACTGTCAGATATCTTTGTGTACTCATGAATATATCCATAGGACATTGCTGATTCAAAGTGAAATTTCTTTGAAGATGTGCACTTAAATTTTTAATAATATTGCCAAATTGGCCTTCAAAAAAGTTGTACTGGGAATTCCCTGGTGGTCCAGTGGTTAGGACTCTGCACACTTTCACTGCTGAGGGTGCAGGTTCAGTCCCTGGTTGGGGAACTAATATCCTGCAAGCTGCACGGCACAGCCAAAAAAAAAAAAAAAAAAGAGTTTGTACTAATTTATCACCACCTGTATATAAAAATGCCTGTTTCCCTGTATCCTTGCCAATTCTGTGCATTATTAGAGTTTTAACTTTTTGTAACCTGGTAGGTGAAAAATTACAAGTCTATTATAAATAGAGTTGCATTTTAAAAATTGAGTGAGAATGAGCATGTTTTCATAGACTTATTGGCTCTTTCTCTCTTCAACTCTGATTCTTGAGATTTCAAGTATGGGCAGTGAATGTGACTTCAAAGTTTTGAAGAAATGGTGCTGTAAAAGTGAAGTGTCACTGAGATGCCTGCGGCTGTGATGACCTCCCTTACTTCCCACCTTGACCCTTTTACTCTCTTAATTTCAGGTGATCATGGAGCTCAGCTTGGCCTCCATGGGGCTGGTGGTGATGGAATACATGATGACCCAACAGGTGGAGAGGAAGGAGAGAACAGCCCAGATCCCCAACCCCAAGCTGGTCGGAGGACCCGGCGGGAAGCATGCACCTGCCCCTACTGTAAAGATAGTGAAGGAAGGTAAGTTGACTCAGCCAATTTCTTAAGAGTATAAAGAAGAAAAATTAATAGACTTGGAGGTAAAAAGAAAGGGTTGTTTTAAAAAATTTTTAAGTGTTGGCAGTGTTGCAAAGGGATCAGAGACAGTACAGTGCTTTTGATTAGATTATATATGGGGTCTTGGTTCCAGCTCTGATCCTTTTCAACTCTTTTTTTTTTTTTTAAATAAATTTATTTATTTTATTTATTTATTTTTGGCTGTGTTGGGTCTTCTTTGCTGCATGCGGGCTTTCTCTAGTTGTGGCGAGTGGGGTTTACTCTTGTTGTGGTGCACAGGCTTCTCATTGCGGTGGCTTCTCTTGTTGAGCATGGGCTCTAGGTGCACGGGCTTCAGTAGTTGTGGCTCACGGGCTCTAGAGCACAGGTTCAGTAGTTGTGGCGCACGGGCTTAGTTGCTCCGCGGCATGTGGGATCTTCCTGGACCAGGGCTCGAACCCGAGTCCCCTGCATTGGCAGGCGGATGCTTAACCACTGCTCCACCAGGGAAGTCCCCTAACAAGATAGCTTATAAAACAGCCTGGCAAAGAAAAAGAAACATACCTACTGTAATGATTTTTTACAGTGGCTGTGTGAAAATCGTGAGTTTTCCATAATCTTTTTTTCTCCCAAAATAGATAAAAATACTTATTCTGAGTAGAAAATTCTTCCATCAAGGAATCTAATATGTCCTACAGAACAGAATTCTGAAAAATTTTCTTATTAGTGTACTGGCTATTCAGTATTATCTCTGGAGAGCTCCAAGTTACTTTCTTTTTTTCAAGTCACTGATTTTGAAAGAGAATAGAAAGTCACATCGTTTTTTATAAATTTATTTATTTATTGGCTGCATTGGGTCTTTTTTTTTTTTTAATAAATTTATTTTTGTCTGCATTGGGTCTTCGTTGCTGTGCATGGGCTTTTCTCTAGTTGCGGCAAGCGGGGGCTACTCTTCGTTGTGGTGCACAGGCTTCTCATCGCGGTGGCTTCTCTTGTGGCAGAGCACGGGCTCTAGGCACGCGGTCTTCAGTAGTTGTGGCGTATGGGCTTAGTTGCTCCGCGGCATGTGTGATCTTCCCGGACCAGGGTTTGAACCCATGTCCCCTGCAATGGCAGGCGGATTCTTAACCACTGTGCCACCAGGGAAGCCCCTGCCTTGGGTCTTCGTTGCTGCACGGGGTATTTCTCTAGTTACAGCGAGCGGGGGCTACTCTTCATTGCGGTGTGCGGGCTTCTCATTGCAGTGGCTTTTCTTGTTGTGGAGCACAGGCTCCAGGCATGCAGGCTTCAGTAGTTGTGGCTCGCGGGCTCTATAGCACTGGCTCAGTAGTTGTGGCACACGGGCTTAGTTGCTCCGCAGCATGTGGGGTCTTCCTGGACCAGGACTCGAACCCATGTCCCCTGCAGTGGCAGGCGGATTCTTAACCACTGCACCATCATGGAAGCCCAAAAGTCACATAGTTTTTTAAATGCCTTTGAAAAAAATCTGTTAAAGTTTTGTTCCATTAAAAATAAGCACAGGGCTTCCCTGGTGGCAGAGTGGTTGAGAGTCCGCCTGCCGAAGCAGGGAACACGGGTTCGTGCCCCGGTCTGGGAGGATCCCACATGCCACGGAGCGGCTAGGCCCGTGAGCCATGGCCACTGAGCCTTTACGTCCGGAGCATGTGCTCCGCAACGGGAGAGGCCACAACAGTGAGAGGCCCGCGTACCGCAAAAATAAATAAGTAAGTAAGTAAGTAAGTAAGTAAGTAAAGTGAGTAAATAAATAAATAGCTAGCTAGCTAGCTAGCAAGCACAAAAATAAGAAATGTACCAAAACAAGAAATAATTTGAATTCTTTGTGGGTTACCCTATATTACAGGAAAAACCTGAATCAAAAGCACTTGAGTACAATAGAGTTTCCCTCTCACAAAACTTAAAGTGGATTTAAGTTTTTGAGGGAAATTCTGTGATTTCTACCTAAGTATGATTTCATTTCTGTTATGGTTGGTTCCCCCCTCCCCATGCCCCACTAGTATGTGCTGTTAAAACCCAAGAAAAATCCCTCTTGGAAATCTCCCCAGTGCCCACTAATGGTTCACATATGGTACAAATTGGTTTGGCAAAAACATTTCAAAGCTGATTTCCTGAGAGGAGCTTAGGATTTGCTCCATATAGGGAATATTTTTTTTACATACCTTGAATTAGTTAGGGTCCTTATTTCCCCTTTCAACTTTTATCCATCCCATCGTCCTTTTCCACTGAAGTCTCTGATATTGCTCTGTCTTTTCAGTTTTTTTTTTTAATTATTTTTGACTGCCTTGGGTCTTGGTTGCTGCACAGGCTTTCTCTAGTTGTGGTGAGCAGGGGCTACTCTTCATTGCGGTGCGTGGGCTTCTCATAACAGTGGATTCTCTTGTTGCGGAGCACGGGCTCTCAGCACATGGGCTTCAGTAGCTGTGGCTTGTGGGCTGTAGAGCACAGGCTCAGTAGTTGTGGCGCACGGGTTTAGTTCCTCCGCGGCACATGGGATCTTCCTGGACCAGGGCTCGAACCCGTGTCCCCTGCATTGGCAGGTGGATTCTTAACTAGTGTGCCACCAGGGAAGCCCTCTTTTCAGCTTTTAATCTTTACTGTTTGGCTCTTGACCTTTATTCTAGGAGAAAAGTTCTATAGTTGTAAAATATTATGTTTTCTTTAAAGTTCTCCACCAAGTGTGTAAATGGAGAGATGCATTGTTCATTAAGTAAGTTCCCAGCCAAAAATATCACCATGTCACCATATTCACAGTAGTTCTCATGGAAAATGCTTGTATTGAGACTTAACTTTCAGAAAAATATAAGAAAATTCCTCTCACATTTCACAAGTCACCTTGAAAATGATTATCTCTTCAAACATCAAACATCCGAGTCAACTAAAGATTTATCTTTTGATACTAAAGAGAGGGCTTTTTTTTAAAAAAAAATAAAAGTTTGGATTAGTTTTGAGTGGATCCAGTAATTATGATGGATACTTTGTGATTTTTTAATTTTTGTCTCTAGAATGAATGATGAATAGTTGTGTTCTCACTTCCAGGGGCTCTGGGGATCCTGGCAAGAAGAAACAGCACATTTGCCATATGCAAGGCTGTGGCAAAGTATATGGCAAGACCTCACACCTACGGGCGCACTTGCGCTGGCATACAGGCGAGAGGCCATTCATGTGTACCTGGTCATACTGTGGGAAGCGCTTCACACGTTCGGACGAGTTACAGAGGCACAAACGCACACACACAGGTGAGCAGGAACTTGGGGAACAAGAGGTAGTAATAGACCAGAATAAAAAGACACAAAATAGCGCCGTGCTGTAACCTGATCCTCCTCATTGGGGTTGAAACCTGGGTGCCTCCAATATGCCGGCTTACCACTCTTCCCTCATGGACCCTGACACCACACTCATTGGAAACA
Source organism: Hyperoodon ampullatus (assembly GCF_949752795.1). Taxonomy (NCBI): domain Eukaryota; kingdom Metazoa; phylum Chordata; class Mammalia; order Artiodactyla; family Ziphiidae; genus Hyperoodon; species Hyperoodon ampullatus. Next base: position 58,394,658 of record NC_136924.1, read on the forward strand.
TGGCACTGTTGCCTGTCAGAAGTCAGTTCAAAGGACCCACTCCTAGAGAGACAAAAGATACAGATATTGTGGATGAAGCTATCTATTACTTCAAGGCCAATGTCTTCTTCAAAAACTATGAAATTAAGAATGAAGCTGATAGGATCTTGATATATATAACTCTCTACATTTCTGAGTGTCTAAAGAAACTCAGAAAATTGCAATTCTAAAAGCCAAGGGGAGAAAGAAATGTATACACTGGGAATCATTAATTTTCCCCTTCCTGGAGAGCCTGGTTTTCCACTTAATGCAATTTACGCCAAACCTGCAAACAAACAGGAAGATGAAGTGATGAGGGCCTACTTAAAACAGCTGAGGCAAGAGACTGGACTGAGACTTTGTGAGAAAGTTTTTGACCCTCAGGATGATAAACCCAGCAAGTGGCGGACTCGCTTTGCGAAGAAACAGTTCATGAACAAGAGTCTTTCAGGACCTGGACAGTAAAGGGAGCCTTGGGCAGACACTGTCTCCACAGCTATGGGCAGCATTTACAGCAAGATGTACACAGTTCTTTGCCTTTATTTTGTAAAGTTTTATACAGAGGAGAGAAGAGAGTATGTCTTTACTAAAAGAGCTCTTTATCAAGAATTTGGGGTTGGGGGCTGATTTGAAATTTCCGCAGTATTAAGCTGATGCTTAATGAGTAATAATAAAGAAATTTCTCACATTTCAAGTCAAAAAAAGAAAAAGAAAAAATATATCTATGAAATAACTAAAATTTCTGAGCAACTTATGTTTGAAACTGAATGTATGGATCATGAATGGAATTGGAGTTAATCTGGAAAACCCTTAAGAAGGAAGGAGCTAGCTTTTGAGTGGGATTTTGAAGGTCCTGCCTTACTTTTCTGCTATACTCCTTCCTTTCTGAGTACTCCCCAGCCTTTACTTATTTTTTGTTCCCCCAAAAGGCAAAAGATAGTCACCAGGTTTTTCTTGTTTGTAGTCACCTTCTAGGACTAGCTTTTTTTTTTTCCTTCTAGGACTAGCTTTATTCTGCCTTATATAGTTTGAAAGCAGTGAATTGGACAAGGTACCACTACATCCTGAGATGTGAGTTTCTCATCTTCTTTCTCTTCCTTTACCTAGGTGAGAAGAAATTTGCCTGCCCTGAGTGTCCCAAGCGCTTCATGAGGAGTGACCACCTGTCAAAGCATATTAAGACCCACCAGAATAAGAAGGGAGGCCCAGGTGTAGCCCTAAGTGTGGGCACTTTGCCCCTGGACAGTGGGGCAGGTTCAGAAGGCAGCGGCACTGCCACCCCTTCGGCCCTCATCACCACCAACATGGTAGCCATGGAGGCCATCTGTCCAGAGGGTATTGCCCGTCTTGCCAACAGTGGCATCAATGTCATGCAGGTGGCAGATCTGCAGTCCATTAATATCAGTGGCAATGGCTTCTGAGATCAGGCACCCGGGGCCAGAGACATATGGGCCATACCCATCAACCCTGGGATGCAAGGTAGCATGGGTCCAAGAGACATGTGGGAGAGAGAGCCATGAGGCATTAAAAATGCATGGTGGTGGGAAGAATTGGGGGAGGGATACAAGAGAAGAGATGGGGTCCTGGCATCCACCTGTATCATCAGTACCTCCTTGAAGTGGGAAACATTAGTGAAAATTCTGTTGGTGCCACCCTTTGATGCGCATTTATGACCCCAAACAGTTTCTTAACACTTCTTACCCCAGCCTCCACTTCCTGCATTTCCCTTCTCAGCTCCCCCATGATGGATCCCCCCCCTTCCTAAAGCCATCATGCCTTGATAAATATATATGATCATTGAAATACTTTTTAACAAAAAACAGATTCTATATTATATATATATATATATATATATAAAAGATATATAGAGATGCATTTGCAGGGGTTGGCTGGGAGGAGGAAGGAGACCATTCTGTGACCAAAATAACTTGGTCATTTTTTTTTTATATTGCCTTATTTCCTTATGGCTGAGCCTTGTTGTGACACATCAAGATTTTCTATAGATGTTGTCTTGGCTTCCCACCAGATTAAGCATTTATATGCTCTGCTTTTAGTTTATATATACATACATAATATTTTCCTTTCTTAATTTTGTCTTTTAATTTGGGATCAGCTTCTTGCACTCCTTCCTTGACTCAACCATTTCTGTCTCCCCTTCTCTCACCTGATCGCTTCATGCTTTGTTTTTGGTAGTGGTCCCTGGATGAGGCACTTCTGTCATTCTTTTAAAGTCCTTAGTCCCAGCAGCAGAATAGAGAAGCCTTGAAGCTCAGGCAAATGCTTGAGGTAGCTGTGAAGAGAGTGTTCAAAATACTACTGACGCAGGCACCCTCTTGGCGCTGGAGAGTCAAAGGCACCTCTCTCTTCATTAGCGGCTCTAAACATCAAGAATCAGAAGTCCTTCTATGGAATTGTACAAGAGACCCTTTGAAGGTTATAATCTGGGATCAGTTTACATAAACTGTGAAAAGATGGTCAAATAATAGGTAGGGGCTTTCAATAGGAAAATGATGTGCTCAGAAGCGGAAGTGACTCAAGTAGTCCAGTTCAGGAGTTAGTAGATTATTTGGACCTTTATACAACTGTCTTCCAAGGTAGCTCTCAGCTTTGATGTGTGGGCTTCTGAGTTCACATTCTGAAAGGAAATACACTTCCTCTTTTGAACGTCCCCGGTAGTTTCTTTCCCATTATGTTATTAAGGTGCATCAGCCAGTGAACCTGTTCTGGGTTTCCATTCTGCAAAACTCCAGAGCACGGACCAGTGGCAAGGCAGTGGTTCTTTGATCTTTTCCCTTAACTCTTCCTTGGGTGGTTCCTAAGGGGAAAGGAAGCACACACCATCATGGGAATGATAGCCCAGAACAAAAAAGAAATCTTGTCTTACCACTGTGGTTTATAGGAGAGATCAGGAAAAACCATCCTGCTTTCTCCGTGGCCTGATTGCTGAAGAGACTGATCCAAAAATTATAGCGGCAGGGAACTCTTAGTGCATTTGGCACTGAGATTTAAATGCAACCAGAGTTGTCCTCAAGGCCCAGCCATTAAAACATTGTCTCTCTCGACCTTCTGGTATCTTGTCAGAGAGCTTTTCACTGTGAGGAAGTGTGGAAATGGCTGTGTGTATGTGTGTAATCTGTTAGGTTGGGGATAGGTTTTCTGTTAGCCAATACTATAAGAGACCTGCAATAAAAAATTACCCTAATCTGATAGAAAGTGAAGTGTTTGTGTATGACTGTGTGTGAATGTGTGTTTGTGCCTGTATATATCTACACGCAGATGAGAAATTAATATTTGAAATTGTTGGAAAATAAATTCAGATCAAATGCCTTTCATGCCCATTACCTAGAAATCTATCTTAAAACCTGGGTATGTTCCTGAGGTCATTTCTTTGCTTTTGCTAAATTAGTTACAATTATGAATGGGAGATATTCTACTGCACTTTTAAAAGAAGAAACTATTTTTGTGTTTGAAAGTGAAACCAACATCCAGATCTATAGCAGAGTCCTAGTTCCTTTCATGAATCTATTTACCTTGACTACAAATAGATGATCCTATAATTCTACTATATATTTTATATAAAATCTATCCAAATTAGGGTTTGGGTAAGTTTGTGTTGTTGTTTAACCTGAAATACAATAACTTAACATTCTAAACAAAAGTTTACTCCATTTGGTCCTTTCTCTGCAGACTTAATACTGTTTTTAACACAGGAAGTATTGCAAGGAACTTTTCCCCAGATCAAATTCTATTAATAACTGAAGTAGAAGTTATCCATGCCCAGCCACTTATCGCACCCTTTGTTCCCTCTGAAAGGCAGAACTCAGAACCTGTTACTTTATGTGTGTAATCATGTTCATAGGCATCTTCTGGAGGAAAGGGGCAGGATAACTCACTGAAGTGTGTAGTATTTCGCTAGAGCATTTCAAGGAATGGAATCTTCCCCAGTATGAAGTTATTAGATATAAACTAGCTTAATGATGCTGAAGCCTACAAGCTTTTAGAAGGTTATTTGATGATGTTTTTCTTTGGAATGGAATGCTGGTTTACCCTCAACTCCATTCATTAGCACGAGTGAATTTATATCCAGTTCTTTTCCACTTGCCCTATTTCCTCACCACGGAAGCTCCAGATCCAGTATCTTGTTTGGCCCTAAAACTGAAGCAGCTTCTGCTTTTGTCTCCCAGCAGCAGTTAAGTCACTCAGTCTTTTCCACAGGAAGTTAGGAGCCCACATTCCTTGAGTCAGGAGTTTATTGATGAAAGTCCCTTTCCCTGAAATTTTTGCCAGAAGAAATTAATGTAGCTGACAGGCTATTGATTCTAAATTTTTTTCAAGAGTTGCTTTTTTATTTAACTTTTTAATGACCAAACCTTGTGGGGTGGGGGGGTGCCCAGAGGAGTGGTAATATTATTCCCTTGTCCGTTCAGGTTGCCCAGTCACATTTATCTGCTTATCATTTGACTGTCTGACTTTTTACCGAGAGCAGTAACAACCCACACCATCTTCCTTCAGGGACTTCCCAGCTGGCACCCTGTTTGTGGGTGCAATGCAGAATGCAATTTAACAGACATTTCTCAGAGTTCAGAATAGATAGAAGAACTCTTGATCCCAGAAAGTATAGACTGAAGTGTGGGGTAAAGATTATGATTGGGGGAGGGTTAGAGACAAAGGCTGTAAATTACTATGGCTGATTGATTTTATTTCTACTATATACATATATATATATTTTTTGCTTTTGTATATCCTATATAGGAAACTAAGCATTGTATTTTTTTAACAAATCTGAGAAAGCACTATGAACTGCAGATGTTTGACTTCAGAATATATTTTGTATTGTTAATAGCTTCACATTGTGTGAATACTGGAAGCTGCAGATCTTTGCTAGGACGCAATAAATTTATATACCTTTTGAGGGGTTCTTCTGAGGGTATTAATCAGGCCCCTCTTGTGCTTTGGGGGAGCCCTGGTGCTAGTTCCTTAAAGTTTTCATTCAATTGTAAGTACCCTGATGCCTTTTGGACCTTGGGATCAGATCAAAGGAGTTCTGATCCAGGTACCAAGGAAATGAGGATAGTCTAGCTGCCTCAAGTGAGGGGCCCTTTGCATAACTCTCCTTTCCCCTTTTCAAAGCTGAGTAGCCTGTTGGAGTTGGGAGGAGAAATGTGAAATCTCAGAGTTTCATCTCCCTTAGAAGAGAGCCAGTAACTTATGTGCAAGGATGAAAGGTGGCAGCAGTAGCTTTGGGGAAAGGGAGGAGGATATGGCACTTCTCCAATCCCGGAAAACATTGCTTTTGAAAACTGCTGATAAAGTATGGGTAGGTTATTACTTTTGTTTAGGAGCCTGTGTGCTCTCTGGTGCCTCTCTTGGCTCTACTCCTGGGGTACAGACCTCATCTAGGAGGATGAGCAGACCAGCTTTGAGGTTGACCTGTTTCTTTTCTTTGTCTGCCTTCCCTAAACACCAGCCCCCAGGAGGACATTAAGCAGCCTTAAGCTTAAATTCCTACTCCCTCTTCCAGATTTAGCTCACTTGCCTTAGATTGGAGTCTGGGAAAGGGAAAAAAAAATGGGAGTCCCTGGCTTTATTCCCCTCCTAGGTCTAATCTAATTTGACTTCCCCGAACCCAAAAAGATTTCCTCCCCAATGTTCATTTGAGGGAAATGAGTATTTTGTCCCGTTTTCTCCTTTCCTCATTATCAAACAGCCCCAGCCTTCCATGTCCCTGCTGAGCAAGAAAAGGCATGGTGATTGTCCCTCAGCTCCCTTCCGTATCCGAAAAAAATGCATAACATAAGGGGCTGAGGCTGCCTGTGGTGAGGACCTTGTTGATACCTCTCCTGGGGTGTGTGTTTTCCCTTTCTCACCTTCAGGAATTACACTGTGCCTTCTCCACAGAGGAATGGGATTCTACCCAGACCCCCACTTTCCCAGCAGCTGCTCTTGAACAGTGTGCGCAAGGGCAAGTCTTCATATTTCTGATCACGCCTTTCTCCCAGTGGCATCCCATAGCTTTCACCTAGAGTCTAGGGCACAAAGATTTTGGGAAAACATGCTGAGGTTGACCTGAGGAGACCACGTCTACACACACCAATGGCAGCTGCTCCAGGGCCTGCTTCTTCTTCCCGAGTCTCTCCTCCTCTGGGAGGGAGGGGCAGTGCTCCAGTCTCTGGTGCCTAAAACAAGTTTATTTCTCTCTCTTAACACTGTCAATAACCAGTCTCCATACCACTGTTGCCTTTTTTAAATCTCTTAATAATCTCATGCTGTGTTTGTTGTTGGTTCCAATCCAATTATCACCGGGGCTGTGTGGGGAAATAACTTTTAAATGCTCTCTCATCTTTCTTGCTCTTTTTTCCCCTTGATCTTGTGTATGTATGATGCTAATCTCTTGTCTTAGTTTCTTCCTGCTCTTTTGTATCTTCCTTTCTTGTCTCCCCCCTTACCTTTTGTCTCTGGGTGTTTTGGGGCTTTTTTTTTTTTTTCCTTTTTGTACAAAGATTAGTTCAATGTAGTCTGTAGCTCCTTTGTAAACCAATTAAAAAAAAGTTTTTTTAATAAAAAGCCATGTCTCTGGTGTGTTGAGAGGGTTGGGAATGGGGAGAATATGGTTATAACTTCATATACTAAACCCAGCAAAGGTTTCCAGCTATACTGTTGTTACATACATGTTAATCAGTGCAGTTGTCCTACACTTAACTCCCGGGTAAAGAGTTTCATGACCAAATCAGTGTGCCACGACTACATATAAATGTGGAGGACCCAGAGGAACAGGGGCAGGCCCAACTTTTTTTTTATTTAGCTTTTTATTCGAAATACTTTTAAGTTCAAAGGAAAGTTGCAAAGATGGTACAGAGGGTTTCTATATGCCCCTTCCCTAGTTTTCTCCATTGTTAACACTGTCATGGTACATTGTCAAAATTAAGAAACTGACACTGGTACATTACTTTAGCTAAATCCCAGGCTTTATGGGCTTCATCCATTGTTGGCCTTTTTCCGTTCCAGGGTCTATTGCAGGATACCACGTTGCATTTAGTTGATACGTCTCCCTAGTCTTCTCTGTGACAGTTTCTTAGTCTTTTCTTGTTCCTCATGACCTTGACAGTCTTTGGGAGTACTGGCCATGTCCTGTAGAATATCCCCCAGTCTGAGTTTGATTTTTTTCTCATTATTAGACTGAGCTTACAGGTTTAAAAAAAAAAAAAATGTGCACAGGTGAAATGCCCTTCTCATCACATCCTATCAAGGAGTATGTGATTACCACGTGACATTACGCTAAAACCTTCAGCACCTGGTTAAGGTAGTGTTTGCTTGGTTTCTCCACTGTTTCTCTTTCCCTATTCTTTGGAAGTAAGTCTAGGCTACCCTTAATGGGGTTGGTGGGAATTAAGCTTCTGTGAGGAACCTGTCTCTTCTGCATTAATTTAAACTAGCATGTACTCACGTATATTTATTTTATAGGCGGGTTGTTATAATCCAATTATACACTATTTTGATGGAATTGTCCCAGCTTTGGACATTGGGAGTGCTTTCAAGTTGACTTCTGTGTCCCCTTGATATGTCTACATCCGTTTTTTTTTTTGAGCACTTTCTTTCTTTCTGATACACAAGATGCTTCAGGCTCATATTGTATTTTCCCTGCCCCAGCCCTAGATCAGCCATTTCTCCAAGGAGCCTTTGTTCTTTTTATTGGAGAATGGTATTTAGAAACCAAGATCTAGCTCCAACATATTTTACGTTCAGTTAATACCAACCTGTGTCTAAAATGATCGAATCTGGATTATGGCCCCTTGAAACTGAAATTGAAGTTATTTTGACAGCCTTTCCTATTTCCCATCAGCCTATACCTTTACTTCCCTTCCTACCTATCTAAGAATCCTTGGTTGCTTGTTTATATATAGTTGCCAGCATTCTTGATTATTTTTGGTCATTTGATTCCCTATGTCAGTTTTGTCAATCACTCAGCCAGCCAGTTGATTTCCTTATGTAGCCATTAGCAATATAACATTTTAATATTTGACTTTATTGGAGGTTTTTTTTTGGGGGGGAGTGTTTATTTTTTGGCTTTGGAGCCGTAAGTGGGCCTTTAATAGTTGTGCCAGCTATTCAGTCAGTAAACATTTATTGAGCCCTTACTGTGTGCTAGGTTGAGGATAAAAAATGAAATAAGACAAGCCCTGCTATCAAGTACTTCATAGTCTGGTGAGTGAGACATACCATTAATTGCAAATTTCCCAATCCTGACCCCAGTTTGCAGCAGGTGATTTGCTTCCTGTTTCATGAAACAGAAGCATCAATTTCCTCAGACTTCCCTCTCTTCTGTCTAACAAACATCTAGGTACTCACCAGTGCCAGTTTACCCCCTTCTCTCTTCTGAGAGAAATATTTTTCCTTTGCAAGCCAACCCTGCCACTTGTGCTCTCAACCTTGTTTTCTTTAACTTCTTTTTGTTCTTTGTTTCGATAGTATTTTCTCCTTTTATCTTCAGTCTCTCCTGGGTCCCCTTTTGTCAGCCTATAAACATGTTAAAATCTGCCTCCCTGCTCCCCACCCCCCATTTTTAAAAACCTGTGCTTCCTCTTCAAGCTGCTGATCTGATTCTTAACATTTCCAAAGTTAGTGAAAGTAGTTTACATTTAATTTTTCTTTTTTATTCACCTCTCAGTCTACTTTGTTAAGCACCTATCGTTTACCAAATTTTTTTTTTTTTTTTTGGCGGTATGCGGGCCTCTCACTGCTGTGGCCTCTCCCGTTGTGAAGCACAGGCTCCGGACACGCAGGCTCAGCGGCCATGGCTCACGGGCCCAGCCGCTCCGCGGCATGTGGGATCTTTTCCGGACCGGGGCACGAACCCACGTCCCCTGCATCGGCAGGCGGACTCTCAACCACTGAGCCACCAGGGAAGCCCCCAAACTTTTTCTTATCAATAGCAGCGCCCTGGTTGCCTGCTCAGGTGGTCTTTCAGTCCTTAGCCTCTTAGACCTCTTTGCAACAGTCTGTGTCTTAGTGCTTTCTTCCCACTGAGTGTGAAACTGAGGCACTTCTGGTTTTCCTTCAACCTTTCTATTTGTTTTAGTCTCCTTCATAGCCACTTCTTCCTCTGTCCCTGAAATACTGCTGTTCCCCATCCTGGGTCCTTTCCTTACTCTTCACCCCTAAACAAGTTGCATCCATTCTTTATCTATTACATACATTTTAATGACTCCCAAATCAAAATGCCTCACTTTTTTCTCATCCTGGCAGCCTGCTTAGTGGACATTTTCATCTGGATGTCCCACAGATAAACTCAACATGTAAGAAAGAAAAATAATCCTTTGTGTTCCTCACCTCACTTAACAGGATTACTACTCCTTGATCACTTATGCTTGAAACCTCAGAATCATCTCTTTTTTAAAATATTTATTTGGCTGCATCGGGTCTTAGTTGCGGCATGTGGGATCTTTCGTTGCAGCACTCGTGGGCTTCTTTCTAGTTGTGGCGCAAGGGTTCCAGAGCTTGCGCACTCAGTAGTTACAGCGTCCAGTCTTAGTTGCCCCGCAGCATGTGGGATCTTAGTTCCCCACCAGGGATCAAACCCGTGTCCCTTGCATTGGAAGGTGGATTCTTAATCACTGAACCACGAGGGAATTCCCCTCAGAATCATCTTTTAATTCTGCCTCTCATCTACCAACATTCATTTGATTACCAATCCTGTCAATTACCAATACTGTGTATCTCGGTACTTCCCTGGTGGCGCAGTGGTTAAGAATCCGCCTGCCAATGCAGGGGACACAGGTTCGAGCCCTGGTCTGGGAAGGTCCCACATGCTGTGGGGCAACTAAGCCCGAGCACCACAACTGCTGAGCCTGCGCTCTAGAGCCCGCGAGCCACAACCACTGAAGCCCGCGTGCCACAACTACTGAAGCCCACGCGCCTAGAGCCGGCGCTCCGCAACAAGAGAAGCCACCGCAATGAGAAGCCCGTGCACTGCAAAAAGTAGTGAAAAGTAATGAAAAGTAGCCCTTACTCGCCGCAACTAGAGAAAAGCCCACACACAGCAACGAAGACCCCACACAGCCAAAAATAAATAATAAATAAACAAATAGTGTATCTCAATTTTTCCCCGCTTCTATTTATTTTTTGGGGGTGGGGATTGTGGATTTTTTTTTTTTTTTTTTGGTCTCACCGAGCGGCTTGCAGGATCTTAGTTTCTTGACCAGGGATCACACCTGGGGCCCCCTGCAGTGGAAGCGTGGAGTCCTAACCACTGGACCTCCAGGGAATTCCCTCCCTCTTTTTTTTTTATTTCCATTGTCCTAGTACTCACCCTGGCTACTGCTTAGGTCTTGTAACTGATCTCCCTTCTTCTGGTCTCCCTGAGCCTCAGTCATCCATCTTCCATTTTGCCACCAGACCCCTGTGTAAAATCCTTTGCTTTCAGGAAAAGTCTACACTTTCCAGTCTGGTCCCAGTCTATCTCTAGTCACGATTCTCTGCTTCATATCTCATACCCCTTTTTCCTGCTCAATCTCCCCAGCCCCCAACACACCACCATACACACTTTATGTTCTTACCTTTATTCTTGCTGCCTTTATTTTTGCTGTTCCCTTGGCCTGTAATAATCAGCCTCCTTTTGTTTTCAGTGTGTTTACCTTGAGACAATTTAAATATCGCTTTTGCTATGAAACCTCTGGGCACCTTTCTTCCCTTGTCTTCTATGCCCTGAACAGAATTAGCTTGTTTGATCTTTCTGCTTGTATAGCTCCTTGTTCATACCCCTAGCTTGACACAGTTTTCTGGTTGCTTATTGATATATTTTCCTGCCTTTCTAGACTATGAGTTCCTGGAGGGCGGTAATCACATGTACCTTTGTAGGTCCAACACTTAATGGAACACCTTTTTAAGACTAGGACCTAACATTTTATAAATTGAATAAACAACTCACTTTAGCCTTGTCATCAGTGGGGTCAAAGGTAAATTATTGGGCCACTGCAGACTTTAATCAGAGGATCCTGATGAAGAGCTTTGTGTATGTGGAATCCAGGAAGCCTTTCTTCTATGCTGAAGTTCCCTCTCGGGACCTTCCTAATCCCCCAGCTCTCAAATCCTTACCCCTTCTTTCACCACCTCAACCCTAAACTCTGACTGCCAGTTCCTGTAAACCTGACTGGAACGTTTCTGTCTTGAGAGTATTTATCCAAGGCTTTGGGTGAGGAGACTTTGCCTTCCTGCCTGATCCTTACCTTGCTCTCCTCTGGAGGAGAGTCTCCTGAGACACTCCTGACACAAGAAACTATCTTACCTTCAACTCCTCCCCTCAGTCCGAGACTTACTGATCTGGGAGCTGGTGAAGGAAGATAGTTGTAACTAAGTACAACATTCCACCTCACTGGACTCCCAAAAGGACCCAGGAGGGGATGGGCAGCTATCCACCAGCCTCTAAGCCCTGGTCATTCCTCCAGCTGCTGCTTCACACTACTGGAGCTTTTACCCTCTCATGCAGCCTCCCCGGGAGAAAGGCTCCAGAATCAAAGAGTACTCAGGCCCTCAGCCCTGATCTAAGCCAGACCATCCCCAGAAAGGGTTTCCAGGCAGCCACCAGGGGAACAGAAGGTTAGGAAAGCAGGGAACCAGTCTCCTCTGGCTCTAATTCTCATGGGAGGCAGCTGCTCTGGTTTCCCTTATTCTGAGCAGTAATCTGGTGGAGTTGGACACCTCTTGTCTCTCGACAGCAGCACAAGCTATAGACCTCTCTCCTTCCATCTCCATGCTGACATTCCCTCTACACACCCTGTGCCCGCTCTTCACATTTTACAGTTCTTGCAGCTTAATAGATATTGGAGATGTACTACGGATATTAGTCATCAGAGGACGCCCTTTCTGCCACCTCACTATGTCCCCGAGTTTCTCCTATGTCTGCTGACCTCTGGTGGTGATAGTTTGAACTGTATCTTTTTCTAGTTAGTGGCCTGCTCACAGGTATTGATGCACATTTTCTCAACCCATATTCAAATATTCAAATACTGTGTTAAATGGAAATATTTTTTTATTGCCGAATTTTGTATTTTCTTTCCGGCATCATGGCATAAGTGAAAAGGACAGGGCCTGGGCTTTAGAGTCAAACTTAACAAGGTCCAAATCCTAGCTGTGCTATTTCCTAGCAGAGTGACCTTGGGCAAGTTACCTAAATTCAGCTTTCTTACCTCTAAAGTGAAAATAATAATAAATAGCTCAATGGGGGAATTAGATGAGATGACTGTAAAATTCATAGCCCTAGCTGTGCCCTAGCACGTAGGTGGTCAATAAAAGTTTGTTACCTTTTCAATAATGGTGATGTATTTAGTGTGTGACTCAATGTGATTTTTAAAAAAATTTTGATGACATAAAATTTACCATCATACCTATTTTCAATGTGATTTTAAGAAAAAACTCTGAGTGATTTTATACAACCACTTTTGTGACTCTTGAGTTTGGAAAATTAGGTCTACTCTAGTATAGGCTGTGAAGCCTCTCTGTGCCCAGGGGACTGCAGATCTGAGCCCGGAAAATAAGGGCTAGAAAGGCTCTTGGGCACAGCTGAATGGCTCTGAGCACTTGACCTCTCTTTGGTTTCCAGCCTGGGAAGGGCTGACAGGATCCAGCATTTTGTCCTAGGGTCAGCAAAGGGCAGAGGTTTGAAATTAGGCATTGCTGGGTTCTCAGCGGGACCACTAAGGCGCCCTCCTCCCACTTTACAGAGAAAAGAGGAGGTGGCTGAAGAGAGGAAGACACGAGATTGGTTCTCTGCTCCTCCCTCTCTCTCCCTGCTTCTCCCCACACCCATCCTCTCCCCCTCAGCAGCCGTCTCCCCCACAGAGACTGGGAAGAGGGAGGGGGTGGAGTTGGGGACTGAAGGATCAGCAGCCCCACGGTGCCCTGCATCTGAAGGAAGCTCTGGCCAGGGGCAGCCGTGTTGGTTCATGCTCCCCCCACTCCCACTGCATGATGCTGGGGATTCTGGGGCTTTGGGCACTGCTTCCCACAGCTGTGCAAGGTAAGTGTCTACAGGGAGGAGCAGGGTCCTTCCACCTACCCATTAAAGGAGGGGGCACTTGAAGCAGCAGCCACCCCTTTGGAAGAGTGGTGATGGGGTGGGCAAGTGAAGGTGATGGGTACAGCTATGGGTCCCCTTGGTGGGGGGTCAGGTTCCAGGCCTCTGCTGACCCTGTTTCCTCCTGTGGCTTTACCAGGCTGGCCCTGGGATATAAAACAGGTTTTGTCTCTCTTTGGCTGCTGTTTTTGCCCCTGCATTCACTCTCATCGTGAACCCTCCCCTCTCCTTACCCTGGGCCGCAGCACCCCCGGGCAGGCGGACCTGTGTGTTCTTTGAGGCCCCTGGAGTGCGGGGAAGCACCAAGAATCTGGGGAAGCTGCTAGACGCAGGACCAGGGCCCCCCAGGGTTATCCGCTGCCTCTACAGCCGCTGCTGCTTTGGGATCTGGAACCTGACCCAAGACCAGGCACAGGTGGAGATGCAAGGTGAATATGGCACAGCACATGGCAGGCGATAGCCAGTGGGGGAGAGAGGCACATCCTGGATGGGTGGGGGGGGCGGTGGGTGGCAGCTGAGGAGAGGAGTAGAAAGGGAATGTGTGGAGGGAAAGAAAAGCCCGTAAGAAATGGAAGGGATGCCTCTGATAGAGAAGGGACTCCCTCCGTGTTCCCAGACCCCGTTATGCTCACTCGTACACTCTTTCTCTCTCTCTCTCGCCCCCTTTCTCTCCTCTTCTCCCAATCCCATGCCATTAGGATGCCGAGACAGTGATGAGCCAGGCTGTGAGTCCCCCCACTGTGACCCGAGCCCCCGAGCCCATCCTAGTCCCAGCTTTACTCTCTTCACCTGCTCCTGTGGCACTGACTTCTGCAATGCCAATTACAGCCATCTGCCTCGTCTGGGGAGCCCTGGGACACCTGGTTCCCAGGGTCCCAAGGCCATCCCAGGTAGCCACCCAGGATGCTGGAGCCAGGTGGGGGCTGGAACCCAGGTTAGAATGAGAGGTAGAACCAGGGCCAATTCTCACTCTACCCCCCACCCCCGCAACCCCGTCCCAAGCTTCCCTCCTCCTGGCCTTGAGAAGTTGGTTGCCCTGGTGACTGGGAGATAAGGGGGCTTGTGACCAGGGTGGGGGCGGGTGGAGAAGCAACTTCTCTGAGGAGCGGGAGAGGAGCAGAGAACACGATTTGGGACAGGGCTCATCCAGCCCACGTTCTTGCCTTAACGTCCAGGCGAGTCCATCTGGACAGCACTGGTGCTGCTGGGGCTGCTTCTTCTCCTGCTGCTGCTGAGCAACATCGTCCTGGGTATTCATCTGCCCCACCCCTCCCTTGTGACCCCAACACACTGTCCCAGTGCTCTGACCCCTCTCCAGGCTCCCCTGACCCCCATCACTTCCCACAAAGCCCCCTTCCCAGTCTCTATACCCGGGCACCCCGGCCCTAAGGCTCTTCTCTGCCTCAGCCCTGCTACAACGGAAGGCCTGCCCAGTGCACAGTGGGCCAGAGCCAGGGCCAGAGCCGGAGCCGGAACCACACTCAGGCAAGGACTGGAGTGCCGAGCTGCCCGAGCTGCCCGAGCTGTGCTTCTCCCAGGTGCCCGGGGAGGGTGGGCGGCAGGCTCCTCTGGGCGCTCTCGGAGGGTGTGCTGGGGAGGAAGCCTGGCTCTGCTCCTAGCTGGGGCCCACACCCAGCACCATGTCCTCACCAGGTAATCCGGGAAGGAGGTCACGCAGTGGTGTGGGCCGGCCGGCTGCAAGGCAAGCTGGTAGCCATCAAGGCCTTCCCCCTGAGGGCTGTGGCCCAGTTCCAAGCTGAGAGAGCATTGTACGGGCTGCCGGGCCTACGGCATGACCACATTGTCCGCTTGATCACCGCCAGCAGGGGCAGTCCTGGTCCCCTGCCCTGTGGGCCCCTGCTGGTACTGGAACTACACCCCAAGGTGAGTGCTGAGGAACGCATATGTGTGTGTTTGCCTGTGTGTGGGAAGGCGTCGGGGCGGGGTGCTGGATGGCAGCGAGGCCCTGTCCACGCTTATTCTTTTGCTTTATTCTTACTCTTTAGATTTCCTTTTCTGTAGAACATTAGAAGTGACTTGTATTGTTTTTACCTTTTATTATTATAAGCAGTACTTGCTAACATTTTTGACTTACATTGACAAGAAAAGGGAGAAATCAAAACAATTCATATTCCCAACCTCAAGGAAAACCATTGTTAAAGAATTACCTCCAGGCATTCAACTAATGTTTATGAACTATATGTCACACTTCCTGTGCTAGGAAAAACACACCCAGTCCCTGCCTTTCCAGATTTTATAGAGTAGTAGGGAAGCAGAAATGGATCAAGCAAACACAAAAAGAAGTGTAAAATGTCAAGCGTGTTAAGTGCTGAAAGAAAAGGTACTACAAGAGGGACTTCCCTGGTGGCGCAGTGGGTAAGACTCTGTGCTCCCAATGCAGGGGGCCTGGGTTCGATCCCTGGCCAGGGAACTAGATCCTGCATGCGTGCTGCAAATAAGAGTTTTCATGCCACAAGTAAGAAGTCCCGTGCTGCAGCTAAGGAGCCCGCGAGATGCAACTAAAGGAGCCCACCTGCCGCAACTAAGACCCGGTGCAACCAAATAAATAAATAATTTTTAAAAAAAGAAAAGAAAAGGTGCTATAAAAAAAGAATAAGGAGGATCATGAGCAAAAAGGATGAAGAGGAATCGGTAGGCAGGGGCCAGACCACACTGGCCTTGTGGGCCTGCTAAGGACGTGGGACTTTATCAGCACCTGTAGTTCCTTCACCTCTGAAATCTTGAATTCTGCAAAGTCCCTTCTTTGACCAACGTACCTCACTGCCTAGCTCAAAAATCACTGCTTTTTTAGTTTTGTTTGTTTGTTTACCTTTCCTGGCACACTGAAAGTGCTCAATAATGTTTGCAGAATGAGGGACTCTATTGCTCCTTTCCCTCCAATTCCCAGTTGCTCCTTGCCAGCTGCTCTCCTACCCAATGGCTCTCCCCATCCGCGCTCTGCTACAAGGTGACACCTCAGGCCAGGTGGTTCGTGAAGGTGCCCCACCTAACCCGCTCTGCCTCTTCTGTTTCTGTCTATACCCCAAGTCCTGTGAGGCAGTATGAGTTAGCTAAAGGTGAGTGATGCTGGAGTCAGACTGCTGAGGGTCAAGCTCTGCTACTCTCTTGCCCAGGGATTTCCAGCAAGCTCCTCATCTGTAAAACAGGAGTTCCTACCTCCCAGGGTTGTAGTGAGGGCTACAGGAGGCCTGGCACGCAGTAAGTGCTTGGGACAGTTGAACTAGAGCTACTGTTTTTCCTGTCAATCCAACTGATGCATGTGCTCACTCCTCCACTGCCTGCTGCCTTGCCCTGGGTGTGTCGGTGTGTAAGTCTGCTGGGAGATGCAGGGGGATCAAGTGATCTCTGCTCCCTGGGGTGGATCAGCCACCTCCAGCTTTGTGTGTCCCTCTCTTCTCTCTGCTTCTCCCCAGGGCTCCCTGTGCCACTACTTGGCCCAGCACACCAGTGACTGGGGAAGTTCCCTGCGGATGGCACTGTCCCTGGCGCAGGGCCTGGCGTTTCTCCATGAGGAACGCTGGCAGGATGGTGGGTGAGCTGGGGGCAGGAAGCCATGGGAGTCAGGAGCCACACCGCTGTTTCTGATTTTCCCTTAGCTTGAAGGGGAAGGATTGGGTCAAAAAGAGAAAGCAAGAAGATCCATGTCCCTTCAACCTGGCTTCTCCCACAGGCCAATATAAACCAGGTATCGCCCACCGGGATCTGAGCAGCCAGAATGTGCTCATTCGGGACGATGGGTCATGCGCCATTGGAGACCTGGGCCTCGCCTTGGTGCTCCCTGGCCTCGCCCAGCCCCCAACCTGGGCTCCTACTCAACCCCGAGGCCCAGCTGCCATCATGGAGGTCAGTACTCTGGATAAGGGTGAGGCCCAGGATGCTGGTGGTGGTGCTGATGAAGATGTGACAACAGTGCGGCAGCACCTATAGCACATGGGACGTTGCTGAGTCTAGTTGGGGGGTTGTTTGCACGGACCATTGTGTGGTGAGGATTGCCGTGGTGATGACTGTTGGCCCTCCATGCCTTGTTGTCTAGGCTGGCACCCAGAGGTACATGGCACCGGAGCTCTTGGACAAGACTCTGGACCTACAGGACTGGGGCACGGCCCTCCGGCGCGCTGATGTGTACTCTCTGGCTCTGCTCCTGTGGGAGATCATGAGCCGCTGCCCAGATTTGAGACCCGGTAAGGACGGGTGTGACAGTGGCCTCACTCCCCCCATGCCCCACCCACCCATTCCAGACCCACCTACCTCCTGACCCAGGAGGCTCTTCCCTTCTCCCTCTTGGCCATTCCGCAAGAAGTCACCCCCTCGGGCTAGCTGACACCTAGCCCCATGTGCCTTTTCCCAGACAGCAGAACACCACCCTTCCAACTGGCCTATGAGGCAGAACTGGGTAGCACCCCTACCACCTGTGAGCTGTGGACCTTGGCAGTGGAGGAGAGAAGGCGCCCTCACATCCCATCCACCTGGTGCTGCTTTGCCACAGTAAGAGGCCACAGGCTGGTGGGCTGGGGACCTGGAGAGGCCTGGCATGGGCTTCAAGGACTTGTCCACCAGGACCAGCCCACCTACTCCTATCCCCTCTCATCTCCCACCCTCCTGGCTCATGGTCAGCTGGAGCTGGGCAAACTTGCTCTGAACCTCAGTTCATCCCCTTCCACCGTAAGTCTCACACAGCCCATTTCTGAGACACACACCTGCCTCTTGCTCAGTCTTGCCTTGTCCATCCCTCTTCTCTCCATCATCATTTGGTCCTGTCCCTCAGTTCCTTCCTCCAGGAAGCCCTCCTTGGCTTTGCTTCTGCCCTGAGCTCTGCCCCCAAGATGGCTCCTCTCCTAGTACACTGGAGCCCAACATTTAATCCAATAATTCCTCATGCTGTCCTACACATCTGTGTTTCTGCCATGACCCAATAAAAGCCAGAACTAAGTATGAAGGGTTAAAACAGTGGCCTAATAGTGAAATTTCAGGGTTTCGGAGGAAAATAGTTTCCTAACAGGAAGCCCATTCCTCTGCTACCTGATCTGAAGTTTCCACTGCACAAGTGTCTGTTGGGTTAGATAACAAAGGCCCAGGCATTGTTTGCAGAAGACCCTGATTGCCTGAGAGGAAGGAGAGTAATTTCCCATCAGCAGGGTAGGCCATTAATTAACCTGAATTAGCTCCTCAGAGGAAAAGGTGGACTCTTTGGAGAGAACCTGTCTCATGGGGAACAAGATGCAAAGGGCTGGATTTCAGTGAAGGGGAGGAAGAAGGCTCCAGGAAGGACCAGAACAAGAGTGTTGAGAACAGGGCCATGATAGATACCTTTTAACCCTGGGAACACTCATGGGGCCACTCAGGGTCCTGGGGCAAAGCCTGCCTCCTGGTCATTCTTCCCAGGACCCTGGCGGCCTGAGAGAGCTCCTGGAGGACTGCTGGGATGCAGACCCAGAAGCACGGCTGACAGCTGAGTGTGTACAGCAGCGCCTGGCTTCCCTGGCCCGTCCTCAGGAGGCCCACCCCTTCCCACAGGGCTGTCCACGTGGCTGCCCACCTCTCTGCCCAGAAGACCGTCTCTCCACTCCTCCGCCCTGCCATTCTCCCTCGTAAGCCTCAGCTGAGTGTCTGCCACTTCAGTGTTCAGCAAGGCCCTTGTTCCAGAAATCCTCAACCTGCCTGTACCAGTTCTCATGTGTAAATATGCAGTTTATGTAGAGTCGGTGTACACAGAAACATAAATACGGTGATCAGATGCCTGTCTGCTCTGCCGCGCCATGGCCTTTCCTACTTGCCAAATGCTTGGATGGATCCTTCCGTGGGTATCCAATCCACTGCTTCTGACCAGTGACTGGTGTGTGGGGGGGTATGCACAGGAAAGAGATAAAGTCAGCTTCCCTGACTCTATGTCCTGGTCCTGAGGCCTTCCTCCCTTCCAGTGATCCTGCACTCCTCCTGTCTCTCTCCTTTTCCTTCTCTTTCATAAGCCTTTATTTGGTGGAATCTCATACTGGCACTGGGAAAAGGGTGAGAGAGATGAAATTGCTGCTCTGAAACTACTCCGAGACCCACAGCTCATTTTGTTGGCCACCCATACAGTGTCCTGGGGCAGTATCCTCTCCTGAGGCTTGAGTGGGGAGGTCTCACAGAGCACAGGATGCTTGAGATGTGTCTTGAAGACCAGGAGTTTTCCAGGAGTGTTGGAGCAGTAGGGCATTCCTGGCCCAGTGAGCTGTACTGTCATGTGGTGCAGTAAGAAACTGCAAGGAGGACTTCCCTGGTGGCACAGGGGTTAAGAATCCACCTGCCAATGCGGGGGATAAGGGTTCAATCCCTGGTCCGGGAAGATCCCACATGCAGCAGAGCAACAAAGCCCGTGCGCCACAACTACTGAACCTGCACTCTGGAGCCTGCGAGCCACAACTATTTAGCCTGTGCACCACAACTACCGAAGCCCATGCGCCTAGAGCCCGTGCTCTGCAACAAAGATAAACCACCGCACCGCAACGAAGAGTAGTCCCTGCTCGCCGCAACCAGAGAAAGCCCACGCGCAGCAACAAAGACCCAACGCAGCCAAAAAAAAAAAAAAAAGATCTTAAGGGAATTGAGGGAATGCAGGAACAAAGCAAAAGCTGTCAAGAAACAATAGTTCAGGGATAAAACAGAGTCCTAATTCCTCCCTAAGGGGTATACATAACAATCTGACAAGTTCTGCAGGCTCCCACCAAGGTGGAGAATGGAATGATGATGTTCACCTTTTCTGACATTCATGACTTCAGTCAACTAAAGCTTGGACTCTGTCACCCTTTGCCCCACTTCTATGCTGAATTTTCCTCTGCTCAAGCCCCTTCATGAATATGCATGTTACCCTTAGCTTAAAAATTCCCCAATTTTGCTGTTCAGGGAAACACTGCTTTGGGACAGATTCCCAGTGTTCTCCTTACTTGCTGCAAGCAATAAATCCTTCCTTCTTCTTCCTTCTTCTTTGGCTTGGTTGTGTCTTTTAGCTTGACACCTACCAAGAGGTGAACCCAGTTTTCAGGTAACAAGAGGTCATTCTCTCAACCACTACACTGTACTAAGTGAACTGTCCTACCTAGGGTCAATGTCTCCTCATGTAAACTTGAACCCCTCTTTTCCTGGTCACAGGAATTTGCTCCTTCAGTTATCCCTTCTTTCTCCAGCAAGAGCATTTTTTCTCTCTACTGGATTATTCATATCAGTTTACAAACATGATTTAAACTCTCCCATCTTAAAAAGCCCTTCCCAGACTGCCCATCTTCCCTTTTTTTTCGCCCATTCTCTTATGATTACTGCTCCATTCCTCTGCTTCTTGTTTACCAACACTCCTTGGAAGAATTGCTTTTATTTACTGCCTCCACCTCTCACGTTTCGTTCTCTTCTCAATTCGTTGCAGGCAAAATTTCAGCCCTAGAATATAATTAAAGCCATTCTTAAAAAGTTCACTATTCTTGGGACTTCCCTGGTGGTGCAGTGGTTAAGAATCCACCTGCCAATGCAGGGGACACGGGTTTGATCCCTGGTCCAGGAAGACCCCACATGCCGCAGAGCAACTAAGCCCGCGAGCCACAACTACTGAGCCCACATGCCGCAGCTACTGAAACCCACACACCTAGAGCCCGTGCTCCACAACAGGAGAAGCCACCGCAGTGAGAAGCCCGTGCACTGCAACGAAGAGTAGGCCCTGATTGTGGCAACTAGAGAAAGCCCACGCACAGCAATGAAGACCCAACACAGCCAAAATAAATAAATAAATTTATAAAAAAAAGTTCACTATTCATGCAAAATCCAATGGCCAGTTCTCTGTCTGCATCCTACATAATGTATCAGCAGCATTTGAACATTTGATAGCTCCCTCCTTGAATCTTTCCTTCACACTTTCCTCTGATTTTCCACTTCCTCACTGAAGAAGGGGAAAATCTGTATCCTTTCTTATCCTTTGCTCATTCCTCTTCTCTTGCCAGTTTCTAAATATTGGCAGGCCTGAGGCCACGGGCTTGGCCCTCTTTTCTACTCTGGCTACCCCTGCTCCCTGGCTGAGCTTATCTGGCTCCTTGAATTTTTAAAAATTTTTGTTTGTTAAAAATATTTATTTATTTATTTTTGGCTGTGTCAGGTCTTAGTTGTGGCACACGGGCTCTTTGTTGCGGTGCGAGGGCTTCCCTCTAGTTGTGGCATGTGGGCTCCAGAGCGCTTGGGCTCAGTAGTTGTGGCACATGGGCTCTCTAGTTGTGGTGCACAGGTTCTGTAGTTGTGGTGCATGGGCTCCAGAGTGCATGGGCTCCAGAGCATGCAGGCTGTCTAGTTGTGGCGCATGGGCTCAGTAGTTGTGGCACGCGGGCTTAGTTGCCCCACAGCATGTGGGTTCTTAGTTCCCCGACCAGGGATTGAACCTATGTCCCCTGCATTGGAAGGTGGATTCTTAACCACCGGACCACCAGGGAAGTCCCCATCTGGATCCTTTATTTGTTTATTTATTTATTTTATTGGAGTTTATTTATTTTTATTGGAGTATAATTGCTTTACAATGTTGTGTTGGTTTCTGCTGTACAATGAAGTGAATCAGCTTTATGTATACCTATATCCCCTCCCTCTTGGACCTCCCTCCCACACCCCCCATCCCACCCATCTAGGTCATCACAGAGCACTGAGCTGAGCTTCCTGTGCTTTATAGCATGTTCCCGCTAGCTATTTTACGCATGGTAGTGTATATATGTCAATCCTAATCTCCTAATTTGTCCCACCCTCTCCTTTCCCCACCCCCGCCGCCGTGTCCACATGTCCGTTCTCTATGTCTGCGTCTCTATTCCTGCCCTGCAAATAGGTTCATCTGTACCATTTTTCTAGATTCCATATATATGCATTAATATACGATATTTGTTTTTCTCTTTCTGGCTTACTGGTTCCTTTAGATACCTTGATAACTCTCGATTTTTTTCTCTTCAGACAAGACCTCTCCCTGAGCGCCAGACTGCCAAATCCAACTGCCTTCTTAACACTTCCACTTGGATATCTGATAACCATCCTAAACTTAACTTTGTCCAAAAGTACTCACATCTGCTCCTCCCCCATCTTATTTCAGTAAATGACGCAATTATTTCCTAGTTGCTCAATATTCTTGGGTTCATCCTTGATTTCTCTGTTTCTTTCACCTCTACCTCCAGTCCAAATCTGCTAAGCTCTACCTTAAAAAAAAAAAAAAAAAAAAAAAAAAAAACCTGGTAGGGGCTTCCCTGGTGGCGCAGTGGTTGAGAGTCCGCCTGCTGATGCAGGGGACACGGGTTCGTGCCCCGGTCTGGGAAGATCCCACATGCCGCGGAGTGGCTGGGCCGTGAGCCATGGCCACTGAGCCTGCGCGTCTGGAGCCTGTACTCCACAATGGGAGAGGCCACGGCAGTGAGAGGCCCGTGTACTGCAAAAAAAAAAAAAAAAAAAAAAAACC
The DNA here is from genome assembly GCF_949752795.1 of Hyperoodon ampullatus. NCBI lineage: Eukaryota > Metazoa > Chordata > Mammalia > Artiodactyla > Ziphiidae > Hyperoodon > Hyperoodon ampullatus. The sequence goes on from NC_136924.1 coordinate 58,417,208, forward strand.
TGGTAAATCAACTATACTTCGATTAAAAAAAAAAATACACAGAGTTTGACCCCTCCTGATCATCTCTACAACTTCCATCCAAGCCACCACCATTCCTTCTCTGGAGTACAGTAGTAGCCTCCTAACTGGGTTCTCTGCTTCCACTTGAACCGTTTCTCCCTATTTTGTTCTTTCACCACACAGTAGCCAGAATAATAACAATAATTACTATTATTATTATTTTACCATTTTAACCATTTTTTAAAAATTAATTAATTTATTGATTTATTTTTGGCTGTGTTGGGTCTTCGTTTCTCTGCAAGGGCTTTCTCTAGTTGCAGCAAGCGGGGGCCACTCTTCATCGCGGTGCGCGGGCCTCTCACTATCGCGGCCTCTCTTGTTGCGGAGCACAGGCTCCAGACGCGCAGGCTCAGTAGTTGTGGCTCATGGGCCTAGTTGCTCCGCGGCATGTGGGACCTTCCCAGACCAGGGCTCGAACCCGTGTCCCCTGCATTAGCAGGCAGATTCTCAACCACTGCGCCACCAGGGAAGCCCCATTTTAACCATTTTTAAGCATACAGTACAGTGACATTAAGTACATTCACACTGTTGTGCAACTGTGATCATTGTCCTCCAGAACTTTTTCATCTTTCTAAACTTAAATTCTGTGCCTATTAAACAATAAATCTCCATTCCCCACTGCCTCCAGTCCCTGCTAATTACTTTCTGTCTCTATGAATTTGACTACTCTAGGTACTTCATATAAGTGGAATCATACAGCATTTGTCTTTCTGTGCCTGGCTTAATTCACTCAGCATAATATCTTCAAGGTTCATCCATAGTGTAGCATGTGTCAGACTCTCCTTCCTTTTTAGGGCTGAATACTATTCCATTGTATGCATATACCACATTTTGTTTATCCATTCATCTGTTGATAGACATTTGGCTTGTTTCCATCTTTGGGCTGTTATGAATAATGCTTCTGTGAACATTGGTTTACAGAATGACTTTTTAAAAATGAAAATCAGATCATGTCATTCCTCTGCTCATAACCCTCCAGAGGCTTCCATTCACACTTAGAATAATATCTAAACTCTTTCCCATGACTTACAAGGATCTGTAAATACTGGCACCACAGCTCCTCCCCTTATTTCAATTAATTTTTCTACATAGTACACATCACTATCTGACATTTTATTATATATTTATTTATATTCTGCCTCTCCCACCAAGTTATTACCTTGATGAAGGCAAGGATTTTTTTCTCTGTGTTTTCACTCTATCCCTAGTGCTTAGAACAGTACCTGGATAGCTTGAGAAATATTTGTTGAATGAATGAATGACAGAAGCTTGGTAAATCATTAATGATTTAATGAATCAGAGAAATGAGCTTTACAAGCATTATTTAAATGCTTTTTAAATAATCTGCGTTTAGGGAATTCCCTGGCGGTCAAGTGGTTAGGACTCTGTGCTTCCACAGCAGGGGTCACGGGTTCGATCCCTGGTCAGGGAACTAAGATCCCACAAGCTGCTTGGCGTGGGAAAAAAAAAAAAAAATCTGAGTTTAAATCTGAGGAAGAATTTCCCAACTAGCAGGTAGGTGAAGAGAGGTATGGAGGATATTGGCAGCCTCCGAGGGTCCTGAAGGGAGGTTAAAATCATCCTAGTCTAACAGTAAAAGTTCTTAATATTAAGAATCATGATAGTAATACATGGTAGCATATAGTAAGTACTTATTATGTGACAGACACACGATTATCTCATCACAACCCTATGAGGTAGGTACCATTGCCACTGTTTTACAAATGAGGGAATTGAGGTTAAATAACTTATTCAAGGTCACACAATAAGTGTCAAAGTCAGGATTTGAATCCAGGTCTCTCTAACTCCAGAACCACCTTGCTCTATTCCTCTTTGTCCATTCATTCATTCATGTAGTTATTTATTTAACAGTGTATTCATTTATACCATCCTATGTACCAGGCACTGTGTAAACTGTTAAGTGTTCTTACTTTCAAGAAGCTTACAGTCTAATGTAGGAAGCTAACATAAGTAATTACTGATTCATGTATAATTATAAACTGAGATAGGTGTGCTAAAGGAAAGACAAGATTCTACTAGAGGCTACAACAACGGAGTTTTACCTGACTAGGGTGTCAAGGAGGCTTCCCTGAAGAAGTGATCCTGGAGCTGAGAGCTGATGAATGAGCAGGATTTAATTAGGCAAAGTGGAGAGAGATGGGGAGAGCATTCCAGGCTGCAGGAGCAGCAAGTGCAAAAGCCCTCCTGCAAATGGAACCAAGATCTTCTGGAGGGATGAAAGAAGCCTAGGGGCTGAAGAGCAGAAAGCCAGGGGTGAGTAGTATGAGAGGAGACCAGCAAGGTAACAGGGCCAGACCACTGCAGACATTGCAGTAATAAGATTTTGAGTATTTTTTTGTTGGACAAGTTGGAGGAAACAGACACTCATATATTTCTGGTGAGAATGTAAATAAATATAACCTCTATGGAGGGTAATTCACCAATACCTATAAAAAAGTAAAAATATGTAAAATGACGTATTTGTCAGGTTATATGTTGCAGCATTGTTTTTAGTAGCAGAAGATTGAAAATAACACAAATATCTATTGACTGGTTAAATTGATCATGGTACATCATACAAAAGAATCAAATAGGGTTGTGAAAAAGACTGAAGACACACTGTGCTGACTGGTATGGAAACATCTCCAAGATATATTAAGTGGGGGGAAAAGTTGCAAATTAAACTCTGCATAGTTTGCTGTTTGTATACTTAAAAGAGGGGATATAAATTTATATCAGTATTTGCTTGATTGTAATGAAGAAACTGTGGAAGTATATATAAGAACCAAGTTATGTGGTTGTGTGGGCTATGTGGGTTGGGGGAGGCTGGGTAAAGAGAACAAGAGTGGGAGGGAGACTTTTCACTTTCTACCTCTTGGTCCTTTTTGGTTTTCAAAGCATGTGAACATATTACCTATTCAACAAAAGTGAATATGTACATGAAAAAATAATTTCCACCTTTGTCTTAAGGATAATGCAAAGCCATTGAAGAATCTTAAGCAGTAGGGTGATGTCACAGTTGGCTTTAGAAAACAATTTCTGAGGTGGGAGAATGAATTAGAAGAGGGCCAGAGTGGATGCTGACCGGACATTTAATGAGACACCACTTCATACCCACTAGCATGGCTATACTAATAAAGACAGACAGCAACAAGTGCTGGTGCAGATGTGGGGTAATTGGAACACTTATACATTGCTGGTGGGGATGTAAAATGGTGTGGCTATTTTGGAAAGTAGTCTGGCAGTTCCTCAAAAAAGTTAAACATACAGTTACCGTATTACCTAGCAATTCGTCTCTTAAGTAAATACCCAACAGAATTGAAAACATATGGTGGTTGCACGCGTCCCCACGCACCCTCACAGTCAGTGGATGAGCCGGGGCAGCAAGGCAGCCTCCTTACAGCTCTGTGGAGGGCCTCGGGCCTCCCTACTGGAGCCGCTGGCAGGGGCCAGCCTTGCAGTGGTGTGTTCTAGGTCAATGGCTTCTAAGATTCCAGCTGGATTCACTGGACTAGGCAAATGGGGCATCCAATGGCAAAAAAATCTCATGAAGCATGGCTATCGGCTTGATATTTATGATGTGTTCCCTGATGCATGCAAAGAATTTCTCGATGCAGGTATACAGGTAGTGTCTTCCCCAGCAGATGTAGCCAAAAAAGCTGACGGAATTATTACAATGTTGCCCACCAGTATCAGTGCAATAGAAGCTTATTCCGGAGCAAATGGAATTCCAAAAAAAGTGAAGAAAGGCTCACTATTTTTTTTTTTTTTTTTTTTTTTTTGCGGTATGTGGGCTTCTCACTGTTGTGGCCTCTCCCGTTGCGGAGCACAGGCTCCGGACACACAGGCCCAGCGGCCATGGCTCACGGGCCCAGCCGCTCCGCGGCATGTGGGATCTTCCCAGACCGGGGCACGAACCCATCTCCCCTGCATCGGCAGGCGGACTCTCAACCACTGCGCCACCAGGGAAGCCCGAAAGGCTCACTATTAATAGACTCCAGTACTATTGATCCTACAGTTTCGAAAGAATTGGCCAAAGATGTTGAGAAAATGGAAGCAATTTTCATGGATGCCCCTGTTTCTGGTGGTGTGGGAGCTGCTCAGTCTGGGAACCTAATGTTTATGGTGGGAGGAGTCACACATGAATTTGCTGCTGCCCAAGAGTTGCTGGGGTACAAGGGCTCCAATGTGGTGCATTGTGGAGCCCTTGGGACTGGGCAGGCTGGGAGGATCGGCTACAACACACTGTTGGTATGGTATGATTGGAACTGCTGATGCTATGAATCTGGGAATCAGGTTGGGGCTTGGCCCAAAACCATTGGCTAAAATCCTATATGTGAGCTCAGGACAGCTTTGGTCAAGTGATACGTATAATCCCCTACCTGGCATGATTGATGGAGTTCCCTTGCCTAATAACTATCAGGGTGAATTCAGAACAACACTCATGACTAAGGATCTGGGATTAGCACAAGACTCTGAGGTTAGCACGAAGAGCCCAATCCTTCTGGGCAATCAAGCCCATCAGATCTACAGGATGAGGTATGTGAAGGGCTACTCAGAGAAAGCTGCTCATCTGTGTTCCAGTTTCTACGGAGGAGGAGACATTCTGAGTTTGCCCTTTGGCGGTGGACACTGTTGGAAACCAGAGTCTATTTTGGAACCTCCTTATAGCTTGCTCCACAAGTAAATGGGTCTGTCTGCTTTTGATTGTCTTGGTCACAGTAAACCCTGGGCTTTTTCACCCATTTTTAACTGCTTATTCTTTTTTTTTTAATCTATTTAGCAAACATATAATACCTGAAAAAAATTTTTTTTCTGTTAGCTACTGATGGTCCCTGCTAACTAGCTGACTGAACTTTTTCAAAAATTTGATCCCTGAGCATCTTTAACTAAATAGTTGCATATTTCAATCAGGATATTATTTACTCCAATTTACAAATAAAACCACATTTTTTTTAACAGGATAAAACATATTTTAGGGGAATGAAAAGAAACTGGTGTGAAGAAAGGACTTATAGAAAGGGGAAGTATAGTGAATTACTACCTGTGTCCCTCCAAAAGTTTGTCCTTTTAACCAAGTGGTGGTATTCTTGCATTACTGAGGTTACTAATTTATTTTCTAGGAGTTGATAAAGCAAGAGAACGCCTTGCTGCATGTTATATAATTTGGACTCTGTTACATTTATCTTGGTGTGTCCCTCTTGTAACAACTCCCAATACTCAGCAAACTTGTTTTTTATATTTTTGTTTCCTTGTACATTCTTTTTTTAAAAAATAATTTTATTTACTTATTTATTTTTGGCTGTGTTGGTTTTTCGTTGCTGCGCGGGCTTTCTCTAGTTGTGGTGAGTGGGAGCTACTCTTCATTGCGGCGCCTGGGCTTCTCATTGAGGTGGCTTCTCTTGTTGCGGAGCATGGGCTCTAGGTGCACAGGCTTCAGTAGTTGTGGCTTGTGGGCTCAGTAGTTGTGGCTCGCGGGCTCTAGAGCGCAGGCTCAGTAGTTGTGGTGCACGGCCTTAGTTGCTCTGCCGCATGTGGGATCTTCCCGGACCAGGGCTTGACGCTGTGTCCCCTAGCATTGGCCGGTGGATTCTTAACCACTGCACCACCAGGGCAGTCCTCCTTGTACATTCTTACTACATGTTTTTTGACTTCAAAAGAATGACATCTTTAGAACTGTTTCAGAGCCAAGGATGATATGTGTTTTAGATAATTATTACATTATTCTAAATATAACCATATAATTTTGAATTCAACCACATTTCTATGCTGATAATAAAAAAAACATATGGTCATGCACAAATTTGTACATGAATGTTCATAGCAGTGATATATATAATAGGCAAAACATAAAAACAATTCAAATGTCCATCAGCTGATGAATGGATAAACTAAATGTGGTATACCCAAACAGTGGCATATTATTCAGTATTTCCTTCATAAAAAAAGAATGAACTACTGATTCATACTGCAACATGGATGAACCTTGAAATATTATGCAAAGTGAAAGAAGCCAGTCATGATAGGCCACATGTTGTACAAGTTTCCGTTTGTATAAAATGTTTAAAATAGGAGAATTTATAAATTGATTAGTGGTTGCTAAGGGCTTGGGCGGAATGGGGGAGAGGTAGGGAGAGGAATGAGGTATTCACTACTAATGGGGTGTGGAATTATTTTTTTTTTTTTTTTTTTTTTTTTGCGGTACGCGGGCCTCTCACTGCTGTGGCCTCTCCCGCTGCGGAGCACAGGCTCCGGACGCGCAGGCTCAGCGGCCATGGCTCACGGGCCCAGCCGCTCCGCGGCATGTGGGATCTTCCCGGACCGGGGCACGAACCCGTGTCCCCTGCATCGGCAGGCGGACTCTCAACCACTGCGCCACCAGGGAAGCCCTGGAATTATTTTAAGGGGGACAAAAAAATGTTCTAAAATTAAATAATGGCAATGGTTGCACAAGCTCAGAATATGCTAAAAACTATTGAACTGTACCCTTTAAATGGGTGAATTGTATGGTATATGAACTATATTTCAATAAAGCTGCTTTAAAAAAGAAATAGTTTTAAATATTTAAATTCTAAGAGGCATCATGCTCATATAGACACATCAATAATTTCTTTCACTCAATGACCTTACAAGGAAGAAATAACTCAGATATAAATTGCATTAAAAACAAAAACAAAAAAAGTGCCAGTCCCAATTCATCTCAAATATTTAGCACAAACCTGATATAAAAATATATCAATATGTACTATGGTTATGTAAAACATAATATTGTATGTCAACTGTATTTCAATAAAATATATATAACAAAAAAATTTTAATTAAAAAATTAAAAATTGGGACTTCCGGGCTTCCCTGGTGGCGCAGTGGTTGAGAATCCGCCTGCCGATGCAGGGGACACGGGTTCGTGCCCCGGTCTGGGAAGATCCCACATGCCGCGGAGCAGCTGGGCCCGTGAGCCATGGCCGCTGAGCCTGCGCGTCTGGAGCCTGTGCTCTGCAACGGGAGAGGCCACAGCAGTGAGAGGCCCGCACACCGCAAAAAAAAAAAAAAAAGAAAGAAAGAAAATTGGGACTTCCCTGGTTGTCCAGTGGTTGACTCTGCGCTCTCAACGCAGAGGGCCTGGGTTCGTTCCTTGGTAAGGAAACTAGATCCCACATATCTCAACTACGAGTCTACATGCTGCAACTAAGAGTTCACATGCCGCAACTAAAGATCCCACATGCTTCAACGAAGATCCCACGTGTTGCAACTAAGACCCAGCGCAGCCAAATAAATAAATAAATATCTAAAAAATTAAAAATCTATCAAGGGCCTCCCTGGTGGCGCAGTGGTTGAGAGTCCGCCTGCCGATGCAGGGGATACGGGTTCGTGCCCCGGTCTGGGAGGATCCCATATGCCGCGGAGCGGCTGGGCCCGTGAGCCATGGCTGCTGAGCCTGCGCGTCCGGAGCCTGTGCTCCGCAGCGGGAAAGGCCACAGCAGTGAGAGGCCCGCATACCACAAAAAAAAAAAAAAAAAAAAAAAAAATCTATCAAAAATTTTAGTTCAAGATGACAAACTCAGTATAAAATTTATCTTCAAATTTTTTTGTAACTCACAAATTTGGGATGTAATGTTTTCATTATGGTTGAGTTCAAAGTATTTAATTTCCATCATGTGTTATACTTTGACCCAGAGTTATTTGCAAGACTGTTTTTTTTAAATTTCCAAATGTATGTTTGTGTTGCCAAATGCACACAAGCTCATGTGCCCGACGCACAGTGAAGCCAAACCAGAACATTGGAGTTTGGAGCAGAGAAAGGTTTATTGCAGGACCGAGCAAGGAGAACCAGTGGTTTGTGCTCAAAAAACCCAAATTTTTTTTTTTTTTTTTTCAGTACACGGGCCTCTCACTGCTGTGGCCTCTCCCGTTGTGGAGCACAGGCTCCAGACGCGCAGGCTCAGCGGCCATGGCTCACGGGCCCAGCCGCTCCGCGGCATGTGGGATCTTCCCGGACCGGGGCACGAACCCGTGTCCCCTGCATCGGCAGGCGGACTCTCAACCACTGTGCCACCAGGGAAGCCCAAAAAACCCAAATTTTTTGATGGTTTTCGGGGAAGAGTTTTTATAGGCAAAATTTGGGGTGAGGCCTGCAGGACATGTGACTTTCTTCTAATGGGTTGGTGGTGAGGTAACTGAGATGGTATTCCAGGAATCTTGTGCTCAGCTGGAATTTACCATCCTCCAACTGGGTGGAGGTCTTAGTTTTCACAGAATAACTCAGAAATATATTGTTATGTATATCCCTTTGTTACAGATGAGGGTTCTTGGCCTCCCTAATCAATAGAAATTGATCAGAGGTCAGACAAGAAATTCAGGCAAGCCTTTACTGGGGCCCCTGCTACAGCAGGGGGGAGCAAGAACGCACAACAGGTTCCCTTGCTGGCTCGCTCCCTGAGGGTTGGGTGGTGAGCTCGTTCCTTATAAGAGGTGAGGGTAGGGATGTGTCCAGGGGTCGGGCTGGAGGGGTGGCTTAGGTGTTTTGCCCACCCCTTAGGTGGTGGTGTGTGCAGGGAGCATGTGCAGTACCCTGCTTTTGCTGCGGGCTCTTCAAAAGCGGCAGTTGGGTTTTTGGTCTCTTTGTATCTTTTGTCCAGAATTTGCCCCAACTGTGCATGCACATTATGTTTAGTCCCGTACAGTCTCTTTGTATTTTGTTGCTCGAGGAGAGGTGTGTCCAGATGCAAAAACTGCAGCACTGCAGCAAAAGGTCCCAGGTCCCAGCCTGTCTCACCTTCAGGAGAAACCAGGGCCCTGCTTTATTGATGCACTATTGTTTTTTGACTGTTCATCCTTTGTTTCTGCATTCCCTCCCTTCCCTAATTAGTAACTGTTTGAATCTGCCCTTTGGAATTCAGGGAAGGTCTAGGAGGCTAAACCCTTTTTCCTACAAACTAGAAAAGGGGACACGGAAAGGCTTTTGTACCCCCGAGGGCCCCACAGGGTCCTGCTCAGTTTCATTTGTATTTATATTTTATGTTGCGGTCAAAGAATACAGTATGTAATACACAATTCTCTGAAATTTGAATTATATTAGTTGAGACCAAGTTTTTAAAATGTTTTATGTATGCTTAAGAAGGATAAGTATTTTTAAATTTTGGGTGTATAGTTCTATATATATTCATTAAATCAAGCTTGTTAATTGTGTTATTAAAAAAATAGAGGCCATTGCTGTAATCCAGTTGAGAGATGATGGTAGGCTGGGAGCAGAGAAGATAGAGAGAAGTGTAGAGATTCTAGATTTATTTGGGAAACAAAACGGACCCTTCCTGAAGTTGGAAGGAGATGCGGGGGAAAGGTGAAGGAAAGAGAGAGCCGTCAGGATGAACTTCTTGGTTTCTGGTTTATGCAATTTGACAGATGGCGGACCTATGCAATTGAGATAGAGAATCCTAGGAGAGATTAGAAATCTCTGTATTTTCCCCAAGAATGTGTTCTTATTTCCTGTGGGGACTAAGAGGGAGGCGGCAATATTGAGGCTTGGGGTGAGATTTAGCAGCTCTCCGCCTTTCCTTAAGTGCTCCATATATATATACATATATATATATTTATATATTTATTTATTTATTTATTTATTTATATATGTCTGTATACCGCTTATCACAGTATATTCACATTACAAGGTGTGGCACCCTCTGGACTAAGGGCTCAGAGGTCAAGGGGTGAGTTTCCCCTAGGCACTCAAGGACTTCGCCCAGAAACTGGCCCCGCCCTATCCTAGCCCCGCCCCCAGGAATTTCCGGCCGGCCCGCTCCTCTGTACCGCCGCGTCCCGAAGCGCCTGGCTCCGCCCCTACCGCCACCGCTGCCTTCTAGCCTAGAGTGATTGACGACTATGTTCTCCAATCGTAACGCCGAATGACCAATAGTACCAATCAGGCAGTAGCAGAGGCGGATGCTGAAGCTTAAGATGGGAGGGTGACCAGGAAGTGAGAGTGGAGGCTGAAAAGAGGAGTGCGCCCAAGCAGTGGTGAAGAGGTGACGGGACGCCTGGATTCCTCAGTTTCCTTCTTTTTTCATTCCTGGGTGAGGGGGTCCCTTCGCAGCTGGGAGCCAGGATCTCTATTTGCCTTTTTCAATGTGGGAGGGGGTATGTCTAGCTATGTAAGCGTTTGAGAATCTTTCCTGAGCCGCCTACCTCCTTTCGCCTCAAGGCAGGTCCTTCTCTTAGCCTGGGGTGGGGGTCCTGTCCCCCGTCACTCTTCTCCGGGAGCGGTTAAGTTGTTTAAGAGCCCTTCGCAGCTTATGGGTGGCTAAAGCCTTCCGGACTCGGTCTCGGAAAGGCGGATGAGTGATGGGGATAGCGAGATTCGCGGAGTTTGCCCCTCTCCGGAGGACTTAGAAACTTCCAACCACGGCCAGAGTTAGTGAAAGGTGGAGGGGCCCTGGGAGCTAGGTTCCTGTGGTTAGGGAACTAGGAATAGAATAGGTGTTGGGGGCGACGGAACGGGTGGAAAGAAACATTTCTTCTGTGGAGGTCATGGTAGTTCTCTGAGAGGCTGTTGCGGAGCGGGAGGCGTTGGAGTTGAGCTTGGTCTCTAAAACCCCTGCCCATTTCTGGGCCGTCAGCTTCTTGCCTTCATTTGTTTCTTCTCAGGCTGGAGGAAATAGCTGATCATGTGGAATCCCAATGCTGGTAGGTGTTTGGGGGGGGGTCTCTTTTCTTGCTCCAACCCCTTTTCAGAAGGGCCACAACAGAAGGTTTCTGTGTCAGTTTCTCCTCCACCTCTCCCCTAACCCGCAAAAGCAAAGTCCTTAGTCCATAGCTGACCGATGCTGTCATCTTTCCCTAGAATTCACTGTCTCCCTTTCTCCCCCGCCCTGCCAGGGACGTTACCTTTTCTCTCTCTTATGTAAGTTTGTCTCCCCTACCCTCCATTTTCTTTCCTCACCTTTCCGTTGAGTGAGAAACGAAATCCTCTTCTTTTCGTTGTTGTTTGTTATCAGAGGTTCTGGACAGTTCTAATCTTAATTGATTCTTTGCTTCTTCCACCAGGGCAGCCAGGGCCATATCCACACCCCCCTAACGTCGGGTACCCTGGAGGCTGCAATCCTGCCTATCCACCACCTGCCACCCCTACCTTTCCTCCAGGCCCCTTTCCCACTCCCCCAGGAGCACCTCAGGGGAATCCAGCCTTTCCCCCTGGTGGGCCCTGTCACCCTGTGCCACAACCAGGGTATCCAGGATGCCAACCCTCAGGACCCTACCCCCCTCCATACCCACCACCTGCCCCTGGCATGTGTCCTGTGAATCCATTGGCTCCTGGCATGGTAGGACCAGGAATGGTGATTGACAAGAAGATGCAAAAGAAAATGAGAAAAGCTCACAAAAAGAAGCAGAAACACCACAAACATGGCAAGGTCAGTGCCCTCTGGATCCTGGCTAGTAAGGGGTGCCCCCTCAGAGGGACTAGAGAGGCAGTGGGCGGGCAAGGAAGGAGGATTCGAAGTCTGAGGACATGGGGCAGCGATTGTGTAAAGGATTCCCACTGGGAAGAATCTGATAATCTTGATAATCTTGAGAAGAATTATTAGGCTAATTAGGCCTTCTATCTGGGAGGGGCTAGGCTGAGCCTTAAAATGGATATCGGAATCAAAAGCCTTTCTAATTTGCCTTTCTCTTCCCTGAACTCCACCCCTCCACACCCCATGTTTGTTTTAGCAGGTTGGACACACCCACTGAGGTGGTCAAATGTCAAGTAGTAGAGTCAGTCCTTTGACAAAGCAAAATCTTATATAATAATTAACAGATAATAATCTGGCCCTAGTTCCTGGAGTTTCTTTCTCTCCTTCAGTATTCTCAGGGTGTTGTGTTAATTACATGGGCCTTATTGTCCTACTGTCTGGCAGGAAAACAGGACAAGAGCAGTCAGTGACTCTCAGCCTCAAATAAAACCCTGAGTTTCATGCTCAGCCCCAACGCTAAGTATCCTGTATGCTCACTGCTGAAGGAAATCCTTGCTTTTGCTGTTTAAGGGACAGTCTGGTTCAAGACTCCTGACCTTCTTAGAAAGCAAAGGGCACTTGGGTGGAGATGTAGGGCACCAAAGAATGTCCCATGGAGTGATCAAAGTTCATCTGGGTCTGATGATATCTCCTTTCCCCTTTCCCCCTGCAGCATTCCAGAGGAGTGTTAATTAGCAAGGGTAGAAGGAGCTCTCAGGACAACTCTGGAAGTGTTGAACCAACCTCGATCTTGAGGAGGCCTTAATTTACATTTTTCTGCCTAGTATTTATTTGCCTTATGGCTTTGGGTGTTAATCCTAGTTCTGGATCTTTGGTAGAAGTCTGAGGAGAAGGAAAGGTGAGATTGAATGGAGACTCAAAAATGTTTTTTATGACAGTTGTTGATGGGAGTATGCATGTAAAGAACCTTGACTAGGACTCTCCCAGCTTTCTCTCCCGCCTTCCTCACTTTCTCCCAGTTGGGACTTAGGAAGAAGTAGAGACAGATGCACACACAGCTGCTGATTCTACTCACTTTTCTTAGACTCATAGCCGCTAGGAATGTCCATGCAGCTAATCATTATTATAAGGTAGCAGCTGTTTCCCTGTACTATACTATGCTTGTGCCTATAATTTATTCCTTGCCTAGGCATTGGCTTAGGTAAAGAAAATTGGAAATTTGCTCCAAATGCAGTAAATTCTGTACAGTGATTTAGGATGGTTTCATCCATTCCTGTATGCTCACTGCTGAAGGAAATCCTTGCTTTTGCTGTTTAAGGGACAGTCTGGTTCAAGACTCCTGACCTTCTTAGAAAGTAAAGGGCACTTGGGTGGAGGTGTAGGGCACCAAAGAATGTCCCATGGAGTGATCAAAGTTCATTTGGATCTGATGGTATCTCCTTTCCCCTTTCCCCTTGCAGCATTCCTCCTCCTCCTCCTCCTCTTCCAGCAGTGACTCTGACTGAATACAGGGCCTGGACCCTTCCCTCAAGTCTCTCCAGTTCTGCTCTCCCATCAAGCTTCAGATGCCATCTTGTACTGGGGGAAATTAGCCCTTGTGTCCCTCCCCCCGCCACCCCTGCAATCTAAGCCTCACTCTGCTGTTCAACCCTAACTGGCTAGGGAAAATGGGAAAAGAATTGCCATGGGCTAGCAAAGGCCATCTTCCCACTGCTTGGATAGAACTTTTAGCTGGTGAATTTTGCAGGAGAACTATTTTTTGAAGATGGTGAGATTTGAGCTAAATGCTGCAGACAAGTCTAAGAGCTGTAAAATGTGATTTTTTTTTACTTTCTTCTGTAATACTCATGATTGGGGAGATGCTGTGGAAATTTAATTATGGAAAGGAAAAAATGACCTGTACCTTTCTTGTAATTGTGGCATGCTTGGATGATTTAGTGGCAAATAAACATTTCCCAGCAGGCCTTTTATTGATTGCACTCACTGCAAGGCTGCTGGGAAGTGGAGTCCATTTGGCTGATAAGCTCTGACTGCCATTTTGGATACTGATCTCTACTCCTTAGCTCAGTATGCTATCTCAGGTCCTCCTCTCACTCTCCAGCTCTCAGTCCAAATAAAGCTGTTTCTCCTGGTCTCTGTTCACCTGTGCCATTACCGTGGTTGCGTCTAGCACATTCTACTACTTTCGCCTTCCACAGACCCTTTAAAGTGCATCAGTTTTGTGGTAAGGAACCAGCGTCATCAGGAAGACAGCATACTGTCCTTGTATGTCTCTAGTGGGAGGATCCTTCAGAATTGGTTCAGGCTTAGTGGAATGAATCTTTACTGTCTTCCATTTGATGAATGGATATAGGTCTTTAGCATAAGTTTTCATATCTGCTACCAAGGTGCTCAACCCTGGCTGCCCATCAGCTATCAGAGTGATTTAGGGCTTTGCCTGAAAGACTCTTGATAAGGATGGGGCCCAGCAAATCAGGATTTTTAAAACACTGTGGGTGATTCTGATGTACAGCTAGAACTGAGGGCCACTGATTTACCAAATGCCATACATGGTATTACACATCGGGTTCTCAAAGATCTGTTGAGTAGAGGAAAAAGACATCTAAGAGAACTAATTAATATAGATGCTATAAAATACCAGAGAGATATAAACCTAGAAATAACTGGGAAGTGAAGGAGGAGTCAAAGATGACTTCACAGGAAAAGTGACATTTTACCTCTAGGGCCGTGAGTGGAGAAACATGAGTACACAAAAAAGTGAAAGAATAGAGCTACCAAGTGGATGGCCGAGAAGGGCTGGGAAAGGCACGTGCTTAAGTACAGGGTCTAAAGCTCCATAGCATGTTTGAGAATCACAGGTATTCCAATGGAACTAGATTAATTCCCTGGAAAAGTATTATTGAGGAAATACTGTGTTGCGGGTGTTGAGGTACAAAGATGAATAAGACAGTCCCTGCTCTTCATGGCCTGCAAGAGCTAAGGGAGCAGATAGATATGTGAATAGGTTATTATAATACAGTAAAAGGGACCACAACAGAGACAGGGATCAAGCAGTGGGAGAGCAAAGGAAGGAGTGACAGTGCCAGTGGGAAATGAGTGAGGTCCTGGCTGGGCCTCAGGATGTGTAGGAGGTTCCTAGTTGGTAAATAACATAAGCTAACACCAAGCATTTATCATGTGCCAGGCACTAAGTGCTGTACATTTATAACTTGTGTTAATCTTCCCAGCAACTTTGTGAGGTAGGTACTCTGCTTCCATTTTGTGGAAGAAGAAAACTTCAGTCAGGATTCGAACTCAGGCAGTGTGGCTCCTGTGTCTATGCTTTTAACCCAGTAGATTTCAGGCAGAAGAAGCAGTTTCTCGCAGAGGCACAGAGTTGTAAAAAGGCGTGGGATGAAATTTCAGGAATTCCTGAGCCTGAGATACCATACAGGAGCCTGAAAGCAGGAAATGAGGCTCTAGATGGGTCTAGAGGAAGGAGTGGACTTGAGAGATTTTACTGAGTTGGAAACCACAGGGCTTAGGGATTGAGTGTGGGGCTTGAACAGGGAAGGAGTGTTTTTAGTTGGCTGGATTGCATCTACCACTTGTCCCTGGGGTGAGTTATATGAAATAAATGCTTAAAATAAATATATTAGAGCTAGCTTGTAATTTTATTAGGAAATCCAAGACCAAGGCCTGTTTTCCAGTGTCCTGGATTTGGGGGCCATTCTAATGTTTTTTTCCCAATCATACTCCGTTTTCATTTACTCATCAGCTCTTCCTTTTCGAGGAGGAGAGGGAGATGTGGGCACAGGGGGATTGTGAGGTGAAAGAGAAATAGATGTTGACAAGCAAACCACAAATTAAGGAGAGAGAATGAAGAGGGCCTCAAGGGGGAAAACACAAAGAGAAACAAAGAAATTAGGGAGAAAATTCACTGACCTCCTTCCCCAGTTTTAACCATGGACAGCCCATTTTCCCTTCCTGGCTTTTCTAAGTCACATGCACAGCACCTTGCTGTGTTGCTATTGTTGTTTCTCAAAAGTCTATTAACTTTTTGAAAGCTAAAAGTAATACATGTACTTGGGGGAAAATTGTAACATTTTTAATAGGATGTTCGGTGAAAAGTAATGTTCTCTTCTCATCGCAGATTTCCAGCTTCCTCCCCAAAGGCAACCATGACTACCAAATTCTTTTGTAAACTTCCAGAGCTATTCTGAACATAGTTAAATATCCCCTCCCTTTCTATTTCTACCTTACATTGTTCCTATTGTCCCTACCCCAACTTTATGTCAAATGGGAGCGTAGTACAGGCCCTCTTTTGGACCTAACATTTTCCCGTTTAATTATCTGTTTTGGAGTTGATTCCATATCAGTATGTGTATGTGTGTGTGTGTGTATGTGTATAACATTGTTTTCACAGCATTTCATTCAACCAATCTTTTATTGCTGGAATTTTAGAATGTTTTCAACTTTGCTATACACTTAACTGCTGTGGGGAGTGTTTTGGTACATACATCTTTGCCAGAGGTTGAAAAATTGGATGCTTACAGCTATATCTGGCCATGGACTTGTTTTTTTTTTTTTTTTTTTTTTGAGGGACCACTCTCTGTGTTAATTATCAGACATTTTCAATAAAGTTTCAGATTTCAAGCTGGAAACTCTAGCAATAGTGGGCCCACATTTCTGAAGACAAATTCTGGCCCCTGAGCAGTGGTCATTCCTTATAGGTGGACCCTGTACTCTCCAGTCTTCTTAACCATCCTTTCAGCTTCCCGTTGCCTTTCTTTTTTTTTTTTTTTTTGCGGTACGCGAGCCTCTCACTGTTGTGGCCTCTCCGGTTACTACGGAGCACAGGCTCCGAACGCGCAGGCCCAGCGGCCATGGCTCATGGGCCCAGCCGCTCTGCGGCATGTGGGATCTTCCCGGACCGGGGCACGAACCCATGTCCCCTGCATCAGCAGGAGGACTCTCAACCACTGCACCACCAAGGAAGCCCCCTTGTTGCCTTTCTTTAGGCCAGTTACATTACTTACCTGGCTCCCGAGAGCACTAGGTTGGTGCGCCCTGTTTTTTGCATCAGTATAAGACTCTAAAGATGGTGGTTCTCACATGTTTTTATCTTATGCCCAATGTCCATGAGAGGATCTGGGATTCTGCCATTCTTTTCTTACTAGGAACTAAGTATAGTAAGATTTCCACACAATTAATTGAAAATGGGAAAGGATAGGAAACCCATTAGGTCTATTAATAAAATCCAAATTGACACTGTAGCTTTGGGGACTGTTAAGTCATGGGATGAGTCTTCAGTTTGCTGTCTTTTCGGAATCATTTCCCTGTATCAGATTGTTTTGTAGCTGTAGGCAAGTTCACTCACTTGACTAATTTGGTTCCACTTCTGAGAAGAATTTATTGATTCATAAAATTATCAAGTGTTGCTGTTGGATGCATCTTTTTCAAAGCTGGCTGCAACTGTTGGCCAGTCCCAACAGAAGCCATGTTATTGTTGGTAGAGTTATGTTGTGTTATTTTATCAACTTTTAATTTGATCTTTGTTTTGCCCCCATTATTAGAGATGATTTCACAGATAGCCACTCACTTTCACCCCAGCTCTTAGAGCCCCTGGGGTGTAAATGACCCAACTGCAAAATCTTGAGGTTAATCTGACCTTCAGCCCAGGCCTCACAGTAAGCCTGCTGCTTGGTTTGCTTTTTTCTGGGTGTCCTAACATTTTCCTACCTCCTTTCCTCTCTGTCAGTATTTGCTCTGCCCCTTGCCTTTGCCAAATAACAGACTTCTTTTTATTTCTACCTCACATTGTTCCTAATGCCCACCCATCATTTGGAGGGTTGGAGTAAAGGCATTGGAGACCCCAAGCCTTATTTTCCACTTCAGAAAGCTATCTCTTTTCAGATAACTCCACTGAATTGGAGTTGCCCAATAATACTTGACTAATATTAAAGCCAGAACTGACACCTGAAGAACTCAAACAAGGGTAAATAATAACCCTGTAGTAGCTGTCTCTTTCAATATCCTTCTTTCTATTTTGTTTTATTCCCTTCCAGGGCTCTTCTCTTTTTTTTTTTTTTTTTTTTTTTTTTTTTTTTTGCGGTACGTGGGCCTCTCACTGTTGTGGCCTCTCCCGTTGTGGAGCACAGGCTCCGGACGCGCAGGCCCAGCGGCCATGGCTCATGGGCCCAGCCACTCCGCGGCATGTGGGATCTTCCCTGACCGGGGCACGAACCCGCGTCCCCTGCATCGGCAGGCGGACTCTCAACCACTGCACCACCAGGGAAGCCCTCTTCTCTATTTTTTAAACAAAAGTTTTAATGCGGAAATTTACAGATACATACAGGAGTAGAGAAAGCAGTTTTTTTTTTTTTGTTTTGTTTTGTTTTTAGTTTCTGCTTTATAACAAAGTGAATCAGTCATACATATACATCTGTTCCCACATCCCTACCCTCTTGCGTCTCCCTCCCTCCCACCCTCCCTATCCCACCCCCCCAGGCGGTCACAAAGCACCGAGCTAATCTCCCTGTGCTATGCGGCTGCTTCCCACTATCTATCTACCTTACGTGAGAAAGCAGTTTCATGAACTCCTATTTCCCATAATCTAGCTTCAATAATTATCAACACTTTGCCAATCTTGTTCCATTCCACATCATATTTTTTCCAATTTTTATTATGAAAATTATTATTATTTGGGGGGGCACACCACGGGGCTTAGAGGATCTTAGTTCCCCTACCAGGGATTGAACCCAGGCCACGGCAGTGAAAGTGCACAGACCTAACCACTGGACTGCCAGGGAATTCCCTGAAAATTATTTTTTTAAAGTTTGAAGAACAGTACAATGATCACCCATAAACCTACCACCTACACTCAACAACTGTTAACATTTTACCAAGTTTGCTTCATTTATATACCTATGTGAACCATTTGAAAGTCTGTTTCATGAATCATGACCCTTTACCCTTAAATATTTCATCATGTACCCCTTAAAACAGCATTTCTCCTGCATAACCACAATTCCATTATCACACTTAAGAAAACTAACAACACCTCCTAATATTTGCTAATATTCAGTTCATGTTTGAATTTCCTCAGTTGTCTCCAAAATGTCTTATATAGCTGTTTTTCTTCTTAAAAAAAAAAACGGGATCCAAACAATATCCACACATTACATTTGATTATCATTCCTTTAAATTTCTCCTCTTTTCCCTCCCCTTCCTTTTCCTCCTCTCTTTCTTTTCGAAGAGAACAGCCTAGTTGTCTTGTAGAATGTCCTAGATTCTGGATTTGCTGATTATCTCCTTGATGTGTTTAACTTTTTCCTTTATCCCTTGTAAATTTCCTGTAAATTGCAAATCGGGTCTGAAGGCTTGATTATATTAAGATTAAACACTTGACAAGAATACTTAATAGATGATGCTATGTACTTATTGCATCTCACCAAGGTCTATGTCAAAGTTGTACTATTAGTGATGCAAAGTTTGATCACTTGGGTAAGGTGGTGACTATATGAGCTTTCGATTTAAAATTTTCGGGTTTCTTTCTCTTTTTTTTTTCAAATAGTCCATGTGATATCTGGCACCAGGATAACATCCTGTTCCCTAACAAACTTTCCCTTAGAGTTTTGATGATTGATGGCACTTGCTTGAATCAATTATTTCATTTTGGGTTGGAGAATGAATGGTGATTTTCTAACTTTTCTATTTCTCTACATTGATTATATGGAACTCTTGAAAAAAGTTTTCCCTTATTGACTAGGGATGAACTACTGTTCTTACTAAAAGAAAGGGTAAATGCTTAAATATTTCCTTTTAATTACCAATTTTCAGAGTAAGTTGGTGTAAAAGTGACCTCCAATGTGGCAAATTAGCTTTTTTTCTCTTTCTGAGTATCACTATAGACTACTGGGTTTTCCCTGCTCTTGTCAGTCTCTCCTCACACATCTCATTTTCCCCTGTCTCCTTTATCCATGGCGACTGCCAGCTCTCTCCGCACTTACGCCTGGGCTTTCAAACCCGCCCGCTAGGGGACACTAGTTTCCTCCCTGCCCCCCCCCACGCTGCCGCTCTATCATGAACTTCGCCGTCTGCTACCAGTTGTCTCGCTGGTGCCAGCGCTGTCCACGGAGCCGCTCTAGGCTGTTGGGAGGCCGTCCGTATTGCGTGGGGAGAGTTTGGACGACGCAGTCGCCTCGCCGGCCCCCGGGGCGGTTAGCGCTTCCGGGGTCGGAGGGTGCGCGGGGTTGAAAGCGGGCCGCTCCGCCCCGTCCCCCTCCCAGACCAGCAGAGGCAGCAGCCGGAGCAGCCGCAGCCTGCGCCCTCTCCCGCCCGCCCGCCCTCCGCCCGCCCGCCCGCCCTCCGCCGCCCTCCACCCGCCCCGGGGTCTCTTTCCCCCTTCCTCCTCCTCCTCCTCCACCCCCCCCTTCCTCCTCCGCCCGCCCGCGGGGCCCCCCTCGCCTTCCCGCCCGCCCCTATTGTTCCGCCCCCGGCCTCCCGCCCTTCCCCTTCCCGCCCGCTCCCCTTTTCCCCTCAGTCGCCTCGCGTCTGCAGGTAAGCTTCAAGATTCTTCCTCCGCCCGCGGCTATAGCTCTATTTCTATTCTTGCCATCTTTCTTAGCGGGCTCCGGTCCTCGTCACGAGCCCCGACCTCGCGTAGTCCCGCGTGAGCGCCTACCTGCTCACTCTGCTTGGCCGGCCATTCACGCGAGGCCCTGGCTCCGGCGAGGCCTAGTAGGCCTCGCGAAAGGCCTTCCCCCTCCCCCCCTCCCCCCCCCCCGCTTTTTCCCGGTGGCGGCTGCGCAGGAGTCAAGGAGGGCGCGCGCGCGGTAGGGGGGGCGGCGGTGGATTTGTTCGTTGAGGCGGGTGAGGGGAGGCGATGGCCGGCTTGCTGGCCGGGCGGGTGAGCGCGGCTCCCCGCGGGGGTCAGGCGCTGGCGCAGCCACACGAGGAGGCGCTACTAGTCCGGCTCCTCCCCCTGGATCGCAGCGCCCCCCCCCGACCGAACCGTTTATTTTTTTTTCCCGTCTTTTCTAGTGGAGGGATAGGGGGGTGCATTTTTTGAGTGGAAAATGCTTGGATGACCAAGGGGAGGGGGGCTGTGGAGTTAAAGAAAGGGTAGACGGGCTCCCAGTTACCGAGTTATGCAGGACGTTCTCTCGGGTAACGAATTTTGAAATTACAAAATGTTTGCCGCTGTAGACCCAGACCGAGCTATTTATAGAAGGGGTAATGGACTGCAGGATTAACAGCTGGATTCCTGGGATTGGGTACACTGACGTTGACCTAGTCAGGAGAGAAATATGACAGGGATTTCTTGGATGATTTGGAGTTGGAAATGCACCTTTGTTCCTTACCTCAAGAAATGGCTTCAAATAGGTTTTCAATTTTCTTGTCCTTTCGAACTTGCATTTATTGTGGTATTTGTAACGTGCTTCCTATTATGTGAGTGGGGATAAGGAATTAAACTGCCAAATTTTTACCATGTCTTACTGAAAAAAGAAAGTTTTCCGCACAGATTTAACTCTGTCTCCCCGTTCCCCCTCCCCCCACCCCCAGCACTATTGTTTTTCCTTGAGTGAAAAGTGATGAATTCTGGGATTTTGCCAGCAATTAATTATATTCTGGAAATGGGGGAATGAAGTGCTTTGGGGATGCCTCAGTCACCTCAGTCACTCACTTGAGGTAGCCATAGGGCAGCTTGCCATATACAGAATGGTTTGGCAGCCACTTAAACACTTTAAATACTTAGGATATGGGCTTTGTGTTAGAGCAAAGTTACAACGGTGGTTGGTTTTGTGAAGGAGGAAGACTGGCTGTAGGAGAGAGATCACTGATGTTGTTTTGAAGGGATGGATACTAAAAATGTCACTGGAGAAATTTCACAACTTTGGGGAGAACCACTCTTAGGGCCTAAAGAGGTGTTGTAGGCTAAGGTATATCCAAAAACATTCTTTCTACACGTAATCAATTATTCTAAAGCAGAAATGTTAGGAACATTGCTTTAGAGGATACGTGGGGAAAGGGCCTCAGTAGGAAAGGCTCGTTACTGCTGTTTAAAACAACTACACAATAAATTTTTAGCAGTACCAGTTTTAATTTCGATTGTTTCCTTTGGAAGAATATTTAAGATTTATTAGATTTGAATGAAGACTTGAGTGGTAACAGAGGTTAACACAGAAGCAAGGAAAATTTTCAGATCTTGAGTGACTATCAAGTTAGGTTGGGAAAAGAGGACTCAGGCTGCACTTAATGTATTGAGTCATTTCCCAAAGGGGAATATGGAACCCAGCTTGCAATAGAAGGCATTTCAGATGCCTTTTTCAATGAGGTTTTTGATTTAAATCTTTTAAAAATTATTTGTTGGCATGTGTTGACATTCAAAATTTTAATGTGAGATGCCTCTCAATTTCTTTACCTAGAAATTGCTGCCAGTAAGAACGTTTACATGTGTCCTCTCAAGCTTTCAACCCAAGCTGCTTCCTAACAGGGAAGCAAAAGGTCGTTGCCCTCAGTGTAGTTGGTTAGTTTGAGGTTTGCCCTCATGATTTCCAGGTGTTTCTGTATTCTCTTGAAGCTTATTCTGCTGAAGGACAACTGGTGCACGTTCAGCAGTTCCCTTAGAACCATTGCCAATTGAAGGAATCTTTCACATCCTGAGAGTCAGCGGAAACCATACCGTTATTGAGAGCAGACTGGAAAGTTGCCTTCCATACTTTGTAACAGAACCTGAGCTGTTAATGCAGTTGTGCTGGATGTATATAAGCCTGCCAACTGATAGACTGTCATTTAAGGAAAAGAGTTCATTAGAAAACATTGATAATGGTTAAAGTAACATTGGGAAATGCTTCTCTTGTTTTCCTACTGTGATTTTCGTCATGTTTTCATTTCAGTTTTTGGCTTTCACCCCCACCAGTGACCAAAGACTTGACCACTCAACGGCCAGCTCCTCAGAACACTGCTCGACATGGACACCGGTGTGATTGAAGGTGGATTAAATGTCACTCTCACCATCCGGCTACTTATGCATGGAAAGGTATGCACCAGCTTGGGAAATTGGGTCATAGTAACTGCTAGGGGAGGGCCCAGGAAGAGAAGGCATGGATCTCGGAGCTCATCAGATTAGCACTGTGGGGTGTCTGGCTTTAGCACTCTTCTCTAGCGGAGTAGATGAGAGTGTAGTGGGAAAATGGACAGACTTTACTAGGAAGCGCCACTGAGCAGGAAAGGCTTAACCAGAGGCTAGAGCCAAAGACTGTCTCATACCTGGATGATAAGATTTTTGTCATGGATGTTGCCATAGCTTGTGATAGGTAGATTTCCCCTGCCCAAACAATTTTGGGGTAACTTTAAGGTGGGGTGATATATTTGGTATTTTAAAAAAGGATATTAAACAAAGATAGCATTTAATTACTCCATTATTTCTTCACAGTTCTTTGATAGCTTTGCTTATATTTTGAGCAAAGAAAATAAGCTTGTCCATTCCCTTTCCCAATAAATTTTAGTTTTTCCATTGCTTTGGACTGTTAAAAATTACTTTTTGTGATAAGAACGCTTCAGATTTCCTCATATTTGACACTAGTTTTCTCCATTGCAGGAAGTTGGCAGTATCATCGGGAAGGTAAGACATCACTTCAACTCTAATTACTATTTAGTCAGTCTGCATTTAAATAGCAGTTGGAAGTCACTCTTGACTTTTCTTCTTACAGAAAGGAGAATCAGTTAAGAAGATGCGTGAGGAGGTGAGTTATTGCGGTTGGGGGGTTAAAGCACTGTTAACTTGGGAAGTAAAAAACCTTTAAAACAAAAGCAAAAAAAATTTTAATGAGAGATTAGAAGGGGGAATTTTTTTTTTTGGCCGTGCGGCATGTGGGATCTTAGTTCCCGAACCGGAGATCGAACCTGCGCCCGCTGCAGTGACAATGCAGAGTCTTAACCACTGGACCGCCAGGGAAGTCCCAGAAGGGAGGAGATCTTTTTCTCTCTCTCTCTTTTTTTTTTAGATTTATTTATTTTTGGCTGCGTTGGGTCTTCGTTGCAACGAGCGGGGGCCACTCTTTGTTGCGGTGCACGGGCCGCTTATTGCGGTGGCTTCTCTTGTTGCGGAGCACAGGCTCCAGGCAGGTGGGCCCCAGCAGCTGTGACACGCGGGCTCAGCAGTTCTGGCTCACGGGCTCCAGAGCCGCAGGCCCAGTAGTTGTGGCATACGGGCTCAGCTGCTCCACGGCATGTGGGATCCACCTGGACCAGGGCTCGAACCTGTGTCCCGTGCATTGGCAGGAGGATTCTTAACTACTGCGCCACCAGGGATGCCCGAGGGGGAGATCTTAATAGGAGAAGCTGGTATTTTTCTGGCGCAGTTATTTGTAATGACAAATAGTATGCTGGGAAATGTAATTTTAGGAAGTCTCAGTTCATTCAAGACTTGAAGCAGCTTCTGTAGTTCATGTTTGAGGACAAATATGGAGCGATATTTGAAGTGATGTCGATACTGCCTTGTGTCAGGATCGTGTATACAGGCAGCTTCTTGCCCATCTTATTTAGGAGGGATTATATATTTGTGTGTGTGTGTGTATGCTCAGATCTTTTTGTCTCTTTAACCTTTTGGCTCTGTTTCCTATCCAGAGTGGTGCACGTATCAACATCTCAGAAGGGAATTGTCCTGAGAGGATTATCACTTTGGCTGGACCCACTAATGCCATCTTCAAAGCCTTTGCTATGATCATTGACAAACTGGAAGAGGTTTGTTGTTCCCTGCCCCTCATTCTTTATTTTTAAGTGCTTCTAGATAGTTTAATGATTTCTAAGGGCTTTTAAAATTCAAGGACAGACTAGATCATAAAACTCTGTAAATGGGTTCTTTGCTCCCATTCATCATCCCCTAAATTGGACCATTTGTAATTAAAAAGAGATGTCACTTTAATCGGTGGAAAAATACAGTTGACCCTTGAACAACATGAGTTTGAAGTGTGCAGGTCTACTTGTTCTTGATTTTTTTTTTCAATAAATATGTACTACAGTACTACACAATATGTAATGTAGAGTACACAATCAGAGGTTGGTTGAATCTGTGGATGCAGAACTGTGGATAAGTTAAGTTATACATGGACTTATGACTGGGGTGGGATGTCGGCACCCCCAACCCCCAACTGTAGTTTGAGTGCTCACTTTGGCAGCACATAAACTACAATTGGAATGATACAGAGAAGATTGGCGTGGCCTCTGTGTAAGGATGACACGCAAATTTGTGAAGCATTCCCTATTTTCCAGTTATAAGTAATGGGAGGTTAACTTTGTATGGTGGCAAACAGTTACTACACTTACTGTGGTGATCGTCTTGTAATGTATTTAAATGTCAAATCACTATGTTGTACATCTGAAACCTAAATAGTGTATATTGACTATACTTGAATTAAAAACCCCCAGAAAAACCCCCAAATAGTTTGACTATTATCAGGGACTCTGTAAAAAATGTGTGAAAACCCAGCATCTTTTATTTCTTAACCAGCAGTTTTGAAGGTATGCCACCACTGTGTTGGTAATTATGTCTCCTAATTCATAGTTGAGTGGACTAAATTAACATGCTTTCGTTAGGAGCCCTTCTGAACACTAATATACTCCATAAGTACAGGTATCTCCCAACCCTGGATGCAGTTATATATTTTTTTTAAAATCAATCTGGTAACTGTGTCAGAGCTATACTTGGAGGGAGGGAATGCGTTTTATAAGTGATCAGAAGCAAAATATCAATACCAGAGATTTTTTTAACTGAAGGAAGTGTTTTATTTTTTTTAATTAACTGGTTTCAACCTTATAATGCTGAACAACCATTGCCCTAGGTTCAGCTTCCTCCCACTTCTGCAGTAACAGTGCTAATCATGCAATTGACATTGCAGGCAGAGGAGAGCTTCGGGGCTGCTGCTTGATGCCTTAATGGTGCCTGAAATCTTATCCTTGCCAAGATCAGAAATGTTATCCTTTGATCTGCAAGACCCTGCAAATCCAGAGCTTGTAGCTTTAAAAAAATTCAGAAACTCTAAGGACTTCCCTGGTGGTCCAGTGGCTAAGACTCTGAGCTCCCAGCGCCTGGGGCCCGGGTTCAATCCCTGATCAGGGAACTAGATCCCACATGCTGCACCAAAGAGCCTGTGTGCCACAACATATATTTTTAATTCAGAGAATCTATTCATACTTTTAACAAATAAGAAACATGTTCTTGACTTTAGGGGCTTATGTTTGAGGAGTTGCCAGGTCTAGCTACTACATAGAGATTAGGCTAAAACCATTTAATCCTCAGAAGGCTAAACTTAACTAGTTTAAAGCCATGACTTTCAGATGCAGCATATTGTAACCAGGAAGACTATGGACTTTGGAACCAATACAGTCCTTTAGTTTAAAACCTACAGCTTTTTAGATGTGATTGGGGTAGGTACTCAGCCTCAATTTCATTATCTGTACAATGGTAATATTACCAAGAAATTAAGACAAGGATAAATGGAAGTCCAGTATTTAATCTTTATGTAGTTTTCTAAGAGAACAGAATTGGTTACTTGAATGTGGATTGCATTGTTTTATCTCTTAATATTTAATTTTGTCTTCAATATTGTTTTACTTTACTGAGAAAACTTTAATTTTCAAAGTAAGTTTTCTCTCTACCAAGAACACTTCCCCCGGTGTGAAGGAAAATATATTTAGGGCTAAACCTGAGGACGTTTGTAGGCCTTTTTATCTTTTCAGAAATAGGGTTTTGGGGGGAGGCAATATTTGAACCTTTGTTGATGCAGATTGTGACATAATATGTCCCTTGTAAGGTTCTTTCATAGCAGTTATGGATTCCCAGGGATCTGTTTAAACTTTTATATTCTTATGATGTTTTGACTAATTTCTTGTAGGACATCAGCAGCTCTATGACCAATAGCACAGCTGCCAGTAGACCCCCAGTCACCCTGAGGCTGGTGGTCCCTGCTAGTCAGTGTGGCTCTCTCATTGGGAAAGGTGGTTGCAAGATCAAGGAAATACGTGAGGTTGGTAACTTGTGCTCATTTTCTTTTTGAAATGTAAATTATTCTAAATCTGCATCTTCTGTTAGCCTTTACTATGTCTAGGAAAAGTTTGTGTTTATTGAGATGAAGATTTTTATTAAAGTAATAGTCCTAGAAGACTGTAATTTGATATATGTGTGTGTATATATATATATATATATATATATATATATTTTATTTCATATATTTTAACAACAATAAATCAGAAAAGTTAACCAGAATTTCCACCTATTGCATATGACCCATTGGCAACTTTTCCGTGAGACTATGTTATCTTTTTTTATGTTTAAAGAGCTTACAATTTGATCGATAATAATATCAAATATTTTTCTTGGCCAGATCCCTGAAGAGCAAGGGGAAAACGAAGGTGTATTGGGATGTAGTTGTAATTCTCCCTTTTAAATTATGGAAGTTACATGAAATTATGGAAGCTTTTAATTATATCTGGGAGTTATTATTATTTTATGTGGAAGTTATTGAACTGGATGTTGGAATGAAATTTGAATGGCTCCTAAAGGAAAACTAATTGTAGTTTTTGGGAACCTTTTGTACATGCCATGTGAGCAGGGATTTTGATTTTGTTCATTGATGTATTCCAAGTACCTGGGGTGGTACCTGGCACATATAGCATGGGCTTGATATAAACATTTGTTAAATAAGAGAATGAAAGGTGGGTGATATTTGGGGGTATTTTGTTTGATGGCCTACAGAGCTATCATTAGCTGAGAGGAAACTGTCTAGAGGGACCTTTTTCTTGAGAGCAGGTTAAATTTAGGCTGTTATTCAGCCTTATTTTCAGCTTTCAGAGGCTAATTTATAACTCTGATTAAACAGTCTTTTCTGGAATAAGGGAAGAGTGAGAAGGGAGGATAAAAAGGGTAAGATAGATGGGATAAGTGTCTACTGAGTTTTAGACTCTTAAGATTTCTGCTGGGAGATACTGAAGAGTATGAGCTGTTTTCTCTGATTTTTAAATTTTTTTCCCCCCAAAGAGTACAGGGGCTCAGGTCCAGGTGGCAGGGGATATGCTCCCCAACTCAACTGAGCGGGCCATCACTATTGCTGGCATTCCGCAGTCCATCATTGAGTGTGTGAAACAGATCTGCGTGGTCATGTTGGAGGTAAGCCCTCAGGCTCATGCTGAGAATGGGGGGAGGGTGATTTAGGGAGACAGACTGATCTATATTTAGTAAGACTAGAATTAGGTGAGGCTGTTAGAAGCCTCCAGTGGGGGTGGGGAAGAGGTTCCCTGAGTTCATATTTTCCTTCCCCCAGCTTTGACTTTTCTTATAGTCCAAGCAAAAATAGAAACTAAGCAGTGGTGATCATTTGGTTTACAGCGATTTTAGCAGAGTTGATAGGGGAAGATTCACTACTAGGAATGAGTGGACAAAAGATGTATCTGGTTTCCTGAGAAGCTAAGTTAAATTGCCTTTCAGATTACAATACTTTCGCTACATGCAGCTTTGATATATTCTTTAAATTAATTTCTGTGTTATGAGGCAGGATTATATTCAGAATGGTGTATATATATATATTAAAAAAAGTATCCAATAATGGTGTTTCTGAATGACTTATGAGGTTCTAGTGGATGCTGTTCAATTAACAAGAATAGCAAAATTAAGGGGAATTAAACCTTTTTAGAATTGTCATAGGGAGTTGGTCCCATATTGGTGAGAAAGGAAAGTAGAATTTTCAAGTAGAGTTTAGGAAAATATTGATTGAGCCTTTGAACTATTTATGGACAGTTCTGTATTATCCTAGGTGCAACATTTGGGAGCTTTATTTCCTATTTTGGCTTTATTTCCTATTCAGGCCAAAATGTAGGATCTTAATTACCAACTCAAACGTACATATACAGGTTTTTCATGTTAATTAGACTTATTTGAACACATGGAAATAATGCCTAAATTATTATAGGGGAATCTGCCTTGATGAGAATTAGTATGAGCTGTGTAGTCCACGGACCATCTTACTGCTTTAAAGGCAAATAACTGCAGATGATTTGAGATTAGATCTAGCCAGAGACAACGTTGGTAGGTGAGGGAATGGAAATAATACAGTTTTTAATTTAACTGACCTGTGTGAGCTTAAGCCACACAGCTGAAGCAGCTTTGAAACCTTATCTCTTTTTGTTTTTTTCCCCTCTGACTCTCTCCCAGTCCCCCCCGAAGGGCGTGACCATCCCGTACCGGCCCAAGCCGTCCAGTTCTCCAGTCATCTTTGCAGGTGGTCAGGTAAGAAATTTTTTATTGGTGGGTTAAGGTGAACAAGGATTATGTTTGAAATGTCAACTTTGCCAGCAGCACACCAGGCCACTCTGCATGCTTGCTGAAACCTGTACTCTGGCCATAATTTGACCTGCTTTCAGTTTTGTTTATTTTTTGTACTGGAGAAAGCTATGAATGCTATCTTATTTAATTTTTAGCAGGCAATGGGAGTTTTGTAGGCACTCGGAAGAGGTAATTTACTTAGTAATTTAAGGTGGGTTGGGTTAGAAGAAAGGATTAAATTGCCTTGGTGTCACTACTTCTTTCCCTACCCCACCCCATCCCATGTTTTTTCATGTGTGGGGTGTTCTTTAGAGGTCTGAATAAAGGTAGCAAAGAGTTGGACCTCTGAAAGAGATTCTTGGATGGTGGTCTCAAATTGGGGGTCCTGAAATTGAGTGTCCTACAAACTTCCCCTTCTCCCCACCTCACCTCCCCTACTCCTACCCCTTCACTCCCAAACTCCAGTGTGTTGTCCCCGGGCTCTTAACCTCATAAACACTGGTTTGAACCCACATGGCATAACAAATCAGCTGGGGTAAGGGTTCAGTGTCTAAGAATAGAAGGGGGAGAGCATGTTGGGCTTGTGGGGCTGTGACCTTTGGTGTTAGAGTAAGAACACCAAAGCACCCCTTTGGCCTCTCCTCCTTCACCCACCTAAACTCTGGATCCTTGGCACGTGGTTTATACTGAATTTAGATTTCTAAGACAGAGGGCACTGATTAGCACCATGGTTTTATGCTTTTTGGTTAGTATTTGAGGAGTAGGTAGGTTAGTTTTTAAAATCTTGAGGTTCAGGCTGAAATAGTGACTTTCATTTTGGTAGCTGCCTAAACAAGTATAGTGCTCAAAGTGCCTTTTCCTACATGGGGCTGACCTGTTACACGCACAGATATTCAACTAGTTCCATCTTATATTTGAACTGGAGAAGCACTTAAAGTCCATCTCATTCATATTCTATTGAGTTGTCATAAAACTGAACAAGTTTGGGGGGACTTAGTTTGTCTTGTAGTTCTGGAAGCTTTCACAAGAGATTAATAATATCACAGTTTAGTACCTTGCTTTTAACACTAGCCTTGTACAAACTGGTTTGGTCAAAGGGCTCTCCATGAGTCTGGATAGTTAGGCAGGATAAACAGGCCCAGAGTCGGTGTAGCAGGGAGGTTTAGTTCTAGGAGTTTTCCCTTCTACCCTGGAACTACAAGTTCCTACTCTTCTGGATTCTTCCACTCCCACTTGGGATTATCTAGAGTCCATGCTGCACAGCAGCAGTCCTCTCCATTTACAAGTCTTCCTTCATTTCCCTTTCGTTCCCTCCCCTTCCTACCCACCCCTTCTTACCTCTTTGCTTTCCTTCCCTCCCTCCCCTTTATTCAATTGACCACCCTCTAAAAACTTGCAGCTTCTTCTTCCATGAGTGGCCCTGTCTTGGATTATTCCCATGGGCCTTTTTAAATGGACCAGTTCATGCAGTGTCCACAGATGGACCTGTGTCTTTTGTTCCTCTGTGACAAAGTGGGCTCTGTAGGGGTTCAGTTTAATCGCACACTGACCAGGAGCTGGCATCAGCTCTGTTGCCCCACCCCTTCATTCTGACTGAAAATAGCCCAATTGTGCAGTGTGAAATCTGCCACCATAGGTAACTTTTTTTTTTAATTCACTGATTGCAGCTCGTTTCAAATTGTGTTGTGAGCTCCTTTTTAAAGGAAAGGAAAAAATTAAACAACTTTTTTTGTGTGAATTTCATGCTGGTGACAAGGTGCCGGATTGACAGCCCTGGAGACTGAAATCCTCTATTTATCCACAGGACAGGTACAGCACAGGCAGCGACAGTGCGAGCTTTCCCCACACCACCCCGTCCATGTGCCTCAACCCTGACCTGGAGGGACCACCTCTAGAGGTGAGAGGGGATGTTCAGTCTCCAAGGCTCACTCAATCCTTCCGCCTCAGCCGAGACTGCCAACACGCGGGGGGCCAGTGGCGCTGGTGATTTTTGTGCTGTGGACACCACCTGTCCACGGGGACCTGGACTGACCCCCCCCACCTCATTTCACACAGGCTGCGTAGCCCACCAGATGGTAACACCAACTCTTTTTTTTTTCCTTTCTTTTTCTTTTTTTGTTCAACCCCTTTTCCCTGTCTCCTACTTCTCCTACCCCATTTTCACCTTCCCACCCCAACCTGGGTGCACTTTTGGGGGTACTGGCCACTGTGATGTGAGAAGCCTCACATCCTGTGAACCAGCTGCTCCTTCCTTCCCCTCCCTTCCTGATTCTCCTTGTCCCCCACCCCATTGCCCTGAAGACCCAGCTCCCTTTTTGGGAGGTTATGGTGTGGGGGGAGGAGGGTGTAGTGGGAGCTGCAAGTGCCTTTTATGGAGGGGAGGTGGGAGAAGGCAGGACTTAGAACACAGTGGTTTTTTTGTGTGTGTGTGTTCCTATGGTCAGCTCCCTAGTGCTAGGGACCCAACTAGCTTCCAGTGCACTTAAGGTCTTTAGGCGGATGTAGAGAAAAATAAGATAGGAAAAGGGAAATGTTTTGAAACATGCCATGTAGGTTTGTGCAGATAAAAATCATGTCACCATGATGGGTAGAAGGGTTGGGGTGGCTGAGGAAAGACCATTTTCCTTCTAGGCTATCTTGTACACAGGGAGAAGGAAGGGGGCTCGGGCAGTCGAGGCATTGTTTAATCCCACTTCCCACGTTTTCATTAAGAAACAGATGTGTTATTTTGTCTTTGATTGCAGGGAACATGGCTCCCTTTATAGGCATCCTGGAATAAGCCATCATATTAGGGTTTAAAGAAGGCCAACAGGTCTGACTGTATTTGTGAGATACCATCTACTGCCTCAACCCCTGGCCTCCCTATTCTCTAGTTCAACTCTGGCTTCCTGGCTAGTTGAAATCTGTCTTTTTCCCCCCACTGGGTGGCTGTCCGTGATTGGTTTTTAATAGGAACTGTTTTCCTCCTTTTGTAGGCCTATACCATTCAAGGACAGTATGCCATTCCACAGCCAGATGTAAGTTTTGTTTTCACTTCTTGTTTTGAAAAGTTCCTTCTCCCATCCAAAATTGTCTCTTTTCTCCACGTAGGCAGAAGTGAGTTGGGTCTTAAACATTTGCAGTATTGTTTTCCTCACAAGGTGAACTCCATATTTTGGCCCTTAAATAATTAATCAGGACATAGTAGCACCTTGTTTTTGCCATTTAATCCCTGGAAATTATAATCTGGCAGATTATTAGATTCTACTTTCTCCCATGTTCCAGATTACTCTAAAAGAGAAATGTTCCACAGTATACTGTCATTTGTTATCCCAGGGCACAGTTTAAATTGACAGTGGGCTGTGCATCTCTGCATGGAGTCCTTTCCATGGCAGGGGATGGGGATTGGGAGGTTGGCTTTGCCCTTGTGTACGCCTCAGTCTGAGGTGACAATTTAAAAAGCATCTGGAGGGGTGGGGAAAAGGGGCTTATTTACATATCTGGAGGGATAGGAAGCTGAATATTTGGAAATTCAACTCAATAAAACCTTCTTTGTCACTAAAAACTGCAACTTAAAAAGTGCTGGTATTTAGACTTTAAGGGCATTTCTTTCTGCACTTATTCTCTATCCTTACTAACTCTTTCAGGTGCTGAGCTTTAGATTTGGGAAGTTAAGATTGGCTCTTGGTTAGTGATAGCCCCCAGGAGGGGAAGTAGACTTGAGGAGGGATGGTTTTACAACAGCCAGGACAGTTTATATAGATGAAGGAAAGTAGCTGTAGAAATCATGGGGTGGGGGTGTGCTAAACCCAGTTTGGTTTCACCTTAATCTCTCTCCTCCTCGTAGTTTCCCTGCCCCCTCATCTCCTTCCCTCCTCCCAGTACTGACAGAACCCTGCATGGTGTGTTTTCCCTAGCACCACTGAACAGTTTGTTTTCCTAGCCTGTCTGTGCTTGTCCCTGGGGCAACTGTTGCAATGGCTGCCAACACCTTCATTAAATAGCCCACAGGGGGATGGTTGTCAGGCGGGTGCTGCTGCTTGTCTTTTCACACACCCCAAATGCGCTCATTCTCTTTGTACTGATACCCTTTCTATTTCTAACCCATACCTTCTTGTTGTGCCCATCCCCAGGATGGTGATACCAGCCCCATATCTTACCCTCTGTCATAGTTTGAGTAGTAGCCAACTTTGGGGATCAGGAGCTCTGCATTTTCAAATTTGAATGTGCTTGAACCCTGACTGTTTTGCTCTTCTAATGCCAGCCTCTTCTGTTTCCTTCCTGCAGTTGACCAAGCTGCACCAGTTGGCAATGCAACAGTCTCATTTTCCCATGACGCATGGCAACACCGGATTCAGTGGTATGGATACCTCAGTGTTTATTTCTGTAAGGTGTAGTACAAGACAGAGGCCAGCCCCAAGGTCTCAGTTTGACATCTGTTTAAAACAAACTTCATTACCCAGCATCCTGCTGGTTTAAACTTGCCTGTTTTCTATGGCTAAAGCGAAGGAGGTAATGTGTTTGTTAACTTGGTTTTCATTTGGGGTGAGTTATTCTAAAAGAGAAAAAAGGCCCTGGAAGGTTTGGGGTGAGGTCTGGGGATGCTTGTCAGGCAAAGGGTAGGCTGATATTTCTTCTAACCCATCCTCACTGCTGCCCCTTTGATCTGATTGGCACCCCCTTTCTCTCCACCAGCTATTCATAGACCTGGGTAGAAACAATCCATTTGTGCCAAATTGTGTAGTGGTTTTTGTTTTTGTTTTTGTTTTGTTTTGTTTTTTTGGGCTTTTTTATATATATATATATATATAAGGAATAACTTGTCCGATAGGGTTAGGATGAGACCACCAAACTCATTTTCACTTGTATCTTAACAGGCATTGAATCCAGCTCTCCAGAGGTGAAAGGCTATTGGGGTAATGATTAAAAAAAAAATCTGTAGTATTCTACTGTTATATTAATAAACTGGTGGGAGTCTTGTTTCACTGCCCATGACATACCAGCAGAACATGCACATGGCAGAAAGGAGCTGAGAGAGCAAAGCGGGGGTGGGCCTGGTACCCCTGAGGGTCCCTTGATGGATCTGGCCTACCCCCTTCTAAAAATGCTGAGTTTTAGCAGCCACAGCTGAGAGCAAGACTAGACTTGTGAGTTAGCCAGCTGGTCTGGTCTAGTCCAGGTGTCAGATGGGTATGGGTTGTTTGCTGATAGGAGTTTTTTTTCTTTTTCTTTGGAAAACAAAACCCAGAACAAATTGAGCAAAAGACAGGGAATAAATCTGGAGAAATGAACTTCCCACACCTTACTGCCATCTCATTCTCACTGACGTTCAAGTGTAGGTTAGGGGTAAGGGTGTGTTAGGAGGGTGTTAATCTGATATAGGTATATTTAAAGCAACTCTGCATGTGTGCCAAAAGTCCATGGTACCCAATAACAGGCATGATATTGGTGCTGGTGATAGCATCAGGTGAGATAAAATTGGAACACAACAGCAGGAAATCCAACCAGAAAAGGGGAGAAGTGCAGAAGTACTTGTTTAGATTTTGGTCCTGAGAATTGAGGATACCACATTCCCTTGCCCCTTGCTTCCATCCCCTTACACCCTAATAGGCTGGGCTTTGCAGGAAATGGCATGAAATCAGCCTCTTCTGTGTGTACAGAGGAACCTTTCCAGCATTATTTCTACACCCCTCTCCCCCTCTTTCCTCCTTGGAGGCTTCCAAGTTAGTGATGAATCCCAACAGCCAATGCTGGGTTTCCAGTTCGTTTTCCTTCTGTTAGGTTAATGTACAGATCAGAGGGAGTTTGTATGCTGTGCATTGAACTTCTTTGCTCTCTTCTGTCTTTTAGCAGGTTTGGATGCATCTGCTCAGACTACTTCTCATGAACTCACCATTCCAAATGATGTAGGTATATGGTTGGGTTGCATGGGATGAAAATAAGAGAATTGGCTTTAAAAAATAGAGGTCTTTTCAGCGGCATTGTGCCACTCTTAAGAAAATGGGGTTGTAGACACCAAATTAAATTCTTAAAACTATATAAAATCTGAAGTAAAAATTGATGGAGGAAATTGATGAGCCAGAAAGAACCTTTTTGTCTCAAATAGAAATTCCCATTTGCCTTTGTTTCTTGTAGAACCTGAAGCCTTATCCCTAACGCAGTGGTCCTTAGATGTTCTGTCTGTACTATCCAACATGGTAGTCACTAACCACGTGTAGCTGTTGAGAATAATAAAATAATAAATTCAGTTTCTCAGTCTTACTGGCCACACTTCATGTGTTTAGTTATCACGTTATTAGTGTCTACAGTATTGGACAGTGCAAATGTTGACCAATTTTTTACTTTTTCCCAAGGCAAAAGCATTAGAAATTAGCCAGAATTCTTGTCACTATAGTGAAGTAGGAATCATGGCAGAATGAGTTAAGGCATCTTTTTTGCCAAAAGCAGAATATACTTTTATCTTTATCCCTATCTCTGGTAAACTAGGTTTATCATCATGTTTGCTCTGCTTTATTTTGTCTTTGGAGTTAGTACTCTGAGGAAATGAGCTAATGCTCCTAGGAGTCATTCAGCTTAGAGTTGGCTCTGACCTGTAGTGATCAGACAGAAGAATAGGGCAAGAGTTGAGATATAATCTATAACTCAATTTTTTAAATCAGGAGTATATGAGTAGAATGTGTAGGATGCAGATAGTAGTTTCCGTTGTCATGTTTGTGGACCCAAGCTATAGAAGCCTGAGGAGTGGGGTGGAATTCTTGGACCTAACCATGCAACTCTTAATTTGGTATGCCTTGTTGTTTTTCTCCCTTAAGTTGATTGGCTGCATAATCGGGCGTCAAGGCGCCAAAATCAATGAGATCCGTCAGATGTCTGGGGCGCAGATCAAAATTGCGAACCCAGTGGAAGGATCTACTGATAGGCAGGTTACCATCACTGGATCTGCTGCCAGCATTAGCCTGGCTCAATATCTAATCAATGTCAGGTAAGGGTTCCCTATCTTTTGTGTTATTCATGCCAGCACAAGTAATGTGTGTGTTGGGGGAAGTTACACTGTAAAGTGTGGGATTCTTTGGGGGATGGAAATGGGAAGGGTAGAGATGGCAAAAGAAAACGTTAAAAGTCTAGCTCTACTTTTCACCCATCCTTAGTGTAGCAGAAAAAGAAACCAGTTTGTAATCAGTTTACATGGGGTTGGGAGACAGGGAATAGATTGTTTGCATTTGACTTTTTGATGGTTTTGGGAGTGGAAGGTATGGAGCATGTCTTCACCAGTAGGACTGCTCTGGCTGGAGCACCAACTTAAAACCAGATGTGGGTCTTGCTGTAGATGTCATATAGACTAATACTTCACTGATGGGGTTTAGGCTCCAAAGCACCCTTAACTGAAATAAGGATAATGAAGTTATGTGACAGCAAGACAGTTTCTTGGAGGCAGTCATTACCATTTATTCTGAAAACATCCATTTTTCTCAAGTTGCCAGTGTGTTCCGTTGTTCAGAGCTTGTGGAAAAGGAGAGGTACAGGTATTGGATGTTTCAGAAATGCTTAGTATTTTCCTTTCCCCCACAATCTCATCTCATCTCTTAATGACTTTCTGAGATTTTACTTTTTTTATCCAAACGTAGCTAATGTTAATATACACAGTTGTAGCAGGACTATTCACAGTCCAGTGGGCATCCTACAAGGCATTTATATTACTTGCTTTCTCAGCACATGTGCTTAAGTCATGTTCTTAATTGCTTACTAACATCTTAAACCAGTGTTAGCAGCTCATTCCCCAAGGGACTTAGCTACCCCTTTTATATAGACTTTTACCTAGTTGTTATTTACCTCTGTCACAGTTCTTGGGTCTCTGTTGTGCATAAAAATTTTATGGGTTCCTGAATCTAGTGCAAGGGAAAGGAATTCGTAAGTATGGGATCTATTTTTTGCCATGCTTATGCAGATCATGTATTTATTCCATGGTCTTTTATTCCCTGGTTAAGAATTTATCAGTTCCCCAGTAGTGGTTCTGACTTTTGCCTATGTCTTTTCATGCCTTGAGGTATTTTCTAGTCTTTATGTAGAAAAGACTTTTCTGTGTCTAGATCTGCTTTCTTCTTCAGCTACCAAGATGTCAAATTCTTACTGTTCAGACTGAAATGGTAGTTACTAGTTTTGCATGGAGGCTGTTTGCAAAGGTTTGTTTCCTTGTTTCTAATGGGGGTGGTGGGTTGTTAAGAGGCAAGAATCATGTTCTTGGAAGCTGGAAACTAAGCGATTTTTCTTCTGCTTGGGTAGACCTGCCCTGAATGTTGTCAGACAGTGCTTCCACGTAACCTGCTTGCCTGACCCCTGTACTAGGTCAGTGGCTAAGTTGTAAGGAAGCAGAACTTGGTCCACCTTTGTTTCCTGATTTTAGTCACTCTTTTCAAGATCATCCTTTTTATTGAAACTGTCCAAGCTATGGATTTGGGTCAAAACTTTTTAAAGCTTCATTTAACACCAAGCAAGGACTATGTATGCACAAGATAACTCTTCACTTTCTCATATTGGCCCAGTTTGAACGCAGAAAGCAAACTGGTTTATTATGAATACTAGGCAAGAAAGAGTTCTCTGTTTTCAGTAATGGACCCTGAGCATTTCTACTGATTTTGGTACCTTTTTTATGGATTGCAACTGTCCTTGGATTTAGGAAAACAAAATGGAGTCTTGAGAGGAGCCTCCCTGCCTTTGAAGAGTTAATCTTGAGCCGTAGGATGTCCAACAGACTTCAGCAAATGCCTGCAGTTCTGCCATAGACACATGCAGGCATTTGGGAGCTACAGGTCATCACTGTGATTTAGAGCTTATTTTAGGAGTAGCAGTGGTAGCTTTACTTTATTATACTGAACTTTTCAGCAGTGCTTGAAGTTTCTCTCTTCCAGTTTTCTGAGGTCTATATGAGAAGTACGGTCAGTTTAAAAACAAAGAGTCTTTTTTCCTCTCCCACCCCATCACCAGAAATGAGGCTTTATTTTATTTTATATATGCTTCTGTTCTCAGCATTTTTCATTGAAAATGCTACAATCTTTGAAGTTTGAAATGAGTGACCTACTTAGGCTCTTGTCCCTTTCCATCCTGATATATTTGGTTAGTTTGCTGTGGCGGTAGAAGCAAACTTTAGTATCAGTTACAGAAAAAACAATTAAAAATTCTGTGCATTAGTATCCCAAAGCTGCTCAAGTGATTGGTGGGTGAAACATTTGTTCTTGTTTGGAGGTGGATGGGTACTCTTTCATTTTCTGCTTGAAATCATTCTTCTCTGCGTTCTGGGTTGGATCAGTGTGTCAGGTAATATGGAAGTGTGTGATTTTTCTCAGTCTGTCAGCTTTTTCTTCACCATAGCAGTTTTAAATAGCATTGTGGAATGGAATTTGGCAAAGTATACATTTTTAGAGGGTGGGACACAGAATAAAAGACAGCTTGTCACAAGTTGATATTAAGTCTTCCTAATTGGCAACCAGAGGCACTTACTGATAACTGAAGCGGATTTTGTCCTGTACTTTTCCCTTTTGTGGTCTTCCCTTCCACCCACCCTTTTTTTTTTTGTTCCTTTTTTTCCTCTGTTACAGTTTAGAAAACGCTAAACCCTCCTCCCAGGCAGCCTCCGTCACGATCCCTGATCACCTCAGCATCAACCTCTCTCAACCCTCCACCCCTTCTTCTTCTTCTTCCTCCTCCACCACCACCCCCTCGCTCGCCACAGCGGGGACCTCCGACGCACCCTCCAGCCTCCCCAACCCTCTTCCGACCGCCCCTTGTGTCTCCAGTCTGCTTGGCATGAAACCCATCCCTCTCCTGGCTCTAAATGTTGTGTCTGCTGCTAAGGGTGCCGGGGCTTCAGCTACCACCACCACCACCTCTGCCGTGCCATGTGTAACTAACAAACTGAAAAGCGAGAAACAGAGATTCTCTCCCTACTGATTGCATATATCTTGGGGCACCCCCTCAAGTATTTGTTTTTGTTTTTGTTTTTGTTTTCCCTTTGTTAACATTGGTGAGAACCAAACTATTGTGAGCTTGTGACCGTTTCCTTTTTACTGTTCTGGGGGATAACAGGGTGGGGGCAGGGGCAATGGTAAACTGTTTAGGTTTAGGCCGTTTCTGCTTGAGTGCCTGTTTCAGAGTCTGACTTGTTGAATTCTTTATCTAGAGCCACAGTTCTTGCTCTTCTTTCTCATTCTGTTACTTTTTTGTAGCTTTATTCTGCCTTGCAATATAACAATGTTTTAGGCTCTGTGTTAATGAATAAAAGCTTCTCCATTAACCTTTTTTTTTTTTCATGGTTATCAGCCAGCCTTCTTGGCCAGATTTGTGTTTCTAGCTGTAATAAAGTTGCCACAGTAAGAACCTTAGTTGACTGTGCTGTGAAGGAAAGAAGTTATTTCTTTACCCAGAATGGGGAGGCAAGTTGGGAAAGTCTAATAAAGTTTGCCGGCTTCTGTCTGCATTCCTCTGAACTAGTATATTACCCCTCTCCCTCTGACGTTGGATAAATCTTGAACAACCAATGGGGTGACATTGCCTCAAATTTGGCAGGATTCTGTCCAGTTATCCTAAGTCAACCCTGATTAACTCAACCAGGTCCCTTTACCCTTCTATTCCCCGCCTACCTTTGTCTCCCCACCAACCCCATCATAATTAGAGGATTAAAGACCTAGATTTGGAAGGGACCTTTAAGATCAACTGTAACTCATTGATTCACTTTATCTGATTAAAGAAATAGATGCTCTGGGAGAATTTAAATTTGCAGATCACATGAGTGAGTAGTCAGGACTAGCAATTTATGCTTTACATTTACTCAGTCTTCTAAGATTGTGCTTGATCTCCCTGAAGCCTCATTCTTTTTCGTATCCCAAGATCTCTCTCCATAAAAGAGTAGAAATGCCGTAGGTAAAATGGTGGAAGGGCTCTGATAGTTTCCACTCAGCCTGAATGCGTATTGCCAGGGTAATGAAAGTATGATGTTCTTCCCAGGACTTAGAAAACCAGTGTGGAGATTTCTTTCCTGGTGACGTTTTCCCATGTCCCCTTTGGCTTACATTGTTTAAAAAACAAAACAACAACAAAAAACCTAATTATATTGCAGTATATTAACTTCTGGTCTCGTGGTCCCTCAGTCTCATATTGGGGCTGTGAATTAGTGTTACATGGCCCGAGTCTGCATGAAGGACTAGGGGGGCAAATTTCATTGTCCAGATAGGGTTTTTCTTGTTGGTTGCTAGATGCTCCTTTATCATGTGGTCCAGCTTTCCTTAGTAAGCTCTTTTTATATCTTGCTGATACCATCTCCCCCAGAAACCTGGTTTTTATTTTATCTAGTTCTTGATTTTAGAAGGCCTCTTTACCTAATGAATACTCCCTAAAGGATTGCTTGGAAGGAAGTCAGATGTTTTAAGGGCTGACCAAAATCACCACATCCAAAGGTACTTCTTGGTGCTCGATTTTTTAGTAGCTTACAGCTCCCCCATGTGGTCCTCCTTTTCTGGAGTCCTTAACACAGTATTTTTGGTTGGGTTTTCCCTTCTCCTTGCCCCCTCTCCCTGCCACCCCCAATTCCTGCCCAGGCTGTGTATAAATTCTGGACTATTCTTTTTGAGTTCTTTTTGGTGCCAGAGTGCCACCACCTTCTTACGTGAACTTAGTTTTTTTAGGTCCTAGATCTAAACTGTTGGCAGCAGCTCCTTTCCTCAACCTGCAGTTCCCACTAAACTCTTTGATTCAGGGTCTGTTGTTTACGTTGCTCTAAATCATCCCATTTTGAGGTTGGCAAGAATCTACCCCTTTTAAGAACTATTTTCCTTTAGGCTGAGGTCACAATAGCATTTCTGACTTGAAACTAAATGCAGTTTGTAGTTGAAGGACCTATTTCCTGCCCTTCCCCCACCCCCTCTGCCCCTGCCTTCCTGGCCAGTTTTTGGATTTGTGTTATTCTGGAAGAGATGCACATGCTGTCTTGACATGAATGCCAGTAAATTTAAAATCTTTATGAAATAAAGTTATAAACTCAGGGGCTTCCCTGCTGGTCCAATGGTTAAAACTCCATGCTCCCACTGCAGGGGTGTGGGTTCGATCCCTGGTCAGGGAAGTTCTGCATGCCAACGAGGTAACGGCCAAAAAAAAAAACGTTATAAACTGAGACTGGGTCTTACACACTTAGTTCTGTTCAAAATGGGAGCTAAGTGCTGCTGGCTACCTAATATCAGTGAAGCAGGCTGATCGCCGAAAAACTAAAGGCCTTTCCTTCAAAGCCCAAAATTGGATTCCAGGACCCCAAATAGTCTATTTGAAACAGGCATTGTAGCCAGGTATATTTGGATGGAGAATTTGGCTTAACAGGACCACAAATTGGGGAGCTTCTGGAGTGAGCTAGGGAGTTGCTGAAAACAAATTGTTTTGACTTCCACTTAAAATCTTGAAAACTAGGCCTAAAAACTATAGGTTGGGTATAATTCTTGACCCATACTTAACACTTGCTGCTCCCTCTTTAACATGCCTTAGTGTTTAAAACTCAAGCATCTCTTAATAGTAATAGTCTTCACATTGATGGAGAAACCTGGGACTGTTCTATCAGTAGCTTGGGAGAAGCTAAAATAAGCTGGGCAGTAAAGAAACAGTTTCTGTATATTGTGACCCTCTAAGGCTTTAGTGTGTGTGTGGTGTATTTTCAGAGAATGCTTAACATCTCCCACAAAGATTCTATAGAGCACAGTTTGAGGGATACCCACAATTAATAACCAAGGTCCTCAGTTTCCTTTGGTTGTGAGGTAATTTGCCTCAGGAAGCTTGGATTGCAGGGGTTATAGGACCATGGTACTGATTAATCCAAAAAGTCTTTAAAATGTCTCCCTTGATAACTGAAGCAGATTATGTACTACTTCACATCTCATCAGCCAGGCTAAAAGTTTTGGAGGTGAGGTACTGCTGGGCACTCAGAAAACTAACTTCGAGTTTTTTTTGTGTGTGTGTTACAGGCTTTCCTCGGAGACGGGTGGCATGGGGAGCAGCTAGAACAATGCAGATTCATCCATAATCCCTTTCTGCTGTTCACCACCACCCATGATCCATCTGTGTAGTTTCTGAACAGTCAGCGATTCCAGGTTTTAAATAGTTTGTAAATTTTCAGTTTCTACACACTTTATCATCCACTCGTGATTTTTTAATTAAAGCGTTTTAATTCCTTTCTCTGTTCAGCTGTTAATGCTGAGATCCATATTTAGTTTTATAAGCTTCTCCCTGTTTTTTTTTGGTTTTTTTTTTTTGGTTTTTTTTTTTGGCTCATGAAATTTTTTTGTTTGTCATGGAAATGTAAGAGTGGAATATTAATACATTTCAGTTTAGTTCTGTAATGTCAGGAATTTTTCAAAAAAATTAAAAGATGGACTGGAGCTTTTTCTTTGTGAATAGAAACTGGATGCCACAGTGATTTCATGTGGGTTTTGTTCCTGGTGTCTTGCTGTTATTTTTGCACCTTTTATCCGTCAAAGGACAAGGACCCTGCTTGGGTTTTGAATGTAAGCCTTTATTCCAGTGAAGATATTTTCTTCTGTTTTACCGCTCCCATCTTTTTCTGTAGCCCTTGAGCCTGCACTGCAGAGTGACCTTAATAGCTAAGCAAGCTGGCTGTGCCCTTGGTCCAAAAGATGGGGGGGTTATATTTTAAGATTTGTCTGCAAAGTGTAAGCAAGCACTTCAACTGGGTGGGTGGGGAAGGATGCACATGCATACACATGGAAGCAGCTGAATGTGTGTCTCACTGGGATTCAGGTTGCTGGGAATGCCTATACTCTTGTCCAGACTTAAAACTGTAGTCTCCTGTTTTTAAAAAGAATGGGTGTTTTATAGGTCCTACTAGAATCCTTCATACAGACAGACCAGACCTGTTCCCATTTTTTGATGTAGATTTTACAAGGTTGGGGCTGTAAGTGATGTTCAGTTTGTTAGTGAGAAAAGCATAAAAGGAGGAAGTCACTCAGAGTCCTCAGATAACATCTGGAGCCCAAGCTCCTACTTAGCCATGCAGGCTACCCCATTCAGTCACCAAGAAAACCCTCAACAGCTTGCCTGCATGGAGTGGTTATATTTCAAGGTTTTTTCACAGGGGTTACAATATGACAGTCCCCACCCCAATCAGGCACCAAGATAAAAGCAGGGACTTAAAACAACACCCCAGTTCTTCAGCCTGAGCCATCACATGCTTTCACAATCTCCTGGCCTCCCCCTAGTCCCTAAGCCAGCGCTTGGGCAGAGAGATGGAGGGACAAAGAAATTACATTGCCACCTGAGAAACCTCAGAGGGGAGGACCCAGCCTTAGCCTCCCTCCTCCCAAGTGCAAAATGTGTAAACAGAGTAAACGGAGAACAAAAAAGTGCAGTCTAAATGGCTCCCTTTCCTGCTCCTCAGGGTTTGGGCAGAAAGAATAGAGAGGAAACTAGGCAAGTTTGGCTTTTCTGTTGCCTCACCACTTGTTGAACGTATTGGAGTGAAGCAGGAAGGGGCCAGTTTGCCCTTACCCATATCTCTAGGGCAGTACTTGTCTTTCATTTCCACAGCTGCCAGTGTCCCTAGAGTTTATCAGGTGACTTGGTCAGGGGTCAGTCTCCCTTGAGCCAGACTTAGGCTGGGATAGCCCTGTCTTTGTTGATTATGTGGCGCATATATATTACTTATATAAATATTTCTCTATGTACAAGGATAAGAGTGGCTTTCATGGAGGGAGGGAGGCTGGGGGCCGCAAGGCTTCACCACTGTTGGCATTTTCCAGTTGAGTGCTGTCACAGTCTGAGTCCTCAGAGTTGGAAGGGCCCTGTGAAGAAGAGCAGAAAGGCAGTGATGTGCGGCTCAGCATCTCTTGGCAAATAGATTCCTTCAGGATCCTTCACTGCGGTCTTTGTAGTTGCAGGTTTAGTGGTTTTACTGTCTCCAGATTTCAGTTGCTCAGGCCATTCTCCAAGGCACCAGACTCCTAGTTTCAGGATTCCTCCCTGGCTGCAATTTATAGGTATCGTGTACGTAACCTCGCTAGGTACTCTAGACCTCCCAAATTCTACCATGTGGATATTTGCTCTTTAGTACGGGAGGAAACAGCTTCAGATACAGAGTAACACAGGGGCGAAGTATACCTATCTTTCTGGCCTCTGCATCTGTCTCCCCAGCAGCTCTCAAATGACTGGACATCGGCTCCCTGTGCAGTACCTGGTTGCGACTCACCTGCTCCCCTCTGAGTAGGCTGTGGTGTGGGATGGGCAAGGAGCTGGGTTCCCGGCCAGTAACCACCTCTGAGGAAGGTGGGTCCAGTGGGATTTCTGAGCCCTGGGAGCACATGTCATCAGACCGCTCATCTGGCCGCTCATCAGTGTTCGTACTGCCCACTTCAGGTGTGCCACTGGGGGAAGGCTCACTAGCTGTGCCTTCCTCCCCATCTGATGGATTCTCTGAGCTGAAGGTAGATAGCGACTGGCGCATGTTCAGGCCCTGAGACCACCTGTATGTTGGGCAGACCAGGATTGTAGCTTGACTACACCTTGCAGTTCAGAAAGCAAAGAATGCCATTATCTCCTGATTCCATCACTCACCTCTGGCTTGAGGTCAGCTCTACTTCACTGTCCACCTCTCCTTCCTCTTCCTCTGATGAGATGCCACGTTTCTGCAGGAGAGATGAGCCGACTGTGGTCAAAGGGGGAAGAGGTCATCAAGGACCCAGGATAAGGAAACATGGTTATAAAGGGTTAAGTCGGGAATGGCTTAAGATCAAGAATGTAACATGGGAGGTAAATTAAGGACCTGCACCGCACCCCATGG
Organism: Hyperoodon ampullatus; assembly: GCF_949752795.1. Taxonomy (NCBI): domain Eukaryota; kingdom Metazoa; phylum Chordata; class Mammalia; order Artiodactyla; family Ziphiidae; genus Hyperoodon; species Hyperoodon ampullatus. The sequence goes on from NC_136924.1 coordinate 58,461,816, forward strand.
AGAAGGAAAGAGGAAGAGCTCAGGAACCATTCCATACTTTACCTGACTTCGGGTGACAGCAGCCCTGTACAGCAGTGCAGCTGGGGTCAAGTGCTGGGACCCAGCCCGGCTTCCTCCCCGTCCCGCCGTCCCTTCCCTTCCAGTTCCCAGCAGCCCTACACCGTCACCAGGCCCTACTGGTGGAGGTGGCTCCCCTTTGGCTCCCCCTGGTGAATCCGGGCTGGTGGAGCCGGGTGCTGAGCCCTCACTTGGCGGGGTGTCGCCCCGGGCTGGAGGTGGTGAGCCAGGGTCCCCAGCTCCCCCTGTAGCCCCCCGGCCCCGGGCTCCCAATGCTGCTGACAGCAGGTCGGGGGACGATGAAGACATCTTTCGGAGCAGGAGGTCATGGTGGAGCCCACGGAGGGCTGGAGGGCAGGCTTCCCAGGCTGAGGGTCCCCCTCCTAGCCCCACTGGGCTTCCTGGTCCCCCAGGTTCATGGGGTGGCACAACTGCACGAAGCCCGGGCAGGTCCCCGCAGCTGCCCTTGGCGCTGGCCTTGCGGTGACGGGTCTTGCCACGGCGACTCCGTCCTGGTGAGGGGGGGCCCTTAGCACACCCAGGAAGCCCCACCCCACTCAGGGCTGCATCTAGCTTGGGTAGCAAAGACTCAGTCTTGAGGATATCTGGCCTGGTGGGAGAGGGAAAGTGCAAGTTGGAGATTAACAAATTTACCACATGAAAGCACTCCCTAACCTCAGGCAGTGCAAGGCACCTCTCTCCCATCTCAGTATCCGTCTTCCTGGCATCCTTGAGCCCTACTCCTGCCTCTCCAGCATCCCCCTTGCCATTCACAAGCGATGGCACTTGTAAACTCTGGTGCTACCTTTTGCTGTGGGGTGACAGCTTCTGTGGGACATTCCTCTTCTTGATGAGCTTCTCCATTGTGTTCCCGTGCAGGAGGCCTCGGGAAGGGTGTGACTTCAGCAGACCTGGGCACCTCCGCTCTAAAGCTTGCTCCCTCCTAAAGACAAAACACGTTAGCTGGGCGTGGGACCAGGAATGGGGGCAGAGGCTCAGTAGGATCTCCAAGTCAGGCACAGCTCCAGGAAGACGGGATTTGGTGTACGAGGGTGTGTGTGATTACCTGAGTAGCTCCCGTTCCTTCAGCTCCAGCTGCAACATGAGGGCATTAAGTTCCATGTACAGGTTGTTGGCTCTCTCCAGCTTCCTCTCATAGTGTTCCCTGATGTCCAAGGCGTGTCTGAAACGGGCAGAAGGGTCCCCGAGGTGAGCTGGCTTCACCTGGTGCCATAATTTATCCCAGTCTCTGGGAACTGGTCTGCAGGCCCTGCTATTGGTGAAATCACCTTCCCAAAACACACACCTGAGCTCCTCCCTCCTCCGCATCACCAGCTCTTCTTCTAGGCGGTGCAGGCAGGTCCCTTCTGACTTAATTTTTTCAAAATGCAGCTTTACCTCTTCACGCCACTCTGCCTGGGGGTGGAGAGAAAATTAGGGGTGAGACCTGTAGAAAGCCTTCGCAGGTGCCTGCACTGCTGCAGACTGTGTGTTGGAGCAGACAGGAGTGGGACACAGGATCAACCAAGACCAGGTCTCAGTCCTTCAAGAGCTAATCTATCCATACCCAGCCACCCTTCTTCCCAGCCTCCCCTCAAAGGACACCATTATCCCTGCAAAGAGAGGGAGCTAAGGTATTCGTTTTCCTCCCCACAGCACACCTGGGACTTAAAGTAAGTCTCCTGGGGTGTGGAGAGTACGTCGGCTGAGGCGATGTCCAGATGCAGCAGGATCTGTCGGAATGATGGACGATTTCGTGGTTTGCTGTTCCTGGAGGGAATGGAGTCGTGGGAGAGAGAGGAATTTCAGGGAGGTCCAGAAAGGAACTAGAGCATCCTTTCCCAAAGGGTGTCCTGGAGAATCCAACTCTAGAATGTATTCTGTGACAAAATTCCCTGGTCAACTATCTAGGAAATGTTACAGGCCATCTGTTAGCATATCAAAGTCCTGCAGTAAGGAAACCTGTTTAATCCTATTTTCCAACTTGCTTGCCAAAACAAACCTTTTTGAGTAACTGCATTAAAAGAAACACATTTGGGGAAATGCTTAGCCAAAGATTAGAAATCTCCCACCTTCCTCCATGGTCTAGGATCCAAACAAGGGTCCAGGGCCTCCCGCGTTCTACGACAGTCTACTTGAGGCTCAGCCAATCATGCTCAGCGGCTGTGCTGGTCCTTCACAGGCGCTTCATAGCCACCCTCTATAGCAGATATTGTTGTCCCCATTTTGCAGATAAGGAAACAGGTTCAGAGGGAACACTGCTTGCCCAAGGTCACACACGGTTTGTGCACCCCTGCAGACTATATTGGTCAGCCCGGTTTCTCTCAGTTCTTTATCCCAGTCCCCTTGGCACACACTCTGAATCCTGGGGTCTTCCCTGGAGAGCCGCATTTGGGAGCTCTGTCCCCCTTCCCCTGTTCAGGATTCTGGGCCTGGATGCCCGGGTCCTGGGTGCTGGCTAACCGTCAGCCACCTCCCTTGCTTCCAGCTTGGCCAGGTGGTCCTTACCAGCACTGGCGAAGCAGGATTTTGAAGCCGTCTGGGCAGCTGGAGGGCACAGGCAGATGGAGACTATTGCTTCCCACACCCCAGATGATGGCTGAGGAATCTACGTCTTTGTAGGGGATCTCACCAGTCAGCAGTTCCCACAGCACCACACCAAAGGACCTAGGGATAAGAGGGGACGTCACTTGGGGGGGTCTTCCTCCAGAGGCCCTGCAGGTTACCACAGGCTTGTCTCACTTCTCACTTGTACTCAGGCCCTGGAAGAACCCCCCACCCCGCCAGCTCTCATGCTGGCTGCCTGCTATTCTCAGTCCTCAGCCTGGCCCTCACCAGATGTCGACCTTCTCAGACACAGGCTCGTTGCGGATCACTTCAGGGGCCATCCAGGCTACTGTCCCTGCAAAGGACATCTTGGTGCTCTTGTCACTCAGCTCCTTGGAAGTGCCAAAATCGGAGATCTTCACCACATCGTCGTACGTGATTAGCATGCTGGTAAAGAGTGTAGTCAGCTGGGGTCCGGGCCCCTCCACGCACCTCATCTAGCTGCAGCCAACTCTACCTTTCTGTTTTAAGTCAGTTAGGACACCCAGAAACGGGGGGCTTACCACAGCCCTCTTGAGATAGGACTGTCACTTGGGAGGGGTTTCTGAGATGGCCACATGGACTTTAGGACAGGGTCTGAAAGCAGGGAGATGGTCACACTGACCTGGGTGGGGACACCTACAGGAGTCCGTGCACAGTAGCTTCTCCCTGCTTGCTTGCTTACTCACTTGGGGGACTTGAGGTCTCGGTGGATAATCTTGTGCAGGTGCAGGTAGTTCATGCCGCCGGCAATGCCCATGGACCAGTCAACCAGCAAGGAGGGGGTGACAGGGCGGCCAGCCCGCAGCACCTCATACAGCTGACCCTGAGCGCAGAACTCCATAAGGATGCAGTAGCAGGGAGCCTGGGTACACACGCCCCTGGGAGCCAAACACAGTGGCATGAAGGGCTCAGCCAGCCCAGCATCCACTTGGTTCACACCTGGCACCCTCATTCCCACCCACGCCATTCTGGCACCCACTTCAGGAAGGGTGCGGTAGATCCCTGCCCTCAAAAGAGTACCCCGGCCCCTGCCCCAGACCTTACTTGAAGGTGATGATGTTAGGGTGCTTCAGCTTTCGCAGGTGCTTGATGTCAGTCTCCTTCAGGTCCCGTACCTTCTTCACAGCCACCTCCTCCCCATGGAAGCGCCCCAGGAAGACGGCGCCCTGGGCCCCTGAGCCCACCCACTGCAGGTCCAGGATTTCCTCAAAGGGGACCTCCCAAAGGTCTGTGGACAGGAGGCACAGTGCCACAGGCTCAGAGAGCCACACCTGGGGCCTTGGGGTGGTCAGGCTCAGGGAAAAGCATTGGGTTGGCTGAAATGACTCAAGGAGGGTGAGGCAGAAAAGTAGCTAAAATGGGCTGAGAAGATGAGGGGACAGGAAGGAAATGAAGGGGTGGTCTAAAAAGAAACTGGGGGGACTTCCCTGGTGTCACGGTGGTTAAGAATCTGCCTGCCAATGCAGGGGACACAGTTCGAGCCCTGGTCCGGGAAGATCCCACATGCCGCGGAGCAACTAAGCCCGTGTGCCACAACTACTGAAGCCCGCGTGCCTAGAGCCCGTGCTCCGCAATGAGAAGCCACCGCAGTGAGAAGCCCGCTCGCCGCAACTAGAGAAAGCCCGCGCACAGCAACGAAGACCCAACGCAACCCAAAATAAATAAATTAATTAAAAAAAAAAAAAACTGGGGAGTCAGTGGCTGATGGACAAATAAGGGGCTGGGCTCTGGGGAGAGAAAAGGATCATCAGGCGACTTAGGAGGGGCTGTCCAAACGGATCTCAGGCTCAGGGAGATGGGGAGAGGGTCTCCTCGCGGACACAGCCTACCTTCCTGCTGCTGCTTGTGCTCCGTGGAATAGGCCTTCCCAATCATGGTCCAGACAGGGCGCAGGCAGCCGAAGAGGCCTTCCAGGAAGCCGCTGCCACTCTGGCACTGTAGCCGCACCTCATCTGCTCGAACTCTGGACGCCCGACTCTCAGGGGACCCAGTGGCTCCCCCTGGGCCCCCAGCATCCTGCTCGTGCAGCTGCAGGACACTGTTGGCAAAAGGCTCAGGGGGCGGCTCTCCACCTGGGGAGGGGCTGGGCCCGCCCCCGCCCTGCCCCCCGAGCGGCACTACATCTCGGAGTACACACTGGGTAGGCGTCAGGTCCTTCTCGGGGCTGCAGTCGGACGTGTCTGGGTCCAGCTTGCGCATGGACGCCTCGCTTAGGGTGGACACGAAACCCCCAAAGGAAGGGGAGGGTGTGCGGGTCTCATGGAGGCAGGCCATGGCCTCTGGGCCCTGGCGTAGTGGTGAGCGGTGGGCCCTGTGGGAAAAAGGAGGACGGGCCGTCAGAGCCGCAGGTGCCCCAGCTCAGGAGGCTCGCCCTAGAGGCAGAGGCATGGGGTGGGGAGCTGGGCTCACAAGAGCCTCCTGGAAGTAACACTTGAACCTCACCCTCAGGTACCTATCCCCCTCCAAGCTCCTCCTGGGATCCATCTTGGGAAACATAAACTTCCTCTCAAGCATCTATTAGTGACACAAGTCTTCCTTAGGTATACAGGCAACATACCTAAGTACCATTCTCAGGTAAATACAGGTAACTGCCCTGCTCAGGTACATACTGGTAAGGTACGTCCCAAACTCAAGTACAGTAATAGACTAGTTCCCTTCTCCCTGTAAGATTACTGTAATTCACCTCTGGAGCACATATTTCTTTCACTTGAGGCTCACATGCACACATGTGTCATATAAGGGTCCTTCGGATATACACATTTTGAGTGTCAACCTTAGGCACACAACAGTAACACTCCTAAGCCTCCCTCACGTGGAAGCACACACAGGTGACACTGCTAGGACTCAGTGCTGCTCAGGCACTCTCACATGACATTCCTGGGCCTCACACTCATGTACTTGATACATGACTCTGCTGAGAGTCTTATCCTAAGGCATATTCAGGGCTCACATCTGCATCTCCCTCTCGGGTGCTCACACGTACACACCTGGGCCTCTCCGAGGTAAGTGACAGCTGTAACCAATGAGCTCCATTATCTGCCCAGCACAGATGAGGGAAAAAGGCAGAACCGTCCAAGGAGGATGCAGAAACTGTCAGGACAAGCTGTAGCCTACTGCTTCATCCCCCTTAGCCCTCCCATCAGTCCCACTGCTCCCCCAGGGTTCAGTTAGAGAAGGCCCTGTCTCCTTTCCTCTTTCTCCATTGCCCTCTCCCCCACTCCCCAAACCAAGATCCAGCTTTCCAAACAAGAGAGATTTGTCCCAGTTCATAGCTGGGTGCTATCTATAAAGCAACCATTAAAAAAATCTGAATCCTAGCTTTGCCTCTGTCACTTACTGGCTGCGTGATCTCAGGCAAGCTGTAGTTGAGCCTCCATTTCTCCAACTGTACTAAGAGATAAACTAGCTATCACTCAGGCACAGCGAATTCTTCAACCTATACCAATCTTGTCCGAAGCCTGACACCAGAAGTCATCTGGTCTCCCATTTCCCTCCACATCTAGTCAGTTACCAGATCATCCTGAGGTGTAGGGGTTCTTGAGATCAGCAGTCCTCTCTAACTATTCACCATAGTAGGGTCCCTCCTTAACCACCTGCATCGGAGCCTCTGAATCATGACTGGAGAGGGGTGGCAGGAATCTACAATAAAAAGGGCTCACTGGGTGGGGATGCACCTCTGATTGTCTCAGCTCTTGTAACTGTTGATTTCCAGGCCTCTCAAAGACCTTTTCAGTGGGTGGGTGTGGGGTTTGCCTGGGTGAGTGTTTAACAAGCACCCCAGTTGATTCTTTTTTTTTTTTTTTTTTTTTTTTTTTTTTTTTTTTTTTTTTTTTTTTGCGGTACGCGGGCCTCTCACTGTTGTGGCTTCTCCCGTTGCGGAGCACAGGCTCCGGACGCGCAGGCTCAGTGGCCATGGCTCACGGGCCCAGCCACTCTGCGGCACGTGGGATCTTCCCGGACTGGGGCATGAACCCATGTCCCCTGCACCGGCAGGCGGACTCTCAACCACTGCGCCACCAGGGAAGCCCCCAGTTGATTCTTATTATGCCTGGCACATTCGAAAAGCCCTGACCCAGTGCCTTTCTGGTCTCTCTTCTCTAGTTCCATGTTACTGCCTTAATTCAGGCCTCATTAGCTGTGTCACCTGGCCCAGGACAACTGCCCCTTAAATGGTCTCCAAGTTCTTCTAAGGCTCCCCCCACCCCATTCTCCACCTAGCCTTTAGAAGGATCTTTCTAAAGCACAAATTGGCCAGCACCCCTCTTCTGCAAACCCTCTAGTAGCCTCCACTTGGTCCTGCAGCCTCACCTCCATGCTCTTGGCCCCTCCCCAGCCTAGCCTCCCACTGCTGTTGGTACCCAGGCCATAATGGACAGAGCCTGTCACCAAGCTACATCAGGCGTTTGGGCCAGGGCACCTAATGAGAATGGCTAACACTTATGGAAAGCTTACCATGCATGTTAGCCTCTGTTATAGGTGCATTAGCTTATTAAATCCTAAAAACTCTAAGTTAGGCATCCTTACGCCCATTTGACAGAAGTAGCAGAGGTCTTAAATAACCTGCCCAAGGTGCTGTTAGCTAGGAAGAGGCTCAAGCTCCGTGCTCAGCCTGGAAGGCGCTTCTCAAGCCCCATCTGTTGTTTTCCAAGTCTCACTTCATCCTGGAAGTCTTCTTCCCTGTCCCTGCTGCTCTGAGTTACTGTCCCTTCTGGGCTGGCACAGCCCCCTGTGCTTCCTCCATCATGGCTCCCATTATCCTGGAGACACAGTGCGGTCGAGCGGGCGTCCGGCTCCTCGGAGAGCCTGCACTCCTGAGAGTGACGATGTCGCACGGGATTCCAGGGCTTCGAACAGCACCCAGCGAGCAGGAAGGTGTCCAGTAAGGTGCAACCACTGCCCTACACACCCCAGAGGATCGTCCTATGGACCAGACGTACACTACGCGTGCATTAGCTCCCTCACTCCTCAGAACCACCCAGGGAAGGAGGTATTATCATTGGTCCCTTTATATTCTTGAGAAAACTGAGGCTCAGAAAGCTGAAATCCCAGCCTCCGAATCCCCAACATATCCCGCGAGATAACGGCGGCTTCAAGAGGTGAGATGCACGTAGTAAGGCAAATGACAGGCCAAGCAACGTGCCAATCCGCCGGAGAACGTCCGCGGGAGGACCCGAGGGCCTTCGCCTGCGCCCCTCACGCTGGGCGTCCCTTCCGGACCACTGAGAACGAAGGCCGGGGCTCCCGGCGCTCCGCCGGGTGGGCCTGCAGGGAGGGCTGGCGGGACTGGGGCGCTCACGGCTGCTAGAAGCCAGAGTGAGGGCCGTTAGAAGCGGAGAGGAAGGGGTTACGGCCCCAGCGCCCCCTCCCGCTTCCCGACCTCCTTCCCGGTCGTCACGTGGCTGGGGGCTGGGGGCGGGGGCCCGGCGGCAGGAGGAGGGGGTCCGGGCGGGGAAGGGGAGGGGACGCAGCGGGTTGGGGGAAGCGCTGGGCGCTGCGGCGTAACCATGACGACTGGGCCCGAGGCGGCGCGTGAAGTCACCGGGACAAGATTAGCCCGGAGTCACGTGAGCGGCGATCGCGGGGGTGGGGCCCCGCCCCTGACCCGGGCTGGCCCACGTGCTGGTTGCGGGCTGGCAGGCGGGGACCTCGGACCCCACCGGCGGACCGCCTCTGCGTCCCCTCTTCCCCATGCCGACCCCCGTCCCCGCGTGCATTGGACGGAGAGCCGGTGGTGGTGAAGAGAGGGGACTTGGGTTGACTTTGGGGGTGCGGTGCCACAGAGAAAGCAGGAAATGGTGAGACAGGGAGACTGGACACGCGAAAGGGCGACAGGCACAGCCAGAGAAGGAGGGCCTACCTAGTTGAGAGAAAGACCGAACAGCGTGAAGCACAGGGAGAGACACTGCTAAGAAGGATGGACTGAAAAACTGATTTTGAAAAGCAGAGGACACTGAGTAAAAGGAGCTGAAAGGGGATTGAAAAACAGATCATCTGTGCCCTCCCCGATTCTTTTCCTATTTAGAAGCTGAGCTCTGAGTAGGCACAACACCTGGATTTTTAAAGGAATTTTTCAGCCTTCACCTGGTGTTTGGCAACCTGGAGCCTTAGGCATAGAGAGGGTGACACGCTCCGAGACACTTGCAGCCAAGCCTCCCTCCAGTTCCCCTGGCCTCCCCAGGGACCCCTCCAGTATCCAGGGCCAGCAGCTGGGGAGAGGGAGAGAAGCCATTTCACCTGTCTTTTCGGGCAGTGGAAGTAGCTGAAGAAATAGGAGATGGGACCGAAGGAAAGGGAGGGAACCCAGCCATGCTCAGTCCACCCCTCCCTGTTCTCAGGCTAATGACAGCTCTTCCAGATTGACCTGAAGGAGTGTGTGTGTATTGGGTGTGTGTGTGTGTGGGGGGGGGGGGTGGAGCTGAGGCCCCAGGGGATTATGGTAAACTGGAGATTCCTCTTTCCCAACACACGCTCTCTCTCTGTGTCCTTTATCTCTGACCTGCCAGCTGTGTCCCACCGCCCCCCCACCTGGGCCTTGGCGCCAGGGCTTTGTGGGGGGGGGGCATCATGGCTAGGAACCCCTGCCCCAGACATTTGGTCACCCTGGGGGAGGGATGTCTCCCTGGCCATCAATTATGCAGAGCATGGGGGAAGGGCAGGGATGTGACAGGAGGGGCTGGATATCTCTCTGTCAGTCATTCTGTCAACCATATTTACCAAAAGGTCACTGTGCAGAACTCGGCTCCAGGTTGGGTGAGGGGAGAGAGTGGTCCCTAAACTATGCATCTTCCAGGGGAAGCCGCTCTTTGGACACCCCAGAAAGCCCCAATTCAGTTTCAGCTGCCAGGTTCTCTGTTTGCTGGTGGTTCCCTCCAGGCGGCTGTAGGGGTGGAGTGTGGGCAGGGAGTACCCCACACCCCTTTCATTCCTCCTCCCAGGTTCTCCTGCCTGAGATGCTGGAGGCCTGTGGCAAAGCAACCCATTAAATCGTTTCTCACTCCCTCCTGTTCTAACAGCAGAATCTCAATGCCAAGCTGCTTGTCTGGCTGTCTTGGGGGCTCAGTTGAGAGGCCAGGCCATCTGTCTAAGTCTTGGGCTCTCACACTGAGCACTCGCCACTGTCTTGGACCCTATTTTGCACTCAGGAAAGGAAGGTTCCTTTCCCTTCTCTCTTGACTGGGGGTGGAGGGGATGTCTTCACACAGAAAGGAGACCCAAGACTTGGGAATGGTAGTTCCACCAATCCAGGCTTTGAGATCCTGAGAGAGTAAAGGACTCTAACCCCTCCTGGCCAAGGCTCCTGGCCACTCAGCTGCAGCTTGTTTTTGTTTTGCTTTTTACAGGATCTGTGGTCCTGGCCCCAGGGTTGTTCTCAGATGGAAAGAACTACAGCTTTTCTGTTGCGCCCTCATAGGGGGGAATGCCTTCCCCCGAGAGCCTGGGCAAAACTGGAGATCACCTCTAACTCCAGGCCCCCAGCCTCACACAGGTCCAGCCCTGAGACCCCTAGCCGCCACCGCCTCTTCCTGCAGTAGTGTGGGCAGTGAAGGGGCTGGGAGGGAGGGGGCAGTACTGTTTAGGAAAAAAGAACCAGCTTTGGATTTGGAGAGATCAGAACTAAAACCTCACATTACCGTGAATTAGTTCAAGGAACGTAATCCCTTCGAGACACCCAACCCTACCTTATGGGACGGTGAGGGTTAAGTAAGACGATGTGGGGAATGCCATGAGCACAGTGCCGGGGCTCCGGCTTTGTCTTTCTGGTTGGCTGGACACCAGGTCTTTCTCTGAGGATTCTGGAGAGGCCATCTCTTCTGTCTGACCAGAAGGGAGACCAGAACCTTCTACTTCCCCAGGAAAAATCTTGATTTCATGTCCCAGGGGAACCAGGTCACAATGGCAGTGCTGTGCTAGAGGCACCCATCCTTCCTTTGCAAATCCTTATGTCCCACCTCCTCTGGACTGAGGGGGAAGGCCTAATTCCCTGTACCCCGTTCTCACCCCCTGGCCATCGTGGCCCAGGATCACCCCACAGCCCTACCTGTTAAGGTTTGAGGGGAAGGCGAGGGTAGGAGCAAGGTATGATGGGTCACAGGGGTCCCTGAGACTTAGGACCTCAGGTGCACCTGGAAGAAGTTCAGCGGATTTTAACAAATTGTTCCTGAGCCGGATGTGCATTTAAAAACACCTGGAAGGATACAAACCAATGTGTAACGACTTCTAAGTAGGTGGAATTGTGGGTATTTTTATTAAGAAATTTAAAAATCTATTTTAAACTGAAAAAGAAGAAATGAAAATTACAGAGTGCCTATATCCATTCCTGTCACCTAGCCTTGGACAGTGAGCTAGGGAGGGAGGGTGGATGGCCTGAGAAGCAGAGAGGCTTGCTTGAGGTCCTGTCTCTGCTCTTGAGCAGCTGGGCGACCTGGAGTACGAGACTTCTTAACAAACCTCAGTTTCTTCATCTCTAAATGGGGACAGTGGTCACTAATTCACACAGTGGCAATGCAGGATATTATGTGGGTAATAACATAAGCTCTGGGTCAGATACACCTGGGTTCAAATCCTAAACTCTTTTGCCACATACTGATGTTTTGATTTTGAACAGATTACTTAACTTCTTTAAGTTTCAGTTTCCTCATCCCTAAAATAGAAATGATGATCATTCTACCTCTCAGTATCGTTATAAGCAGTATTGAGATAATCCAAATAAAGTTCCTGGCCTGGGACCTGGCACACAGGTACATTAGCACATGGAAAGCGCCTAACGAGCAGTAGTAGATTTTTATAAACGTGTGTCCCTTCCCTTCTTTCCATTGTCTCCCTCCGCAAAGCAAGAGGCAGCAGAGATGGTATAGGTGGAAAGGGAGCTGGATAAACACAAGGGATAAAAAGGAGAGTGAAGAAAGAAGGAACCAAAGGGAAAGGGCTCTATCCTGGAGGATCCTTCTTCTCCTCTGGAATAATGCGCCCCTGCAGCCTCGTCACCTTTCCCCAACACAGCTGCCCCTAGTTCTCCTGGGAGCAAAGGAAGCAGACAGACTAGTGTCTGTAGCCAGCCCATCGTGAAGCCCCCATGTCCCCTGCTGGCGTCATCTCCACACTATCCTTGTTCTGCCTCAACAGGGACTCCTGAAGGGGTTGATTCCCTAATCCCTTCTTTCTCCCAGACCAGCAGGGCTAGGTGGGACTGCACGTGATAAGCCACTGGGCAAGTCCAGGGTGGTGGGTAGTAGAATTTAGGGTCCTCTTCCTGGCAAAGCCAGAGTCGCACGTCACCTCAGGGGGAAGGACCCAGAAACAGCAGTCAGTTTTTAGAGGGGTTTTGCCATCCTTAGCTGTAAGGACAACCAGAAAGTCCTGAGCCACTTCCTTACGTAAACTTCCTGCCTCCCCTGCCCATACTTGGGTTGAATTAGGGGATGGATATTTAGTGGTTCGTTTTCACATGTGCTGGGGTTAGTGTATCACACCATTGGTCTTCCCAGCATTGCCTCAGTCCCCACAGTGAGTGAGTAGATGGGTGGCAGGCTGGAGAGGGCAGAAGTTTTTTCCACCCTTAAGTGTGAGATAGGAGGGAGCAGGCCCTAAAGCTCAGAGGAACTTCAGTGCCTGGATGGGAAGACGCAGGGCATACTCGGGGCCTTTCCTTCCTGAATCTCTCCTACTTGCCTTCCCTAGATATGACCCTCTGGCTGAAAAATCAGAGCTCCCAGAGCCACGGAGTCCATTCTGTGAGTTGGAAGGGAAATTGTGTTTAGAGGGAGGCACTGACTGTGGCTTGAGATGATTCTGTGTTGGGGAGAGGCCTCGTGTGCACCCCTTCCTGGGTGAGGGCTGCTGACCCGCTCTCCTCCCAAGAGGGAGCAGGTTAAGGAGCTAAAAGGTGGGACTCTTCCCTCAATTCTAAGGGATACCCCACTATTTCCTTTCACTGTCTATAGAGCCTCTGACCCTTTCTCTTCCCTCCCCTTAGCTAAGGCCATGGTTATAGGAGTTTTAACTCTGTGGAAAGGATTCCTGCTTATTTTTAAGCCAAGGAGTTTGAGGAGTGTGTAGGGAAAAGGGAGGAGGTTCATGAAAGGCCTGGGCTGGGGAAATGGGTTAGGGGAGCCAGAGGCGATGGAGAGATTGAGGAGGGAGAAAACCACATAAGAATGGGGGAGGGGAGGATGACCATCACCTGGGCATCCAGGAACAGGTGCTCTTGCCTATAATCCTCAGGTGCAGCCTGCTAAGTGTGTGTGTGTCTAGGGGGGAGGGGAGTGAGGGGCACATGAGGCCTTGTCCTTCCTTTCCTGCCCTGAGGGGGCCCAAACTCTTCCTCCTCCTTCCCTCTCCCCCATCCTGAGGGTGAGTGGGAGGAGAGGAGGATGTTCCCTTGCCCCCTGTCCTTTACGTCCGTCCCCCAATCGTGCCCCCACCCCCACCCCACACACTCCTTTCCAGCTCTGGAGGCCCTTCGCCTCCAAGCTGGGCCGCGGCGTTCCTCCGCTCGGTTCCCCTCCTTCCCATCCCCACAGGCGTCGGGTCCAGGTCCCCAGTTCCTCCATCCCCACGGTCTCAGCATCCCCGCGCCACCCTCCCCGCACCCCGCCACATCTACCTCCCGACCTTCCCTCGGCACCCGGACCCCAGGACCCAGACCCATCCCTGCCCCCGACCCTCCACAACTCGGCCCGGCTCTCACCTCGGGGGCTCCGCGGCCGCAGCACAAAAGGCGGCGCTGCTGCAGCTCGGCTCCGGATGCTGCTCCCGCCTCCTCCTCCTTCTCCTCCTCCTTCCCTCCTCCCCCCGCTGCCCTCGACCGGACCAGGGGCGCTGTCACAGGCGATGCTCGTGCGGTGTCCGGGTGCACGGGTGTCAGCCCCAGCTTTCTCCCCCCACCCCCCGACCCCAAGCCCCGTCCTCACTCGGCTTGAACTCCCGCTCCTTCCAAGGCCCCCGCCCCGGGCCCCCCGGGACGGACACGCCCTGAACGGGGGATGCTGCGCTGGAGCCGCGGCCTCTTAAAGGAGCCTGCTGCTGCCATCAGGCACGTTCCAGGCTCGTCCCTGGTCGTCCGGGCCCCGCACCTCCCTGCTGGCGGGGACCTGGAGCGATCCCACCCCCGGCCTTAAGCCGATTCCGTAGCAGCCCACCATGCTGGTCTTATAAGCTCCCTCCTATACCCTGAGACAGCAGCCCCTCAGGTGGGACCCCCACCCCCCAGCCCTCTAGCATCGTTCCCCCTGTCAAACGATCTTGCCTGTCTTCTTTCCTCTAATTGTCACACCTCCAGTTCCCCCCAGCTGGAATCCACTCAGCTCAATGCCCCGTCCCCCTCCAGTGTTCCTGGATGACCCCTTGTTATTATTCCAAGATTCCTCCGGACCTCCACCCCCGCACAGAGAAGCCCATCTCTTCCCTGATCCATTCCCAGAACACTCATTAGAGTCAGACATTTTTCGTGATCTCTTTCTCTCCAAGGTCACAAGATTTTCCCTACATCTTTCAGGCCAGTGGCTGTGAGACCTTGGCGAAGAGGGAATGGAGCTCTGGGACCCAAAAATACGCGTTCTGCTCCGCACACAGATTAGTCGATTAGTCTTAAGAGGCCAGAATCCTCTCTGGCTCTCTCTTTAGCTGAGAGACCCAAGACCCACGGCAAAGGGAATGAGACCACTATATGCCTTAGTCCTACTAATCCTGTTGTACCACTATAGCCTGATTCTCAGGCACCAGAGGGGGGTCTCCTGGCATAGGGGAACCAGCTACAGAAAGGTGTAGGGCCATTCTAAAAAGGCTTTGGAAAAGCGGAAACCGACAGGCTGCAGGGCAGAATTAAGGGGAAGGGAGGTGAAGGACAACCTAGGAAAAAGAAGCAGGTTCTGTGAGACGAAGGCCCGAGAGCCAGGGGCTTAGGCCAAAGGCTGAGCGGGAACTGAGACTGAGACGGGCTAGGATTTACAACTGCCCCGGTGCCCTGAGGGGCAGAGGATAGTGCCCTCCCGCGTCCAGGCAGGGCCCACCCTCCCAGAGTGCAGAGTCAGGAACCGACAGCAGCCTTGCACCTGGGCCAATCACAACCTTTTCTCGGAAAGAGGCGGGGCCAAGGGGGTTGACTCTTCCCTTGTCCCCGCCCCTCTAGGTGAAGTAACCAGTCGCAATCCTCCTAGAGCAAGCGAGCGCTGTCGGGAATAACCAATTACGCCGCGAAACTTTTCGTGCACGTTTGACCCTGCCCCTCCAGCTGCGACAAAGATGGCGCGCAAGCTCCTGGGTTCTGTAGTTTTCAAGGGACCCGAAGGCCCCCAGTCTCGAGTTCGCCCTTACCGCCCCGCCCCTAGACGCTTCCACTCTGCTAGTACGCATGCCCAGAGCCCCAGCCCTGAGGCTAGGAGACGCGGAAGGAAGGAGGCGGGGCGATATTAAAAACAAAAAACAAAAAACCACCCTCAGCTCGGGAAGCGACAGTGGATGAGTCCGCTCCTCCCAGAAGGCGGTGCTGCCTGCCTGGGCGAACCACGCGGAGGGTTGTGGGGCGGATAGCTCCCCTCCTGATGGAGACTCTTAGAGTCGGGTGGGCGGGGGACTCCATATCCCAGCATGCTCCGCGGCAGGCCCGACCGGCCGCGACTCGGGGCTTGGCCCCGGCCCTAGCTCGTCGGCGGTGTATTGGGGCGCGTGGAGGCTGCAGTCACGGTGGCGCCCGCGGAGACGGAGGAGGGAATGAGTGAAGAGGAGCAGGGCTCCGGCACTACCTCGGGCTGCGGGCTGCCCAGGTGAGCCGCCTAGTACCGACCCCTGCAGGGCGCATAACTTGGCACGGTGCGGAGGGAGTAGCGTCGCGGCCCCAGCATGCACCTGGCCTGAGGGTTGTTCCCGGCAAGCACTGGGGTAGTGGGCCGTGGTTCCCGGCATGCACCCCGGCAGTGGCCACAGCCTGCAGCTTTAGCTAGTACGGGGTTGGCCCGGTTCCCAGACTGCACTGGGGCGTTGGGCTTTATGCCCCCGACATTCAGTGCATTTGGTGGGTACTGGGGTCCTGGCCTGCACTGTGTCAGGGGACATGCACTTCCAAACTGCACTGGGGTACAGGATCCCTCGCCTTAACTAAGACAAGGAACAGTGCTTTCCCCGCTTGCCCTGGGGCAGTGGACCCTGCTTTCCCAGCCTGCACCTCTACTCCACACTGAACCCAGCCGGTGGCTGCCTAAGGTCTCCTGGACCCTATGTCCCCCATAGTGTGCCTGGGTCTGATATGGCAGTGCTTGGCCAGGTGGGTGCAGAGAGGGGAGGTGTGATGAGGGTCTGTGCCCCTCCCCCCAGTATAGAGCAAATGCTGGCAGCCAACCCGGGCAAGACCCCGATCAGCCTTCTGCAGGAGTATGGGACCAGAATAGGGAAGACGCCCGTGTACGACCTTCTCAAAGCCGAGGGCCAAGCCCACCAGCCTAATTTCACCTTCCGGGTCACCGTTGGCGACACCAGCTGCACTGGTGAGGAAGGCTTGGGCAGCCTGGCTGGGGTGTGCATTCACAGGGCCCTATTGGCTTTACTGCTTGGAGTCTATTCACAGTCCTTTTCTCCAAGACCAGTGAGGGAAGGAGAGCTTTCAGGGGAAAAATCCCTGACTGGATTAGGAGAACAGGTCTGTGAGGAGGTGGGTAGGGCTCGGGAGAATTAGAGGAGCAAGCCGCGCTGCCACAGTGGTCCGGCAGATGGTTGTCATCCTGGAGGAAGAAGTAAGAGGAGATACATCGAAATCTCAGTGCAGCATTTGGGGGAGTGGGTGCCCGCTGTGCTGGACTCTGTTCCAGGTTGCTTAATCAAATTCACACTTACCTTAAACCGTGGTCGAATCCAGTGATGTAGGTGGTAGTATCCTCATGTTGAATATGAGGAAACCGAGGCTCAGAGAGATTCAATGACTGGGGCAAGGTCACATGCAGAGCCAGGTTTTGACTCTAGAGCCTGCACTCTTTCTATTTTTCCAGCCAGCTCTATTTATTGAGAGGAAAGAAAGTGCTTCCCAGAGGAAAGTAAGGCAGAGAAAGAACCTCCAGACAAAGTGTCTGACCTCAGGAGGAGTTCTGCCCAGCATGGCTTGATTTGGGGAACTCGTGGAAAGATAAGGGCCCTTCATTCCAGCAGTTAGCGTTAACACTTCCAGTCTTGGGCAGGGGGAGGTTGGTGAGAGGGGGCTTGATTGACTCCTTCTGGCTGTGAGGAGAGAGGCTGTGGGATGCTGGTTTCTCTTCTGTCCTTCCAGTGACCTCCAGTATCGCCCACACCCCCTCTCTCAGGTCAGGGCCCCAGCAAGAAGGCAGCCAAGCACAAGGCAGCCGAGGTGGCCCTCAAACACCTCAAAGGGGGGAGCATGCTGGAGCCGGCCCTGGAGGACAGCAGGTGAGGGAGGAACAGCCAAGGCATCCTAGAGGCTCTGTCAGGAACCCAGGCCCCTGCACCAGCCCCTCTAACCCGTAGGCTTGGCCTCGTGACACTGAACCACGCTGACTTGACCTCTTCCTGAGAGTTTCCTCTGGAACCCGAGCAGGATGCTTCCAGGGCTCCTGCTGTGAAGGATTCTGGGGGGCAATGGCCAGCCCCAGTGAGGGGTTATGGCTGTGGTTTGGGGCCCAGGTTGGGGCCTGGGGAGGGGGAGGGGTGGAGGCTGAGGCTGGAGGGAGCTGTTCCCCAACATACTTCCCCTCTCCGGCAAGATGGCATTCCCTCTTCCACACTCAGGTTGGTGTTTGTTGCTCCCATGGTTCTTGGGTAGGAAGAGACCCTCCTCCCACTTGAAGTCTTTTTGATCAAGTGTTTGGCAGCAAAAGATCTCAGGAGGAACTGGTGGTTGAGCTTCCCTGAGTTTTTGTCTCTAGTGGGAAGAGATTTTCTTAGGGGATGGGCAGGTCAGGAGGACCTGGGTCCCACACCCTTTATTCCCCACCCCCACCCCACGTGGGTGTGAATCAAAGGCCCCCTTCCCCTCGGGAAGTTCTTTTTCTCCCCTAGACTCTTCACTGCCTGAGGACGTGCCGGTTTTTACAGCTGCAGCGGCTGCTACTCCTGTTCCATCTGCTGTCCCAACCAGGTATCTTGTGTTTCCTGACTGCCTGAGGGGGGCGGGAAGGGGTCCTGGCTCCTGGCCCCTAGCCCTTGGACCCAGGCTGGTCAGGCATGAGGAAGTCTGAGTGTAAACAGAGGATGGAATAGTTGGGGACCAGAGTTTGAAGAATTTGCACCAGCTGGTAAGCTCTTGAGATGGGAGGTAATTTACAATTTTTCAGTAGCCACATGGTTGATGTTAAAGGTCTTGCAGGCCCCATTTTCTTCTGAGTTGGCCACGGGACGGCCTGTGTTTGAGTCCCATCAGGTGCTTCTGGGGACTGGATATACATCCCTCTCCACTGTCCTGGCGAGGTGATGGTCAAGTGTTCCAGAAAATCGAAATGGGCCTGGGAGCTGGAGGAGACCTTGCTAGGGTGGGAGGGGCAAGAGAGCGGGCTTGACGTTTGGAGAGACAGCTGCCTGCCTGGCGGGGAGTAGGGAGGTGGCAGTGGGGGAAACCAGAGCAGGGCTTAGGACTCATGGGCAGCCGCCGAAGGAGCCAGCCCCCTCAGCTTTGGCCCTGGGCCCTTTTCCCTTCAGGAGCCCCCCCATGGAGGTGCAGCCCCCTGTCTCCCCTCAGCAGTCTGAGTGCAACCCCGTTGGTGCTTTGCAGGTGTGTCCCCATCCTCATTTCCCATGCATGCCTGTCTTCCCTTGTACCAGGGGTCATGGGGGAAGCTGATGTGGGGCTGTCACCTTGTTCTGAGGGCTTCTCCCAGCCCTCCTTTATTCCTTCTTTCACTCCGAGTCTGAGGCTTCCAGGGTGGGAGGGGGAGAGGATGTGAGGACTCTTTTCTCACCGTTTTGTGCACCCTTGTTTCTCCCTTCCAAGGAGCTGGTGGTGCAGAAAGGCTGGCGGCTGCCTGAGTACACAGTGACCCAGGAGTCTGGGCCAGCCCACCGCAAAGAGTTTACCATGACCTGCCGGGTGGAGCGTTTCATTGAGATTGGTAACTGGGCGGAGGGGAGTTCCTGTAGCTACTGTCCGTCCCCCAGCACCCCAGTCGCAGCCCCAGGCAGCTCCCAGCCTCTCTCTGCTTTCCTGGCGGAGACCCCCAGCTTGGCTCCTCCTCCTCCCTTTTTCCTTGCACCCTGTCCTGCCCTCCTCTTTTGGCCGGCTAGGTTCTCGGATGCATGGCAGGTCCTGAGCTCCTCTTTTCAACTGACATCCCCTGAGTGGGTGGAAGCACTGGGTCTATTGGGAACCATAATCCAGCAACCCTCTCCCCCTTGCAGGCAGTGGCACTTCCAAAAAGCTGGCAAAGCGTAATGCAGCGGCCAAAATGCTGCTTCGAGTGCACACGGTGCCTCTGGACGCCCGGGAGGGGAATGAGGCAGAGCCTGATGACGACCACTTTTCCATTGTGAGTGCCTTGTGGGCCAGGCCCCGTGCTCCATCCTCCATGCCAGGGCAGGGCGCTGGGGACTCAGGTCTGTGACTTGGAAGTGAGCCTCTCTGGGTCCCAGGGCTGCTTCTGCCCTTTTTCCTACCAGACCCAGGGTTTCTTGGGCCCCTCTCAGCCTCAGCTGTAGGCCTGCATGGTGAGTGCGTTGGGGGAGGGAGCTGGCCCAGGGCAGGGGCCCTGTAGGTTTCTGTTACTGGAATGAGGGAGGCTGCCTGGCCATCCGGTCCACGGTCTAATAGTTGGAGGTGGCCACACAGGGATTGACTGGGGAAGGCAATGGGAGGAAGCGTTCTTTGGGCTTTTCTCTCCTTGGACATAGGATGTCTGTTAAATGCTTGGGTCTCAGAGTCCCTGGCTGCATCCTTCTTCCTGTCCCCATCTTGTCAGGGTGTGGGCTCCCGTCTAGATGGACTTCGGAACCGGGGCCCAGGCTGCACCTGGGACTCTCTGCGAAATTCGGTGGGAGAGAAGATCCTGTCCCTCCGCAGCTGTTCCGCGGGCTCCTTGGGTGCTCTGGGCCCTGCTTGCTGCAGTGTCCTCAGTGAGCTCTCTGAGGAGCAGGCCTTCCATGTCAGCTACCTGGATATTGGTATGGCTACTGGGGGGCCGGGGGATGGTGGGACTGGACCAGAGCAAGTATGGATGGGAGTAAGGGTTCGGGAGGGCATGGCGATGTCATGGACACCCCCTTCCCGGTGCTGCTTTCCTGCCTAGCACTGCCTCCCTCTTCTCTCTTGGTCTGCAGAGGAGTTGAGCCTCAGTGGGCTCTGCCAGTGCCTGGTGGAGCTGTCCACACAGCCGGCCACCGTGTGTCACGGCTCTGCAACTACCAGGGAGGCAGCCCGAGGCGAGGCTGCGCGCCGTGCCCTGCAGTACCTCAAGATCATGGCGGGCAGCAAATAAAGCCCCGGCTGGACTCGTGGACATTCGTCCTTTGCTCCCTGCTCTTCCTGCCCCCGGCCCATGCATCTGCCCAGCTCTGGTATCCCCTGGAGGTGCCACCTCTACCTCTGACACAGACTGCCTGCCTGCAGGCTGAGGAGGGCACAGGGCCAGGAACCAGGGGCCTCAGCTGGCCCAGGTTCTGTCCTCATGTAACTGGTAATGACGAAGGGGAATGACATTGGGGGCTCTCCAGTAAGAGCCTCAAATAAACGTACTGCTTTTTGGATTCTTAAACCCTGCTCTGTTTCCCTGAGTAGTCGGTAGCAGAGGTTAGCACCAGGTCACTTCCCCTGGGGTGCCTCCCCACTTTGCTCCCCACAGGTCCCCGTGTTTGCCTTTCTGGTGGCAGGAGGTTGGGTGCACTGACCTCTGGGAACTCCATCGCCTGTCCCTGGAGAGCTTGGTTTGGCAGAGATGGGGGCTGTGGTTCTTGGGACTCCCTCCTGGCCCTCTGTCTCATACAGACAGACACGCACACTGATGCAGAAGCCAGACAGCTTTATTTGGGGGGGACACATGGCACTTTTGGGTGTGGGCCTTGCACGCAAACATCAAAGGATGGCATGTCACTTCTTCCCAAAGCGCCGAGGGGCAGTCAGGCTCCAGAATGGGGAGCTCAGCCCTTCGTTGCTCCAGGAGCCCCGGGTGTTTGCCAGACCTTAGGAGAGATCCATCCTCAGCTGTAGGCCCTTCCAGTGCCCGCCCCCCGCCTTCCCCGCTGCCCTCCCGCTCTTCTCACTCTGGCCCTTGCCTTGCCCGTGTCCCTCTTAGACTCACCTCTGGGGCTGAAACAGGAAGGCTGGACTCCGGCTGGGTCTCTGCATGGCCTGGAGCAGGGAGCGCAAGAGTGCCCCGGGGGTCTGGGCATCCTGCAGTGGGCGGGCTCCACTGTCTTCCTCCTGTGGTACGGGGGCATCCGGGAAGGAAGATGGGCTAAGGCCTTGGGCATTTAGGTCACGAGGGGAAGGGAGTGGCTCCCGGGGGCAAGTTGTAGGAGGCTAAGAAGTCATTTTCTCAAATGTGAGGACCCAGTGACCCTGGCAGCCAGAGAGAGTATTTGAACCTGGAGTACAATTCTCAAGCTGAGGTACAGGAAAATGGTGGCAAGGCGGCGGGCATGCTGACTTACCGTGAAGCTCTGGTCTCCTTCATCCCGGCCCCCTGGTCCTTCAGCGCGGCTCCAGTCTGTTACTAACAGCAGCAGCACTGCTGCCCGTCTGGAGTCCATGCTGCCATCTGCCTTCCTTTGGCCACACCCGCCTCTTATACCTGCTGTCGCCCTGTTCCTCACCCCCGACAGCAGCCTGAGGGGGAATCTAGAGCAGGCAGTGGAAATGCACGGCTCCATTAAGAGCTGTCTGGGACCCCCCCGCCCCCGCTTTCCTCTGGCCCCCGTGGGACTTCCTGATCTCAGCCTCCAGCCCCAGCCCCTAAGCCTGGAGTTATAGACTTTATTAGATGCATAAATCCTGTCTCCAGAGCTCAAGAAGCATCATTAATTGCAGATGCTTTGTCAGAGCCAGGCCCTGGGGGACCCTCAAGAACTCCCAATCCCTCAACAGGTTGGAGAGCAACAACTGATCACCTCCTCTTTCCTAACTTGTAGAATAAAAGCACAGAGACAGTCCTGTCCGGCTAGGCATTATGTCCTGGGAAGGGAGGGAAGAGCCAGGGTCAGAGTCAGCCAGGATGACCCAGTCTGGTGAGTGGAGAGGCTGCAGGAAGGGCCACGCAGCCCATTCACGTCCATGTGTACGTGCCTGTTGGAGGGTCAAAGATGGAATCACTACTCTGAGATTTGCCTGTGGATAGAAAAGTGAGGTACAGGAGACTAAAAGGTTTCAGAGCCCCCAGAAAGTGGAGATTGCTTCAGATGTTTGTAGACAGACCCCCACCTTCACGCGCACTGTCGGGGACCTGCCTCACTTCAGCCTAGGGAGCAGTGCTCTGCAGCTGAAGCACTGCTGCCACCCTGTGGTCACAGCTCTGCATCGTCAGGCCCGGCCATTTCCTTTTTCTGGAACAGAGTTTGTTGAAGGGTAGGGTGGCTGGAGGTCCTAAGGCCCTGACCCCCCCGAGTCCCAGAAAGGTGGGGGCAGGATACTGGGATGCCCACCTCCCTCTAGTCACTCCAGTCTCTGCCTGGCTCTGGCTCTGACCTACTGGGGCAGGTGCCTAGAATGCCACCTTAGGAAAAATCAGTCACTGGCTCTCAGGAAGCGTTCCTTCAGTCATCTGGTACAGTTTCCCTTCTGATCCTAGAGTCCCTTCCTCAGCAGTCCCGCCGGTGTGGTTCCTGATGCTGGAGAGGTGCTATGACATAAAGGGCCTGTGAATCAGACTTGGGCAAGATGCTTAGCTCTCTGTAAGAAGTTTCTTCACCTAAAACATGGCAACGTTAAAAGGAACCACTTCCTACGGTGAGCATTATCTGAGATACTTTTTGTAACCCATGCAGCACAGGACCTGGCATAGAGCAGGCTTCCTCACGACGTTAGCTGTGATTATCCTGGGTCCTGGGGAACTTGCCATCTCCTCAGACAGTCCAGACAGAATCATCCTTGCAAGGAGCTGGCTTTCATGCCCCTGTGGCCTCCACCAGGGGTCCTGGTTTCCCTCACTCTCAGAGAACACCTCTCATCGTTCATGTTACAAGCCTTTCCCATGTTTGAGGACAGGTTTCATTCTTCCTTCCTTCTTTCTTTCGTCTTTCTTTGTTCAAGGGGAAGCGTTCCCCCTTCTTTAAAGCGAGGCATCTAGAAACCAACTTATACTTAGGATAGGTAGATTAGATCAGGTTTTGATACTCACTTCTATCAGTGCAGCCTAAGCTAGGGTGAACCTTTTTGTAAGCTTTGTCTCACCACTGGTCCCAAGCACAGGACCTGACGTTCATCATCATTACATCTTGTGGTTTCACCACTTCTTAAATAGGCGCATCAAGTCCATGAGGAGATGGTTCTTCTGTGGGAAATGGATCCTGCGCCATATCGAGGTCCTTGTCCATTCTTATCTGACCAAGTTCAGAGGAACACGGTGTGAGGGTAGGTGGGGCGCTGCAGAGCGGTTCCAGGGTCAGAGCCGTTTTAATCCAGCTCTTGTACTTCGCTGTGTGCCTTGGGCAAGTGTCTCAAGTTAAACCTCGGGGCATCATCAGTATCCTGCGGAAACTGCTCCTGTTATCAAGAGGTTTTGTGAACAGTAAATAACTTGATGAATGCAAAGCATCTAGCACTCCACCTAGGACATAGCAGGCACACGATAAATGTTTACCCTCTGTTATTTCTCTGATCGCCAGTTACAAGTGGATCTGAGCTGAGGCTGCATTCAGAAAGGGGCTGGTCTAGCTGCTTCCTGTGTCCTGGATGGAGGTGATGGGTCTCTCCTTTGGCTAGAAGTTGGAATGGGTTAATTCTTTTAACTTGGGAAACTGTCCTCCCTTCAGTCTCATCCCCACCTCCCAAACCTCTCAATCTTGGTTTCGGTATTTGGCTTTCAGCAACTTCCTTTACTGTTCTCTGGACTCCCACGTGCTCCTGACCACAGTGAAGACCACCACTGCCTTTCCCACTCCCCAGAGGAGACTGGAGCTCCCTGTCTGTGTCAGTTATACCAAACACCAGCCACAAACAGCATGTAAATCTCCTCTCTCCTATTGGAAACCCCTCAGAGGTACCTGGCTATCTCCTGGTCAAGTTCTTTAGCCTGGTCACCCTCCTCACTTGTGGTATCAAGGAATACACAGGTGCAAGAAATTAGTAGTGGCTGCCCCACACCTCCCCACGGTTCCTGAGCACTACCTGTTTTTCTTGTAAACTATCTTGCCTATTTCTAAATAAACTCCACCTCTCATTTCCAGACTCCCCTTCTCCCCACACACATGGAACTCACAGAATCATAGAGCACTTCTCCCTCTGTCTGTGTCTAAGTGCACTCCCCAGGAAGGCTGGAAACTTCTTGAGGGTAGGGCTTATTATTTTTTAATTGTGGGGGTGGGGGACATAACACTGAAAGGTTAAGAGGCCACTTGCCTTCCACCACCCTCCGAGCCCCATCCACGCAAAGCACACAAATTCTCTAGTGAGGGCTCCCATGATGCCAAGGGCCCTTGTCCCTAAGGGCAGTGCACAGATCTGAGCCTTCTGTTGTGTTACGTAATTTATACAAACCACCCACCTCCCCTAGGCTGTGTCTTCCCCTGCAGAAAGAGGAGGGATAAGAATGCCAGCTGTTTCTGTCCTAAGAAATGGGAGAGTGAAGATCGCAGACATGAAAGCCCAATGAATTCCCAGAAAGAATGGACAATGGGACTTGTAGGTCAGAGTACTGAAACATCAGACAGAACAGTGCTTCTCTTGATAGTTTAATGTTATATTTGCAGCATAAATAAGGCACAATATATGTCAGGGCAAGGGAGGGGGGAGAAGGCATGGCTGGGGGATAACTGCTATGTGGCAAGGGGGAAGGAGGCGGGACGGTCAGGGAGAATAGAGCGAAGCCTCTGCCTCAGCCCCGTCCCAGGAGACTGTGAGAGCCTGCTCACAGGGATCATGCTGAAGTGCGTGGAGGGGAAAGGGAGAAGACGATTTCATAACAAAACAGCCTGTAGCACTGCATCCTCCCACCTGTCAAAGTCCACCACTGGGGACTGGGGAAACCCAGACCCAGAGTCAAGTTCCTTGATGACATGGAGAGGTGTTGCTACATGTCAAGATATACAGATGAACAGAGATAAAACCATAGGTACACACAGCTTTTCAACAGATACCATGTCAGGAGGCTGTAGCCTCCACTGTTGGGGCTGAAGGCTCATCTCCCTGCCTGAAAGGTGTGTGTTGGGGGTGGGGTGAGTGGGAGAACAGGACAGCCGGTCCTTCCTGTAACAAAGAACATGGAGTGACCAGTCTGCAAGGGAATATGGGACAACTCCTGTTCAGACCCACGCAGGACAGGTTTTAGGAGTAAGCAGAGGAAGACAAACCTAGATTCTGAGATGAGTGACATTGTTGTTGTTTTAATGGGAGTGGAGGGAGGGACTGGAGGAAATGGAAAAACATGCTAGTGCTAAGGCAGAGGATGGTACTTAAAATATCCTTGATACCCTGTAAGAATTTCCCAGCTTGCCCCTAAGGCAATGGTCCTCAAACTTTAGTGTGTGTTAGAATCACTTTGAGTGCTTGTTAGAGCCCATCCCCAGAGTTTCTGATTCAGTATGTCTGGGATGGGGCCTGAATGTGCATTTCTAACAAGTCCCCAGATGATGGTCCTGCTGGTCCTGGACTACATTCTGAGAACCACTGCCCTAAGGGAAAGTCAATGAAACTAGTGCTCAAAGCCATTTTTTACAGCTAAATCCTCACTCACCAGTAGTTAATGCTGATGAGATAGCTCTGTGCTACCAGCCCCCATTAAAAAGAGAAACCCTAGCAGCTACAATACAAACCTGCATCTACAAAGGATGTAAGCTGCCTTAAGCTGCCCTACTCTCCCCAGCCTTTTCTCATTCCAGGGAAGAACTTTACCCCAAAGAGACACGAATGAACTGGTATGGAGGGTGGGAATGTTGGCTAGCAACCACCTACACTCATCCCCGCTGGGTCACCACCCTGGGATGGTGAGGATTTATGTCTGTGTGCACCTGCATGTGTGCAAACAAAAACAGAGATCAGTCTGTACTATGAAGGGAATGATTAGGGTTGTGGGAGGCTGAAGTAGGATGGGGGGCCTCTAATCTGCCTTAGGATCCTCACCTGTCCTGCTGTTCCCTCCGCCCCAGTCAAACAAAAGTCTAAAGAAAGCAGAAAGAGCATATCAACAAAGGCATATGTGATACAGCTAGGAGGACTGGATTCTAAACAGACTGGTTATGACATTAAAAAAAAAAGTGTACATTTCCTTCCTGTGTATACAATGTACAATATTAATGAAAAATAATGATTTGGGGATGGGAAGGAAAGAAAAGGGAGCTTTGTGGGGAAGAGCTGTCTTAGGGCTAGCACCTTTAAAGGAGCCTCTCAGTGTGAGCAAACAGGAGGGGACTTAGGAACCAGAGGAGGAATATTTTGGTGTCTGCTTGGTGGTTCAGGCTATAGATGGGGCGTGGTTAGGGTTAAGCACCCTGTCTACCAGGATGAGTGGTGCTGGAGGGCAGTAAGTCAGCAAAGGAACTGGAACAACAGAACAGGCACAGGGAAGGCAGCAAAATGAGGTTCAATTAGGCCATCTCCTCTTTTACTGCCACCGAGAGTGTCTATAGTCCAGGACTTGGGGCCAAGGAGAGGAGCAGAGGCCGAAGGAAGCCAGCTTTGGGTGTACGGCCAACAGGGAAAGATGAAGTAAAGGAGGCTGTACTCTTTCTAGTCCTTCTAATAGCGTGGGAGGCTCTCTCAGACTTTTCAACTCTAAGCAAGCTTTCTTTTAAGACAATGGGGCATTAAGTCTGTGGACCAGAAGACCTGGCTCTGGCCCCTTTCTCTATGGCCTTGGGTCTCTAGCTGCTGTGTCCTTGGAGTGAAGTGGGAGGCCTGAGTCTTGTGTTCACTTAGAAGAGTCCTAAGGCATCCGCATTCCCAGTCCCTTTTAGAAAGTGTCTTCCCTTAGGCCCCTAGAAAGGCCATGTTCCTTAAAAAGAGCTAAGTGACACCCTCCATGATGTTCTGGTCCAAAGGAGTCTGGAGGGTAAGGGGCAGGGGAGAGTGGCCACACGGCTGGCTGCAGTAACAAGGTAAATGTCGTTCCCCTTGACCACAGGAGAGACTGCAGGGCAAGCAGTCGCTCTGCCTTCTAAGTGAGACCAAGGACCAACTAAGGAGCTGTCTGGGGTGGGGGAGGTCCTGTCGTGTTCCTTCCTCATTTCACTGCTGCTTTACTACTAAGGTTCTGCCAGTGCCTCTCGGTTAGGTCCCCAATACTAACTTCCCACTGATGAAAATGAAATAAGGACTCAAGAGAATTAGACATGGGGATTAAGAAACTAAATAAGACCCTCTACATAAATTAGCCATCCTATACAGGGACAGACTGGCAGGACTCAAACTTCCTCCAAGGCCAAGCAGTGAGGCAGGGCATGTGTGCAGCGACAAACTGATTCTTAACTTGAAAAACACATGACTGAAGGGGGAAGAAAAACAGTCAAGGGTCTTATGAAGGCTCCTTAGGAGCCATAAACGCAGTCAAGCTTTAGGGCAAGGCTACAAGTGGGAAATAAAGATAATAAAAAATGAAACACAACTAAGGCAGGAGAAAATCCCAGGGAGCAGCCATCTAAAGGAAAAGTCCTGAGCACAAGTTATGGCTGTGAAGTTTTAAAGGCAAGTGGAGTCCCTGGAGGTGGTAACCTGCATCCTGACCATCTGCCGTGCCATTTGCTAGTCTGAGTCACCTCAGGGGCTGTTCCTGTTGGGTCCTGGGTGGAGGAGGATGAGAAAACCATGTTTTCTCTCCTTTCTCTTCACCAGGTGTGGCTTCTTCAACACCAGCTCTGAAAAGCAGGAGGGGAAATTAAAAACAAATGCAGTAGAACATGTCCTCTGACTGGCTCACCAATTTATCAGTCTGAGGAGATGGGAATCTTGTAGCTTAGAACATCTCCTCATTCCTCTATGATAGCCAATTTTGGAAGATTAAATAAGAAAGGAAGCTGGCAGTTACTCTGTATGCATGTATAAGACGGAGGTAGGAGAGAGAGAGAAAAGGACATTATTGGCTTGGGCAGATGGCAGAAAGTGGCTCTGGGACAATTGGAAGGGCTTCATACTGAAGGGCTATTAAAGCTGACCTATCTATCCACAGGCCTCTGGCTTTGGACTGCTTCCTATGGCCTTGGTAGAAATTGCATAGTTCAGAGCCAAAGGAAGATGAGGAGTCTGAATGGGGAAGAAAGAGGGACAAAAGGGATGAATTTCCCCCCTGCAACACAACTTTTCAAAGTAAGAATGGCTGAGAGCAACAGTCACCAATTTCCCAGGCAGGTCAGACTCTTCAACAAGCAGGGCTCTTTTGCTGACATCAGTGCTCCACCTCCCCTTCCTGTGCCTCCCCCAATCCTAACTTATACTCAAGAAAACCCACTCAGGACCTCGGCTATGATGCTTCAGGGTCCTGGGGCGTAGACTATGGAGAAGCCTTGCATCCAGGGGGCAGAGAGAAGAAAAGAGCTAAAGAAACGCTACAGAACCAGAGAGACCTAGTGGCTAGGCTCGGAGCCTAGTGAAAGAGAGCGAAGGTAGATCCAGTGAGGACCAGTTGTGAATATCAGACCCTCACTCAGAAAAGAAGACAGATGTGTGAGACTCAGAGATGGGGGGAGAGGGGAGGTGAGGGAGCACAAGAATCCCTTACGTGACAGCTTCCAGAGGGCTGCATCAGAACTAATTATAGAAGAGAGCCAGAGGCAGGAATGCAGGCAGGGGGACGAAGAGGGAGAGGCAGGAGTGGAAAGATGACCAAAAGCAATATGTACGCTTTGGCTAGTAAACTCTTGTAAAACATAAAAGAATCAATCTAGTAACTTGATGGAACAAGCTTTAAACTACATTGTTCCTGCCTGTCCTGATGATGAGAACTGAAGGAGGATGGAGTGCGGGATGGGAAGGGAACCAGCCAGTCAGATCCTGGGCTCTTTCCCTTTTCACTACCAAGCAGTATCTAATAAGGCCACAAGATGAGGTTGCCAAGGCTTAGTGGGTGGTGGAAAAGACCCCACCACTAGACTGGGAAAACTCAAGACATAAAATGAGGTACCCAAATAGCTCTGGAAATAAATGAGAAAGGACTAGACCGTTTGAGGTTTCATTTCTCTGTTTTTGTTTTGGTGGCAAGTAGGGAGAAGGACTAAAGTTTATGGAAGAGCTGGGAAATACTGCTACTTCATACATCAAAGGTAACCTTACATTCTCCATAAGTGAATGCTTTAACTAGAATTTACGGAGGGGGAAAAAGGGATAAATAAGCAGCTACTGGGAGACAAAGTCCTGAGTCCATGGGGTGGCTAGGGATGGGTCAGCCATTGATATGCCATCAACTCTAGCCTCCCTCTATCTAGTAGGAAGTGGCATGCTGCTAAGAACCAAGAAGGTAAGAGCCATGGCTTGGTGGAAAGAGAGGGAGCTGAGAAACCAAAACCTAGAAGGACAAGGGTTAGTGTTAAAAGAGACAGGTACACGTGCATGGGCAGGGGTGATTGTTCGGACCATCGGGAAAGGCCTTTGGCTGTGGGCACATCAGAAACGTCCCCCTTGGGGTCTGATCTATGTGGCTCTGGGGCTTGGAGGCTCCTAGTACAGGCGTCAACGTAAATGACCATGTGAGAAAAGCCCCACATCTGACCATTACTCACAACACACAATTTCCCCCCCATATTGCCATGTCCAAGGCAGATGGGAGAGGATAAGATGACATCTCTCTTGGCTCTTGGGCGGGCGAGCTCTGGCTGGGGACCTCTCCACCAGGGGAGGCATCATCTGCCCGCAGACTGAGACTGTGGGGTCATGATCACATGCGACTGTATGGGCATGCTCAGTTCTGTCCTTTGGCTGGCCATCTGAGTGAGGACTGAGGTGGCCACAGCTTCAGCTGCAGAGCGAACGCTGAGGCCATTGCTCGGGGCTGTTGCTGAGCTGTGCTGAATCACAGGGGCTGGAGAACCCGTTGGCTCTGAGCTTTCCTTGGGGCTTTCTGCCAGGAAGGAGGGCAAAAAGCAGACAGCAAGTGGTTAGAAAACAGAATGGGGAAATAGGCAGAACTATCTTTTGCCATAATTCTAAAGGAGCCCAAAGGAAAATGAAGCCCATGTTTTTAGGGGGGAAAACTTCCCAGAATCTTGGCTTCTAAGCCATAAATGGGCTAGGAAACTGGAAGTTGTGAGAAGAGAAGCAAGCTAGGCCAAAATTAACCCATCTATCCCCATAAAGCAAACCCCCAACATGTTACTTACACTGCCTGGCTTCTAGGTCTCTGCACAGTTCATTACCCCTATTGGGACACACTTCCTCTTATTCATGTCTTTAAAGGTGATTTAAAATAGATCTCTTTTTAGCTATCCTCTCTTGTTAATGCTCACAACATTGCAATCATTCTATTATTTTTAATATTCCTTTAGCATGTAGTTGCACCACAGGTAAACCTGATAAATATCAAGCTACAATCAAATGATGTTATGAATGACCAGTCCTTGGCCAAGGTTCAGTTAACACAACCAACTACAAAGAGGTCTGTCAGACCCTCCTGACTATTAACTAGCTATAGGCATTAACGATTTAACACATTTACTTTGAGTTACACCACTCCACCTAAAGTGACAGTAACTTTTATTACTAAACACAAATGTCTGAGCTGCATACAAAGGTAACTCCATGTTGCTTAACAGTCAAGGAGTTTCACTGAACATCAGATAGCCTCTCTGGCTATTTAAACAGAGATGTGTAGAATAAGGGCAAAATTTCAATAGTTGGTTGTATTTCTGACCTCCTGATAAATGCCTGAGTCTTCTTTCAGGATTCAAATACTACCTCCTCTGTGAAGCCTTCTTTGTTACGCTCAGGAAATTAGCTATTTCATCGTTTGTGCTTTCAGAGCATACATTCATTTATTCATCAAATATTTACTGAGTATTGCCCGTGTGCCAGGCATTAGGGTATATAAAGAATAGACAGGCTCCTTGTCCTCAGGAAGTTCCCAGTCTAGGGGCTCTTTGGGCTATCTGTGCTTACCTTACCCATGGGTTGACATGTTTATCTCCTCATAACCCTATGAGTCTCTCAGAGATAGGAGAGTGTCTCGTTTGTCTTATGTCAGGTACCTACCACTATGTCCATACCACACAGTAGGAACTAAATACATCTTTGCTGTAACAAATAAGTAATTTCAAAGACTGACTATCTGTCAGAGTTCTTGTAGGGACTGAATAGAAACCTTACTGTATATAGACTTCATACTGATAAATACTCAGTCCTTGTCATCCTTAGCCCATCAAAAGGATTGAAATAGTTGATCACTAAACTTCTTGAAACACTTTCTTATCCTGGCTTACAGAACACCACACTCAGCTACTCAGCTGGTTTTCCTTCTACCTGCTTGGCTACTCATTCTCAGTCTCTCTTGTGGGTCCCTTCTCATCTCTCTGACCTCTAAATATTGGAGTACCCAGGGCTCAGTCCTGGAACTTCTCTTTTTCTACCTATGTGCTCTCTTTGACAATAACATTATATCCAGTTTCATGGCTTTAAAAACTATCCATATTCTGCTGACTCCCAAAGTTGTACCTTCAGCCTTTCCTCTGAACTGCAGACCCATACAACCAGCTGCCTGCTTGACAGCTCCACCTGCAAGCCTAAGAGGCTTCCAAACCTGAGCTCCCGATATACCACCCAATCCATTTCTTCCTACACTTTCCCCTATCTCAATCAATGGCAACTCCGTTCCTGCAGTCGCTCAGTCCAAAACCTTTGGTGCGATTTTTGATTTTCTTTTTCCTCACGTATACTGCCCCATCTGGCCGTCATCAAACCTTGTCACTCTAACTTCGAAATATATCCTGAATTAAATCCCTTCTCACCACTTGCACTACCGCCATCCAGTCCAAGGCTCCATCACCTCTCGCTCCTATGACTGTGATAGCCCCACTAAGTGGACTGCCTGCTTCTGCCCATGCATTCCTCACTCTCTAACAGAGTGACCCTGTTCAGAATAAGTCAGATCAGTCATGTCACTATTCTGCTGAAAACAACCCTCTAATGATCCCAAAGCAGAGTAAAAGCTAAGGTCCTCACTATGACCAATGAGGCCCTAAAGGAAAATGCTTCCATTACCTCCCCTACCTCATCTCCAAACAGTCTCCATTCTCCATCCTCTCCAATTCAGCCACACTAGCCTCCTTGGTGTTCCTAGAATGTGCCAGACACGCTCCCACTTTGGGTCTTTGCATTTGCTGTTCCTCCTGCTTGCAGTACTTTTCTCCCATACTAATGCATGGCTATAGCTCCCTCACTTCCTGAAGGTCTTGTCAAAAGACACCTCATCTAAAATTTCAACCCTGCTGCTAACATTTCATATTCCTCTTTCTTGTTTTATTTTTGTCTTCCAAGCATTTATTCTTATCTAACATACTATATATATTGTACCTATTTATCTAGTTTATTGTCTGTCTCACCTACTAAAATATAAGCCCCTCAAGGGCAGGGACTTTAATCTAATCTATTTGGTTCCTTATTATGTCCTCAGCATGTAAAACAGTGCCTGGCACAGAACAGGCTGAACCAATATCTGACTAATGAATGAATGTACCCTGAAGTACACATTAAAATTAAAATTTAAATAGAGATGTTTAAAATTGGTGATGTGGTTACTCTTTTTCTATGGGAACACATCTCTGAAATGATAAAGACATTAGTGGAAAAATAATTCAATATATCAAAATTTGATAGCCAACATTTCTATGAATTTATTTAATTTGTAAAGGAAAATGATTTATTAGTTTTTACTGTCCATAAGCAAATTATTCACAGTAATTTTAATTTCAGGATTGTGCTTATCTTGAGCATGACTCTGTGACCAGCTCTTCCTAGCACTACATTATTTGTGCTCACAGTTTACAAACTGAAACCAACATTAGCCCATCATTGGAAAGATAAAATGTACCACCAAATCTCAATGCTTAACAAACCCCAATGTACCAGCTGCTGTTATATCCTCTTGAGGCCAAGACAGTGGCTTTGGAATAAGAAGAGCTGGATGTGCATCTTGGCTCTGCCACTTCACCAACTGTGCAACTTCAGGTAAGTGACTAATCTGAGTGCAGTTTTCTTGTGTATAAACACAGGTAATATCTATTTCATGAGAGGACTGGGAAGATGGTTGAGTGCCTCACACAAAGTAGGTACCCAATACATATTGCTACCCTTTTTCTCCAACTACAATAGATAATTAGGACAACTATATTGTTCTCAAAAATTTTTTTTGATAGGACTGGTTGTTCCACAAAGGCTGCTCACTTGTCAATCTGGGCCCCCCAGAACATTCAGAATGGGGTTATAAAATTATGAAGAGTTGAGACACTCATTATATGCAGTGTACTGACTGACTGATCTTGCTTAGGTTGTGAGCCACTCACCTAAATAGCCTTGGGTCTTTTTCTGTAGTGCTGTGACTGGGCAGTCTTTATGAGCTAACAGCAGCTGTTTCAATTGAGCCACCTCATTGCGTAGTAATGTGACTTCATTCTGAGGAGGAAGGGAAGAAAAGAATATGAAGAAAATTTATGCGCCACTCTTGAACCCCCCGTAGCTATGCCCAAAGTGAGGACAGAGTGCCGTCTGGATTTTCTCCCTCAAATCTGGGAAAGATCCAGCAAGGCTTTAAGACGGCCCAGGGCCAATACAGCCATGAATTCAATGACAGGAGCTGCTTACAGTGATAGAAGGCATTTTAAATAGAAAAATTACTCCTATTCAGGATAAATACAATTACACCAAAATTAATAATGCATGTGTCCTTTGATTAAGAAAGCTAACTTCCAGGAATCTAGTTAACAGAGCTATCTACTCAAGTGCATACAATGTACACTGCAGCACTGCTGTTCTGGCAAAAAATTAGAAACATTCTAAATATCCATACCTTATAACATAACTTACACTATAGAATGCTACAAACACGAGGTAGCTCCTCTGTATACATGGCTAGATCTCCAGGAGATGCTGTTTTATGTTACAACAGACAGTCCCTCCCTGACTCCCCCACAAAAGCTATAAATGAAAAAAATATTAGAAATACATACATGTCTGGTAGGTACACACCAAACTTATCTACAAGGAAGAGAATGAGACTAGGAAAGACATATTGAAGAGAGACTTTATTTTTAATCTGTACCTCTGTGTGTGTATATATGACCTTTGTAATGGAATATTTTAATAAATAATCAGAAGAAGGGAAAATAATATTCAAGAAAATATCTGGGGACTTCCCTGGTGGTTCAGTGGTTAAGAATCCACCTGCCAATGCAGGGGACATGGGTTCAAGCCCTGGTCCGGGAAGATCCCACATGCTGCGTGGGAAGATCCCACATGCCGTGGAGCAACTAAGCCCGTGCGCCACAATTACTGAGCCCACACTCTAGAGCCCGCGAGCCACAACTACTGAGCCCGCATTCTGCAACTACTAAAGCCTGCGCGCCTAGAGCCCATGCTCTGCAACAAGAGAAGCCACCGCAATGAGAAGCCCGCGCACAAGCAAGAGTAGCTCCTGCTCGCCGCAACTAGAGAAAGCCTGCGTGCAGCAAAGAAGACCCAGCACAGCCAAAAATAAATAAATAAGAAAATATCTGTATTATAACCGTTCTATTTGTGTTTGCATGGTTTTTTCTTTCTTTTCTTAAGCTGCGTTACCTGGGCAAATACTTTCCCTTTGGGTGTTCCACTACCCCTGTCAGATTCTACTGATGACTTAAAAAGAGCACCCTGGGGCGCTTAATCTAATTCCCTTCATCCAAATGGTCTATGGATGACTCATTCTAGTAGCAGATTTGGGAGTAGTGGTGAGTGTCCTTTCCAGTCCCCGGGGAAGAGGTTTCAACTCTGACTGTTAAGACATTCTTTCTGCATTCTCCCTGGCGTATGTTCTGGATCTGTCTTAATTTAAAGAATTATCATCTTCTAGTATATCATCCCACTTTTTCCTGATTCAACCTCACTTTCCAGATTCAACAATCCTCATAATCACCCAGGACACACTCACACTCAGCTGAATGTTCTGAGACGTGAGTTCCTCAGCCTTCTTCTCTAGGGAGGACACCCACAGCTTCCGCTTTTGACGGCAGCGCGAGGCTGCGGCCCGGTTGCGCTCCAGAAAGCGCTGCCGCCGCTCATCTGGATCTTCATCCACCGTGCGCCGACGCCGCCCTCCGGTACTAGGAGTGGGTTGGGCTGGTGAGACCTGTTGCCCAGAAGGAAGAGGAGTTACTTGAAGGGAATGTCAGTGCTTTCCAAACTAAACCTGACGTAAGCTCTGGCAAAGATCTGGTGAAAGTATGTACCAGTCTCTGTAACCACAGCAAGTCTCATTACTATGTCCCTTAGCTTCTCTTCTGTAGTATTTCCTCATTCTGTCTCCTGTTTTCTTTCAGTCTTCTCAGTTCCATACTCTGATTATTTCTGAGACAGACAGACAAAATGAAACTAGGATCACTTTTTGTTTCTTAACAGGAAATCTTGTAGGCAGGGAAATTATAATCAAGGGAGGTGTCAGGGGAAATTTTAGGGAGACTATGGAATAAAAAATTGGAGAATCACCTATCTGGTCAAGCAATATATACAAATAACTGTGTGCTACAAGTTTCAGAAAAGGAGAAAAGATTTTAGTATCAGTGAGATATGAGCTATCATGGAGATATATGAATTAGTATATTCTTTTTTTTTTGGGCCACACCGCACGGCTTGCAGGATCTCAATTCCCCGACCAGGGATTAAACCTGGGCCACAGCAGTGAAAGGCCAGAATCCTAACCACTAGGCCACCAGGGAACTCCCAATATATTCTTTTTATTTAAATCAGTTAATCATCCTCAGCAACCCCCCCCCGCTTCCTGCCTTGTTTGTTCTGTTTGTTTTTAAAGAGAAAAACATTTTTTAATCCCTTTACAAATTGGCGATTTAAGACTGTCTTTTGTTTTTAAACTTAAGGCTGACGTCTCTTGTCTCCAAAGCACTTTTGAATCATCTTCCTTTTCTGTTATCTGGTACGTATTCAAAGAAGATAGACCAATTTTATAATAACGGTCAAAATTAAAATATAGAAAGGTCAACCATCTGTATAAAAGAAACTATGTAATGTAAAACAACGCCAAAAATAAATTCTTCCTGAATCTGTTGCTATTAGAGAACATCTATATTGGTAGTTCCCAAATACCAGAGCTCACATTAGTTGCACGAGAATAAGCGTAAGCTTATAAGAAAACAGAATCTTATTCTACTTCAGGCCCTACTGAATCATGTTCTCCATTAACACAGATAATGAAGAGATCATTTTATTTATTCAGATTAATATTCTCTCTCCTAAAAGAAAAAAAGTGGAGAGGAAATTTCAAACTTTTTTAATGAACTACAGGCCTTGGGGTCATTGCTTCTCACTGTACTTAGGGAAGTTTACACAAATTCTCCTGTGATTTTCAATTTCCTCTTTGTCCTGAGCTCACTGGAGCACATGTAAAGACTGGCGCTTGAGGAGGAGAATGGGGAAAAGGAAATGATAGGTTCCTATTCTCTCATAGGCAACTCAACAAGACATGCAGGGAATGGAGGTAAAAGAACAGACCAAGAGAAAGACAGGAAGAATAAGAAGGAAAGGAATTAGTGGTAAGTAAAAAATAAGTCATGTCATTTCCTCAAGAGGGGAAGCAGCACAACTTGGGCAAGAGGACTACTGCTTTACCATTTCCAGAAGGGACTGGCATTAGAAGGGGTTACAGGAGGGTGGGCAGGCTTAGCTTCCAACAAGAAAACTCAGATGAAAGCTTTTGTTGTTGGCCAAGCTTTAAGGCGGCATATGGTCATTAAATGTTAGGACATGTGGTGGTAACTGATAAAGCAGGTGGTGACATCAGGAAAAGGGGATGGGCAAAAGATGTAACTCCAGAAACTGATCTCAGGTTGTTGTCACTAATCAGTACAGACAATATGAAAACTGAGGCCTATTCAGTTTTCAAAGAAAATTAGTAAACTGAGGCCTCCTTGAAAAAAAGAGTTGGGCTTCTAAATGGGATCCCTCTGGCTTTTTTAAGACTTTAATTTCTCCTGATAAAAAGACATTCAATTGATAAGGAAAAAGTGTTTTTTGGGGATGTGTATTTGTTTACTGAGCCATCTTAATACTGTGACATCACATTTTATTAATATATTGTTTTTCTTTTTTTTTTGGCTGTGTTGGGTCTTCACTGTTATGTGCAGGCTTTCTTTAGTTGTGGCGAGCGGGGGCTAGTCTTCATTGTGGTGCGCAGGCTTCTCACTGCGGTGGCTTCTCTTGTTGCGGAGCGCGGGCTCTAGGCATGCGGGCTTCAGTAGTTGTGGCACGTGGGCCCTAGAGTGCGTGGGCTTCAGTGGTTGCGGTGCATGGGCTAAGCAGTTATGGCACGTGGGCTCTAGGCACACGTGCTTCCATAGTCGTGGCGTGTGGGCTCAGTAGCTGTGGCTCGTGGGCTCTAGAGTGCAGGCTCAGTAGCTGTGGTACACAGGCTTAGTTGCTCTGCGGCACGTGGGATCTTCCCGGACTAGGGCTCGAACCCGTGTCCCCTGCATTGGCAGGTGGATTCTTAACCACTGCATCACCAGGGAAGTCCCTAATATATTGTTATTATCTGATTTTTGCTATAAATCTAATCAGGTAAGTTTTTTTAGGCAGGTGGGGGGTAAGACCTAAGATAGGAGAGACTAGGGGAAGCCTCCTTTGGTGTACAAAGTGGTTTGAAGTGAGGTCCTGTCACATTTTAGAGGGTTCTGCAGATACAGCATTCACATATAGAAATAACCAAAGAGCAGAAAACAAAAACTGAGACCTCCTCTGTGACAGTCCTGCATTATCCAGTCTGTTTGCATTTAGTACAACCCAAGGATGGATAAAGAATAGTGCATTTTGCTACTTTCAAACTGTCAACAAGAACCAAAGTGCAGGTAGATGCCCAGAATGCTGAAATCCACTCTTCTTTAATTTTCTTGCTCCTTGAAAAGACAGATATGACTTATAGAGTAATGGTGACACAAACTGGTTCCCCCATCCAAGGGTCTAACTGACCTGTGGCTGGGCAGGGGATGGGGCGTCAGGGTGCTGGATGAGGATCTGGCTTTGCTCTGGACGGGCTGTCACCATGGTGCTGGCAGTTCCCACCACCATTCCACAGCCACCATTGATTGAGGAGACTTGGTGGGTTAGGGTAGCTTTTAGTCTCTGTAGGAAAAGATAAGAAAAAATAGCTTGTCAAGGGTGAGATTCTATCAAGGGTGAGAAGAGTGGGCTTAGATTTTATTACTGATGTTACAGACAACTAAAATTCCCACACTGATTTTCCCTTAACAGAGGGATTAAAAGAAAATGACAGGGAGAGAGAATGTGCACATGATCCCTAAAATACCTACTCTGTCCCCTCACTATCATCCTGGGCACAGTTGGAGGGCGGGGGTTGCTGAAGCTATAGAGTCCAGATGAAAGCTCTCTCCTGGAACCTGGCCAGGGGCTGGTTATTATGCAGTTATTCACCTCCTGGCCAGCTCTCCTGCCCACTCATCCACCCCTCCATCTGTCACCCTGGAACTGAAACAGCAAGAGTTCCATTCCAAACAATCTGTGCTGCTTCTTTTCACTGCCATGGTCTATGTACCAGGCTCTAAAGGTGGAAGAGAGGAGATACAAGTCGTGAATCAGGGTCTTTTCTTCTCCAGACCCCACAACTGGGTGGGTCTTTAGCTCTGCAAGCCCTGGAAGATACCACTTCTTTCAGAAGGGCCAGCATTGCCCCGGGCTGGGATGTACTCACCATCTTGGCTTCTGATGGCATAGGGTGGCCGGAGGGAGAAATGGAACCACTGCTGTTCACTGGTGGGCCAGGGATACCAGGAATGTTGGGCACCATAGACACAGGTCTGGCCAGCTGGATCCAGAGAAGGAAGAAAACCCAGAAGGGAACATAATGCTATTAGTGGGGCAACAGCTTCCCCAAATGAAGTGCTTTTGAGGTTGGCACATTTGGGCCTGTTCTGTGCAACCTGCCCACAGGGCATGCAGAAACAGCCCGGGAAATACCATCCCCCAGGGAGGATCACAGGACAGGGGATCTAATCCTTCAGTGCTATGACAACTTCTATGGGAAAGGCTGAGGCTGTATCTTGAGGAAAGTGGTGGGCAATTTGTGAGGTACTTAGTGCCAAGTGAAATCAACCAATCAGCAGGCTGGCAAAATCAATTCTTAGACCAGGAGCCAATTGTCCAGATGAGCCTTTGTCTAGTGTTCCATAGGGCTGGATTGGCAGAGGTTAGTGAAGAGTATGGGCAGGCTGCCATGTTCAACGACTACAGATCAGAGCCCACGTTCCCCTGGGGCTCATGTGTGTTTATGAGCATTCAGGTGGAAGGGAGGGGTTAATGTCTTGGTAGGGTTGGCTGCCCCAACTTCAGAGCTCACCGATATAACAGAAGGCATCTGTACCGGAGGCCCTGGCAGCACAGGCATGGTCTGTCCATTAGCAAGATGCATGACGAGAGGGAGGGAGCCAGTGGGAGACCTAGAGGAAATATGAAGTGAAATGCTCATAATACAGACCCTTTTGCCAATGATCCTCCTCCTATAATTACAGCAGATTTCCCAGTCTTTTCTAGTAGCGTTGTAAAATCTTGGCACCCTCATGAAGGTGGATAAAGCAGGGAATGCTACTTACCTTACCTTATAGATGGAGAGAAATCGCAAGATCTTTACACCTTGCAAATTAAATGCACCACTGAATTCAAGTGGGTGGGAAGCTAATCCTATTAAGAGTTTAGAACAATTAAATAAACATCCCTACCACTGGCATGTATAAATTCTGTCTTGCCTTAGGCAAGGAATACTTTGACCAAAGCTGCCATTTTGCAAAGCTGAATTATGTCAAACTCAAAATGATAGCCAAATCTGAGTAAGTTCCTCCTGTTTCTTTCCACGTTTTGCTCGACTCTGTCTAAGAAAGAAGCCATCCCTTTGTATTTTTCTTAGTGGGTCTAGAGAACAATAAACTTTTAGAGACTGAAGCCTGACAGCAACCTCTTAACCACCATGGGTACCTGGGGACAGGATCTTAAGTCATCCCATTAGGAAATCTGTATGGGCCATGCTGGGAGTGAAGACAAAATTAGGAAGAGCAAAGACCAAGAACCCTAACTGGGACTGAGGGGAACAACCAGACTTAAAAAAGATGACTTGGGCTTCCCTGGTGGCGCAGTGGTTGAGAGTCTGCCTGCTGATGCAGGAGACACGGGTTCGTGCCCTGGTCCAGGAAGATCCCACATGCCGTGGAGCGGCTGGGCGCATGAGCCATGGCCACTGAGCCTGCGCATCCAGAGCCTGTGCTCTGCAACGGGAGAGGCCACAACAGTGAGAGGCCCGCGTACCGCAAAAAAAAAAAAAAGATGACTTAATGGGTTTCAGCGCCTCATTCAGTAGTGCCTCCATAAACATCCATATGATTGAGGCCAAGAACTAAATATATACTTCCCTGTGTGACCTCCACCACTATAATGAACTTCCTAAAGTTCTAAGGATTCTTCTTTTAGATCAAAGAAGTATTAAACCTCCAAATTAAGACAGTACACCCCCAAATAAATTCTTGCTTGTCTACTAAAAAGGTAAAGAAGATTCTGTTTATGGGGTGAAAAATTTATGTTGAGAGACAATCTCAGTGACTTGTTTTCCTTGAGTATTCAGACACAGTCTCTATTTAATCAAATAATTTAACACAGAGGAAAGACATTCAGGCTTCACTGTTTCTCCCTGCTCTCTTTACTTACCCCAGTTGCCTGTTGGATGGTGGAGCCTGTGTGATGACGGAGGTTGGGGAAGGAAGGGTTGGGTGAAGTGGATCATAGCCCAAGTGGAGAGGCAGGGAGCCAGGGCGTACGATGGTAGGTGTGGGCGTAGAGATCACAACAGGCTTTGGGGCAACATCCTGGGGAGAAGACACCAACAGATCACAAAATGCTTTAAGGGACTGCTTATAGGGAAATACATAGCTGGTAAAATCTAGTATAAATTTATTGGAAAGAGTACTTGGACTACTCATGTAAATCTTGACCTGATTCCATCGTGATCATAGACCCATACCTCACGTGCCATTCAGTAGGAATGCTGAGTTAAGACCTTTTGGC
This sequence comes from Hyperoodon ampullatus, assembly GCF_949752795.1. Lineage (NCBI taxonomy): Eukaryota > Metazoa > Chordata > Mammalia > Artiodactyla > Ziphiidae > Hyperoodon > Hyperoodon ampullatus. The sequence continues at coordinate 58,502,776 of NC_136924.1, forward strand.
TATCTCCCTTTCCGGGATGATGGCTATATGAGTGAGATGACAGTTGGCAGATCACTTGAAATTTCTGTAGAAGCACTAGAGTACCATATAAATTCTAAGGAGTGTTATAATTTTTTTTGGCAGGGGACCATGCCGTGCAGCATGTGGGATCTTAGTTCCCCAACCAGGGATCTGCAGTGGAAGCGTGGAGTCTTAAAACACTGGACCGCCCAGGAAGTCTCAGGAGTGTTATAATTTTTCATGATCTAGATACTCTCATTCTAAACTTGATGCTCAAGTGTCCACTGATCTCTAATGGGGAAAGACAGGTATAAGACTGGTGATAAGGCAACCCAACTGGTCTTAACCCAACGTCTCCTATAGACCCCTTAAAAAAAGGGCTACGGAAGTTTGAATAATGATCATATTGTGGTAAAACAAACTGCTTCCCACTGTTAAGTTGTAAGGACCTTAGATTGCCAGTGGCTACAGTGGCCCTGAAAACATCTCTAAACAGCCTCTAGGACCTGGCTGCTGATGAAAAGAGGAAGGGGGGTACAGTTGTAATGTTTATGGAGAGGGTAGTTTTGAGATGTTAGCAAACCAGTTTTGGAGGGAGGTAAGATGAGGTACAGATGCTCTATCCACAGTGGATATTAAAATTAATAACCACTGGGGCTTCCCTGGTGGCGCAGTGGTTGAGAGTCCGCCTGCTGATGCAGGGGACACGGGTTCATATCCCGGTCTGGGAAGATCCCACACGCTGCGGAGCGGCTGGGCCCGTGAGCCATGGCCACGGAGCCTGTGCTCCGCAACGGGAGACACCACAGCAGTGAGAGGCCCGTGTACCGCAAAAAAAATAAAAAATAAAAAATAATAACCACTGGTAGCACAGTAGAGACTGGAAGGAGGTATGATGGGGCTTCTGAGGTTATGATGAAATTATCAAGGTGTTGGTTACATAAGCTGTAAACTTTGTGAAGATTCAGTAAGCTATATACTTACAATTTATGTGCTTTTCTGTATGTGTGTCATGTTTCAATAAATTTATAAAAAAGGGGCTTCCCTGGTGGCGCGGTGGTTGGGAGTCCGCCTGCCGATGCAGGGGAAACGGGTTCGTGCCCCGGTCCGGGAGGATCCCACATGCCGCGGAGTGGCTGGGCCCGTGAGCCATGGCCGCTGAGCCTGCGCGTCGGGAGCCTGTGCTCCGCGGCGGGGGAGGCCACGGCAGTGGGAGGCCCGCCTACCGCAAAAAAAAAAAATTTATAAAAAATACTTCACAAAAAGTTTACTTTAAAAAAATAATAATCAGAATCCTGATAGATACTCCCTTTGAATCACTAGAAAACTTCCCTCTGGGAAGACTTTTTTTCTAAATTGTTTAATGTTCAGTTTGTGAATTATGTGATTTTTCTTTCCCACTTAACAATTGAAGTAGTACAACATACATAAAGTACGTTAATCTAAAGGATAAAATAAAACTAAATGACTTTTTATATATGTAACAAGTCTGTTGATGGACATTTGGACTGCTTCCAGTTTTCTGACTATTATGAATACAACTGCTATGAACTTTCTTATATACTTCTTTTGGTGGACATATGCACTAATTTCTCTTCCGTACAGACTTACAAATGGAGTTGCTGGGTCAGAGAATAGGTGTAATTTATATAAATCTTCTGAACAATTAACATTTATTTAAATATAATTGGGCTTCCCTGGTGGCGCAGTGGTTGAGAGTCTGCCTGCCGATGTAGGGGACACGGGTTTGTGCCCCAGTCCGGGAGGATCCCACATGCCACGGAGTGGCTGGGCCCGTGAGCCATGGCCGCTGAGCCTGCGCGTCCGGAGCCTGTGCTCCGCAATGGGAGGGGCCACAGCAGTGGGAGACCCGCGTACCGCAAAAAATATATATATATATATATAATCAATCCTCCTGTATCACACAATATTTATACAACTAACACATCAAAACTTCATCTATCAATTAACGTTTGAGATGACTGTTGGTAGAGTTTTACCTTCTCCTTGAGTGGTGGGGAGCAGGGGCTAGAGGCAGGACTGTCAGGTGGGGATGAGTCTACCTCCACTGGTTCTTCTTCTTTGATTTTGATGTCTGGTGTAGAAGGCAGAGACATGTCAAGGGGCCCAGAAGCAGCCTGTTAAAAGAGAGAAATGAGCATAGTTCAACCTCATGATTCCCTTCAAGTTAAAGCTATATCTTCCCAGTTAAAAGATGAGGGAATATACTTCTAAGAAGTTCAGTCCTTGGTCAAAGCACCAAACTGAAAGTCAAAGAAATGTGGAGCCCAGGTTTTATGTACAACTCTGGCCAAATCCTTTAACTTCTCAGGGCTTCTGTTTCCCTCCTATAAAATGAAGTTATATCTGCCTCACCATGGGTGAACACTTACAAAAATTCCGAAAGGGGAAAAAAAAAAAGCAACCTTAAAATGCTTATAAAGGCCCTGAAAGGAGAAAATAAAGAAAGATGTAATTTATCCATGTAAATACCATGACTATATTATTTTTCAGGAAAGTACGATTCCTGAATCCAGTGCCTTCCTATTCCCAACCAGCTCCACTGGCTACTAGAGAGCTGTGAACAATTTTTCTGTCGATCAGAATGACTAGGTTACCCAATTATGAAAAGCAAACCAAATCAAATTGGCTATTAAAGTACTGTCAACAGGACAGGAAATATCTTTTCTGGGGAACTCTCCATGCTCGATGGCGTTCTCACCCCAAAATCTGGTGCTAGAGGCTAGAAGTTAGGAAGATGGGGTTTTGGGGTAACAAAGAAAGGAAAGGCTGATCATTTGATCAGTGAAAGAAATTAGAACTTGGTCCTAGGAGCAGGACTGGAGAAAACCAGAAGGGAAAGAGTACTTTTCTGGCAGTGGTGCAATCAACTCACAGAACTGTGGAGCCGTAAGTGGCTTTGAAGAGAACAATAAACCATCTGAGATGGCCCTGATACTGCGCCACAATAGGAGAGCTGGCACTGCAGTTCAGTTTCATGACAGAGTGGGTCTTTTGTTCTATTCTTCCCATATCCTAGGCTTCTTGGTGAAAGAGGAGCTTGTTTTTAATTTATCCCTTGCTATCTTAATCACTAGAAATATTGGTATTTGAGCAAACTGAAGATAATCTAGTGTCTACTACATGGTAATGTAGTGGTAATGGTTCTTTCTCTCCAATCTGATAAGGATGAGCAACAGCAAAGATGGTTTCATTTCTGCCCTCATTTTTTCTACACAGATGTCAGGTCCAGTTGGGCTAATTCTCAGATCCCTGAAGTCAGAGGGTGGTAGGAAGGAGAGGCCTCTAAGTAAATACAATCACAAGTTTAAAATCTGCTAGAGGAATCTCCTAGAAAAGCTGTGGTTCAGAAAAGTTTGGGGCTCATTAAACACTCCTGGAGACAATTTTCCACTGAGCCTGTGCTTCTCATCAGGTAGACGTGAAGACTACCCCTGACCCAGCAGGGAGAAACACTGAGAGATGCCCAATGAGTAGAGGCCTAACTGTTAATGGCTTCCTGTGTCAAGTGAGCTAAAATGGAAGTGGAAAAGACTTGGAGCATTAAAAGGAGGTTACTTTTCTTGAATTTGCCTATAATGAGTTTGGTTTAAAATCCTTCCCATCCTGGTGGAAACAACTTGACTGATTTCTTTGTTTGGGGGGAGGGAGAAATGAGGGGGGATGAGGTAAGGAAACTGTAAAATAAAATTATACCACATAGGTTGAAGCAACTGATTGATGAGACCTGAGTCTCTGAAGAAAAAGAATGACAAGCAGACTGTGGCTAGTTCTGCTGTCTGAAAGGAGAACTACAAATATATGCCACTGTTTCCCCACTTTCTTTTAGTCTGCGGGAGACAGCATGAAATGAAGATCACAGAAAAGCTATGGAACTTGGAAAGACCCCCAGTAATAAGAAAACTTCATTCTTATAATTTAAGATGGATGAAAAAATCATGCACAAACTCTCTTGATTTACCTGCTATCTCCCTCTTAAGAGGGAAAGAGCTCCTCCTAGAAATTTTTTCTTATGTCTTGGCTTTCCTATATTCTCATGGGATTCCATGCCTCACTGTACCATGCAGTTATGGGAGGTACATGTGTTAATGTATATATGTTTTGAGATATACTGGAATTTTTTTCTGAATTATTATGGAACACAGACATGATTTTACATAGTGACTAATAACCCAGAATTCTAATTCTAAAGTAGAGTAAACTTTGATCTCAATTTCCTTTTTTTCCAAAACCCCTTATTCCATGGGAATTATTTTTCTTTGACCCTGCTTCTTGAACTATTTCCTCTGATCTTCCACACTAAAGGATTCTCTAGGGATCTTGAATATAAAGGTTAAAATCAGAATCACAGCACCTCAGAATTCGAAGTGACTCCAGTATTTTAATCCTCTCTACAATATCTATACTAAGTGGCCTACATATAATTGAACACACTTTGTGATAGCTTCCTATCCTGGTCCTATTTCTACACCTGGGGCACAGAGAATATTAAGTTTAACCCCTCTATTACAGGAAAGCTCTTCAACTAGCAATGTTTGAAGACTGCAATTTTGTTCCAATAAAATTTCTTTTCCAAGCAAAATGTCCTCAGTTTCTTTAAATGTTCCCAAAGTGACCTAATTTCTAGTTCTTTCACCATCCTGGTTGGTCTCCTTTGAAAGGCTTTAAGAATATCCTTCCTTAAGCTTAATGTCTTGAATATTACTAGGGAGCTACTTAAAGGCAAGAGCGAGATACACTGAAACAAAGAAGAGTTGAAATTCAATAAATGTTTATTGATTGGCTGATTGAATAAAACAGTCCAGGTGACAAGTCTGATTAGCTCAGAAAAGAGTGGAATTTAGCAAAAAAGATGTTATCTAACAAAATCTGAGTAATTTATAATCTTTTTTAACATCTTCAACATATTCAGAACAAAAATAATTAAAAAATAGATTACTGAACAATGCTCCACTGGAAGGGCAAGAAGACTGATTTTTGATGAAGATCCAACACTTGTGCTGATCCATCATCTGGACCACCTAAAGACCTGAATGGCTGACTAGGATCTGTGAGTACTATCTGGTTCTACAGAACCAAGCCCATAATTTTGTGCTTTAACCACTTAAGCAAATTAATTAATTATTAATTTGCTTAATTATTAATTATCCCAGGGCACAATGAAAGTTGCCTAGATCTGAACACTACCAGTTTTTCAGCAAAAGTCCCGTCTCTTGCCTTTTTTTCATCCTCATCTGCAGCTTTCTTGAATTCATGTTCAAAAGAGCTAGCTAGTTCATTGAAGAGCCCCACCTCTTCACAGTTCTTCAGGAATCTAGTCGGAGTAGGAGTTTGATCTGTAGACATGAAAAGAAAAGGAACCTCTGTTTTAGTTTTGACCTGAAATTAAAACTTGAGAGCACATAGAGAACACATTTTTATTTTTCTATTTGGAGTGAATCTCTGTGTTCAGGCAAATTTGCTTTAATGGAGCTCTAGTAAGTAAAGACTGGTGTTAGACCACCAGAGGGTGTCTGTGCTGTGCTGCCTCAAGGCCAGCAGAGGGAAGTCAGAACAATGTTTTTGTGTGACTATCTATGTAACCACCTTTCTCCCAGAGGCTGGTTTCAGCTCCCTCACCCCCAAACAAAACAAAACCGCCCACCCAGGTGGAGTCTGTGAAACCTCCAGATAGGAAAATCAAGTACAGTTAAGCTACATTTTCTCTTTACACTTACTCCCTGCTAGGTCTGAAGTGAGTAGGTATACACAGATGGACGTTAAAATCTGATGAGGAGAAGAAACTGAGGATCAGACGGTTGACTCTACTTGCTAAAACTACCAAGTAAGAAATGGTGCCTTGTCTTTCAGTTGTCACTGAGGTAGGGTCTATTACCTTCTGAAGGCATTCCAGGCAAATCTAGGGTCTGGGGAACAAGACAGCAAGATCATGAGCTAGAAAAGGAAACTGCAAACAATAGAGCTCATTTCATAGAGACCTGGGCCTGAGAGCAAATTCGAGAAACCAGGATATTTGGATTTAGATTTGCCACCCAAAATATCCTCTCAGAGGCTGCACAAATCTTTCCTCAGCATAGTGCCTCTGCCCTTGGGAAGAGGAAGTCTCTTGGTAAGCCATGGGAACTTTTTAAGTGATCTGAATTTTAGATTTGAGCTTCTCTCTCCCCACCCAGTTTTTCTCTCTTAGGTCAGTTGAATCTTGTTCCCTGGTCCTAACTCTATTATGATAGTTTTCCTTGACATACTAATCACCTCAGGGATTCATGTCATACTCCAAACCACTAAATTGAATGATAGGGATAGAACAATGTTTAAATGATATTTTAAGGAGTGAGACCTGGGGCTAAAATCACTCCTTCTAGCATGATCAGCTGGGAATAGTCCAGTGGGATTTTCCATGGAAACAACATAATTTTTTTTTAATTTAAACAAAACCTCTTCTGAATCAGAAGAGTGTTTGGAAAAATTACCACTACCTCCCAAAATAGTTTTAAAAGGTTCTCTGGCAGCTTTGGTTGGCCAACGATAAAGCCACGTTCCCTCCATCTCTGGGTGAGTGGAGGTAATATTCCCTTATGCTTAGAGAGTACTTCAGTAAGGGCACATAAAAAAGTCACGACTCAAGTGGAACAGGATGGGGCAGCTAAGGGCATGGCTATGGCAGAAGAGGGCCTTTTGGATCTCTGGTCTGAGGCTCATATAAACTTTTCCCATTCATGAACAAACAGCCAAACAGCCAGAAAATGTATAAGAAAACCCTTAGCCTGCTCTGATGATTCCAAAGAAATCAACAGGTGTTTACTGAATACATTCTGTGTTTTGGTGCTATAAGCATACACTTGTGTGTATATTTGGGGGAGGGGGAGAGAGAGGAGTATAGGAATCTGGGCCAAATATAAGAAAAGTATAACCATATTGGCCCAGTATAAGAATCTGGGCCAATATGGTTCTTGCTATAGAGAACTAAGAGTATGTTTTTTAGTTGAGGAAATCAATTTATATATATAGTATCATAGTATACAAAAAAATAGGTGCCATGTACAGTAGAGAATAAAATTGTTATAGAAACTAAAGACAAGTTAATGACAGCAGTTAGGAAAGGTTTCAAGAAGCGGGACTTGAGCTGGGCCTTTAAAGAACAGCTTCAGATGGTAGAGAAGAGAGATTAGGAAGATAAGAGGAATAAGTCAGGTGAAGGCACAGAGAGAGGCAGGGTATGGGCACCGATATATAGATGAGGAGAAAAAGGTATGTCTATGTCAACTTACATCCCATGTTAGGGATGTAAGTTGCATCTAAAGTTGGGTGGGGCGCATAGTGGAGGGGCCCCGCAGGCAGTGCTGAGTGCAGGCTCCGAGCAGAGGGGCTGGCGGAGTGCCTTGGGGTGCAGTGTGGGGCACCTGTGAGCCCAGGGCGAGGTGTCCAATGAACAGATGGTGCCCCTGGGAGCCTTGCCGACTGGCAGGACTACAGAATGGTACCCCTAAATGGAGAGAGATTACAGGGCTGATCAGAGAGGACGAGAAACAAGGAAGGTTTCTGAAGGAGAGCATCCTCCGATTCTTCCCCCACCTGAATCCCTGTTGCTATGAAGACCACCAATGGGACTGAGACCTGGTATGAGAGCCTGCACACTGTGTTGAAGGCTCTAAATGCCACTCTTCACAGCAACTTGCTCTGCCGGCTAGGGTCAGACAACCTGACTGAGGAGAGGCAGGCCAGCCTACCTGGCCGCGTGACAACTCCTACACATACATTCTCTTCATCATGTTCCTATGTGCTGCCACTGTGGGCACCCTCAGCCTGAGATACACTCGCTCCTGCAAAGTGGGTAAGTGCAGTGACCCCTATCATGTATACATCAAGAACCAGGTGTCTATGCTCTGATGCTAAGAGCCCGGGGATGGCAGAAGATCAAGATTCCTGAGGATTATCTTGTGGGGCCCCCAGAACTCAGCTATGTGTTACATCAGGCCTCAGAGTCCTAGTCTGTAAGATCAACAAGAAACGGTGCGAAGGGAGGTCGTTACTGGGGTAGGAGGAGAGGATTTGGCAGAACTAGGCCTTGTGGATAAGGATTTTTTCCAGCAAAGATAGACTTTACAGACAGTGGGAGCCCTCTGAACAAATATAGAAAAGTAGCAGGAACTCCCTGGTGGTCCAGTGGTTAGGACTCTGTGCTCTCACTGCCAAGGGCCTGGGTTCAATCCCTGGTTGGGGAACTGAAATCCCACAAGCCGTGCAGTGTGGCAAAAAAAAAAAAAAAAAAAAAAAATATATATATATATATATATATATATATATATATATATAAAAGTGGCAACAGATGATGACAAATGAGTGTTCTAGTGGCTGGAGTGTTGGAGGCTAGGGGTTAGAGGAAGTTGTAGCAGAGGGAAATGAGACAGGGAAATGCCCTGAGGACACATTTTTCGATGTGTTATCTTCAATGACCTGAGAAGCAGCAATGATTATCCCACAACACAGACAGGAAATCTAAGTCATATTACTTATTTATATTTTTTCACATTCTGTGTTTTTCAGCCCATTTAACATTTGTGATTTTACCCCTTGTGAGGGAAGCAGAGCAAGTGCCATTCTGCCCATTTGGGCCAAAGCAGTGCCATGACTGGAACCCAGGTTCTCTGGTCTCCTTGCCTAGTGCTTTGCAAAACTCTGTGCTACCTAGGAGTGGATCTAGGCCTGAAACTTACATAATTCTGGGGGGGCCCTCCTTAAGAAAAAGAATTTTAAAATATCTTATCTTTGCAAGTACTACAAAAACATATCACCATGTTAATACATTGTTAGGGCCCCTACTAAGATCTTAAGGAGGAACTATGTGAGTACAGGGCCCTGACTGTTAAGCCTCATTAGCTCCATGGTTCCTGTGCCCCTCCAGCCATGTCCCAGTGCCCTTCCCAGCCCCATCTCCAGTCCTGGGGACTTCACTACCTCTAAGGCAGCCTCTAACATTTTGAATGAATTCTGTGAGAAATTTTCTGATATCAAGTTGAAATCTACCTCTAGAAGATTATTATCACACCTAGAAGATTATCATATTAAAAAAGGCAGGTACCTGATTCAGTGGAAGGAGAACCAGCCCTGATTCTACTACCAGTGTAGTGTATAAACTGGCTAGACACTTAAAAATAAATAAATAAAATAAAATAAAGTTGGGTGGACACCATGGGGCTAGGTTATAGAAAGCCTGAAAACCCAAATATAAATAGCCTTAACGTAAGAGAAAACAGGAAGATAATGACAGATTTTGAGCAGAGAAGAATTTCAGGAAGTCTGGCTTTTCGACAGAATGAAAGGTGGATTAGAATGAGAGACGAGTCAAGGAGGCCAGCTAGGAGACTATGGAGGAATTCAAGCACAGTGACAGTGGATGGCAGGAAGAACAGAAAAGAACAGAACAGTCAGAATTTGAAGAAAGAATAAAACAACTCAAGATTTTGATAATACTGCTATCAGTGAATAACAAAGGAGAGGAATTGGTTTAGGGCAGGGGTCCCCAACCCGTAGGCCGTTACTGGTTCGCAGCCTGTTCAGAGCTGGGCCGCACAGCAGGAGGTGAGTGGCAGGTGAGCGAACAAAGCTTCACCTGCTGCTCCCCATCGCTCCCATCACCCACTGAACCCTCCCCCTACCCCCCCACTCCCACCCTGCCCGCGGTCCTAGGAAAAATTGTCTTCTATGAAACAGGTTCCTGGTGCCAAAAAGGTTGGGGACCACTGGTTTAGGGGACAAGGAGTTCCCTAATTGACAGTCATTGACATGAAGATTTGAATGACAGAAAGACAGGCAAGTAAGTGTTCAATAAGGCGTTGAAATACATGTGAGATAACCAGGTCTTAATTTAGAGATATGAGAATCACTAGACTAGATAGGATAGCTGAAGTGTGCAATGGGGCGGACACTCCAAAACAGAATGCGAAGAATAACAGGAAAACATTTTATCTCCTTGGGATTGTCCTGTATCAATTTCTCTCCCCACTGCTGGAGGGCGGCATAGGCTTTTCCACGCATTTGGAATAACCTCTCCAACTTGATAACCTTGACCCAAATTTAACTCTTTCATAAACTTCTCCAATCAATTTCACTTAACAATAATTCTCTTAGTATTGATATTGTATTATTCACTTATACTTGACTGCAAATACTAAAAATTTTTTTCATATATACATGCTCTGACAATAAACTTAAGTATGTGTTGCCTACATATATGTTTACGTCCTCTCCACTCTTTCCAAGGACCTCCCCCAGGCTTTCTTAAGGATCATCAATGACAATGTCCCCAACTCGAGTCTTTTTCCAGGAATTACAATCCACAACCTCCAGCAAAGTGCCTGGTGGAAACAGTAGATACTCAACAAATACTTGCTGAATTAATAAGGAACAGGAGATCTGTAGTGCAAGCCCCTTTCTTCATGTACAGAAGTATGGTAGGAGGTCCTCTCTTTCCTTCTCTGTGTCTCAGGCAGCATTTTGGCTAGTAGTACTTAGAGAAATTGTGTCTTATCTGAGTTATTAACTGATATAATACAATAATCACCAACTAAATCCCCCATTGGTTAAACATTGGGGTAAGCTTGTTTTAACTCAGGCTAAATCAGAACCCCTCATGGTATCAAAAGAAAAAGCCCATTGGTTTGTCTGTTTGTCTAGCTGAAAATGGCACAACAGAACTGCTGCACGGTTTGAGAGGAGTTGCTGAGAATGCTCCCTTGAGAATGGCATAGGTAAGCAAAACAATATCCAAAAAAACCAGTGAGAGGTTCCAGGTCACCCAAATTGGCCTAGAAAAGTCCCACTGACTAAGTGTCTTGTTTGTCCTCAATGGTGTCTGGGTTCATAAAGGGAAGTTGAATTTACAAACTGACAATCTGCCTACTGGGGGTGGGGGGAAGATGACACTGACACCCAGTGGAAGAGAAGTAGCCAGGCTAGGTCGGCTCTCTTGCTTTCTTTTGTTCACCCCTTCACTGTGGATAGGGAGAAATGTCAAAGGCGCCTTTTGTCTGTAAATCTTCCAAAGTCCTAATAAAAAGAAGGCAAGGAGGGAATAGACTGAAAGAAAGCTAAAACAAAACCTCAACACACCCACCTCAAAAACCACAGAACCCAATCGTATTAAAAACTGAGAGTGGAGGACACAATAGAAACTTGGGAGCTTTCAGTGTTCCTTTTTCCTGATTAAATGCAGATCACATAAGGGCTCTTAATGGGAGGAGGGGAGTACAGCTCCCAGTACATCTGGTCCTTGGTATTAATCTTAACTGTCTGGTGATATCAAGGCACATGGCTTCTGGGGCAGCAAATACCTGCAATGATGACTGAGTCAGTTCGGGCTGGGCCAAATTTCAATGTCATCTCATGCTTGTGTTTATGAACTGCCAGGTGGTCCTCGTTTGTAAATCTCTGAAACGAAACAGAAACAGAGATGTGAAAAAAAAAAATAATAAGCCATTCAGTGCCTTTTTAAAATGTCCTACCAAATATCCTTCAACAAGGTTGGTCCCTGGAAAGAGGAACTGGAGAAGGAACAGAAAGGGGGAAAAAATGGAAATGATGGAAAAGGAGAGGAGATGGATTAAAAAAGAGAAAATAGGGAAGGAGAAAACGAAGCACTAGAAATCCTGGAGGAGAGGGTAAGGGGAAGACCGTAGCACCAACTGCTCTGTAATATCAGGTCCAAACTAGAGAAATGGACAGATTGTTGGTGAAGTGGGATCCAGGAAGGAGGTTCCAAATGAAAAATACATTAAGGCAAACTCGTAGCAAACAAGGGGAAAATAATTTCTAATAAAAATAATAAAGAAAGGAGAAGGGAAAGGCTGGGTACTAGTTGGTCATCACAAAAATAGGAAATTCAGAATGAAGCTCTCCACAGTGGGGCTGAATTGGACTGTTTATGAGCGGGCTAACAGGGAGATAAATTATGCAGGATTAGGAGAACAATTTAACTTCCTGGCCCCCACAGTGCTGCAGCAGGCGTCTGCCCAGATCTTTGGCTCAGGGTTTTAATGAGCCAGGATGGAGCTGTAGAGGACAGAGACCCAACGGCCAGCAGTAATGGCACACACCAGCCCCACTGGCCAAATGCTGTCTCCCTTAATCGGGCAGCCCGCCTGGGCTCCATCAGCCATAAAGGGGCCAGTGCAATGTTGTTGGCTATATAATGGTAGAATAAAAATGCAAGCAAAAAATTTTTGTTGGGTAGGGAGAAGCCTGTGGCCAGGATGGGGGAAGGGAAAAAGGAGATGGTACAGAGATTTTATTTATTTAAGAGTTTGGGTGAAAGGACAATGAAAATGTGAGGCTAGGTCTGCCTCAGTTTTATGACTAAGTAAGACAGTGTTACTGGACAATAATTTATGCTCCCACCCCTTCTTCAGAAGGGGGAGGTGAAGGGAACAGATGAACAGCAGTAATTCAAAAGAATGATACACTCAAAATTTCCTCTGAGGCTGGCTGGCTAGTTCCTTCATTAAAATATGCCTGCAACACAGTAACAGCTTGGATGCTGCAGTTTTCCACAGCTCTTTCACCAGCCAGGCTCCAAAACATGGTGCTATTTGTCTTTTTGTTTCTTTCTAAAAATAATGATTGGTTAGTCCTCTCTTTTCACTTTCCTCATTAGATAGATACACACTTCCCACCAAAACTATACCTTTAGCCCTCTATCCACAGCTCTTCCTGACTGCAAACCAGACAGCAGTTGGCCCCATCCTAGCACCTATCCAGTCAAGAAAGCGACACTGAACTGTTTAAATTCCTTTATTTTATCTAAAAGTAGCTTTTCCCAAATTTGCTCTGAGCCCTATCATAACTAAAGCCAGCTTAAGACCTAAAATCCTTCCAGGCTAGGCCTATAGGCCTGAAGGGTGAAGGAAAATTTCAATTAAAATATGAAGAATCAAGAAGTAAAACAGTCAAAAAAACACTGCCTTAGTGGTTTCCAATGGATCTAGGACAAAACCGAATAAAGTGTGGGGATATTTAGCCAAGAACTTTAGTTTTCTTTATCGCTGGTGAACCGTAGATATCAACTTTGTCAGTCACAGATTTTTCCTAAGGAAAGAAGGGTGGGGGTGGGAAAGGAGGGGAACAGTCTGTTAACCATGGGTATATTTCTAGGTTAAACAAGTCACCATGGAGGGTCTGAGACTGCTGGGTATTCAGTAAAAGGAAATGAGCAGAACTAGTCTAAAAAGGAGGAAAACCCATCATTTCACAAAGATAGGAAGAGTAGTGGATTAGACGGGTATACGTTTTCAAAATGTAATGGTAATAACAATCTTTTTTCAAAAATACGTTTATAGGTAACTTCAAGGAAATTTCCTGTAGGTAGCTTTAAAAAATTGGCACAATGTTCCAGAATACAGAAGAATGACTTTCAAGCAAAAAAGTCCTTTTCTACTATTGGAAATATAGCTTATCCAAAACTGCTTGGAGGAAGATTTTATTTTAGAATTAATTTAATTTAATTTATTTATTCATTTTTGTTGGCTGCGTTGGGTCTTTGTTGCTGCGTGTGGGCTTTCTCTCTAGTTGCGCGAGCAGGGGCTACTCTGTTGCGGTGCGCGGGCTTCTCATTGCAGTGGCTTCTCTTGTTGTGGAGCATGGGCTTCAGTAGTTGTGGCACGCCAGCTCAGTAGTTGTGGCGCACAGGCTTAGTTGCTCCACGGGCATGTGGGATCTTCCCTGACCAGGGCTCGAACCCGTGTCCCCTGCACTGGCAGGTGAATACTTAACCACTGCGCCACCAAGGAAGTCCCTTGGAGAAAGATTTTAAACCTCCAAGTTTCGCTCTCGTTAGGATTGTTTAATATTTTATTTTAATTTAATTTTTTTTTTTCGGTATGCAGGCCTCTCACTGTTGTGGCCTCTCCCGTTGCGGAGCACAGGCTCAGCGGCCATGGCTCACGGGCCCAGCCGCTCCGCGGCATGTGGGATCTTCCCGGACCGGGACACGAACCTGTGTGCCCTGCATCGGCAGGCGGACTCTCAACCACTACGCCAACAGGGAAGCCCAGGATTGTTTAATATTTTAAAAGGCAACTCTGCTTCTTGTTACAACTTCTCTGCACAGTCCTGACTTGTTTGTCCTCTAGTTCTTGTTCCTCTCTGCTGCACACCCCCCACTTCCTTCCACACCACCCTATTCCCCTTTGAGCTCTTTATTTTTTCCAAATCAAAAGCTGGGATATGAAGAGGACTGAAGGTGGCTGAAGGGATCTCCCACCTATCAGCATCTCAGAGGGTTTTGATAACTGTGAACGTGGGTAGAAAAAAAAAATCACGTCTTTATTTTCACTAAACTCTAACTGAAATTTAGCATTCCTAATTCATAATAGAAATTGCACATATTTTCATATCACATTACAGTTATTATAGATATCTCAAAATAGCCTTTATACTCATCACTACTTCAAAATTATGATAGTCACTAGACCTACCACTAGAACTTATAGACAGCATTATGCTTAAAAAAAGCACATGTTACATTATCAAATATTTTTAAAACATTTTTAATAACTATATATCAAAATAATTGCTTCCTTTGTAATCCTATGTCTTTTATTTTATTTATTTAAAAATATTATTCTGAGAAGGGGTTCATAGGCTTCACCAAACTGCCAGTGGGGGTTATGACACCACAAAAGTTAAGAATCCCTCCTGACTAAATCAGGTAGTATGCTTCAGAGGATGAGCCAAAAGGGCAGAATTTTAAGAAGCAGGGCACTGGCCTGGTTCTGGCTCCGGTCATCTCTCCCTGCTATTTCTAACACAATTCTTGTACGCCCAGAGTAGGAGGGAGAGAATAAAAGTTTACTGAAGTTTTTTTTTTTTTTTTTTTTTTTTTTTTGCGGTACGCGGGCCTCTCACTGTTGTGGCCTCTCCCGTTGCGGAGCACAGGCTCCGGATGCGCAGGCTCAGCGGCCATGGCTCACGGGCCCAGCCGCTCCGCGGCATATGGGATCCTCCCAGACCGGGACACGAACCCGTATCCCCTGCATCGGCAGGCGGACTCTCAACCACTGCGCCACCAGGGAGGCCCAAGTTTTTTTTTTTTTTAAATCAAAGTGAATGTCACTCTGGCTATGATTTTCATTGTTCCTTATATTCTCTCTCGTTCATTAAGAGTTAACTCAAGAATTCTCTAGATCAATCTTGAACCACATGCTTAGGAAACCATCCCTCTAAAAGCAATTTCTCAATTAAAACATCTAAAATTATTAAGTGATAAAAATTTGACCTTATTAAAAAATAGATTAGGGGCTCCCAAAAGGATTTCCTTTTTGAATTATTGCCCATTTAAAAATCTAGCTCTCCCATTTGTTAATACCCTTCGTGGGTCTTCCTTTGTTCTTTGCTCTTACCTATGACTAAGGTTTTGGCAAAGAGCCACTCAATTTAGGGAACATTCACTCTGGTTGTAGGGTAAATAATGATAATTATCAATAAATGTGTAGATATTCACCATCTCCAAGAAAACTGAGGGCTGATATTATTCAAAATGGGGGCTAAAGAATTTGAGTTACAGTGGATCAGGAAGGCATTTTATATGCCTTGGGAGAAGATTTGAATAGCAACACGATAAAGTTTAGAGTCTTATTTGCTCAAGTAAGTGAATCAGGACAGCTTCTTGGCATAAATGGGAGAGGGAAAGTATTATGGGCTAATTTGCACCCTATCTATAGACCAAGATGATTTAGATTTGCCCTATCCAATACGGTAGCCACTAGCCACAAGTGGCTACTGAGCACTTGAAATGTGGCTAGTCTAAATTGAGATGTACTGTACTAAGTCAAAGACTTAGTACAAAAAAAGAAAAAGAGAATGTAAAATATCTCATTAATTTTATTTTGATTATATGTTGAAATGATAATATTTTGAATATACTGGGTTAAATAAAATATATTATTAGAATTAATGTCACTTGTTTATTTTTGATTTTTAATGTTGCTACTAAAAAGTAGATATGTAGCTTGCATTTTGTGATTTGCAATATATTTCTTTTGGACAGCTCCGACCTAGATAACATGCTCGAAGATCTAATGGGAATTTTAATCATGTGCCAAACTTGATTCCTTTTTTTTTTTTTTTTTGGCCGTGCCCATGTGGCTTGTGGGATCTTAGTTCCCCAACCAGGGATTGAACCCAGGCCTTCAGCAGTGAAAGTGTGGAGTCCTAACCACTGGATCGCCAGGGAATTCCCCAAACTTGATTTTTTCCCCACAAACACATTTTTTCTAAATACAGTTTATACTATATGGCAGTGGTTCTCAACAAGGGGCAACTCTGCCCCCGACATTTGGCAATGTTTGGAGAAATATTTGCTTGTCACAACCTGGGGGATGTTACTGAACTCTAGAGGGTTGAGGCCTGGGATGCTGATATATATCCTATAATGCACTGGCCAGCTCTCCAAAACAAAAAATTATCTGACCCAAAATGTCATTTGTGTCTCTGCTGAGAAACCCTGCTACAAGATAACAGGGAAAGAAAGAAACAAACAATCCAAAAAAAGGGCTGTTTTTTAGTTTCTCTTGCCAAACTGCCAACACATGTTTTTGGATCTGAAACTTGGAAGGAAAAAAACACAGGCAGAAAACTCCCAACCTCATTTCATAAAATGGCTGATGTACTACTGATCTGCAAATACTTAGGACAGGGAAATTAGGAAGATGGAGACAGAAGGTACTGTAATTGGGAGAAAAGACTAAATGGAATTCTCATGCATTGCCTTGTTAGTAGCAAGGAGATAACAGAAAAAGCAAATCAAAAAAATTTTGGCTATTTCTGAATTTTACTCCCCAATGGAGGGAAAAAAAATCAAGAAAGGAAATTTTCTTAGCTTAAGAAATGTTAAGAAGCATAAAATGGAATATCAGGACTATGAGGAAGTCAATCTGAAAAGTGGTATTAGTATTAGGATGGGCAGTGAAAGTACAGTTTTGATAAAAAGTTTCCATTTCTAGGAAGTTTCATTCTCACCCATCCTGCTGTGATGAGAAACTGGAACCCGGGGACTTCCCTGGTGGTGCAGTGGTTAAGAGTCCGCCTGCCAATGCAGGGGACACAGGTTCGATCCTTGGTCAGGGAAGATCCCACATGCCGCGGAGCAACTAAGCCTGTGTGCCACAACTACTGAGCCTGTGCTCTAGAGCCCGCAAGTTGCAACTACTGAGCCGGTGCCCCACAACTACTGAAGTCCACGTGCCTAGAGCCCGTGCTCACAACAAGAGATGCCACCGCAATGAGAAGCACACACGCCGCAATGAAGAGTAGCCCCCGCTCACCACAACCAGAGAGAAAAGTCCGCGCGCAGCAATGAAGACCCAACGCAGCCAAAATAATTAATTAATTAATTAATTAATTAATTAATTAAAAAAAGAAAAGAAACTGGAATCCTACCTACTAGCAAACTGACAAAATAAGCAGAGCTAAGTAAAAAGTTAGGAATGGCTTGAAGAACAAGCATGGTGTGAACTGGAAATCAGGAATACATGCCAATGAATGAAGCCTTAAATTTTTTTAAAATTTATTAAATTTATTTATTTTTGGCTGCGTTGGGTCTTCGTTGCTGTGCACAGGCTTTCTCTAGTTGTGGCAAGCGGGGGCTACTCTTCATGCAGCGTGCGGGCTTCTCTCACTGTGGTGGCTTCTCTTGTTGCAGAGCACGGGCTCTAGGCGTGCGGGCTTCAGTAGTTGTGGCACGAGGGCTCAGTAGTTGTGGCTCATGGGCTCTAGAGTGCAGGCTCAGTAGTTGTGCTGCACAGGCTTAGTTGCTCTGCGGCATGTGTGATCTTCCCAGACCAGGGCTCGAACCCATGTCCCTTGCATTGGCAGGTGGATTCTTAACCACTGCACCACCAGGGAAGTCCCTGAAGCCTTAAAGTTTTTAATTTTTAAAAAGTTGATGTATAATGTATACAAACTGTAAAAAATCTCAAGTGTACAGCTCAATGAATTTTTATATAAGTACATGTTGGTGTAATTACAACCCAGATCGAGAGATGAAACATTTCGGGCACCCTAGAAGGCCCCCTCATACCCCACTTTTCTTAAGCTTTTAAATGAAATAATTATATAAAACACTTAGTACCTGGCATACAGCATGTATTCAGTTAGTTCTCTCCTCTTTCCCTTTTTAAAACTCAAGGCAGACCGGTATTGTAGTAAAAATTAGTTTTTCTTTGTAGAATAATTCTAAATAAGTCCGTGCTTAGAGTTCTTTTCCTAATCCCGTTAAGACTAGTCTCCCAGAAGCTTTCTGAAACAGCAACACTAAACAGAATTGAAGAGAAGGCTCAGGGCAAATGAGAGCTCAGGCCAAACTAAAGCTAAATGTTTGTCTATTGACTCTGAGCCAAGCACAAGCATATGGGCATCAGAAATGTAGTAGTTTCAAGTAAATCCTTGGTAAAGTTTTGTGACTAATGAAATTTCTGTGCAGTATGCACTCAACCCCTAGCCAAATTCATTCCTAAAATGTTGTTTTTGGCCACCACAGCTCCAGTTTCCATGTGGATTTGTCTCACATTTAAAAATGCTCTTATATCCTGACCTATGATTAATTCACGTCCCTTTCCTTGTTTTAGAAGAGTAAGCCGGGGGAAGGAGACAAATCAGAACTCTTTAGTTATTAGGAAATGAGCCCTGAATGCCTAAACTATCAGGCAACTGAGTTTATATTTATGATAGTCTGAAAGTCACTTACACTGAAACCTAACTACTCTCTTCTCCAGAGTTTGTGGGTTTGGCAGCGCTTCATGGACAGAATAGCTTTCTTTTATTACAGTATCTACACTTGGGCATATTCTGATGAAAGAAAATAGTTTGAAAAAGCGGGAGAAAACTGAGAACTATAGGTAGCAAGCTATAGAATATAGTGATATTGGTGCTGAGTAGGGTGGCAAGAATAGCTGACCTTTCTTTGAACACTATTTAATCACTTCAGCTGATCACATATCCTGAAAGAAGAAACTGGGAGATCAGCAACAGTCTTAATAAGGCTTCTCACCCTCACTGCAGAGCTTCTATTCCCAATGCATCATTTATATTTGGGAAAGTGGGGAAAGGGAGAAGGGAAGGGACTAAATACACACACCTCAATCCAACATAACTTTCGTTTGTACCTTAGTCAATCTTAGGCTCCTGCTTTCTACTTCAAGATGCTGCTGTTTATGAAATGAGTCACACATCCTGCTTTGAATGCTTCATGGCTCTTGAATGAATCATTTCAAAGTACAGGATTGTTCAACAAATAAATACAACCACAGCAGCAGCAGCTCATAGGCTGCATGTGTGAGCAAGGTAATTTACAGAGGAAAAATAAGAACAGGAAACTTCTTCTCAAAATATTCTAAGAGAAAATGTTGTCAGGGGAATGAAGGAGTATAAACTAAAGGGAGGGGGAAAAACCCACCAAATTGTACCTAAGGTAAATTTCTTTGTCTGTGGATTGAGGAATTTTCTGCTTGGGGAAGGCTGTTTGAGTGTCTTAGAAGATTCTGGCAGCTGACTAAATTAGTCCATTGTAAAAAGAAGGAATTTTGAGAAGAGAGACATTATTTGATAGTTGGTCTAGCAGAGAAGCCATCTGATAGAATATATGCCCCTCAAGGGCAAGAATTCTCATATGTTTGCTCGTGGAAGTATTCCAAGCACTTAGAACAGTACCTGCACATAGTGGATGCTTAATAAACATTTGTTGAATAAATGCCAACTAGCAATATCTCATTAAAGGGCTACAAAGCATCCCCAACTTATAAAACTCTTATCCATGTGTACAATGGTAGGAGTATTTTCATCATCAACATTCAAAAGGAGAATTGATATTGTAAACACCAGCTCTTTCCTATGGAACTAAAGGCTGGGCCCAGTGAGGACCAAGAATACCCTAATGGGAGGAGATGAGAATAAGAAACAAGTAGAATTTCAAAAATTAAGACAACAGGAAAAGGGCAAAATGGCAGCAAAGGGGATTTAGATCATTGGGAAGAATTTCTTGACTTGGAGGGTGAAGGGGCTGAAATCAAAATCTCCCAAAGGAGATTTTAAAGGAATGTAAAATCTATTAGTTTTCTGGTCCTCTTGTATTTTTTTTTTTTTTTTTTTTGTGGTACGCGGGCCTCTCACTGTTGTGGCCTCTCCCGTTGCGGAGCACAGGCTCCGGATGCACAGGCTCAGCAGCCATGGCTCACGGGCCCAGCCGCTCCGCGGCATATGGGATCCTCCCAGACCGGGGCACGAACCCGTATCCCCTGCATCGGCAGGCGGACTCTCAACCACTGCGCCACCAGGGAGGCCCCTCTTGTATTTTTTGTAAATGATTTTTTTAAAGTAATTTAATATTTTATTTATTTATTTTTGGCTGCCTTGGGTCTTCGTTGCTGCGTGTGGGCTTTCTCTAGTTGTGGCGAGCTGGGGTTACTCTTCATGAGGTGTGCGGGCTTCTCATTGCAGTGGCTTCTCCTGTTGCAGAGCACGGGCTCTAGGCATGTGGGCTTCAGTAGTTGCAGCACACAAGCTCAGTAGTTGTGGTTTGTGGACTCTAGAGTGCTGGCTCAGAAGTTGTGGTGCATGGACTTAGTTGCTCCGCGGCATGTGGGATCTTCCCAGACCAGGGCTTGAACCCGTGTCCCTTGCACTGGCAGGTGGATTCTTAGCCACTGCGCCACCAGGGAAGTCCATGGTCCTCTTGTATTTTTATAACTTTATTTTCTCCTATTCTTCCACTAACACTTTCTATCCAGGTCAGTCTCTACTGATCTGCAAAATCCACCTGTTTTCAATTTTGTGCCTCCACACAATCGCCCTATTCTCAGACATGCCTTCCTCTCTCCCCTCAGTTTATCCAAATACTACAACTTTCCAAGGCCCAGCTAAAATCCAATTGCTTTTTGAAAGCTTCTCTCATCTTCAGTAGTCTATCTTTCCTGAACTTGTATGGTACTCTAAACAATCTGCACCATATAATTTAGAATTCTAGTCTACATGGTATCACAGTTTTATCCGTTAAACTATAAACTACCAGAGGGTTAAAAATGTATCCTACACTTACTCCTTTTTTGTTTTTTTTTGGCCATGACACGTGGCTTTGGAATCTTAGTTCCCCAACCAGGGATTGAATCCGGCCCCGGCAGTAATACCGCTGAGTCCTAACCACTGGACCACCAAGGAGTTCCCCTACACTTATTCCTTACCTTCCCCACCAACCCCATGCTGGGGCTTAACCCCGTGGAGAGCACACAATAGGCACTCAATAAATTCCTTTTTTTTTTTTTTGGTACGCGGGCCTCTCACTGCTGTGGCCTCTCCCGCGGCAGAGCACAGGCTCCGGACGCGCAGGCCCAGCGGCCATGGCCCACGGGCCCAGCCGCTCCACGGCACGTGGGATCCTCCCGGACCGGGCACGAACCCACGTCGCCTGCATCGGCAGGCGGACTCTCAACCACTGCACCACCACGGAAGCCCAATAAATTCCTTTTTAAGTGATTAGGTCAAGTTTTATATAGTGGTATGAGAAAAACTGTTGAAAAGCTTTATCACCTTTAGATTCTAAGACCTTTAACAGGGCACACTTTCAGAATGATCTGATCCCTTTCCATCTCCATTTCCAAAGTATATTTCATCATGCAAATAAGTGAGAATCAGTGTATCCTTCCCACTGTTTTGTTAGACACCAGATTCCCTTTATTACAGAAAGGCACTTAGGACACTTTCAGTACACTGGAGTTATATTGCTGTTGTATGAAAGGACACTGGTGCTATGTCTTGTGGGTCAATTTACTTTCTTTGGGTATCTGAGTCCACTGCTGAACTTTATTACCAACTAAAATACTCTGTGCAAAAAATGTCAATTCATCAACAGCAACCTTTTCCTTCTTCACTCCCCAAACCACTAGTGGTAATTTTAACCACATCCTTTTAAGCATTTTCTTTTAAGATCTCAATTACTTGAATTTTATTGGGCAGAATATCAGCATCCCACAGGAGTCAAGCCATGTCAAGAACTGGATTCCTTTGTTTACAAAGTTTACCCTGGAGAATCTGACAAGAGGAAAAGGTATATTACAATCAAATCAACAAACCAGTTGGGGGTTGGGGAGTGGAAAAATGATATTCAAACCCACAGTCAACACTGAATTGCTGGATCTTCACTGTTAGGATCTGGGATTAACATTAATGCATTATTCCATAACATACAGACCAATAATGCAACTACTCCTCTAAGTAGCAGAAGTTTTAAACACTCAGCCACACCCGATCACTCATTTTATTTTCGTTCCTGTTCCCTCCTCCTGTTTATGACAAATGTGAAAAATCATGAGCCCCATGGGTGGTATCTTTTGCCTAATAAATCACAGCAGAAAGGAAACAAGCTCCAAAGGTCATACAGGCCAACTCCAACCAGGGATTGGGCAGTGTAGAAAAGAGGGTGGCAAATATAATTTCTTGTCAGTTTAACTGAGGAAAATTAGGTATTTTAGTTTTATTTTATTTATGAATCTTGTTTATTATGGGATTGAGAAATATAATTTTACTTCAGGTTTCAATGTACTTAGAAAGTCCTGGTCATCTCAACTTCCATGGGATTCCCCAGTATCACAGGAAAGCAGTAAGTATAAATCTTTTCTCCTCCTCCTCTTGCTCTCTTTTTATTTTTTTATTGTGGTAAAATACACATAACATAAAATTTACCATATAAACCATTTTAAGTATACAGTTCAGTGGTATTAAATACATTCATATTGTTGGCAACCATCACCACCATCCATCCCCCATAACTCTTTTTCTTTTTTTAATTTATTTTTGGCTGTGTTGGGTCTTCATTGCTACGTGCGGGCTTTCTCTAGTTGCGGCAAGCGGGGGCTTTGTTGCGGTGTGTGGACTTCTCACTGCAGTGGCTTCTCTTGTTGTGGAGCATGGGCTCTAGGTGCGTGGGCTTCAGTAGCTGTGGCACGTGGGCTCAGTAGTTGTGGCTTGCAGGCTCTAAAGCGTAGGCTCAGTAGTTGTGGCACACGCGCTTAGCTGCTCCACGGCATATGGAATCTTGCCGGACCAGGGCTCGAACCCATGTCCCCTGCACTGTCAGGCAGATCCTCAACCACTGAACCACCAGGGAAGTCTCCAACTCTATTTTGTAGAACTGAAACTCTATACCCATTAAACAATAACTCCCCATTCTCCCCTTCCCCCATTCCCTGGCACCACCATTATACTTTCTGTCCTTATGATTCTGACTACTCTAAGCACCTCATACGAATGAAATCATACAGTATTTGTCTTTTTGTGACTTATTTCACTTAGCACATCTTCAAGGTTCCTCCACGTTGTAGCACATTGCAGAATTTTCTTTTTAAGGCTGCATGATAGCCCACTGTATGTATATTCCACATCTTTTTGTTCATTTATCAGTAGATGGACACTTGGGTTGCTTTTGCATTTTAGATATTGTGAATAATGCTATGAATACAGTTGTACAAATATCTCTGCTTTCAGTTCTTTTGGGTATATACCCAGAAGTGGAATTGCTGGATCATACAGTAACCCTATTTGTAATTTTTTGAGGAACTGTCATACTGTTTTCCTCATTGGCTGTACCATCTTACATTCCCACCAACAGGGCAGAAGAGTTCCAATTTCTCCATATTCTTGCCAACACTAGTTATTATCTGTTTTTTTTTTTTAAGTAACCATTCTAATGGGTGTGAAGTAGTATATAATTGTAGTTCTGATTTGCATTTCCCTAATGATGAGTGATATTGAGCATTTTTTCATGTGCTGGTTGGCTACTTGTATATCTTCTTTGGAGAAATGTCTATTCAAAGTTTTCGCCTATTTTTTAACATTATTTATTTATTTATTTATTTTTGGCTGTGTTGGGTCTGCGTTGCTGTGCATGAGCTTTCTTTAGTTGCATCGAGCAGGGGTTACTCTTCACTGCAGTGTGCAGGCTTCTCATTGCAGTGGCTTCTCTTGTAGAGCGTGGGCTCTAGGCACGTGGGCTTCAGAGTTGTGGCATGTGGGCTCAGAAGTTGTGGCTCGTGGGCTCTAGAATGCAGGCTCAGTTGTTGTGGCGCACAGGCTTAGTTACTCCACGGCATGTGGGATCTTGCCGGACCAGGGCTCGAACCCATGTCCGCTGCATTGGCAGGCGGATTCTTAACCACTGTGCCACCTGGGAAGTCCCTCGCCTATTTTTTTTTTTTAATTTTTTTTTAAAATTAATTAATTAATTAATTTTATTTTTGCTGTGTTGGGTCTTCGTTTTTTCTGTGCGAGGGCTTTCTCTAGTTGCGGCAAGTGGGGGCCACTCCTCATCACGGTGCGCGGGCCTCTGACTATCACGGCCTCTCCCGCTGCAGAGCACAGGCTCCAGACGCGCAGGCTCAGTAATTGTGGCTCACGGGCCCAGCTGCTCCGCGGCATGCGGGATCCCCCCAGACCAGGGCTCGAACCCGTGTCCCCTGCATTGGCAGGCAGATTCTCAACCACTGCACCACCAGGGAAGCCCTATTTTTTTATCAGGTTGTTTTTTTGTTGTTGCTGAGTTTTAGAAATTCTCTATACATTCTGGGTATTAATCCCTTATCCAATATATGACTTGCAAACATTTTCTCCCATTCCGTAGGTTGCCTTTTTACTCTGTGGACATTGTCTTTAAATGTACAAAAATGTTTTAATTTTAATAAAATCCAACCTATATTTTCTCTTACTTGCTCCTCTGGTGTCATATCCAAGAAATCACTGTCAAATCCAGTATCATGAAGCTTTTGTCCTATTTTTCTTCTAAGAGTCTTCTTTTTCTTCTAAGAGTCTTCTATGAGTCTTATACATAGTTGTTACATCTTCTTACTGCACTGAAACTTTTATTAATATATAATGTCCTTCTTTGTCTCTTGTAACCTATTTTGATCTAGAATCTATTTATTCTGGTATTATTAGAGCCACCACTGTGTTCTTTTGGATACTATTTGCATGGAGCATCTTTTCTCATCCATTCACTTTTTTTTTTTTTTTTTTTTTTTTTGCGGTACATGGGCCTCTCACTGTTGTGGCCTCTCCCATTGCGGAGCACAGGCTCCGGATGTGCAGGCTCAGCAGCCATGGCTCATGGGCCTAGCCACTCTGTGGCATGTGTGATCTTCCAGGACCAGGGCACGAACCCATGTCCCCTGCTTCGGCAGACGGACTCTCAACCACTGCACCACCAGGGAAGCCCCATCCATTCACTTTTAAAATATATATATATATTTATTTATTTATTTATTGGCTGCACTGGGTCTTAGTTGCAGCACGTGGGATCTTTGTCGCGGCACACGGACTTCTTAGTTGCGGCATGTGAACTCTTAGTTGTGGACTTCTTAGTTATGGCATGAGAACTCAGTTGTGGCATGCATGCAGCATCTAGTTCCCTGACCAGGGATTGAACCTGGGCCCCCTGCATTGGGAGCACAAAGTCTTACCCACTGGACCACGAGGGAAGTTCCCATCCATTCACTTTCAACCTGTTTGTGTCTTTGGGTCTCAAGTAAGTCTCTTGTAGACAGCATACAGTTGGATCATATAGGGTTTTTTGTTTTGTTTTGTTTTTATTAAAGTGTAGTTGATTTACAATATTGCATTAGTTTCTGGTGTACAGCAAAGTGATTCAGTTATACATATTTTTTCACATTATTTTCAATGATAGGTTATTACAAGATATTGAATATAGTTTCCTGTGTTATACAGTAAATCCTTATTGCTTATCTATTTTATATACAGTAGTGTGTATCTGTTAATCCCATACTCCTAATTTATCCCCCATTTCCTTTGGTAACCATAAGTTTGTTTTCTAGGTCTGTGAGTCTGTTTCTATTTTATAAAGATTCATTTGCATTATTTTTTAGATTCCACATATAAGTGATATCATATAATATTTGTCTTTCTCTGTCTGGCTTATTTCACTTGGCATGATGTTCTCTAGGTTCATCCATGTTGCTGCAAATGGCAATACTGCATTCTTTTTTGGATCATGTGTTTTTATCCATTCTGTCAATCTCTGTCTTTTGAGTGGAGAGTTTAATCCATTTACATTTGAAGTAATTACTAATAAGGAGGAACTTACTTCTGTCATTGTGCTATTTGTCTTCCATATGTCTTATAGCTTTGTTGCCCCTCATTTCTTGCATTACTGTCTTCTTTTGTGTTGATTTTTTATAGTGAAAAGTCTAAAGTTCTTTCTCATTTCCTTTTGTGTATATTCTACAACTATTTTCTTTGTGATTACCATGGGGATTACAGTTAATATACTAAAGTTTTAATACGCTAATTTGAATTTATACCAGCTTAACTTCAGTAACATACAAAAACTCTGCTCCTTTACAGTTCTCTGCCTACCCCTTTCAGTTGCTGATGTCACAAAATTACAACTTTATACATTGCGGACCCCAAAACATAAATAATTTTTTTAAATGCATTAATCTCTTAAATTACATGAAAAACAATATTTGAAGTGACAAACCAAAGTTACAGTAATACTAGCTTTTACAATATAAATTTTTTTCCTTAAATGTATTACTGTCTTAAATCATGTAGGAAACAAAAAGTACAATTACAAGTCATTCATTCTTAAGAGTAATAATATTAGCTTTATAATTGCCCAGGTATTTACTTTTGAGATTCTTATTTTTCCCCACAGCTTTGAGTTACTGTCTAGTATACTTTCATTTCACTTTTCAAGACTCCCTCAAGCATTTCTTGCAGGGCACATCTAGCAGTCACGAACTCCCTCAGCTTTTACCTCTCTGGGAATGTCTTAATTTCTCTCTCACTTTTGAAGGGCAGTTTTGCTGGATATAGGATTCTTGGTTGTCAGTTTTTTTCTTTTAGCACTTTGTATATGTTTGGTCAACTGTTTTCTGGCCTCCAAAGTTTCTGATCAGAAGTCTACTTATAATCTTATTGATGATTCCTTGTATGTGATGATTCACTTCTCTCTTGCTGCTCTCAAGATTCTTTCTTTGTTTTTGGCCTTTGAAAGTTTGTTACAATGTGTTTTGGTGTGGGTCTCTGAGTTCTTCTTCCTTGGAGTTTGAGAGGTTTTTTTTTTTAATTTGTTTTTTAAGTCTTTATTGAATTTGTTACAATATTGCTTCCGTTTTATGTTTTGGTTTTTTGGCCCTGAGGCATATGGGATCTTAGCTCCCCGACCAGGGATCAAACCTGCACCCTCTGCACTGGAAGGCAAAGTCTTAATCACTGGACCGCCAGGGAAGGCCCCAGGAGTATGAGCTTTTTGGATGTTTATAGGTACGTCTTTCACCAAATTTGGGAATTGTTCAGACATTATTTCCTCAATTTTTCTCTCTGCCCCTTCTTCTTTCTTTCTCTATTCCCTCCCTCCCTCTACTTCTGGAACTCCCACAATGCATATATTTGTCTGCCTGATGGTATCCCACAGGTCCCTTAGGCTATGCTTGCTTCTTGTAAGTATTCACTTTCTGTTCTTCACACTTGATAATTTCCAAATGCCTATTTTCTTTTCTTTTTTTTTTTTGGCCTCACTGCACGGCTTGCGGGGTCTTACTTCCCCAACCAGGGATCAAACCCGGGCTCTGGCAGTGAAAGGATTGAGTCCTAACCACTGGACTGCCAGGGAATTCCCCAAACTCCTATTTTCGAGTTCACTGATTCTTTCTTCTGCCTGCTCAAATCTGCCTTTGAATCCCTCTAGTGATTTTTTCATTTCAGTAACTGAATTTTCAGCCCCAGAATTTCTTTTTAGGTTTTCTATCTCTTTATTGATATTTATGTTTTGTTCATACATTGTTTTCTTGACTTTCTCTACATCTTCCTTTAGTTCTTTGAGATTTAAGACAGGTGTTTTTAAGTATTTGTCTAGCAAATCTGCCATGAGGTCTTTCTCAGGGACAGTTTATATATATATATATATTATTTTGCGGTACGTGGGCCTCCTCTCCCATTGTGGAACACAGGCTCCAGAGGCGCAGGCTCAGCGGCCATGGCTCACGGGCCCAGCTGCTCCACGGCATGTGGGATCTTCCTGGACCGGGGCACGAACCCGTGTCCCCTGCATCAGCAGGTGGACTCTCAACCACTGCACCACCAGGGAAGCCCGATTTTTTTTTTATCCTTTGAATGGGCCATACTTTGCTGTTGCTTTGTACGCCTTGTGGTTTTTTGTTGAACACCAGTCATTTCAATCTAATAAAACGGCAACTCTGGAAATCAGATTCTTTCCCCCTTCTGCAGAATTTGCTAATTTTTGATATTGTTTTTGTTTTTATGATTGTTGTAGGGTGTCTCTGTGCCAAGGATCAGCATGAGGTGTAAATTTAATGTCTTCTCAGGTCTTTTCTGACACTTTCCCTAGGCATGCACAGTCACTTCCTAACTTTCCCCATATATGTGGCTGTTTTTGAATGTCCTAGGCTTTAATGTCTGGCTTCCAAAAGGGGAAAAAAAGTGAAAAATGAAGGGGGGAAAAGGGCACAGGCCCTTTAAATCCCCTAGAACTCACTTCAGCCAGAGAGGGAGGGGCTTGTAACAATGTGAAGAGGTTCAACAAAATGGCTACCTGTCTATACCTCTGTGATCAGAAGCAACAATCAGCACCCAGAGCACAGATCTCTGCTACTTAGAGGAAAGGACCTTTTTGACCATCCTAGCTCCCCCGAATGCTGTGTGCAAACTGCTCTAGGAACACATGCACAGATGCCTGGCACTGGCTGAGGGTGGGGGGATGGGTAGCTGCTACTGTGCTGAGTTGAAATTGACTGAAATGAACCACAATTTACCCTCCAATTCTTCCCCTAGAAGTTGCAAGCCTTCAACAGACTCCAAATTTCCAAAATAGTTACATCAGACAGATTCTGCCAGTGCAATTGTTGTCTATGTGGGGAAACAGATTCTTGATCCTTTCTACTCTGCCACCTTCCCAGAATTCCTCTCTCTCTCTTTTTGTTTTGATTGATTGATTGATTGATTTATGGCTGCATTGGGTCTTCATTGCTGCATGCGGGCTTTCTCTAGTTGCGGCGAGCAGGGGCTACTCTTCGTTGTGGTGCACGGGCTTCTCGTTGCATTGGCTTCTCTTGTTGCAGGCACAGGCTCTAGGCCTGCAGGCTTCAGTAGTTGTGGCATGCAGGCTCAGCAGTTGTGGCTCACGGGCTCTACAGCGCAGGCTCAGTAGTTGTGGCACATGGGCTTAGCTGCTCTGCAGCATGTGGGATCTTCCCGGACCAGGGCTGGAAGCCGTGTCCCCTGCATTGGCAGGCGGACTCTCAACCACTGCGCCACCAGGGAAGTCCTCCCTCTCTCTTTTTTTTTTGGCGGTACACGGGCCTCTCACTGCCGTGGCCTCTCCCGCTGCGGAGCACAGGCTCCGGACGCGCAGGCTCAGCGGCTGTGGCTCAAGGGCCCAGCTGCTTCACGGCATGTGGGATCCTCCCGGACCGGGGCACAAACCCGTGTCTCCTGCATCGGCAGGTGGACTCTCAACCACTGCGCCACCAGGGAAGCCCCCTTCTCTCTTTTTAATACTATTTTCCTGTGACTTTTTTCAGTAACGCCATAAACTAAATTCTGTGTCCAGTGGCTTTAAAACTGGTAATCTGTATGGCTTATCAGGCCTCTCTGGTCCTGAAATGACTGTTGTCAATGCTTTGCATATTAGATTGCTTGGGGGAGGGTGGGGGGGTGGGGGTGGGGAACAGAAATGGAAGAGGTTTGGGAAAGACACTATTAGTTTCTAAACCCAACCCTCATTCCCAACCCTTCTCCCTTGCTTGCCTCCCATTATAAAGGCTGAAAAGCCAGATAGTCATTTTTTCAGTTTCCCATGCAGCTAAGATTAAAGCCATCACACAGTTCAGGCCAATGAGACACAGAAATCCACTGGGGGTTGGGGCAGAAGACTGCACTTCTGGGATAGCATTTGCTTCCTTACAAAAGGGAAAGCTAGAAGAAGAAAATTCCTGGTGCTGCTCCTTTTTTCTTCCTCATCCTCTGCCAGTGAGACTAAAAGGTAAAATAGCTAAAAATGGCAGAACAGAGAGGTAGAAAGTCCTCAATAACCTTGCTTAATTGCTCAGTCTTAATTCTTAGACTTCTTGTGTTACAGGTGTTCATGAAGTTTTAAGCTACCGTTAGGTACTTGTAGCTGAAACCATTCCTAACCAATACATGATGGTTTTCAGGATATAGATTCTTCCTCATTTTCTATGTAAGGAACGTGGATATGGAATATGCAATAAAATATCTCATTCTATACCTTTAAGAATACTTATCAATTGGACCCTAATGTGGAATTCCATTTTCATTTTCACATAGTATACCAAATAAATTATTCTATCTCATAATCAATTTTTGCCTCAGGGCTCCTTAAAAACAATAGCTATATAGTGTCTGAGTTGG
Source organism: Hyperoodon ampullatus (assembly GCF_949752795.1). Lineage (NCBI taxonomy): Eukaryota > Metazoa > Chordata > Mammalia > Artiodactyla > Ziphiidae > Hyperoodon > Hyperoodon ampullatus. The sequence goes on from NC_136924.1 coordinate 58,533,238, forward strand.
GAAGGACAAAACAGTAGGAGAGGTACCCTATCACGCTGCTCTTGAAACTGAAGGAGTTAAAGATCACTCTTCACTAAGGTATGGAGTTTCAGGCAGAAGGACATCTTTTCTCATTCCTGGCTGCCCCTCTCCCTCAGTACCTAATGGCTGGCTCTTTACTAAATGCCAGGGCACTCTTGGGAACTATGCTAAAGAATTAACAACAACAGATCCATTATCTTTCTTTAGCTGGTAGCTACTTACTTGGATGGATTAAATGCTCAACAAACTTTAAAGGACCAGTGCCTAGGAGCAGAGAAATCCCAGGGACAATTCAGCAGGGCTTGGTCCCCTGTCAGTTACATGGTTAATTGCTTTCTCCATAGCTCTTGGCTAACGGTAGACCTTTTAGTATTCTACTTTCCAGATGTAGCCACTTAGTTGGGGTACCGTTAAAGTTCCCAAAGGGACAACTTTAGTTCTTAACAAAGCAAGGAAACTTCTTTTTGGGTCAAAATGATTATCACACAGTCCTATTAAGTTCTTGTTGAAATTACAAACTTATATTTTTCAATCTCATCTCTCTTCCCAAATTCTTATTAGGATATAATGAGCCCTTGAAAAACATCAAGTACTTTTTTTGTTGTTGTTTGTTTGTTTTTTAAATTAATTAATTTATTTTTCGGCTGTGTTGGGTCTTCGTTGCTGCACATGGGCTTTCTCTAGTCGTGGCAAGTGGGGGCTACTCTTTGTTGTGGTGTGTGGGCTTCTAATTGAGGTGGCTTCTTTTTGCGGAACACGGGCTCTAGGCGCGTGGGTTTCAGGAGTTGCAGGATGTGGGTCCTACAGCACAAGCTCAGTAGTTGTGGCTCACGGGTTCTAGAGCTCAGGCTCAGCAGTTGTGGCACATGGGCTTAGCTGCTCCGTGGCATGTGGGATTTTCCTGGACCAGGGATTGAACCCACGTTCCCTGCACTGGCAGGCAGATTCTTAACCACTGCTCCACCGGGGAAGTCCCAAAGAACATCAACTACTTTTATCGTCTAATTTCCTACACAGTAAGCGATGTCATCCCTGGATCTCACATATGGGTGGGAAGGACAAACATGCATTGTGAACAGTGTGGACCATAACCTTTAAAGTTAGGAAAATCTACTACACTGTGTTTTTCTCTTGGGCTGCTGAAAATTTCATTACGGAAAAAGAATATTCTAAACACTTCTTGATAATACAGGAGATTCTGAATGCTTTCAACAAACTGAGCAGAGCATATATGAGTCACAGTACAGAGCATACAATAACTAAAACCCTGCCTTGTAAGGGCGTATACAATTTACTACTGTAACAGTTAAGCCAAAAGAAAAATTAAAGCTGGGGAAGAGAGAGAGCGACGGAGAGAGAAAGACAAAGGGGAGAGGAGAAGGAGAGAGAGATCTCGGTCTCCAAAACTGAGTGCTTAGATTGTTGGGGCAAGCTTACAAGATTACACTCACTCACTCTAAAATAATTTCAAAATGCAGCAATACACTTTTGTTTTAAACAAGCTATCAAATCTTAAGTGCCCAGAGCCTTAGCAACCATAGAAGAGGTTACAGGCTGATAAAGAAATGGGCAAAGACAAGACTCAAATGGTTTGGCAGTCTCTAGAATAAACCAGAAGCTTATACAGGGTATACTGATTCTGCCTTGTCACCTTAATTTAATGCAGAAAAAACTTCTTACCCTGCTTTGTTGACATATTCGGCTGATTTATCTTTGTGTCTAACTTGGAAAGTTCTGAAATAAAACCAGGCAAATGGCAAACTCATTAAATTTGGATGTTTGTTTTTTAGCCATTAGAGAGATATTGTAGAATGTTGGCCACTGAATAGAAGTCTATAATAAAAGAACACAGGCAGGCAGGGGAAAAGAATGGAATCTATGCTGCCTAACAGTAACACTTATCCACATGCTCCTTGACTTTCATAGTGATCTAATACAGCAACAACATCAAATACTGGGGAAACTGCCCCTGCTAACCTCTCCAGCCTCACCTCTTGCTGCTCTCCACCAAAATTTATGCTCCAGCAACACAAAGCTATCTGCAGTTTCTCTGAACACGCTATGCTGTTTCATTCTTTTGTATCTGCTGTTCTCTTATGTGTGGAATGTTCTTCACCTTCTCTGTCTGGCAAATTTCTATTTACCTTTCAAAGCCAGTTAAAGCATCATTTCCTCCATGAAACCTTCCCTGATGTCTAACAGACCTCTCAATACTTGCAAATACTTATATTATTACATTTATCATATTACAAGTAATTACATTTTTATGTGTCTGCTTCCCCTATGAGACAATGAATCTGTTGATATCTTATCCATCTTTCTGTCACAGTATCTAGCATGGTGTCTAGCACATTGCAGATATTCAAATATTTTTTTATTAAATTGAACCCATAAAAGCTAAAGAAGCTCTGAATGAATTGAGAAAATTATTCATGGACTAGTTTCTGGAAACGTGTCCCCAGGCTTACTCAAGTTTGGAGGTACCTGGAAAAATACACAATAGGAAATGCCTTGATTTTAATAATGGATCCTTTGTGTACACTAAGTCTCTCACTAGAGACATTTGTGAAAACCAATAGTCAATTTTTGATTGTGGTCTAAAATGATAACAAATTGATCCAGTTACATAGAACCCCCACTCCCCCACCTTCCCCCCATTATATCAGAATGGAGACAAACCAGCAGGTGGTAATGGGATCCTGTTAACCGTCATATCACATTACAACAGGCCCATCTGTTAGGAGAAGAGAGAAGAGAAAGGATAAATATAAAAACCATCAAGCATACCGATGGGTGTCAGGGAAGATCTAAGTAGACTCTGGTACTCCTAGTCCCTACTTCTTGGTAACAACTCACTATAGCAAACTGCTAATTTCAACCATAGTGTGGTAGGACAATAACAGCTCCTATACTAGTTTGCTAGAGCTGACAAAGTACCACAAACCTGGGGTCTTAAACAACAGAAATTTATTGTCTCATAATTCTGGAGGCCAGAGTTTGAAATCAAGGTGTCAGCAGGGCTGGTTCCCTCTGAAGGATGTGAAGGAGAATCTGTCCCATGTTTCTCTCCTAGCTTCTGGTGGTTTGCCAGCAATCTTTGGTCTTCCTTGGCTTGTGGCAGCATAACTCCAATCTTTATTCCCTGGGTGTATGTCTGTGTCCTGTTTCCTCTTTTTATAAGGACACCAGTTATACTGGATTAGGGGCCTACCCTACTCCAGTATGACCTCATATCCACTAATTACGTCTATGATCCTATTTCCAAATAAGGTCACATTCTGAGGTACTTGGGACTAAGATTTCAACATGTAAATACAGGTGCACAATTCAACCCATAATAGTTCTCAAAGATATGCCCATGTTCTAATTCCTAGAACCTGTGAATGTTACCTTATATGATGACTAAATTAAGGGTTTTGAGATGAAGAGGTTATCCTAGACTATACAGTTGGACCCTCAATGCCATCACAAGTATCCTTATAAGAGAGAGGCAAAGAAGAAGGTGATGTGAAGGCAGAATCAGAGTTTGGAGTGATGTGGCCACAAGCCAAAAATTGTTGGAAGCCACCAGAAGCTGGAAGAGGTAAGGAAAGGATTCTCCTGAGAGCCTCCAGAGGGAGCATAGCTCTGCATGCACCTTGATTTTGGACCTTCGGCCTCCTGAACTGTGAGCATAATGAATATGGTAGATATTAAACCAACTATCAATAATCACTTTAAATGTCAATAGTCTAAATACACCAATTAAAAGAGATGATCAGAGTGGATCAAAAAACAAGACCCAACTATATGTTGTTTATAGGAAACACACTTTAAATATAAAGACATGTATAGATTAAAAGTAAGGGGATGCAGAAAGATATACCATGGTAACACTAATCAAAAGAAAGGGGAGGGCTTCCCTGGTGGCGCAGTGGTTGAGAGTCCGCCTGCCGATGCAGGGGACATGGGTTCGTGCCCCGGTCTGGGAGGATCCCACATGCCGCGGAGCGCCTGGGCCCATGAGCCATGGCTGCTGAGCCTGCGTGTTCGGAGCCTGTGCTGCGCAACGGGAGAGGCCACAGCAGTGAGAGGCCCATGTACCGCAAAAAAAAAAAAAAAAAAAAAAAAAAAGAAAGGGGAGTAGCTATATTAATTTCAGACAGAGCAGTCTTCAGAGCAAGGAAAGTCATCAGGGATAAAGAAATATTACATAATGATAAAGGGATAAATACTCCAAAAAGACCAAAAAAATCCTTAATATACATGTGCCTAACAACAGAGTGTCAAAATACATGAGACCAAAACTGATAGAACTGCTAGGAGAAACAGATGAATCCACTATTATAGTTGGAGACTTTGACACTCCTCTATCAGAAATGGACAGATCCAGCAGGCAGAAAATCAGTAAGGACATAGTTGAACTCAACAGCACCATCAATCAACTGAATATAACTGACATCTATAGAATACTTCATCCAAGAATAGCAGATTACACATTCTTCTCAAGTTCACATGGAAGGAACATTCACTAAGACAGACCTCACTTGAGGCCATATAACACACCTTAACAAATTTAAGAGAATGGAAATCATACAATGTCTGCTCTCAGATGACAATGGACATAAAAAAGAAAAGCAAATTAAAGCCAAAGTAAGCAGAAGAAAATTAATAATAAAAATTAGAACAGAAATCAATGAAATTAAAAACAGGAAATCAATAAAACTAAAGTCTGATTCTTTGAAAAGATCAATAAAGTTGATAAACCTTTAGATAAGCTAACTAAGAAAAGAAAGGGAGTTCTCTGGTGGTCCAGTGGTAAAGAATCCACCTTACAGTGCAGGGGACGTGGGTTCGATCCCTGGTCAGGGAACTAAGATCCCACATGTCGTGGGGCAACTAAGCCTGTGCACCGCAACTATTGAGCTCAGCGCCTCAACCAGAGAGCCTGCGTGACGCAAACTACAGAGCCTGCGTGATGCAAACTACAGAGCCCATGCGCTCTGGAACCCTCATGCCATAACAGAGCCCACACGCTCTGGAGCCTATGCGCCACAACAAGAGAAGAGAAAACCCACACGCCACAACTAGAGAGAAGCCCACGCGCCACAACTAGAAAGAAGCCCGCGTGCTGCAGTGAAGATCCTGCATGCCTCAACAAAGATCCTGCATGCTGCAACTAAGACCCAACGCAGCCAAAAGAAAAAAAAATTAAGTACAACCTAATGAAATCTGAACATGTTATGAGACTACAGGGTAGGGAGAAACCAGCTTTATAAGAATTGGGGAAGTCATGATAAAGGAAAATAAAGATAATATTAAAAAAAAAGAAAAGAGAGAAGATACAAATTATTAGTATCAGATATGAAAGAGGGACACCACTCCAGATTACATGGATGTTAAAAGGATAATAAAGGACTATTATGAACAACTCTATGCCCACAAACTTGATAACCTAGATGAAATGGGCCAATTCCTTAAAAGACACAATCTGCTAAAACTCACACAAGAAAAAATGGACAATATGAATAGGTCTATATCTATTAAATAAATTGACTCAATAATTAACAACCTTCCAAAACAGAAAGTACCAGGTCCAGATGGTCCACTGGTGAATTCTAGCAAACATTTAAGGAATAAATTATACCAATTCTCTACAATCTCCTCTAGATGATAGAAGCAGAGAGAATACTTCCTAACTTATTCTGTGAGGCCAGCATTACTCTAATACCCAAACTAGAGAAAGACATTAGAAGAAAAGATGACTACAGACCATTCTCTGTCATGAACATGGATGCAAAAATCCTCAACAAAATATTAGTAAATCAAATCCAACAATGTATAAAAAGAATTATAAACCACAACCAAGTGGGATTTATCTCAAGTATGCAAGGCTTGTTCAACATTCAAAAATTAATTAATATAATCCATCACATCAGCAGGCTAAAGAAGGAAAATCACATGATCATATCAATAGGTAAAGAAAAAGCATCTGACAAAATCCTACACCGATTCATGATAAAAACTCTCAGCAAACTAAGAATATATGGGAACTTCATTAACTTGATAAAGAACACCTACAGAATACCTACAGTAAACATTATACTTAATGGTGAAAAACTCAAAGCTTTCCTGCTAAGATCAAGAACAAGGCAATGATGTCCCCCACTCTCACCACTCCTTTTCAGCACTGTACTGGATATCCTAGCTAGTGAAATAAGATAAGAAAAGGAAATAAAAGTCACAGAGATTGGGAAGGAAGAAAAAAAACTGTTCGCAGATGACATGATCATCTATGTAGAAAATCCAAAAGAAACAACAAAAAACTCCCAGAATAAACAATTATAGCAAAGTTGCAGGATACAAGGTTAATATACAAATGTCAACTGTTTTACTATATACCAGCAATAAGCAAGTGGAATTTGAAATTAAAAACATGATGCCATTTACATTAGTACCTCCGAAAATGAAATACTTAGGTGTAAATCTAACAAAATAAGTAAAAGATCTACATGAGGAAAATTATAAAACTCTGATGAGAGAAATAAAAGAAGAACTAAATAAATGGGCATTTATTGTCAAGATGTCATTTCTTCCCAACTTGATCTATAGATTTAATGCAATCCCAATCAAAATCCCAGCAAGTTATTGTGGATGTTAACAAACTGATTCTAAAGTTTATATGGAGAGGCAAAAGACCCAGAATAGCTAACACAATACTGAAGAAGAACACTGTTGATAGACTGACACTACCTAACTCCAAGATATACTATAAAGCTATGGGTAATCAAGACGATGTAGTATTGGTGAAAGAACAGATTAAAAGATCAATGGGACAGAATAGAGAGTCCAGAAATAGACCCATATAAATATAGTCAACTGATATTTAACAAAGGAACAAAGGCACACATTCTTCTCAAGTGCACATGGAATATTCTCCAGGACAGACCACACGTTAGGCCACAAAACAAGTCTTAATAAATTTAAGAATACTGAAATCATATCAAGCATCTTTTCTGACCACAGTGGTATGACACTAGAAAACAGGAAAATTCACAAATATGTGGAAATGAGACATGCTACTGAACAACCAATGGGTTAAAATGAAGAACTTGAAAGAGAAATAAAAAAAATACCTTGAGACAAATGAAAATGGAAATGTAAGATACCAAAACTTATGGGATGTAGCAAAATCAGTTCTAAGAGGGAAGCTAAGAAAAATAAATACCTACCTCAAGAAACAAGAAAACTCTCAAATGAACAACTTAACTTTCCAGTTCAAGGAACTAAAAGAGAAGAACAAACGAGGCCCTAGTTAGGAGAAGGAAAGAAATAACAAAGATCAGACCAGAAATAAATGAATTAGAGGGATGTCCTTGGTGGCGCAGTGGTTAAGAATCTGCCTGCCAATTCAGGGCACGCAGGTTCGAGCCCTGGTTTGGGAAGATCTCACATGCCACGGAGCAACTAAGCCCGTGCACTACAACTACTGAGCCTGTGCTCTAGAGCCCACGAGCCACAACTACTGAGCCCGCGTGCCTAGAGCCCGTGCACCGCAACGAAAAGTAGCCCCCACTTGCCACAACCAGAGAAAGCCCGTGTGCAGCAATGAAGACCCAACGCAGCCAAAAACAAACAAACAAATAAATAAATTTATATATATACATAAAAGAATTAGAGACTACAAAGACAATAGAAAAGAGCTGGTTCTTTGAAAAGATAAACAAAATTGACAAACCACCAAGAAATCACCAAGAAAAAGAGGACAAAAACAAAAAAAACAAGAAAAGCAAAAAACCAAAACAAACAAACAAAAAAACCCCACAGAAATCACCAAGAAAAAGAGGACAAAAACAAAAAAAACAAGAAAAGCAAAAAAGCAAAACAAACAAAAAACCACCACAGAAATGAAAGAGACATTCCAACTGGTACCTCAGAAATACAAAGTATCATAAGAGACTACTACAAACAATTGTAAGTCAACAAATTGGACAACTTAAAAGAAATGGATAAATTCCTAAAAACATACAACCTTCCAAGACTGAGTCATGAAGAAACAGAAAATATGAACAGACTGTTTACCAATAAGGAGACTGAATCAGTAATCAAAAACCTCCCAACAAACAAAAGTCCAGCACCAGATGGCTTCATTGGTGAATTCTACCAAACATTCAAAGAATTAATACCAATCCTCAAACTTCCAAAAAATAAAAGAGGAGGGAATACTTCCAAACTCATTTTACAAGGCCAGCATTACCTTGATACCAAAACCAGTCAAGGACACCACAAGAAAAGAAAATTATGGGCCAATATCCCTGATAAACTTAGATGCAAAAATCCTGAACAAAATAGTAACAGAATTCAACAATACTTTAAAAAGATCATAAACCATGATCAAGTGGGGTTTATTCCAGGGATGCAAGGATAGTTCAACACCCAAATCATTCAATGTGATACACCACCTTTACCAAATGAAGGATAAAAAGCGTTCGATCATCTCACTAGATGCAGAAAAAGCATTTGACAAAATTCAACAACCATTATGATAAAAATTCTCAACCAAGTGAGTATAGAGGGAACATACCTCAACATAATAAAGGCCATACATGGCAAGCCCACAGCTAACACCATACTGAACAATGAAAAGCTAAAAGCTTTTCCTCTAAGAGGAACAAGACAAGGATGCCCACTCTTGCCACTTTTATTCAACATAGTACTGCAAGTCCTAGCCAGAACAATTAGGCAAGAAAAAGAAATAAAAGGCACCCAAATTGAAAAGGAAGAAGCAAACCTGTCATTATTTGCAGATGATACATAGAAAACCGAAAGACCACCAAAAAATTCTTAGAACTAATAAGTGAATTCAGCAAAGTTTCAGGACACAAAATCTATACACAAAAAGTCTATTGCATTTCTATACACTAATAATGAACTATCATAAAGAGAAATTAAGAAAACAATTCCATTTATAATCACATCAAAAATAATAAAATACCTAGGAATAAATTTCACCACAAAAGTGAAAGATCTGTACACTGAAAACTAAGACACTGACAAAAGAAACTGAAGAAGACACAAATTAATGGAAAGATATTCATGCTCATGGACTAGAAGAATTAATATTGTTAAAATGCCCATACTACCCAAAGCAATACACAGGTTCAATCAGAAGATCTGAATAGATATTTTTCCAAAGAAGACATACAGATGGCCAAATGATACATGAAAAGATGTGGAACAACACTAATCTGTATCCATGGATACAGAGGGCCAGTCATATATGGAATCTTAAAACAAAACAAAAGCCCACCAAACTTACAGAGAACAAATTGGTGGTTACCAATGGTGGGGGGGGGTTAAGGGGGTCAAATGGGTGAAGGGGGTCAAAAGGTACAAACTTTCAGTTATAAAATAAATTAGTCATGGGGATGAAAGGTACAGCATGGTGACTACAGTCAATATATATTACATATTGGAAAGTTGCTAAGAAAGTAAAAGTTCTCATCACAAGAAAAAAATTCTGGGAATTCCCTGGTGGTCCAGTGGCTAAGACTCCACGCTCCCAATGCAGGGGGCCCAGGTTTGATCCCTGGTCAGGGAACTGGATCCCACATACCGCGACTAAAGATCCCACATGCGGCACATGCGGCAACTAAAGATCCTGCACGTTGCAACGAAGATTCCACACACGGCAACGAAGATCCCACGTGCCGCAACTAAAACCTGGCACAGCCAAATAAATAAATAAATAAATAAGAAAAGAAATTCTGTAATTATGTATGGTGATGGATGTTAACTAGATTTACTGTGGTGATCATTTTGCAGTACATATAAATATCAAATCATTATGCTGTACACCTGAAACTAATATAATATGTCAATTATACCTCTTTTTTTTTTTAAAGGAGCAAAAGCAATATAGTGGAACAAAGATAATCTTTTTAACAAATAGTGCTGGGACAACTAGCAATCCATATGCAAAAAAGTGAATTTAGACACAGACTTTAAATCCTTTGAAAAAACTAACTCAAAATGGATCATAGACATAAATGTGAAACACAAAACTATAAAACTCCCAGAAGATAACACAGGAAAAGACCCAGGTAATCTTGGGTTTGGCAATGACTTTAGAGACAACAACAAAGGCATAATCAATAAAAGAAATAATTGATAAGCTGGACTTCATTAAATAAAAACTTGTGTTCTGTGAAAGACAATGTCAAGTGAATGAGAAGGTAAGCCATAGCCTGGGAAAAAGTATTTGCAAAAGACACATTTGATAAAGGACTGATATTCAAAATACATAAAGAACTCTTAAAACTCAACAATAAGGAAACAACCCAATTAAAAAATAGGCCAGGGCTTCCCTGGTGGCGCAGTGGTTGAGAGTCCGCCTGCCGACGCAGGGGACACGGGTTCGTGCCCCGGTCCGGGAAGATCCCACATGCCGCGGAGCGGCTGGGCCCGTGAGCCATGGCCGCTGAGCCTGCGCGTCCAGAGCCTGTGCTCCGCAACGGGAGAGGCCACAACAGTGAGAGGCCCGCATACCGCAAAAATAAAATAAAATAATAAAATAAAATAAAAAATAGGCCAAAGACCTTAACAGACATCTCGCCAAAGATATACAGATAGCACAAAAACATATAAGAGATGCTGCACATCATATGTCATCAGGGAAATGCAAATTAAAACGACATACCACTACACATCTATTCTATTGGCCAAACTCTGGATCACTGATAACACCAAATGCTGACAAGGGTGTGAAGCAACAGGAACTTTAATTCATTGCCAGTGGGAATGAAAAAATGGTAGAGCCAATTTGGAAGACAACTTGGCAGTTTCTTACAAAAATAAACATATTCTTACCATACGATCTAGCAATCATGCAGTTTGATATTGATCCAAAGGAGCTGAAAATTTATGTTCACACAAAAACCTGCACATGGATTTTTATAGCAGCTTTATTCATAACTGTCAAAACTTGGAAGCAACCAAGATATCCTTCAGTAGGTAAATGGATAAATAAACTGTGGTATGTCCAGACAATGGAATACTATTCAGTGCTAAAAAGAAATGAGGTATCAAGCCATGGAAAGACATGAAGGAACCTTAAATGCATGTTAAGTGAAAAATGGCAATCTGAAAAAGGCTACATACTGTATGATTCCAACTATATGGCTTTCTGGAAAAGGCATAGCTATGGACACAGTAAAACGATCAGTGGTTGCTAGGAGTCGGGGGAGGGGTGGAAGGAAAGATGAATAGGTGGAGCACCGAGGATTTTTAGGGCAGTGAATATACTCTGTATGATAATATAACGATGACTGTATGTCGGTATACATTTGTCCAAACCCATCAAATGTACAGCACCAAGAGTGAACTCTAAGGTAAGCTGTGGACTTTGGGTGATTATGATGTATCATTGTAGGTTCATTAGTTGTAACAAATGTGCCACTCTGGTGGGGGATGTTGATAATGGGAAGTGCTATGTTTGTGTGGAGGCAGGGAGTACATGGGGAATCTCTGTACTGTCCTCTCAATTTTGCTGTGAACTTAAAACTGCTCTAAGAAAAGTCTTAAAATTTTTTTGGAAAACCACTAAGTAAAAGTAAATAGATTGCTGCAAGTTTATTCTCATAGAGTGCTCAGAAAAAGAGCCTGAAAAATTAAGCCTGAAGTAGAGTACTCATTGCTTATATTTCTATAAGACAGAAAAGCATGGCATAGCAGAAAAGTCCAGCTTCTAAACAAGAACTGTAGTCTCTTTGACAGAGCTCCAATCCAATTATGCCCTAGCCACTGATTTTTCTATCACCACTTCCCCTTTGTTTCAGAGACAGCATCCATGACCTTCTGTTCATGTGGTGGAGGAAGAAATTGCTTCCCAGAAAGGCTTTTAGCCCACTGCATTTTACTAGATAAAGAGAAAACAAAAAGCCATTCCACTCTGACAAGCGGATTCCTGTCTACAGAGGAGCAAAATGCCTCCCTCAGGACTACAAGGTACAATATGTTCAAACCTTTAACCACCGCTCTGCCATGAGCTACTACATATGTGCACACAACCCTCTCTCCTCTGAGCAGTCACATGCATAAATGAAAGTACAAGCCTCCATAAGGCCCTGTCTGGCTGTAGCTTCAAATGCATATAAGTAAAAGAATGCTGAAACAAAGCCTCCCCTTTTCACTTTTGCAATTATCTAGGTAAAAATTAAAAGGGAAGAAAAGGAAAGGCTGAAGAGGGAATAGCTAAATTGTTGAACCTAACATGGTACCTTATAGAACATATTTAGACACCTAGACCCCTGGAAATTTTAGAGTAATTACTTTTATTGTCCCCTCCAAATACAGTCTAAGTGGACTACAGTCTCTTCCTTAATCCTAAGAAATGCCTGAAACTGAAGTATAATAAGACGACAAATGTCTGAAGTTATAAACATTAACACAGTGAAAAAAAATTAATGCACACAGATTGCCACTGTGTAAAAAAAAAATGATGCTAACTGAAGTGATAGATGTCTGTAATACTGTCTGCCCACTCTGGTATTATACAGCTATCTCCACCTACACACCACAACAGAGCTTTAAAATTACCTCAACAACTCTTTTCACTTGAGTCAAATAACTTATGGTAGTGAAAGATTTTTTTGTTTTTGTTGCTATTGTTGTTTTGGTTAGTAAGCTTGAGAAGAGAGACACAAAAATGAGGTAACTGAGGCTAGCATTAAAATGTAGGGCCGGGGCTTCCCTGGTGGCGCAGTGGTTGAGAGTCCGCCTGCTGATGCAGGGGACACGGGTTCGTGCCCCGGTCCGGGAAGATCCCACATGCCGCGGAGCGGCTAGGCCCGTGAGCCATGGCCGCTGAGCCTGCGCGTCCGGAGCCTGTGCTCTGCAACGGGAGAGGCCACAACAGTGAGAGGCCCGCGTACAGCAAAAAAAAAAAAAAATGTAGGGCCTTTTTCATTTTTTAAAAGAATCATCCATCCTATTAGGCTGTCACTGCCTACCTGATAACCTCTTAGGAGCCAAGCTTGTAGTTTCTGTTTGATAGGTTGCTGCCCTGAATCATCTTTTCTTTGTACTTACAGTTTTTCAGAAACTCCTGGCAGTACACACACACACACACACACACACACGTACACATATACACACAACTAACTGACTTGTCAGAGGCATCCAACAAAATAAACAAATGAGATCTTTGGACATCCAGAGTAATCATTTTGATAGCTTGTGACCTTGCCCAATAAGGTATTCTTAGCTCTAAAGCCAAGAATTTGACTTCATGGTCAAAGGTAGGAAAGACAAGACTCTAGTCAGATACTTCCTACAGTTGAATGCAGAGTTACTTTCACATAGTCCACGGTTATATAATGAATCATTATTAGAATCAAGAAGGAAATGTATATTTTAAGCAACTTTCCAGTAAAGGATGAAGACATTCAGACAAACATACAAAGAATCCCTTTACTAAAAATGTCAACTATAAGACTCTCCAGGGACAGTAATGGAGGTCCCTCAAAAAACTAAAAATAGAACTACCATATGACCCAGCAATCCCACTACTGGGCATATACCCTGAGAAAACCATAATTCAAAAACAGTCATGTACCACAATGTTCACTGTGGCTCTATTTACAATAGCCAAGACATGGAAGCAACCTAAGTGTCCATCAACACATGAATGGATAAAGAAGATGTGGCACATATATACAATGGAATATTACTCAGCCATAAAAAGAAACGAAACTGAGTTATTTGTAGTGAGGTGGATGGACCTAGAGTCTGTCATACAGAGTGAAGTAAGTCAGAAAGAAAGACAAATACCATATGCTAACATATATATATGGAATCTAAAAAAAAAATGGTTCTGAAGAACCTAGGGGCAGGACAGGAATAAAGACGCAGACATAGAGAATGGACTTGAGGACGGGGGAGGGGGGAGGGTCAGCTGGGACAAAGTGAGAGAGTGGCATGGACATATATACACTATCAAATGTAAAATAGACAGCTAGTGGGAAGCAGCCTCATAGCACAGGGAGATCAGCTCGGTGTTTTGTGTCCACCTAGAGAGGTGGGATAGGTAGGGTGGGAGGGAGACGCGAGAGGGAGGAGATATGCGGATGTATGTATATTTATAGCCGATTCACTTTGTTATACAGCAGAAACTAACACACCATTGTAAAGCAATTATACTCCAATAAAGATGTTAAATAAATAAATAAATAAGACTCTCCGGGGGGCTTCCCTGGTGGTGCAGTGGTTAAGAACCTGCCTGCCAATGCAGGGGACACAGGTTCGATCCCTGGTCCGGGAAGATCCCACATGCCACGGAGCAACTAAGCCTGTGTGCCACAACTACTGAGCCTGCGCTCTAGAGCCCGCAAGCCACAACTGAGCCCGTGTGCTGCAATTACTGAAGCCCGCATGCCTAGAGCCCGTGCTCTGCCACAAGAGAAGCCACCACAATGAGAAGCCCGTGCACCACAACAAAGAGTAGCCCCCTCTGGCCGCAACTAGAGAAAGCCCACACGCAGCAACGAAGACCCAACACAGCCAAAAACAAATTAATTAATTAATTAAAAAAAATACTCTCCGATCTCTTTTGATCCTTTATGTGTACTTCTACATGTTTTTATCACAAGTTATTTCACATAAATATTTCCATGTATCTACTTAGCCATATATTTCCACTTCCAGTCATAAATGAAATGTCCATCGCATCAACACACCACAGTTCGTAAGAGAAAAGGAAAGAGCAGATATATGAAAGTGCTATGAAGTCAAAGAAGGAAAGATTGTGAGATCTGAGTGGAGAAGAATTCTATTATTTAACAGTTAAGACCCCCCATGCAGTCATACCTCCAAAAAGTCAGAGAATAAACAAGTTATCAATCATTGGGCAGATCATGTATCTCACTACACTGGTAACATACTCCGAATCATACCCTAATTCCACCTTAGTCACATTTCCTCTTATTAACAATCTGTATGGCAGCCACAATAACAAAAGCCCCACTGCTACATGGCACTACATAAAGCAAGACACCCAGATACCATCCTGTGCATTTGGGAGCTTACAGGCATAAAACTAAGATGAGGAAGAAGGGAGTATGAGTGAGGAAGAAGGGAATATGAGTCAGGAACCAATGACCCAATCTAGAAGTCAAAAAGATGACACCACAGTGTTTCTTTGGGCCTATTAGTGGAGAATGCTGAAGCTATGATTTTTAGGTCATGGTTTTCTAGCTCTGTCTACATTTCTGGTTGGTCAAGAATTAGTTTTCCTTCCCATCTTAAAATCATGCCCCTACTACTAAACAGTGGTTGTTTACCTCACAAACAGTTAGATACATCTCAGCAGCATTCCCAGGTACATAAAAAACATTATAGATTAATAAGGCTGAGGCAGTTGCAGAGATGGCTCTTTGTTTTAGTAAGAATTCTTATCTTTTTGTACAGGCAGAGCTCAACTGTCGATCCAGCTCTCTCTGGTATGGCAGCCAGATGACTACCTACATCAGTAACAAACTATAGCTAGGACTTACTTAAATGATTGCTTTTGGACCAGTGCAAAAAAACACTACTTATTCTTTTTTTTTTTTCCCCTGTGCTAGATGTGCATACTTACATGTGTATGGAGAAGAATAAGGAAGCAATTTATCCTAGTAGAAGTGCTGGTCTGAAGTGTGCCTGGGTTTGTATTACATTTCCATCACAAAGTATTGTATGACCTTGTACAAGTTATTTAACCTCTCTGATCCTTAGTTTTCTCATTTGTAAAATGGAGATAATATTATACCCTCCCTCGGGATTTCTAGGGTTAAAGAAAATAATATCTGTAAACTATTTCTGCACAGTATATAAGAGCTCAGTTAGCTTTAGTTATTGTTGCTGTTGCTGCTGTTATTATTATTAGACACTGATACAGTTAAACAATTTTCTTTGTTTTTGTTCTCTCCCATTCCCCCCATATGATCCCCATATAATTTTCCTATACATTATATAAACACAACATTTCCTCTAAGTTGTAGATGTACGTATGCACACATAAGATGTTGGCCTGCACTAACTGCTGTTAATCCTGAACATTATGCTATAGAGCCTAACCTAGGCTAGTGTTCATTTTTACCATAGAGTCAATTCAGTTCAACAAGGAAATTAAATTAGTGCTGAGGCCAAGACTGGAAGATTCTCATATGTAGCCAAATCTAAAAGGTAAAGAGTCAGTATCTCTATGAAAAGAGATCTTACCCAATACCAGGGAGTTAACATTCTAAGTAGATGGGAAACTTGAATCCCAGAACTAAAGAAATCAGGTCACTCCCTTTCCCCCATATTTTATCAATCTAAAATTTCCATGGGAATTCCCTAGTGGTCCAGTGGTTAGGACTCCACCCTTTCACTGCCACGGGCGAGGGTTCAATCCCTGGTTGGGGAACTAACATCCCATAAGCCGCGCCGCACGGCCAAAAAATAGTAATAATAAGTAAAATAAAATAAAATAAAATTTCCAAACCAGGACAAGGAGGAAATGTCTCTTTCTACCCAAAGAGAATTAAGTTGTTTCTAGTGTTTACTGGTGCCCTTCTTAATTTATACTTCTCGGGAATTCCCTGGTGGTCCAGTGGTTAGAACTCGGCGCTTTCACTGCAGGGGCCAAGGTTCAATCCCTGGTCAGGGAACTAAGATTCCATAAGCCGTGCAGAGTGGCCAAAAAAAAAAAAAGATTTATACTTCTCAACTAGCGTCTAGCAGAAGGAAGTTGAGATACCCCAAACAAACCTAACGAGTAAATCTGTTTATCTTTGACATCCTCATAAGTCGTCATGTCTCTTTTGCTTAGGGGCCATCTACCTAAGCCAGTTCTCATCTACTAACCCCTAAACCCAAATAAAAACTTCTATTCCTTTATGTAGCCAATATTACATCTGTGGTTAAACTAATTGATACTAAAGTGTGAATGATAGCTCCCATACTTTTCTAATAACATTAACTTATATGAATCTTTAATTAATGTAGAAGTATATTATTTAAATGTACTTCTACATTTAAACAGAAGTAAATAAATCAGTTTATTTACACGGATTTTTTCAATCACATATAAGGCTGCCAATGGGAGAGAAGGAGAGGAGACTTTATTGTACTCGACTTCAACAAAGGAAAAGGGATCACAGGCTTTACTTCCTCTCACCTTGCCCAGCCCTAATACCTTGACTCCCCAGAAACAGCCCATTCAGTGTTCATCCTGTCCTTGTTCCCAATACCTAGAACCAGTAAAACTGTCTCCAAGCAAGCCAAATCCTTTAACATCAGAGAGACTCCCAGTAGAGAAAAAAGGCTGGCCACATAAATCTCCCTAGATTTGATTCTTGTACTTTTAGAGAGATCTCAGAGCTGTGACCTCACATCTTAATTTTCTCTCCCCCATTCTCCAACTGTTCCCAATCACATGGTTATCTGCTCATGACTTTAAAAAAAATTAAAGAAATGCATGATTCTAACTATATGACATTCTGGAAAAGGCAAAACTATGAAGACAGTAAAAAGATCTGTGGTTACCAGGGGCTGAGGTGGGGTGGGGGATGAATAGGTGGAACAACTGGGGATTTTTAGGGCAGTGAAACTATTCTGTATGACATGGTAATGGAGGATACATGTTATACATTTGTCAAAACGCATAGAATGTACAACACAGGGTGAACCCTTATGTAAACTATGGACTTTAGTTAATAATAATGTACAATATCAGTTGTAACAAATCTACCACACTAATACAAGATGTGGCAGGCTGGAGGTACAACAAGGTGGGGGGTAGATGGGAACTCTTGGACTTTCAATTCTGTAAATATAAAACTGCTCTAAAAAAATAAAGTCTATTAATCTTTTTTAATTAGAGGAAACACTGGTTAATAATCCCCACCAGGTCCAAAGGCTAATAAGAGCCAAGATAAGCAGTACAAGAGGAAAGCAAAAAGTAAAAAATTAAGACTATAAGGCTTGATCTCAAACTGGAGAGGACAATAACTAAAGACAAGGAAAGAGACTTGAGAAAATGAGAGAAAGAGAACTCTCGCAGCATTTTTAGAGTGACTAGTGTGCAAAACACTAAAGCAAATGTTTTCTCCCTCAGAGAAAGAGAAGAGAAGCCAAGCTCATACGGGGCACTGAGATACTCAGCAGAAAAATCACCACCATTAAGCCTCTGGCATACTTACGCGTGTCACCCTGATGCCTCTCCCTGTGGCTAAGAAATCAGAGCTTGTCATTGTAACCAAGTCTGCAACCTGTGCTGGTGCCAATCTGTATAGTAGATTGAGGTATTTTTCAGAAAAATCAAGGGGTAATTGCCCAGTATCAAAAGAAGATCTGACCCTTGAGAGGAGAAAAGAGGCGTTCCTTTTGCCATTGGATGATCCTCTCTGGAATAACATAAATGGCTCTTAGAGAGATTATATATCTGATAAGCAGAGCTGCAACTCTGACGGCCAATTTGCTGAATGCCGAACAGAGCACTCAGCTTTCTACAATGACTCAAAGGACAAGGTAAAGCTGCAGATTTATTCTGCTGACTTTCCTTGCAGAGCTACTCAAGTTTTTCAAAGGCAAAAAGGAAGAACTCTTTCCTTCCAACCCAGGGAATTGCAAATTCCACCTGGGATCTAAAGACAGAACTATGTTTGCTCCAAATCTGACATCATCGATGTGAACAAGAAGATTTAAAAGCTGGAATGATGGCTGGCAATTTTAGTCTTTAGAGCAGAAGCTGGTTCAGCTCTTCAATCTGCCAGCAGAATCAGCAGCCACACAGGGCACATGGTGTGCCAGACTGGGAATGGGCTAATTTCACAAAATTCATTCTCATTCTCTCTGTACTTTCACATGACAATTGCAAATAGTCCAGATTCTTACCAAATCACAATCTTAGGTAGCATATTTCACTGCACAAAGAAATTTCAAAGTAAAAACACAAAGGCACCATTACAAAGAGATAAATCCCAAAGCTTCCATCTTTTCTCCATGATGCTTTCTTTCCTCCTTGAAATCCTTTCCTTAACCTGTTAATTTTATGAGAAGACTTAAAAAGCAAAATCTGACTACAATAAACTATAAATAGCAGCATTTCTGCCTCACAATTTGTATGTCACTTCTTCAAGATGAGATTTTGAAAAAGAAAAGCTTTCTATACATCCTAACTCGAATGTAACAGCCACATGCTATGATTTATAGGACAGTCCCTCTGTGGTTAAATAGATTCAACCGTCAACAGACAAAAGAAAAACTAGGCTTGAGAGTTAAAAGATACCCAATTTGTTTAAAACCTTTTTTTTATGTTACCTTACGATAAACAAAGACTAAAAACCACTAACATTTAGAGGGAGTCAGTTTTATTTTTATTTTTAAAAACATGCATTACTGTACTGAGCAAGTACCCTGGAATAGGTACTGGAGGAAGGGGATTAATAATAACAAAATATAGCTCAGAAAATTATAAGCAGGCTAAACCAGAATAGTATTTTTCCCCAAAAACAAAATACCCCTTTTTAGAAAAATGAAGGAAAAGAGGACAAAAGAAGTTTTGCTCTATAAATAATGCTATCAAACAATTATATGTCTTAAATTTTTAGACATAACCCAAAGTCTAAAATATAGCTAACTGAAATTTAGCTAAGTACTTGCAACTGTAACCCTTTTAAAGGGATTTACCGTTTAGTTATAAAGACAATTAAGACTGAAACCTGGCTCTGACCAAACTCCAGTTGAAGGTGCTTTTCTTGTATTATAAAGTCCAATTTAAAAGGGGCATTTTGTTTTATTTAAGTCACTAGCATATGGTTAAAAAACTTAAGTTTGCCCCGTTACATCCTTTGAGCAGAACATTTAAGTTCTCTTTCTTCTCCTACGAAAGAGCATCCAGAGAGCATCTCTTGCACCTTGTTCATAATGCACAATTTATCGGCATTTCGTTTCCTTTCTAAATGGCCGGGAGGGAAGAAGAGCTCCATAGCCACTGTGTGTGGTTAGTAATGGCGCTTTTACTTGTCATTGTACAAAGCCTGTTAAATATTTACAACACAGCAATATCTAGTCCTAAACACCCAGTTGTGAGTTTGAATTTTTTTAGAAATAAATCTATGACAAGTTTTCCCCAGCAAAACGCCAGAAGACTCTCCTAACAGCTTCAAGAGACCCAGCAGGTCCAGAGGAGCAGTTATAGGCCATCTGGTGATTACTTATTATTATTTATACAGCAGTGTAGATGTACACACAGATGTGTTATGAATCCACATACAGAGTAGGCCTTAACAAGGGCTTCAGACAAAACGCAACTGCTGAGCAAGTCAATCTGCATTAAAGAAACATGCTAACCAGACAGAAGGAGCACAGTGGCTGTGCTTCAAATTTGCCGCATTAGCTGGAAGAGTTTTTAATAAAAGAACGAAGAATTCTATATAATGATGACAATATCTTGTAAGTTAACAACCTAGTTATATGTACATGGTTTTGCAGGGGTGGCAAAAGAGGGATTAATGAAGGACAGGCTCTCATATCCAGAAGGCGGTTTATAAACTCAGCAGTTTGTAAAAGAAGGGACTAGGAAAGAGGCCCTTCTCCTGACTTAGGATGAACAGAGATACAAAGACAGAGGATTTTTTTTCTACCAGGAATGTTCTGAGAACAGTTTCTGGGCTCCCATACCAAATATTAAGTCATATCCAAGGAAAACAAGAGTGAGTAACTGAAAATTTTCACCTTAATTTCTTGGGTATAGCTCCAATTAGGTTCATAACAGCCTTTTTTTTTTGGCAGACTAGAGCTGGGATGCTTTTAATCTACTATGCTCTTAGTAACATAATAATTAATATAACACAAAAAATAAAATAATCAACCACTTGTTTCTAAGAGTAAATGTCAAGAGTGCCAGATCTGACATTAAAAAAACTTGGGTTTAATTCCTTGCTTTTAACATGTCTACATTTTTCATCCCAGTCCCAGTTTTTTTCTTTACTATGCATAACAGTGGTCTACTGCTGTTACAAGATTACATAAAACTGCAGCATACTTAAAGTGGACTGAAAGTTATTTCAAAATCAACATATTATTACAAAAAACAAGGTTAGCATTTGGCCTAATTGTGTATAAGGCAGTGTATTTTCAGCTGCCTGACAGCATGCAGGCACTCTTACCAGATGGGAACTGGATTAATTATTGAATGAAATATGAATTATTAAATAAAATTTTGAATTTTATTTTTTTATTTTGTGGTACGCAGGCCTCTCACTGTTGTGGCCTCTCCCGTTGCAGAGCACAGGCTCTGGACGCGCAGGCTCAGCGGCCATAGCTCATGGGCCTAGCCGCTCTGCGGCATGTGGGATTTTCCTGGACCAGGGCACAAACCCGTGTCCCCTGCATCGGCAGGCGGACTCTCATCCACTGCGCCACCAGGGAAGCCCCAAAATTTGAATTTTTAAAAAACTCTTGGCAGGGGGTGAGAAAGAAAGGCTTATTTGTTTGCCTGAAATTGTTTTCACCTGTCGAAGCATGTAAAGCTAGCACAAATCACAGCACATATCACCACAAGTGGTGTTTATGTACCAGAGCCATTTTTTCCTATGTTATTCTCCAATTCAAGATGCTCCCCTAACATAAAGAATTAGTAATCAGCACCAGCCATTCTTCCTTGCTTTTCTTTTGTGCCAATGCCAGTTAATAGGCAAACTTGCCAAAGGGACAGAACTGACAATCCAGAGTCCCACAGTACCAGTAGAGCCTATTTCACGGGAGGGCTGGGATAACAGGAATAATCTCTATAGATCTGTGTTACATAGGCAATAAAATATACACCTTTGCAGCATGCCAGCATTTAACCAATCATAGAAGCTATTTGTTGCCTCATATATTACAAAGCAATAGAGATTTAAGGGATAATGTTCATGGAGGCAGAGGATACGAAGCAATAAACAGCACTGGAGGTTGGTTAAATGCCAAGTGAAGCCAGGACTACAGCACCATAAACATTATTCCTATTATATGACAAGATAAGGATGTAAAGAAGCTGCCCTCCATCCCACCACAACTAGGGCTCTACTGCCACCCTGGCCTTCGGAAGGGAAAGCAGGCTCCGGAGGTCTATGAACTAGTTATACGTGTCGTGTCTCAGAAAGATATGAACAGAACCTCAACCTGTACCTAAATGTTCTCTGGGAGAAGAAAAGATCTGGTAGTAGATATCCTCGGTGGGGGTGGGGTGGGATAGAATAACAGCACCTCAGCATCACAATGGGTAGAGAAACAATCAAAGGATTTTTCCTTAAAAGGACAGAGTCATACACAGTGGTTATGACAGAAACCCTTCTCAAAAATGGCTAATAATGGGATGATACTATCCATGAATAGTATCTTCTCAGAGGAAATGTGTTCCTGTTCTTAAGGAAATAGACATTCTAAGTAATAAGCTTATACAACCAGCTTCTGCTCAAAGACTTGATGGTGGTAACCAGAGGGACTACTTAAATCTGCATAATTCATACTGCAAACCAGCATCATGGGCCTGAAAGGGAGGTATAGGAATATGGAAATTGTTGACTCCTGGTAATAAAAATTGGACAAGGAATTCCCTGGCAGTCCAGTGGTTAGGACTTCGAGCTTCCACTGCAGGGGCACGGGTTCGATCCCTGGCTGGGGAACTAAGATCCCACAGGTAGTGCGGTGCGGCCAAAAAAAAAAAAAAAAAGGTACAAATTTCCAGTAAAACATTTTAAGGGAATTCCCTGGTGGTCCAGTGGTTAGGACTCCATGCTGTCACTGCTGAGGGCCCGGGTTCAATCCCTGGTCACGGAACTAAAATCCCACAAGCCTGGAGGCATGGCAAAAAAAAAGGACAAAAAGCATCCAAAAGGTAAGTTATCAAACTGTATCCACATGAAGTAACATCTCAAATTCAAGATTACTGACACATAGTGATTTTTCCTGCATCCACATGCAACAGAACTTTATAATCCACCTTCAAGTAAAAGTGCCCCCCAAAGCATTAAAAACTTACAAGACTTCCTAGATTCAGCACCAAACTGTATTTCTAATATTTTAATAACACAGAGGCAAAGCTATTTTATAGTTACGTTTTTTAAATAGATGCTGTCTTATAAACATTTTTAAAACCCATACAACTCAAATTCAACCAGCCCTTTACCACAGGGTATCTGGGGCTCTGCTGCCTTAACAACACTAACCCATTCTCCAGAGGCAGCTCTATTAACTATTCCTGCTACCACATTCTGTAAAGAAATATTAGCAGGAATATTTTTCCCTGAGTTCCTCTTCATGAGGGTGATGAGGCCTCAAGAGAAACCGAGACTCAACAGGAGAATAGGAATAAGTTAGCTCAAAAAACTCTATCACCTGTCTTTTCAGATAAGAATGCAAAGAATACAAACTTCAGCAGCCATCTTTTTTTAAAAAGTACATGTAGCATATTTAGAACTCAGCTGTGTCACATCAGACTTACTGTTGGGAAGTGGATCATGAACAGAATCCAAAAATAACAGCCATTAAAGACCTAGCAACCAAAACATGTTTACGTATCCATTGAAAGCCCGGTGGTTTTGATTATATGGTGGAGAGCATAATCCACTAGTCTATTTTAGGTGAATTTTCCTTTCACCTCCCCTTAATATTAAGGCATAAGATGATTTCTGAATTTAAGGGTACACAGGGTAAAATCTGGGCAGAAAACAGATATTTAAATAATACAAGATTCCTACAACTTTTGTTGGTTGTTTTTTTTATGGATCAGTCTCTTGAATTATAATTTGCTTTCATTCCTTCTTCCTCTAACTGGTAGAAGCCACTGATTTTTGAGACTTCTATGGCTGCTGAGCTCTAAACATGCCTTGCAAAAATGATCATGGTCCTTATTACCCCTCCTGGGACTTACATACCCTTTTTATTATTCTACCATTTCTGGAGTAATCAATGAATCAGTGACAACTGATTATAAATAGGCTTGAAGGCCTCAAAGTGGCTCCAGAATGAAACCATTTTCAAGGTAATAAGGAAGCTGGGACGACAGGCCAAGGGTAGTTCACTTTACCAAATTTATCTTCTCTGTCAGATTTTCACTATTTCATATAACATAAAGCAATCATAGTAAATCTTATAGAGATGCCACTCTAGAGTTATTTGTTACTAGATATTGGGAGAAACCTGAAAGGAGACTAAATATAACTAAAGAACTACAATCTCAGGACTTCCTTGATGGTGCAGTGGATAAGACTCCGCGTTCCCAATGCAGGGGGCCTGGGTTTGAACCCTGGTCAGGGAACTAGGTCCCACATGCATGCCACAACTAAGAGTTCGCATGCCACAAGTAAGGAGCCCACCTGCAGCAACTAAGACCCAGTGCAACCAAATAAATAAATAAGCAAGTAAATAAATATTAAAAGAAGTATAATCTCACCTGACCATAAAGTTTTTTTTTTTGTTTGTTTGTTTTTTGTTTTTTTTTTTTGCTGTACGCGGGCCTCTCACTGCTGTGGCCTCTCCCGTTGCGGAGCACAGGCTCCGGACACACAGGCTCCGCGGCCATGGCTCGCGGGCCCAGCCGCTCCGCGGCATGTGGGATCCTCCGGGATCGGGGCACGAACCCGTGTCCCCTGCATCGGCAGGCGGACTCTCAACCACTGCGCCACCAGGGAAGCCCCTGACCATAAAGTTTTGACAGGCAAAGCAGGTAAAAGGATGAATCATGCTACCTCAAAGCTTTAAGTTGTAGCTTTTTATCCTTTTTTCTGTGAAACAGGTAACTTGAATCCAAAAGAAGGTAGCAATCTCCCTCAGTTCCACACTCACTGAGGGAAAAAAAGCCTCAGGATCTATGCCAGAGGTTATAATGAATCCTAATGACCAAAATACCAACAAACAATTCAGAAATGGGAGGGAAAAGTAGGGGAAGGAAAAGGCTTATGGTAAACAGAACCCGACAATACAAGAAGGACCCAAAGTAAAAATCCCTGTTTTCCTACCTCTAGTCCAAAATAATGCAAAACAAAAACAAAGAAACAAACACAAAGCCCTTCTGGGATCTCACAAATCTCAGTGAAAACTACTTTTTTCTGATGAGACAGCCTGAAGAAACCCTATTGATATATTTTCTTTCTCAGAAAGCTTAAGATATGCTTTTCCTATGTATTCCTTTATTTTTACCATCCATTTTTATTTATTTAAGTCCTTGTCTGGGTAGTCTTAAGCATACAATACGTAAGAGGGGCACTGAGCAGCTTAAACAATAAGTGAAGAAAAATAAATCTTTTCACCAAAAGTGCAGATTTTTTAAAGTAAGTGAGATAAGTAAAAAGGGTACCGGGTAGCTATTATGGGAGTCACAGTAAGTATTATAATCAACAAATTCACACACAAATTTGGAGGAATCAGATTCAGGTATGTACTCCCATAAAGCTGTCTGAAAAGTGAAACAAATTTACTCTATTTTCCCAAGTGGCTTCTATTGTAAAAATACACACACACACACACACACACACACACATATAAACCACATGAGGAAAACATGCAGTCAACAAACAATACAGTTGAAAACTTTGACAAGGAAGGAAATAAACCCTACAATGCTAAATACTTCAGAATACATTGGCTTTTTTAGTCTTTTATGAAATTTTCAGCATTTACTGGAATTTGGAGTCATCCTTCTGCCCATTCCTTGTCACCAACCCTATTTGTCTCTCAAATTCCAATTCTTAGGAATCTCTGGAGCTTAAATCTCTTCTTTTTATATTTCTCTAAGTATTTACAATGTTTAATAGAACTAGTCTGCAATCTCACATACTACCAGTAAGTGTCACTGGACAGTCACATGACATATTCCTAACTGAAAAGAAATTCAACCCTTTAGGCTCCATAAAATCAACTCTTGAAGGCAAATAAAACTCTCTTGAATAAAACTTTCTTTGTATTCCTTTCTTCATCCTTTGTGGAACATGGCAGAATGGGAGGATCTAGGAATAAGTGTTAAGAAGGTACAAAATGAAAAAAAAAAAAAGGCAGTTTCAACAAAATTATTTAAAAAGTACATGATGAAAAATATTTGACACAATGTATACGCATACAAACAATAACATGGCAGCTAACACACAGAACAAGGCATTTAATGGTGTCAGACAGGGAAAATGGCTGAGAAAACTTGTAGCTGATACATTGCTGTGAGATCTCGGATTCTATGTTGGATTTGTCCTTCCTAGACAGGTATTTGCCTTAGCTGCTAACAATGATTTTCTTGATCAACAGTCAAAAGAAACTTTTTATTTCTTATTTAAAAAATCCAAAATAGACTCTGGCAAATTGAGGTTCACAGTGAATGGGTGCATTTTCAGCTTCCTAACCAAATATGCTGAGCAGACTTTTACATCCATGAAGGTTGAAGAAAAGATATTTCTAAACTTGCTTTGTATTTAAATAAATAGCTTTAGAAAGGAGGCGAGAGCAACACGTATTCCTCAACACTGTGTGTTGCGAAACAAACACCAGTAGAATAACAATATGAAAGAGAGCAAGGCAGATTTCATTACGGTAGAGTGCCTACATTTCCTCATAACTTGGATTTACACACTACAAATCCTCTGATCTGATTACCTCCAGTGATCACGTAAAACACTGGCTTTAAACTCTTTGCCTTAGTGATAAAACAGCCACTTTGATTCACAACGAGACATTCACAATAAAGTATATTGTAAACGTACCTGTCCACAGCCCGGGGCATTGCACACAAACGGTCTGTCGTCTCCCATATTTCATATAGCAGAGCAGAGCTGAGGAGGGGGAGGTAGGGGGAAAAGTTATGTTAAATACGTTGGAGTTAAAAAAAAAAAAAGTGCTTCAAAAATATCAAGCCTAGAAACAGGTGTTCCAAGAATGCCGTCTATCAAAGCTGTAAACACGGGCTACTTTGGGGAGACCCATTAGACAGGTGGCATATGATCTACTGTGCCTCAGTTGAAACTTTTAATTAGAAAAATTTAAACCTAAAGAGTCAAGGAATTTCAAGCCTTTTACTAGATTTTTCCCTCTTTCTGCTACAGTATATAACACACTTCTCCAGTCTGCTGAATTACAACCAGTGCAGTTCCCTATGTCAATAAATTCACTGAACACTCGATGCGGAAGCCATATTTCTGAACTAGAGAAGACCAAAATTTGTCATTTAATTAATTAAGGGATTATAGGAGGGGTGCTCCATTTTACAGGGCCATAATCTGGCTCCCTGGTGTATAAACAATGAGACTGTTGGCAAGGGCCGTTTATCCCAGATTATTGCCAAAGAAAACAAAGCACCCATCCTATTGGGCTACATGGGAAATGATTTTCATTAATAAAAAAATAAAAATAAAACCCTTCTCTCCCCAAAGGGAGCCTCCTTCTCCCCCCACCAATCGTTGGTGGCAAATGGAGAAATATCGGTGCCCTTCCCCCCGATTCTATTTATGGCTACGTTTTTAAAAGCAGCAATAAAACAAATGTCGACTCTTTGGGGGTTTACTGGGTGAATATGTTCCGGCTGTTTGTGCTGCTCTCGGCCAGAGTTCTTGGGCTGCTCTGTTGCAGCCAACAGATGTGTGCTGCTGCAGGGGATAAAAGAAATGGCACTAAAAGGCATCACCATCCATCCTCTCCGTTTCTCTTTAGAATTTAACAGGGTTTATACTGTTGTTGTTTTTCAATTATTGAAGCTAAACTTTTGAAATGTTGATCAAAATTCTTTGTCAAAGAACAATAACTCCAAATGAATATGTTGGGGAAATTTCTCATATCCCAACTAGGAATAAAAATAGAGGTAGAGATGGATAAGGATTAGAAATGAAAATCATAGTAAAAATATTCCTAAAAGATATAGAGTATTTTGAAAGAGTGAAAGAGAAAAAAGGGGAGGGTCACAAAAATAGTCTTTATAAAATAAACTCCTAAAGGACATTTTCAAACATCCTTCTACAAGAGAGAAAGCTGTATGAAAGAATACGAACAAGGGAAGATGAAAGAGGAAGAACTACAATTTGAATATGTGTAGAAACGACTTCAGAACTATAACCAAATTTCGAATTTTCATCTTGGAGATAAACCAAAATGTCAGGTTAACCTCAGTCAGATCTACGTCAAAATAAATATTAAAGTGCTAGACCACATCTGGCAATCAGAAAACCATGCCTAAAACTCAGAGGGCAGTGGTAACATCTCTCCTACTCTCTTAAGACTCACTCTAGGGTTGGAAACCCGTATTTCTGGTAGTCTGATCAGTAATTCCACAACTAATCGCTGTTTAAAATTGTGGGGTGCCCCATAAAATACAAAGGGCTTCTTAGCAATCCTTCATTGTGATAGGAACAGGGTCTGACTATGAAGGAAACTGATGCTGCAGCACTGCTGTAATGGAAGAGAGCCTGTATGTACACAGGTGTACACAGATTTATATCACATTTAGCCAGGATAAATTGCTTCAATAAATTCTGTTCCTGGGAGAGGCCAGCTCAAGTTGATGATTGGTACTGGGAAAATGAGAGCTTTATTCTTCACACAGCCCCAGGACAAGGAGGTCTTCTGGTTTGTTTGCTCATTTGTTTTAAATACACTTCCTAGAACTACAACACAGTGCAAAAAATAAATACAAATATACAACAGTAAATAAATGCAAAGACCAATGCCATTATGGCTGAAAACTCAGAACATTTCTGGAAAGTAACTGATCGCTGGAAAAATTCCTAACAACTGCTGTGCTGGAGATAATTTTACTTCCTAGTCCCAGAACCTGCTTTCCTAATAAAATCACTAAATGAGAATTTTATTTCAACAAGATCTTCTAACCTATCTTCAATCAGGAAGTAAACTACAAGGGATAGAGCAGATATAACATAAGCAGGCAGGATTCCTTATTTTTACCTTATGTTTTTTGAGGCTAAGTTTTCTCAGTTTTCCACTGATTTAGAGGAGGAAAAGGGTCTTGGCTGAGAAGTGGGGCAGCACTGGTATAGGAAGTGATTAAATAAATTCTGGAATGGTTTTCCTCAAACCACAGAATTCAAAATTTAACTTGGTTTTGCACAATCACATCACAATTTATGGCTTCCAAATTTTATTTCACTGCATCCTTACTAGGAAATAGAGATGAAAAATCAAGACTTTCTAAAAGCAGAAAAAAAGGCAAAAATAAGTTTTGGGGAAGAGAATTAAAATGTAACAGAAGCAAGCATTTTCATGGCTCTTAAATATTCAAATCTGACGGTCACTAACTAGGATTTCCTGCTTCCTTCCGATTTTGCTGGCTTTTGTTTTGCCATTTTCACTAAAGAGAGATCACAATGGGAGGAAGAAGGCCCTCTTTCTTAAATACCTACAATTATTCTCTTTTTTTTTGGCCCCAACCGCGTGGCACGTGGGATCTTAGTTCCCCACTGGGATCGAACCCACGCCCCCTGCATTGGAAGCGTGGAATCAACCACTGGACCACC
Organism: Hyperoodon ampullatus; assembly: GCF_949752795.1. NCBI lineage: Eukaryota > Metazoa > Chordata > Mammalia > Artiodactyla > Ziphiidae > Hyperoodon > Hyperoodon ampullatus. Next base: position 58,562,748 of record NC_136924.1, read on the forward strand.
AGGGAAGTCCCCCTACAATTATTCTTCAGTGATTCCCTCAATCTCTTGCTCCTTTTCATTTCCATCATTCTTGCTTTTAACTTTAAAGTGAAGTCTTTTTAAAAAAAATGAAATATTTAACAATAATGATCTGTCTCCCCACTTAAAAAGAATTTCCAGTTAACATCCTTCAAAAATTTTTCATTCCCAGTCTGCTGTATCAATTGTTACATATAAAGAATGCCATTGCTTATTTCTATTTGATACTTAAAACTAACCTCTGATATGAGAGGTCAAACTGATGCCTCCTCAAAAACAAATAGCAACACATTTCTGTGGTATAAAGACTGAGACAAAAGGTGAAATCTTGAATAATGATACTGCCATTCACTAGAATTTAACTCACAGCTCATTTGTAACTGTACTGCTTGACAGGTAGATCACGTGTCCAGGCACGGCACTCAAGTCTGTCATCTGTTTCTCAATCTATTCTTCAGGATGAAACTCAAGCATTCTTTAGAACTAAGCAATAAATGACAGACAGGGGATACACATATTTAGAGACATTTCCAAAAGAAAGTGAAATGCTCTCAGTGGTGATCTTAGAACAGGAAAACAAAGATGCATAAAAAGGCTGTCCTAGGGGCCAAGGAAAAGGCTTATGTGCTCAGAATGCATGAATGATAAAAATTGGTATTCACCTAAAAGAGAGAACGTTATCTGAATGCTGGCAGAAAAGTGAAGAAAATCCAAGGTTTACAGAATGATTTTAATAATTGGGGTAATTTCATAGAATCTTTTTTTTTTTTTTTTTTTTTGCGGTACGCGGGCCTCTCACTGTTGTGGTCTCTCCCGTTGCGGAGCACAGGCTCCGGACGCACAGGCTCAGTGGCCATGGCTCACGCGCCCAGCCGCTCCGCGGCACGTGGGATCTTCCCGGACTGGGGCACGAACCCGTGTCCCCTGCATCGGCAGGCGGACTCTCAACCACTGCGCCACCAGGGAAGCCCCATAGAATCTTTCTTAAATAGTTTTGTCAGAGCCAGAAGTATATCCTAAAATGGTCAATGTGCAAATAAGGAAACTGATTCTCTGATTCTGTGTGTATACATATGTATATCTATCTTTTTTTTTTTTTTTAATGGAATGAGGATGGAGTCTGCCACTGAGGTCTACAAAAAGTCAGTTCTCTGGACCTGGCTGTAATATAATTATTTCTTTAGTAACCAACTGATGTTATTAAGATGACCCAACTTAAGGTAAGGAATAAAAGCCATGTATCAATATAAACACACCCAAGGGCCTGTTTGCAGGTTCCTAATAACAAAAAGCAGATATTGCTAAGTATAAAAAAATGAGAAGGGCATATACACCATAAGTATCAAAGATTCATGAAAATCTAGAAGGGGTTCAAACTAGCTATCATTTATTCATTCAAAAGCATTACTAAGGAACTACTAAGTGCCAGGCAAAGCGGACACAAAAGTAAAGACAATAGTCTTTTGCAAAAAAAGAATCTTTCTCTCATCTGTGTCAAAGAAAACCAGAGCTGGACAGTAGTTAAAGCAGTAAAAAACGGATTTTATTCAGGACTATTGCAATAGTGGCTAAGAGATCTCAGTATATAAACCAGGCTCAGTTTCGAATACACCATGGGCGAGTGGGAATTAACAGCCAAGGACCAGGGTGGAGTTCAGTGACTAGAAAATTACTAAGAGGAAACATAAGGGGTAAAGGGGATTCTGGTTAAACTAACCGAACAAGATTCTTGCTGAAGACAGGCCAGGGTGATGAGACATCACCTGAGGGATGGTAGAGGATGAAGAACCTAATCAGATATGAGAGAGAACAGATACTGAGGGTGGGGGGCTCTTGCTAAACTGACTTAGCAGGGTTCTTGCTGAAATTCAGTTTTACAAGAAAGTACACAGATAAGCCTAAAAGAAGGTTCAGCAGCCTGACTAAAGTTTGGTCGGGCAAAGAATCCTTGTCATCTGGCATGAAAGATGCCAAGTAAGTGGTAAGAATGATGGCTTAGTTTACAAGTTCAATTAGTCATAGGTTGATCAGTATACGTATTAGATCCCTTATTATTTCTCCTATTCTTTTTTTTTTTTTTTTTTTTTGCAGTACGCGGGCCTCTCACTGCTGTGGCCTCTCCCGTTGCGGAGCACAGGCTCCAGACGCGCAGGCTCAGAGGCCATGGCTCACGGGCCTAGCCACTCCGCGGCATGTGGGATCTTCCCGGACCGGGGCACGAACCCGTGTCCCCTGCATCGGCAGGTGGATTCTCAACCACTGCGCCACCTGGGAAGCCCTTCTCCTATTCTTTATGGTCATTTATCAAATTATTTTACTAGCAATTCCAGAGTATATTCGAGCACAAAAAAGATGGTTAAGTCTTGGTAAAAGATCTGACAAGGAAGACGTATGAAACTAATAACTACAATTTACCTTTGGGATCAAAAAGTAAATTTAATCATTTAAAAAATTCATTAATTCAGGGACTTCCCTGTTGGTCCAGTGGTTAAGAATCCGCCTTCCAAGGCAGGGGAAGTGGGTTTGATCCCTGGTCAGGGAAATAAGATCCCACAGCCCGCGGGGCAACTAAGCCTGTGTACCGCAACTACTGTGCCCACACGCCTCAACTAGAGAGCCCATGTGCTGCAAACTACAGAGCCCATGGTCTCTGGAGCCCATACGCAACAACTACTGAACCCGTGTGCCACAACCAGAGAGCCTGCACACCACAACGAAGAGCCCGCAAGCCGCAACTAAGACCTGACGCAGCCAAAAATAAATATACTTTTTAAATTCATTAATTCACTGAACACTTTATTCAGTGCCTACCATATCTAGGCCACCAAATTCAACAATGAATGAGACACACAAGATATCTGCCCTCATAGTGCTTCCTTACAGTCTACAAAGAAGAGACAAACACAAAGAAGTTAATAAACAAAATCATTTTAGATTAATAGCAGATAATTGCTATGAAAGAAATGAAATGGTGATGTGTTAGTAACTAGAAGTGGACTACTTTAGCTTCATGAATAAAAAGGAAATGGTTGTATTATCTGTGACCAAAAGGGGAATGGGGAAGAATATAGAGATCCAGTTAAAAACTTCTGGAAGCCTTTCCTTTCATAATACAGTTGATGTTCAATAAATATTTACTGATTTAATCTGAAGTAGATATTCAAGTATACTTTGCTGAAATTTTACACTTATCTTTCCAAGTTTTGCAGAAAGCTGCTGGGTCCACAAAACAACCACTATGCAGGTATTTACGCATTTAAAGCTATATGTATTTTTTGTTTTTTTTTTTTTGCTGTATGTGGGCCTCTCACTGTTGTGGCCTCTTCCGCTGTGGAGCACAGGCTCCGGATGCACAGGCCCAGCGGCCATGGCTCACGGGCCCAGCCACTCCGCGGCACATGGGATCCTCCCTGACCGGGGCGCGAACCCGCGTCCCCTGCATCGGCAGGCGGACTCCCAACCACTGCGCCACCAGGGAAGCCCTAAAGCTATATGTATTTAAAACATATTTTAAATACATATTTACAACTACTTTGTGCCTAAGGTATTTTATGTGACTACACCCAACCAATTCTATGCTTTTCCTATCATACAAATAACACAAAAGCAGCTCTACAGTTTTTGGTTAGACTGTTAAAAATGGGGAGGGGGGAGGTGTTTGTCAAGTTAATTGACACTTAACTGACCCTTGAAAACAAAACCTAGACCAGAGCTTTTAAGGTATACTTTCAAGTATAAAAGAATGCTTGCTAGTCAAGGATGCAGCAGAGAGGGCATCTTAATATGGAACTTGTGGGAGTACATATATGGACAATCTTTTTGGAAAGCAATCTGGCAATGTTTATATTAAGTGTCTTAAAACGTTTTACACCCTTTGAACAAATCATTCTTCTTTCAGGACTTTATTCTGAGGCTAAAACCAGAAACATGGACCATTTATATATGGAAATGTTCATCAGAGTCATAACAAAAAAAGAAAAGGAATTAAATGTTTAAAAAGAATGGATAAATATAAATTAAGATATTGTCTTACAATAGATATATTTAAGTTGTTAATAATAACGTTTCTGAAAGCTATTTAACAACATGAGAAAACGTTATACATTAAGTGGGCAAAAAAAGCAGGATACTAGGGGCTTCCCTGGTGGCGCAGTGGTTGAGAGTCCGCCTGCTGATTCAGGGGACACAGGTTCATGCCCCGGTCCAGGAAGATCCCCCATGCCACGGAGCGGCTAGGCCCGTGAGCCACGGCCGCTGAGCCTACACATCCGGAGCCTGTGCTCCGCAACGGGAAAGGCCACAACAGTGAGAGGCCCGTGTACCGCAAAAAAAAAGCAGGATACAAAATTGCATATGCACCATAATTCCAAATCTATAAAAAAGCAAACAAAATAATAAGCATAGAACAAGATGAGGGAATTAACGTCAAATGTTAATAATGGTTATCTCTGGATAATGGCATTACAGATGATTTTATTTCCCTCTTTCTACCTTCAGTATTTTCCAAAGTCTTTACAATGATCACAGACTACTTTTTTTTTTTTTTTTTTTTTTGGCCTCTCACTGTTGTGGCCTCTCCCGTTGTGGAGCACAGGCTCCGGACGCGCAGGCTCAGCGGCCATGGCTCACGGGCCCAGCCGCTCCGTGGCACGTGGGATCTTCCCAGACCAGGGCACGAACCCGTGTCCCCTGCATCGGCAGGCGGACTCTCAACCACTGCGCCACCAGGGAAGCCCACAGATTGCTTTTAATAAATAAAAAACTTTATAATATAATTTAATAATAAAAAGAATACTGATCTGCATGACTTAGTTAAAAAAAAAAAGGCCCATATCTGCTAGACTATTCCTTTTTTTTTTTTTAAGATTTTTTTTTTTTTTGATGTGGACCATTCTTAAAGTCTTCACTGAATTTGTTACAATATTGCTTTTGTTTTATGTTTTGGTCTTTTGGCTGCGAGGCATGTGGGATCTTAGCTTCCCAAGCAGGGATTGAACCTGCACCCCCCGCATTGGAAGGTGAAGTCTTAACCACTGGACCACCAGGGAAGTCCCTCTGCTAGACTACTCTAAAGCACTAAACAGTATAGTATTTAAAAATTATACAAAGTTGTTCACTCTCTACTACAAAGCAACAGAACCACAGAACCAACTGACAAAGTTCAAAATGAACTACCAAAAAAATCTTTCTAAAAATGTAAACTAACAGCATCAAATAGAAATAGACATGGCGGAAACTTAGATCGATACACAGGGTAAATTAAGCATTTCAAGATAATTCCTTATTAGTTACCCTCAAGGACCCATTTTCAGAATCCACGAAAGCTGCCTAACAACATGTAGTACTTATATTGAACACTTAGAAATTGCCCCAACTGTCCAACACAAAGCCAAGCTTAGCAAGTACTGAATGCCTTTCAGTGAGCTACAAATACGCTAAAAAATTTAGACCAGCACCCAAACAGAGCTCTACAGGCCCCATTCCCCCATGATATTAAAAAGAAAAAAATTATATACAAATAGTTCTCTTCCAAAACCATAACTTTGGATACCAACTTTCAGACTCTTAGATAATTTAGCTGCTGCTAAGCAAAGAGTACAAACACTGAAGCTCTTCACCATAGCAGCCTCAACATTTTATTCTCCATAAGATATTGTGCTCCTGTGACTTGCATTACATCTAGAACACTGACTTTAGGAAAAGATTCCAATAAACCTATGAACAGTGAGACTATAATGAAGGTATGTTAACCCCAGAAAACAAAGAAGACTCATGTTTTACTAGGCAGTAGATTATTTAGGAATTGAAATTTCTTTTCATAAATTCTGGGTTCATTTTCCACTGTAGTATTTAGCAAAACAACAGTTTAACACACTATTTCATTAGTAGGTAAACCAAATGCCCCAAAAGGATTACATAAAAAGCATATATAAGTCTATAACCTTTAACTAATTAGCCTTTTGTAAAGCACTTTGCTAACAGATTGGAAAACTGAGATAGAGAGTTAAAAAAAAATGCAAAAGATGAGTCAAGAGGTTGAGGTTGGACTGAACCCTAGTTACCTGTTCTCACACACCCCAAAGAAGATATAAAAATGGACACTGTATCTTTTGATAACACCGGAAAGTTGTATGACAACTTGCATATTGTATGACTACTTCTAAGTGAATCATGTATTTCCAAGTTTACACACAATAGGTGTTTCTTATGTTTATTATATAAATGAATGTCCAGAAACATGAACTTGAGGGACTATAATTTCTTGGAGCATTATTTTTGTCTAGGAAAATTAAATAATGTTGATAGTTTGAACATTAAGTATATTTTATTATAATTGGGCTTCCCTGGTGGTGCAGTGGTTAAGAATCCGCCTGCCTGCAGGGGACGTGGGTTTGAGCCCTGGTCCGGGAAGATCCCACATGCCACGGAGCAACTAAGCCCATGAGCTACAACTACTGAGCCTCCACTCTAGAGCCTGTGAGCCACAACTACTGAAGCCCGCCCACCTAGAGCCCGTGCTGCGCAACAAGAGAAGCCACCGCAATGAGAAGCCTGCTCGCCGCAACTAGAGAAAGCCCGCTCGCAGCAACGAAGACCCAACACAGCCAAAAAATAAAAATAAGTAAATTTTTTTTAAAAAGTATATTTTAGGGCTTCCCTGGTGGCGCAGTGGTTGAGAGTCCGCCTGCCGATGCAGGGGGCACAGGTTCGTGCCCCGGTCCGGGAAGATCCCACATGCCGCGGAGCGGCTGGGCCCGTGAGCCATGGCCGCTGAGCCTGCGCATCCGGAGCCTGTGCTCCGTGCAACGGGAGAGGCCCGCGTACCGCAAAAAAAAAAAAAAAAAAAAAAAAAAAAAGCATATTTTATAATAATAATTTTAAAACTCATAATCCAGTTATAGTATACATCAAGGATTGGTAAACTCCAGCCCATGGGCCAAATCAAGCCTGCCACTTGTTTTTATATGGCCCACAAGCTAAGAATGTTTTTTACATTTTTAAATGGTTGAAAAAAATCAAAGGAAGAAAATTTTGTGACATGTGAAAACTATATGAAATTCAAATTTTAGTGCCCATAAATAAAGTTTTATGGGAACACAGCCATGCTTATTCTTTGCATGTTGTCTCTGGCTAGCTACTTCTTCTTTTTTTTTTTTTTTTTTTTTGCGGTACGCGGGCCTCTCACTGTTGTGGCCTCTCCCGTTGCGGAGCACAGGCTCCAGACGCGCAAGCTCAGCGGCCATGGCTCACGGGCCTAGCCGCTCCGCGGCATGTGGGATCTTCCCAGACTGGGGCACAAACCCATGTCCCCTGCATCTGCAGGCGGACTCTCAACCACTGCGCCACCAGGGAAGCCCTGGCTAGCTACTTCTGTGCTACAATGCTGGAGTTGTAGTTACAACAAGAGACCTCATGCCTGCAAAGCACATATTTACCATCTGGCCTTAGTTTGCCAACTCCTGGTATTTATGATAACTATTATTAATTAAAACACAAGGTTAAGATATCCCAATTATGACAAATGTCAGAGTGATTGTTAATTAAGGACTTTTACTATGTGACTATTCAAGTACTAATTTCTTTTTATCTGACTTCTCGAAATTTAGAAATTAGGTTTTCTTAAAACATGATTAATTAATCTACCTCTATAGTTCTCAATCTTTAACATATTCATCTAGGCTCCATGTAAAAATACAGATTCCCAGGCCACCTGGATTCTCTTGGCTTTGGGGCCCAAGAATCTACACTTTAAAAAACACCCTTGGTGGGCTTCCCTGGTGGCCCAGTGGTTGGGAGTCCGCCTGCTGATGCGGGGGACGCGGGTTCGTGCCCCGGTCCAGGAGGATCCCGCATGCCGCGGAGCGGCTGGGCCCGTGAGCCATGGCCGCTGGGCCGGCGCGTCCGGGGCCTGTGCTCCGCAATGGGAGGGGCCACGGCGGTGAGAGGCCCGCGTACAGCAAAGAAAAAAAACAAAACAAAACAAAACAAAAACACCCTTGGTAATTCTGAGGCAAATGGCCAGTAACCCACCCTTTGAGAAGCACTAAAATGGTTAGATATTCCTCCCGTATGGTAAACAACTGTATTTTTCAAGTTTGGTACCATGAGACATCAGTTCTCAAAGTGGGCTCCAGGGATCCCTACAGATCCTTGAGACCCTTTCAGAGGGTTCATGGGTGTTCAGATCATACAAGGGTAAAAGATATATTTAAGAGGCAACATAGGCCCATTCATTTTAATGTAACAGAATATTAAAAGTTCACAGATGTGGTATCAGATTCTACACAATAGCTAACCTTTAAGAAACTATCACTTTTCAGATTTTGACGTAGTATCAAAGAAGAAAGATTATCTACAATTATCTGAAAAGAATCTTTCCTTTTCCTATTACATATCTGTGTAAGCACAGGTTTTCTTCGTATATTTCAACCAAAACAACATACTGTAACAGACTGAATGCAGAAGCAGATATGAGAATACAGCTGTTTTTTATTAGCCAGATATTTGATGTTCTTCCCCCAATTTTTTTAAAACTATAGATACAGTTATCTATGTTGTTATTTTAAAATAAGCAAATAAGCAGATAATATTTTAAAATTTTCTCCATTTTAATTTCTAATATACTAAATATTAATAGATATAACCATGATAAAAGCAAAAGCTCTTTGGAGTTCTCAATAATTTTTAAGACTATAGAGGGGTGGGTACTGAGACTAAAAGCAGTTTGAGACTCACAGTTTGAGAAATAAACAGTAGAGTGCCCTGAATTGATCAAAGAGAAAGTTAAAATTAATTTCTGGATTTCAGGCTCAGGCATGCAGGGACAGGTTTCAAAGAAAGGAGCCGGCTTAAATAGACCAAATAGTTTTGCAGCAAATGACTGAAAACAGATGGGAGTGAGAATTAGGCTGAATCATAAGTTAGGCAACACATGGCCAAAGCTTAGAACCTATATGGAAACAGCTTCATACAGGCAACTACTAGACTAGAACTTTCTCTCCAGGCTTTTGGAGGATTCAAGGAACTATGCTGAGCTATTCTCAGAAAGGCTAATAAAGCAAAAACAAAGAAGCAACAACTTGCTAAAGTGACATCAGGAAGCTGAGTTAGAAATAACTAGAGAACATTATACCTATCTATGTTTGGCCTCAATATGATTTTAGAAGTAAAAAAATTCCTGGAAACTGGTAGGCTGTCAAAAATCTAGTGTTGTGTTTTGGTTTTTTGTGTACTCATTTTCAGATGAAGTGAAACAGCAAAGCAATAGCAATCAACCCCAAAACACTGATCTTTAAGGATAAATTTTAAACCTTCATGGACTTAATTTAAATAGGCTGCAAACAACAACAAACCTGATAGACTTTAACATTAAACCCCAGTATGAGTTTGGTCCCAGATAGGAAATAGCTACAATATCCCACAACAATAATCATGGAGACGCTTAGAAATTCTCAAGAAAAAAATCTATTTTCTAAGACTGTCCACATACTGGCAACACAGCGACCTATCTGGGGTATTCCAATGTTCACTGACTTTCAAAAGTCCCTAGCACAGATATGTAAAATATTAGCAAACTACTGCTTGACCAAAGCTTAAAAAAAAATTTTAATGGTGTTACGAAAGACATGTTAGTACCAGAAATATCAGAAAACCCATGTTAAATAAAACTAGGATGGTGTTACTCAAGTTTGATAAAGCTTAAATAAACATCACTGGCCAGAAACTTGGTGCCAACACAAATCATTTACAGCAATCGTATGTTATATTCAATTAGTCATCCTGTTTTTATAATAAAGTCAGGCACATTCCTATTTCAAAAAGAATGGTTATGCTCTATTTTTTACTTTTCTACTACATGGTAAATTTTAAGCCCCAAATAAAATGTGGCCAATTTAGAACATAAATCTCCTCTGTCCGCAATGTCAGAAAGAAGCACTATATCAGATAAGAAGATATTAGTAAGTAATTCCACTCAAAGAAAACAAGTTGGGTTTTGTGAGAAGGTGAGGAGATGGCAGAACAAAACTATTCCCATGAAGGCCCCAGCCGCAAGCTCACAAAGTAACTTTTCAAGCTAAATCTTGGCTCTTGTTAGACTTTCACAAATTGATATTTATTAAGGATAAATGCAGTATTGAATTAGAGAAACTTTCTGCACAGTCAGGTTTCAAATATATGAGAACATTCAGGATTAAACTCACCAAAAGATGAAAAGAAGCTAACAAAGTCATGAGTTTGTAATGAGTTCTGTTCTCCTTCATGACACTACTGTTGTAGCTCACCTTTGGTTTAGTTGGGAATCTTTCCTAGATGTCTGCTTACAAAGTTTTAAAAACTAGGTAGTAAATTTGTCTTTTCATAAAACCTTTTCTGGGCTTCCCTGGTGGCACAGTGGTTAAGAATCCGCCTGCCAATGCAGAGGACATGGGTTTGAGCCCTGGTCTGGGAAGATCCCACATGCCGCAGAGCAACTAAGTCCATGCGCCACAACTACCGAGCCTGCACTCTAGAGCCCGCGAGGCACGACTACTGAGCCTGTGTGCCACAACTACTGAAGCTCATGTGCCTAGAGCCCGTGCTCTGCAACAAGAGAAGCCACTGCAATGAGAAGCCTGCACATCGCAATAAAGAGTAGCCCCCGCTCGCTGCAACTAGAGAAAGCCTGCGCGCAGCAACGAAGACCCAACACAGCCAAAAATAAATAAATTTATATATTTAAAAAACCTTTCCTGAATTTTAACATTCATCCTTCCTCTCCAAGGAAGCCATGCAGTATATGTTTACTTTCAAAACTGAACTGAATTTTGCTTCACTGTATACAGGCAGTGAGAAAATTATTCAGATTTCTTTTTTTTCCAACGTTTCTCAACAAAAGGACAAACAAGAGAAGGAAAGGAAACAAAATACTATGACTTAACAGAAAGAAAAAAACCAACCACATTCTTTCAACACAGTGTCCACCAGGGAAATTCTGAAGAGAAAATGTCATGATAAAATATTTTAAGACATAAAATGACCCCAATGCAAAATATTTGTTGTTGTTCATTTGTTTTGTGTTTAGCTCAAAGGAATTATTATTTCTTGTCATTTATGTTCCTTACTTTTTGTTTATCCATTCCCACTGGCTCAGTAGAACCATTTCAATTTCATTTTCTTTACATTCTATTTTTCTTCCTGATTTTTCAATAGTAAGTTCCT